>NC_063176.1:20179462-20878950 GCF_023159225.1 Perognathus longimembris pacificus
ATTTTGGAAGTCATTCTTTTTGTTGGTTGGTTGTGGGACTTGGACTCAAGTAATGGGTGCTGTCCTTGAGCTCACTGGTCTACCAGTTTGAGCCACAGCTCTACTTCTGGTTTTTTAAATGGGTCATGGTTTTTTAAATAGAGTCATGATCTCTGCCTGAGCTGGATTTGAACTATGATCCTCAGATCTCGGTCTCCTGAATACAGGATCCTAGATGTGAGCCACCAGCACCCAGCTTCAACCTGTTTATTTGTTGCTTATAACTGGTTCCTTGTGTTTTTGTGCCATCAGTAGGCCTTGAGTTTGGGGCATCAGCACTGTCCCTTGGCTTTTTTACTCCATGTTCTACCACTTGAGCCACAACTTGTAGCTTTTGGGTGGTTGGAAGTGAGTCTGAATACTTTCCTAGGATGATCCTAGAAGTTCAGCCTCCTGAGTAGCTAGGATTACAGGTATGAGCCACCAGAGTTTGGCTTTATTTTCAACTCAGTCTTCAGCTCTACTTTAGGTATTAAACTGTTGATCAGGGTAAATGTTTTTCAGCTCATGAGCAGCCTTTTGCCATTTATACAGATTTACATAGAAATTACTCATTTTTCTTCATAGTTTTCCATATTCCAGTCTGTGCTAGTTACGTTTCAGATCTTAAGTTCTGCTTTGGGATTCCCTTTGCCCCTTTGACGTTCTGTACTTTAGATGCAGTGCTTCCCATAACCTTTGAGGCCTTTCTTCTATGCCCTAATTAGATTATTAGTATGGTTGGATAGAGCAATGTCTGAGGATATTTGATATTTTGTGTTTGGATCTTCATATGAAGTCTGTTTACTCAAAACTACTCAGTAGGTTTATTGCAGCCATTGTGCTGAGAAGCAGTGCATTTTATGCTGTGTAAACTTACTCTTGAGTTTGGGGAAGTGTTAAAACCAATTTTCCCTGGTACCTGTCCTCTCTTATACTTAAAGGCAATGAGCTTAAGGCATCTTTTTCTCATTTCTGTTATTTTTTGGTGCTGGTCCTGGGACTTGAACTCAAGCCCTGGGCATTCTCCCTGAACCTTTTTGCTCAAGGTTATCACACTACCACTTGAGCCACAGCTTCACTTTCAGTAACTTTAAAAGTTTCTACAACTTAATTTCTTAAACCTTTTTTGAAGATAATTAAATGTCATCTCTATCCCCCCCCCCCCCTTTATTCTTTTTGGCCAGTCCTGAGGCTTGAACTCAGGGCCTCAGCACTGTCCCTGGGCTGCTTTTGCTCAAGACTAGCACTCTACCACTTGAGCCACAGAACCACCTCTGGCTTTTTCCGTTTATGTGATATTGAAGAATCTAACCCAGGGCTTCATGCATGTTAGGCAAGCACTGTACCACTAAGCCACATTCCCATACCATGTATTATTCCTAATAGTGATTTTGTCTAAACCATTACTGAGATTAGCTACTGGATGATCTGGCTCTTGATAATACCAGGCTCAACTGTAGTCTTCCACTCTTCCAGTGTTTCTGATCCCTTGATCACTAGGTACTTGCTTTTCAGGGAACAGATCTTCAGTTCTTGCAAGGTAGAAAAGTCTGGAGAAACTCCAGAGGATTTCTGATAAGTATAAATGCTTGGAGATTCAATTTAGATTATCAAGCAATCACTTAACTGTTACCTATGTTTGTACTGGTACTTGATCTGCCAATAATTGTTACTGCTGGAATTGCTATTTCCTAAGATCTTGATGCTGACACTATTCAAGTTTTCTTAAGTCATCATTAGCTCAAGCTTTGATGCTTCTAAGATTTTGTTGCTTTCCCCTATTCCCCCCCCCCCCCCCCGGTGTTTTGCTACTGCCCATTTCAGAAGGATAAAGGTCTAGGAGTGTTGTGTGTGAGGTGGTTGATGTTTTGTGAAAGTTTCAGCGAAGTAAGAGACGGGTAAATTAACATCTAAGTACCTTTCTAAGAATTGGTCTATAAAAGAACTTAGGTCAAAAAGAACTAATGGACTATTAATGTAGTTTTTACTTTTGTTCCCAGTCTGGCAAATTTAGAATGATTGATTCCACTTGTTTTCAGGTAATGGGCCTTCTACATATTCTGTCCTTGGTCAGATTTTGAAACTATTTAATCAGTACTATTAGTTGAACTAACTTCCCTGGGATGGTGCATTTCTTCCTTTTTGTTCCTTAAATTTCAGTGTGTACTTTGTAACCATACTCACCACACTGGGATGACAATTCATTCATTGCACTTCGTGGTTCCTAAACTGGAACCCATGATATTTGTAGGTCATATGTCCAGATGCCAGTTGACGCGGTAAGCTCACAATGTTATGATCCAGGTATGAGGGCTATGCATTATGTGTACTAGAAATGTGTGTGCTTTTACTGCTTAGACTTTGTTTTTGTAGTGCAGATTACCTTGTACTTTGTGAGCAATTTGTGTTTAGGATTATGAGATATTAAAAGTTTGAGAAGCCAAAGGAACTGAATTTACCATTAGTATTTGTGTTGATCTTGAAATGTATGAGTTTGGTTTAGGGTCAGTTTAACCTGCACTGGCAGAATCAAGGTCCATGCAAAATCCAGTGATAATAAAGTAAGTTTATTTGGGGCACCTTAATAGGATGGTCACTTTTAGAGATAATTCCAAACTATTAATAGAAAGTGATTTTTTTTTAACCTTTGAAAAGGTTGGGAAGTATACATCATTTATTTCACACATTTAGCCACATTTAAGCTATTAGAATTTAGCATACTTTAGGAATCTTGCCTGAAATTTTTCATAAATAAAATGATTCGAGGAAGATAAATACTTAGTTGTGCAAATTGAGTACCTGGTTTGTTATTTGCCCATAATCTGGCAAATTAGGGAAGGGATTTTTTTTTTTTTTTTTTTTTTTTTTGCCAGTCCTAGGCTTTGGACTCAGGGCCTGAGCACTGTCCCTGGCTTCTCTTTGCTCAAGGCTAGCACTCTGCCACTTGAGCCACAGTGCCACTTCTGGCCATTTTCTATATATGTGGTACTGGGGAATCGAACCCAGGGCTTCATGTATACGAGTCAAGCACTCTTGCCACTAGCCCATATTCCCAGCCCGGGAAGGGATTTATTATCTGGCATTTTAAAGAGGCCTTTAGGCCATTTGCATTAGAATCCATCATAGGGTATTACTGCCCTGGATTGTGTATTTCACTTATCCAAGTGATGTTTGCTACTGTTTTATATTAAGAACCATTGCTTTAAGACAGTGAATGTGCTGCTTTATGAGGTTTTTTTTTTTTTTTTTTTTTGGTTTTTAATTTTACTTCCTGTATTAAAACAAGGGTTAGACTTTAAAGGTTAGATTGCTTAGCATTTTGATCATGGCCCCTACATCTAGTGTGAAAAGAATTCAGTATTCTAATGAGTATGTAGGATGATAGCAATAGTAGCTTACCAAGTGGCAGGGAAGAAAATGGAAGTGATAGACTGGGAACCTAATTGGAAATACTGGTAAGTTCTCTACAGGCAATACACACCCTTTTGTGTGTTTTGCCCCTGTCCCTTGTTGGTCTTTGTCATCTGTCACATTAATTGGTAATCAACAAATCTGATTGAAATTAACTTGCTGTTGTCTTCAGTTGGACTAATTGTATAGTGTATGGTTGAGACTTGCATCTTAGATTCTTAAGAAGGATGTATAGTTCCAAGGTACTCTTATAAATGGCCTTAGGTAAAGAACTTGGGTTCCCCCAGGGACTATGTAATTTAGAAAGTAAGTCAATTGCTTCATGATAGTGATTTTTTCCCTGTAAAGAGAGGAAACTTGAGGTGGATGGATGTTTTTTATAAGGCTATGCAAAAGGACCTTATAAAATTATTGTACTTAAGGTTGAAATGCTTCAGAGGAATTAGTTCCTACCTAAGAGTAGGATGTTCTTATAGCAGTCTATTTGTTAGTTTGTGATGGGAGGGATTTTTCAAGGGCTTCAAACAAAATAGTGTAAGGCACTGATTAGTGTTTTGTGGCCATGGAAATTACAGGATTCTATTTTGGGAATCTCCCTTGATTTTGAGAAGAATCTATTTCAAGGCTTATTTGTATATGATTTATTTTGTAATTGGATTGACTGTATTCTGTTTGCACTCTAGGGTTTATAGGAAAGGCTGCTTTCCTGGGTTATTAAATTTCTCCTAGGGAAAAGAAAAGTATTGGAGGAAGCAGAAGAGGACTGTTTAATGCCAGTACCTGAATGTGACGTTTAGTGTGTTATGGAGAGTGCTTTGAATAAATACGTGAGGAAAGGAATTACTTAATTGCCTCTTTTGTACGGATGACCTTGGCTTATACAGAGCTTAGTGGAATTAAAAAAAAAAAGAGACTGATGAAGTACGACCCTTAAAATTTTGGAAGATGGCTTTTTTGAGTTATAGTTAATTGGCTAAGGCAGTAAATAGAATTTTGAAATGCTCAGAAATTTGTTGTAAATTGCTTCTACAATCATTGATAAAGCATGCTACTATTAATCAGTTTTATGTATTAAGACCTATCAGCATGTTTTCTTAGTACTTAGTTGGCTTGATTTAAAAATCACATGATGTTCTCTGTACCATTTAATATTTTTAAGAAATACTCTTCCCAAGAAAATTCTATTGGAACCAAGTGTTTCCATTTCTCTAGCCTACAGAAGTTTATAGTGGGCTTTTATGGGGTTTTTAATTTGCATTCATTTTTCTTTTCTGAAAGATCACTATGTTTAAATTACAATGTAGTAGTGCTTTTGTCTTACAATTAAACTCTTACAGCACTCATGCATTTTTTGCACTGTCTTCTTTTCCCTCCAATTTAAGCTTTCTCATGGATTAATGTATTGAAATATACTTCGTACTCATAGTTGCTAAGGTAAGGTAAATAGCATAATGTTTAAAAATGACAGAATTTTCAGTGATGGAATTCTTCCAAAAATTAGCTTATGCACAACAGTATTGCCAGTAGAAGAGTGACTAAATTTGATAGAAAAAAAATGGTGATTACCATTTTCTCTACAGTGTTCATGAGGAAGAATACTGAGAGTAAGAAGATTATATGGGAGATATTTGATGCTTGGTCTCTGCTGGATTTGTTGTCAAGTGTAAAATCACTAAAAGTGCTAGTAGATGGTTAGCCATTTTATATAATCCATAAAGCTTTCAGGAAATGGTAAATTGGATTAAATATATGTTGGCCATAAGGTTGGCTAAGGTACACTCTATGTAAGTAGAGGAACAGTATTTCATGGTTCCATTTCCTTCCATTGGGTCTGTTGTGAACTTTTTAAAGGAATGTGGGTCACAGTGCTGGCCTGCCAAGAGAGGTTATAATTATATTGAGCACTGTGTTGTGCTGAGCAGATCTCAACAAATGATTCATTGTAGCCTTTACCATACTTCTAGGATCCAAGGATTATAAATCCTTGATGTTATAATGAGGTAATGAACTTTTTCAAAATCCCTCTCAGACATTAAAATGTATGGGACATTCGGTTTATCAGATTTTTAAATCTCCAGTTTGAGACATTCAGTGGAATAGATTATTTCACATGAGGTCCAGCTGTGTTTGCTCAGTGAGGATGTGCAAATTAAATTTCAAACCTATTACCTCCGTCAGTGAAGTGATACCTTTCTCATTTATGATCATTAAGTAAGACATAAAAGTTTTGAGGTTAGCAGTTCTCAACCTCCTTATGAGGTTAAACATTAAGACTTGATTCCAGAATAGAGAAAAATCTTCAGGGGTGAGATTTAGGTAACTTATTAAGGTTACCTGAGTGATTCTATTAGAGTTGAAAACCAAAGCTTCATGTTGGTTGCTACTACTATGCAAATCAAGAATATGAAAAGTTTCCAGTGTGTAATGCTGGGTAGAGAGTAGGAATAGTATGTGGTATGACTGTGGTATTGCTGTGGGCTTCTATCAGTATGGAAGGAGTGCTTCTCAAAGCTTGCCAGGCACTCTCAGAGATCTCCCTGTTTCCATACTTTGAGCTTCCTTTAACTTAAAAAAATCCAAATGAAAACATACAAACAAAAAACCCTTCAGAAGCTTTGATAAATGCTGTGAGTTTGCTTATTCATTTAGAAGAGCTGAAGGGAGGTATCAAGGTAGGCTAACAATTCAAGATGGCTACAATTCTACTTTTTTTTGGTTGGTCATGGGGCTTGAACTTGGCCTGGGCGCTGTTTCTGAGCAGTTTAGCTCAAGGATAGTGCTCTACCACAAAGCCACTTTTGCCTCTTCCAGTTTTCTGGAGGTTATTTGGAGATGAGTCTCATGGACTTTCTTGCCTGGGCTGGCTTTGAACCATGATCCTTAGATCTCTGCCTCCTGAGTAGTTAGGATTACAGACGTGAACTACCAGTGCCTGGCTTGCAATTCTATTTTTTGAGGTTGCAAATAAGATTGAATAAGCAGGCTTTGGGAAGAATATCTAGTTAGATGTTGGGGATCTAAAGTTGAAGTGCTTGCATGATGGTACAAATGGTTAGTTAAATCCTAGAGAGAGAGATGGAAAATTATATTCCAAAGAGAAGTTAGAACTGGGGAGACATGAGAACCAAAAAAAGCGTGTAGGCTGAGCTCTGCTGTTAGGCTAGTGAGTGAATGAATTCTAAGGACCCCAGCTATATGCAATGTCTTTCTTTATTCTTGATCTTTTAGTCATGGGGAGTCACCCAAGTGACAAATTGAGTTTGTTTCTCCTGTGAAATAGAAATAAGAATCTGTCTCAAGCTTGGAGGATTAAATAAAAGTCTTGATAGTTACTGGCACATCATAAGAGTTTAATTTAATTCTTAACTGAACTTCCCTATTTGTAGAAATTGTAATATTCAAATCCTGACTCATAACCCCTGAGATCTTCCTTAGTGACGGAAGCCTCCTTGTTTTGAAGGTGTTACTGGTTCTTTTGTACTTGCCTCTTCAACAGGAATGTAGGCTTTCCTTAGGATTAAGACTACATACATTTTCACTTGTTATACAAATAACTGTGTGTGTGTGTGTGTGTGTGTGTGTGCGTGCACATGCACACGCACGCATCCTAGGGCTTGAACTCAGTCTGGGCCCTGTTCCTGAGCTTTTGTGCTCAAGGCTAATGTTCTACCACTTGAGCTATAGCTCCATGTCTGGCTTTTTACCGATTAATTGGAGAAAGAGTTCTCACAAACTTTCCTTCCCAGACTGGCTTTGAACCATGATCCTCAGATCTCAGCCTCCTAGGATTACAGGCATAAGCCACTGGTGCCCACGGACGTTATTGTTTTTTAATGTCAATTATTTCATGAATGTGTTGACTCAATAAATCCTAATGTTTTAGAACTGCTTGATGGAAAGTTGGAGCTCAATCATATTTGAATGTAGAGGTGAATGAAAAATCTAATAGTACCTTAATATTGGTTTCTAGTCAGGCATGTTCTAGAAGCTCTAGTACATAACAATAGGGAAACTTCACTCAGTGAGTACTTTCCTTTCTCCAGCGAGCTTTCAGCAGCTCATACATGAACATTAACTGAAAACTCTTAAATTCTACTTAAGGCTGAAGGAGAAAAATGAATACTATATAAGACCTGTTGTCTGGAATCAGAGTGATAATCTGTGCTTTAAGCATGCTTATTCATGGAAAGGACTTGAAAAGAATCCTAATTCATCTGGGCCTTTGGGTCTTAGCTTCTTGGTGTGTGTGTACATGCACACATGTGTGCATATGTGCACACATGGGTGTGTGGCAGTCCTGGGACTTAAACTAAGCCTGGTGCTGTCCCTGAACTCTTGTGCTCAAGGCTAGTGCTGTACCACTTGAGCCACAGCTCCATTTCTGGCTTTTTGGTAGTTAGTTGGAGATGAATCACAAAGTCTCCTGCCTGGGCTGATTTCAAACTATGACACATAGATCTCAGCTTCTTGAGTAGCAGGTCATAGCTCTCTAATATAAATAAGGGTGTTAGGTTAGGTTTCCAGTATTCTAGCAATAATTATGCTAGTACTTATGATCAGACATAGATATCTTGTTCTACACATAATTATGAATCATATTAAGAGGCAATTTATTTTTGTGTGCTTCTACTGGTTTAACTTAGAGCCTGGGTACAGTATTTTAGCTTTCTTGCTACCACTGGTGCTACAACTACACTTCTGGCTTCTTGGTGGTTAAGAGGAGATAAGAGTCTCACAAACTTTTAAGCTATGATCTTCAAAATATCAGCCTCCTGAGTAGCTAGGTTGCATGAGCCAACAACACCTGGCTTATTAAGAGGCCAATTTTATATAGCTTAAAAAATACTATCAGTATAAATACATGGCGATTTGTCGTTACCAACTACTTTTCAAATTCATTCTGTCTCTTGTTCTATAAAACAACCTACCAAACTGGCAACAAGCAAAGTAGTACTGATAGATCAAGTCTGATACACAATAGAGGAGTCAAGATCACGCAATACATTGAGTTAAACATGAGTTTTATGGCTATATACCAGTCAGCACTTCAGTAAAATCTCAGCTTTATGTATAGGTAATATACATATGTATGCATGTGTGTAAGTTTGTGTGTGTGTATGTATGTATGCATGCATGTATATGTTTGGAAGCAGTCTCATTCTGTATCTCAGATTAGCCTGGAACACAGTCTGCCTCAGCCTCCCAACTGCTGGGGTTACAGGCACATGTCACCACACTCAGCTTGGTTGTATGATCTTGAGTATGTTGTTTAACTTAGCTATTTTTCTGATTTGCAAAATAGTGGTAACATTAACTTAATAGCACTTATATACCAGCCACTGACCTATATGCTTTACATTAATACTAACTCAAAAGTTATCTTTTAGAGTAATTTTCCATACCCCTTCTGAAAGTAATTAATACATTATATGGGAATCAGTATTCAACAACTATTTTTTTTTTACTCCTGGAGTGTGAACTACAGAAACTCCAAAGTTTTTAACATTTCAATCCTTTAAAAAAAACATTTTGTGAATGGAAACATGTTATATTGGAGGACTGACAAACTTGTCATTATTTAAAATGCTGGTATTTAATCAGCACTACAGTTAAAACAACAAGCCAAGTAGCAGTTAGGTCACCTCATTCCCATGAAATCACAAAATGTTTTTTATTTTTATATAGCTCAGACTGGCCTTGAACTTTAATCCTCCTGTCTCCACTTCCTGAATACTGAGATTACAGGCACATGGCTAAATAATTCATTGTTTTTTATTATTCTTATTTTTTTGGTGGGGAGAGGTATTAGGGTTTGTACTCATGGCCTTCCTCTGATTTATTTATTTTTTGGAAAGGGTCTCATGGTTTTGCCTGAACTGGGTTTGGACCACCATCCTTTTACCTATGTCTCCCGTATACCTAGGATTACATTCATGTGCAAAGATGCCTGACTTTTTGGTTGAGATAGGTTTTGTTTTTTTCCAGGATGCCCACAATACATGATCTACCTGATCACTACCTACTGAGTAAGCTAAGAGATATGAGCCGCTGCATGTGGCCTAAGTGATTTTAAAACTGCTTGCAGGATGTGATGACAATGGCCTACTTGAGCATGATCCAGATGGGAATTTAGGTGGAAATTAAGAGCATTGATGGGGGCTGGGGATATGGCCTAGTGGCAAGAGAGCTTGCCTCCCATACATGAAGCCCTAGGTTCGATTCCCCAGCACCACGTATACAGAAAATGGCCAGAAGTGGCGCTGTGGCTCAAGTGGCAGAGTGCTAGCCTTGAGCAAAAAGAAGCCAGGGACAGTGCTCAGGCCCTGAGTCCAAGGCCCAAGACTGGCAAAAAAAAAAAAAAAAAAGAGCATTGATGGTTCAATCTCTCAAGTAATGGTAAACATCTTTAAATATTGAATGGCTAGGATGTGAAGATACAAAAGGCAAAGAGATTGACATGGAGACTACCTGTTCACCTAATCCTGACCTTATACCAGATGAAGACTTTGAACCCAGTCAGAAATATCTCCAACATCCTCAGCCAAAGTAAACAAATGTAGACCTAAAATGATGGTGGTAGTGGTACTGGTACAGGAGGACTGTTTAAGAAGGGTCATTGGGAAGGGTATGGGGAAAGGAGGGAACATTGCCCGCACGTGCACACACAAACACACACACACACGCACACAGAACAAAATAACTGCCTCCCCCAAAAAATTATGTTGGCAAAAGAGAAGTCGGAGGGGAGCAATGGGAATATGGCAGAAGCAAATTTGTTAAATGTACAGTGTGAGTTTGTACGGAAATATCACAATAAAGTCCTCTTGCATCATAACTGTATGTTGAATTTAAAATCTTGGGAAGAACTGGCATATAATATTTTGAATCTTTTGAAGATCTGGAGAATTTGATTTTGTGACAAGCAGAAATAACCTATAATGCATCACCGAATCAGTTGTCTTTCTGTATAAGAACTAGGGTTGTGAATGTGCTTGCCTAGTATGCATGAAGCCCTGGGTTCGATTCCTCAGCACCACATAAATGGAAGAAGTCAGAAGTCGTTCTGTGGCTCAAGTGGTAGCGTATTAACCTTGAACCAAAGGAAGCCAGGGACAGTGCTCAGGCCCTGAATTCACGCCCCAGGACTGGCAAAAAAGAAAGGAAGAAAGAAGGAAAGAAAGGAATTAACGGACTCTGAGATCTATTTAGAGTGGACCTCCTCTAGGTAGTAGAGTGGTTGCTTCTATTTTTTTCTTTTTCTTTTTTGCCAATCCTGGGGCTTGAACTCAAGGCCTGAGCACTGTCCTTGGCTTCTTTTTGCTCAAAGCTAGCACTCTACCACTTGAGCTACAGCGCCACTTCCAGCTTTTTCTGTTTGTGTGGTGCTGTGGAATTGAACCCAGGGCTTCATGCATGCTTGGTAAGCACTCTACTGCTAAACCACATCCCCAGCCCTGGTTGCTTCTTGACATGCATGGCCTCCTTAACTTCTAAGAAGTCTACTCTGCACAAGACAATGGTAGTGTTCAGATGTGCCTTCAATTCCAGCAATAAGGAATTTGAACTCCCTTTATGCAGGAAAAAAAATAAAAAAATTTAAAAAAAATGACACTGCAATGGCAAGAACTTTGAGAAAAAGAAGCCCAGGATGTTGTTGTTGCTGCAGATCTAAATTATGAACTCATGTGTATGATCAGAGAAGTTTGAATTATAGACAATCCACCAGAGCAAATCCTATTGATAAACATACGGTAGATGTTTGTGTAAGAAAGCCACTAAAAATAAACCCCACAACAAAGCTCGGAGATTATGATATGATCACAATCCCTAGAAAAGACATGAGCCCCAGAAAAATGTGGAATTGACAAAGTACTTGAAAACAAAACACTTCATTTTGGTTGTTTTGTTTTTTGAATTTTTATCTGAGATCAGGACTCAAACTCAGTAACCCCTGAATATTTTATTTCGATTATGCCTTTGATGATACAACTCCTAATGAAATGCGTTGCTAGACCACAAGGAGAAACCATATTTAAGAGGGGAATGGCTCATGCTTTGCTTCTGGGTAGACTGGAAGTGGGAAACTCATACTATCCATGATGCCATCTTAGGAAAGAGCCAAGATTGTCATAGAGAAAATGTTTGCCCTGTCAGCTTCAGATGTCTTTTTTTTTTTTTTTTGGCTCGGTTTGGGGCTTGAACTCAGGCCCTGAGCACTGTCTGTAGCTCCTTTGCTTAAGGGTATATACAGCTCTACCACTTTGAGCCCCAGCACCACATCCATTGTCTTTAATGCTAAAGAAGACAAAATGCACTAAACTAGAACTTCAAATATGTGTGACATTTTTTGAAATTTACTGTGGGAAGATGTTTGACTTGCTAAATAAGAAAACAAAATTAAAAGTTCTAGAAAATTAGAAAAAGGGCATGTCAAGGGCTGGCTTTATAGGAACAGGTCAGATTGGTTAAAGATGTACCAAAACTCACTTATGTGACCCAGTTGTCGAAGGTTCAAATAGCAAATAGGCATTCATCTCAGACTCACGCAGTGTTTCAGATTATTCTTAGAAGGAAAAGCAAACACAGGGCAAATGCTTCTCTCATCTGAAAATTCCAGAGTAGCCAGACAAAGTAGGGATGAAGGTACTGAAATGAATATTAAGAAAAAACAAATACCCTTTTAAGACTTGAGGAGTCCATCAGAGCCTTAGAGAGAGATTAAACCCCATACTCCTTTCCATGCAAGGAAACTCACTCAGTTGTTAGGAGATTTATTCACAGGTGAAAATTCTTATACCTGCCTGGTGGCCACTCCCCAGAAATAGCATCCTGTCAAATTACTCTTAATACTTTTTTGATCAAGGCTAGTGCTCTACCACTTTATCCACAGCTCCATTTCCAGTATTGTTGGTTAGCTGGAGATAAGGGTCTCACAGACTTTTCTGCCTGGGCTGGCTTTGAACTTTGGTACTCAAATGTCAGCCTCCTGAGTAGTTAGAATGACAGAAGTGAGCTACCACTGCCCAGCTTTTTGTGCTCTTTTGATTTGTGTTTGTGCTAGAACTGGGGCTTAAACTCAGGGCCTTAGTTAGCTTTTCCTCTCAAGGCTGGTGTTCTGCCACTTGAGTCACAACTCTGCTTCTGGCTTTTTGGTGTTTAATTGGAGATAAGAGTCTCCTGGACTTTTCCTGCTCAGGCTGGCTTCAAATAGTGATTCTCAGAGCTGGGAATGTGGCTTAGCGGTAGAATGCTTGCCTAGCATTCATGAAACCCTGGGTTTGATTCCTCAGCACCATATAAACAGAAAAAAAAGCTGGAAGTGGTGCTGTGGTTCAAAAGGTAGAGTGCTAGCCTTGAGCAAAAAGAAGCCAGGGACAGTGCTCAGGCCCTGAGTCCAAGCCCCAGGACTGGCAAAAAACAACAACAACAACAACAACAAAACCACAAACAAACAAAAAAAAACCCCAATGATTCTCAGACCTCAGCCTTCTGAGAAGCTAGGATTACACACAATTTTCATTGTGTTTTTATTGCACCAAAGAGTTTAACCATGGTATTCCAGGTGTGCATATATTTTTCTCAGAAAAAAAGTCCTCTCTAATGCCTTCCCTTTCCTTGCCCTCCTAATTCTCCTACTGAACAACAACTTTTATTTTCTCTGTGCTGTCTTTACATCTATTATATATGGAAAGAAATAAAAAGTATGATTTTATAAAATGTTACTATGATTTTTCTTTCTTTCCTCTCTCTCTTTCTCTCTCTCATGTGTGTGTGTGTGTGTGTGTGTGTGTGTGTGTGTGTGTGTGTGTGCGCGTGCCAGTCTTGGGGCTTGAACTCAGGGCCTATGCACTGTCCCTTAAGCTTTTTTGCTTAAGGATAGATAGCACTCTACCACTTGAATCACAGCTCTACTTCCAGCTGCTTGATGGTTAATTGAAGATAGAAACTCAGGATCCTGCTTGAACTAGCTTTGAATTGCAGTTCTCAAATCTCAGCTTTTTTTAATTTTATTTTTTAGAAGGGAAGGAAGAAATGTATTGTTTTTTCTGCCTAAGAGCCAAGCTTTCATATGTTGTCCAGACTCTTGCCAAACTCCTGAGCTCAAGTGTTCCTTTTGCCTCAGTCTCACCCATGTAGTTAGAACTATAGGAACATACCCAGTCTTAGCAGAAACTGTACTTCAAATGTTGAATTTTGTTCATTCCTAAGCTTAGCTCAATGAGCTCCAGTAGCAACAAGCAACAGCTCTCAGTCAGCCACCTGATCACATGAGTAAACAGCCAATATTGTACGGTATCCCAAGCAGGTCACGAATGCTTGAAAAATTGCCTCCTTAAACATATTGTTTCTGGGGGCTGGGGATATAGCCTAGTGGCAAGAGTGCCTGCCTTGGATACACGAGGCCCTAGGTTCGATTCCCCAGCACCACATATACAGAAAACGTCCAGAAGCGGCGCTGTGGCTCAAGTGGCAGAGTGCTAGCCTTGAGCGGGAAGAAGCCAGGGACAGTGCTCAGGCCCTGAGTCCAAGGCCCAGGACTGGCAAAACAAAACAAAACAAAACAAAACAAAACATATTGTTTCTGTGCTGTAGCTTTACACTCCCTTCTGCAGATCTCAGCTTCTTGTGCTTTAGCATTTTCTTTTTTGTTTCTTTCTTCCCTTCCTTCCTTCCTCCTTCCCCCTCCTCTCCTCCCTCCCTTCCCTCCTTCCTCCCCTCCCTCCTTCCCTTCCTCCTCCTCCTCCCCCTCTTCCTCCTTCTCTTCTCTCTTTCTTTCTTTTGCCAGTTCTGGGGCTTGAACTCAAGTTCCTGAGCTTTTATTGCTCAAGGCTAGTACTCTACCACTTAAGCCACAGGGCCATTTCCAGCCTTTTCTGTTTATGTGGTACTGAGGAATTACACCCAAGTCTTCATCCATGCTAGGCAAGCACTCTACCACTAAGCCATATTCCCAGCCCTCTGCCATTTTTTTTTTTTTGGCCAGTCCTGGGGCTTGAACTCAGGGCCTGAGCACTTTCCATGGCTTCTTTGGCTCAAGGCTAGCACTCTGCCACTTGAGCCACAGCGCCACTTCTGGCTTTTTCTATTTATGTGGTTCTGAGGAATTGAACCCGGGGCTTCATGTATGCGAGTCAAGTACTCTGCCGCTAGGCCATATTCCCAGCCCCTACCATTTATTTATTTATTTTTAAAGTATGTGTTAATTACCCAAACAGGTTTCACTGTGGTACTTCACATATGCATGTATGTATTGTACTTTAGTCAGATTGACCTCTCCAGTTGCCCACCCCTCCTCCAGCCCCCTGGGATTTAGATGTTGCCTTTTATTCTGTAGAAAGACACATAGCTATTGAAGAAAAATAATAATCCCATTGATATAGGAGAGTATGTTTCCCTAATAACTCTGCTGATATCACCACTCAGAAATGCAAGATCATACATCTGAAGGAAACATTGGAATACATGGTTGAACTTGGAGAAAAGTTCAGTAAGAGTACAAGCAAGTGCTGAAACCTAGGAAAGCAGTGGCCATTCTCAGTGATAATGGAGCTCCTCTGCATTTAGGGTGAAGACAATGGCTTTCCATCCTTTTCTTGTTAACCAGGGTCACAAGGTGAGGTTTGGAGATCTTCCTTAGCTTCCTATCTTCCCTCACATTGAATCAGTCAGCAACTTCAACTCTATCTTCAAGATATATCTTGAACTACGTGCCAATGGCTCATGCCTGTAATCTTAGCTACTCAGGAGGCTGAGATCTGAGGATTGCTTCGAAGCCAGTCCTGGGCAACAAAGTCTCTGAGGCTCTTATCTCTGTTACAGGGCTCAAGGGAGGAGATTCCATGTCCCTCCAAGAGTCCACCACTCAGAGACTCAAGCAAAAAGATGGATTTATTGGGGAAGCAAAACGTGAACTGACTGGCCAAGGATGCAGCACAGACTTGGGAGCTGAAACTGGGACCCTAAAAATGTGGGCTGGCTGGCCAGGGACACAGTGCAGACTGGGGAGCTAACACTGTGACCCCTAACAGTCCTCGAGCTGCGGTTTATAAAGGTAAAAGTGTAGCACAGATGTAGGGGGTTAACACAGGGGGTAGAGCAAACAACAAGCAAGTTAAGCAAGCCATTTACAGAAGCAGAATTTGGGTTGACCTAATATTTTACTTCACTTTAACATTTTCTACCATGTTTCCCTAGTCAAGATGCAGTCAGCTCTACTTCCTACAACAATCTCCAGTTAGCTACTAAAAAGTTGGAAGTAGAGCTGCAGCTCAAGAGATAGAGCACTAACCTTTAGCAAAAAAGTTCCGCAATATTGCACAAGCCCTGAGTTCACCCCTAGGACTGGCACGTGCATGTGTGTGTGTGGTGTGTGCACACACAGGCAGAGATATTGAGGGGTGGAAGAAACTGGACCATTCTTACACTGCTGGTGGAGAGGTTCAATTAACACAGAAAATGGTCAATCAGCAATTTCACTGATCTCTCTCTCTCCTCTCTCTCTCTCTCTCTCTCTCTCTGTATAGCTGACATTTTCAGTTTTGAACAAAGTTTTGAGAAAACTAGACCTTGTATACAACCTTCATCACAGCATCATTCACAATAGCCAAAAGGTAGAAACAATCCAAATGTTTATCAGTTGATTCAGTAGATAAGGAAATAAAGGTCTATTGAATATTACAATAATGGAATACTTTTCAGCCATAAATAGGAGTGAACTATGTACATATGATATAACAATGAAGTTCAAAACACACCCTGCAGGGCTGGGGATATGGCCTAGTGGCAAGAATGCTTGCCTTGTATACATGAGGCCCTGGGTTCAATTCCCCAGCATCACATATACAGAAAATGGCCAGAAGTGGCACTGTGGCTCAGGTGGCAGAGTGCTAGCCTTGAGCAAAAAGAAGCCAGGGACAGTGCTCAGGCCCTGAGTCCAAGCCCCAGGACTGGCCAAAAAGAAACAAACAAACAAAAACACCATGCTAGGTGAAAACTTACCTAGGATTCAGTCTATATGACATATACACAATCTGTGGTTCTTTAATGAAACAGAAGGCAGGGTAGTGGCTGTCAGTGGCCAGGGAAAGATGGAGGGACTGTAGGATTCCTTTTGGGGGAAATCCTTTTAGGCTGAAATACAGGTCATGAGTGTAAATGTACTACTAATTGTCACTGAATTGTACTTCAAAATGTTTATGTTGAAGTATTCAAGTTTTACCTTCATTAAAAAAAAGTGACGGCTGGGGATATAGCCTAGTGGCAAGAGTGCCTGCCTCGGATACACGAGGCCCTAGGTTCGATTCCCCAGCACCACATATACAGAAAACGGCCAGAAGCGGCGCTGTGGCTCAAGTGGCAGAGTGCTAGCCTTGAGCTGGAAGAAGCCAGGGACAGTGCTCAGGCCCTGAGTCCAAGGCCCAGGACTGGCCAAAAAAAAAAAAAAAAAAAAAAAAAAAGTGAGATTCTGCCATGCAGTTGACATCAGATCAGGTAAGGAGGATTACTACTCAGGCCTAGTGGCCTCAAGGTAGTTGTGTTAGACCTAAATTACAAACATGTATGGAAACATATACAGGGACATCTGCATATATACACAAACAAATGGCATACAGGGGAAGAGATGCCAATTGTATAACTCTCTTGAACAATGAAGTTTTTGTTTCTTTTTTTTTTTTGCCAGTCCTGGGCCTTGAACTCAGGGCCTGAGCACTGTCCCTGGCTTCATTTTGCTCAAGGCTAGCACTCTGCCACTTGAGCTACAGCACCATTTCTGACCGTTTTCTGTATATGTGTACTGGGGAATCGAACCCAGGGCTTCATGTATAATAGGCAAGCACTCTTGCCACTAGGCCATATTCCCAGCCCCACAATGAAGTTTTAACAAAATAAAAATTAGGAAGCTGAAACACATTTTGTTGGTTGGGGGAGTAGGGAGAGATCAAGGGGGGAACAGACAAAAGGAGAAAGGAAGGGTGGGTGAATGTGGTCATAATATTCAATATACATATGGGAAAATGGAGTCAGGTAACTTGAGGGGACAGATGGGGTTATGAAAGGTGGGGAATAATGATGGAAGGGATGACATTGGTCAAGATGCATTAGACTTATAAACTGATATGTTGAAATGAAACCTCTTTGTACAACTGTTTGAAGATAGTAATTTTTTTAAAGAAAGGTTATGGATGAAAAAGAATCAAGCGCAGACAGATGAAAAGAATTACATGAATATACAGCTATATATGGCATTTTGTGTATATAGTTGTTTTGAGCCAATTGATAAAATTACATCATATGGAACCCAAAGACACCTACAAACAAAATCCATCATAATAATAGGTTAAAGAAGAATTTTTATCTCAAGGTAGAAAAAGCAATTGGTAACAATTTAACACTTTCATGATAAAAATATTTTAGCAAATAATTTCAAGATGAGGAAACAGAGTTACATAGTGGTTGCATAGTATATGTAATTATCATATAAATCAAAGAGTGCACTTAAAAGGGGTGAATACTGCTATATGTAAGTGATGCTGTAGTAAAAGTATTTCTAAATAAAAAATATAGCTGAAGGAGAAAAGATTCAGGAGGGCAAATCAACAGTACTTGCTTTGCAAGTTCTTTTTCACAATTTTGTTTTACATGATGGCTGGCTATGTGTTAGAAATGAACATGTAAATAGAACTGAATTTGCTCTACCCAAATTTCAAAGACTTAGATGAATTAACAGAATGGTATGATTAATCTCTATATACTCAACATTTGGTTTTAATAATGATCAATTTATGGTTGATTTTGTTTCATTTATACCTCATTTTACTTTTCCACTCAGTTATTCTGAAGCAAAAACTAGACATTAGCCATAAACATAATAACTCTCTTAAAGGCACAGTGACAATACTATTATCATACCTAACACTTTATTAATTTCTGTATGTCATCTATCTAACCAGAGTTCAAATATCTACTATTTTTCCACAAAATTCTAAAATTCTCTTTTGCAACTTGAATCAAAATCCAAATAAGGGCCACACATTATACTTGATAAACCTACCACTTGGGCTATGCTTCTAGTTTAGATTTTTGTTTGTTAATTGGAGATGGAGTCTGCAGACTTTTTTGCCTAGTCTAGCTTTGAAATGACATACTCCAGGTCTCAGCTTCTTGAGTTGCTAGGATACAGGAGTGAGCCACTAACACCTGGCTTCTTATGACAATTCTTGGAATTGATTTATATATTTTTGTGGAAGTGTTTTTAGTATAGTTGTCTCAAAATCTTTTGAAAAGAATTCTTTTGGAGACTTATCTCCCAATGTCTAAAATTATTTGCAAACGAAGTGCATATACTATTGGGAAGCTATATTAAATACTAGTGCAGCTTAAATTCTTAATTTTAAAAGCACAATTAATGTAAGGAAACATTCCAATATGTCTGAGTGGTGGGTCTCTGTAGACCCCACTTTAGATATAGAACCAGAAGGTAGATGAAGGATGAAGTTCAGAAATGTCTGAAGGTTCTTAAAGGTTCTGCATATGGACAGGAGACCAGTGATCTGCTTTCAGTGAGCAACTAGTATTAATCAACTATGAATCCTTCATAATATCAGTAACTGAAAACGTCTTATGGTAATGTCACAGGTTACTTTTCTAAGAAATGAAGAACATGCTATAGTATCCAAGGTATTGTCTGTAGCACACAAAAATGTGATTCTGTCAATAGAGTATGATAGACATAGCTCTGGGCTACGAAAAAATTAAGCACCCACACAGAAAATTTAATTTAATTTCAAGCTATCATTAATGGCCTGAAAACATGTCGGGGGGCTCTGGACCCCCTTTTCCCCTATCTCCCGGGGGAAATGCCTGAACCCAAACTATGAAAGACACTCAGCCCTACCCCTCCCACCGGCAGAAGGAGTAAGGTGTATCTTTGTGGACTCTTGCTGAGTTGAGGAGAAATGCCGAAATCCCCTTCCCCGTCAGCCCCCCTCACGTGTCCGATGCAGGAAAAAATTTCCGGGGAGACAGCCTGATGGTTGAACGGGTCTCACCTGCCCAGAGGGCGGGCAGAAGGATTTATTACTGTGACAAAGGCGGAAGGGGAGGGACTTGGGGTGACTAGCTAATTGGCTGAACTGGGCTGCCCATCAGGTGATGTCATGAAACTTCCTCTATGAGCAGAGGCTACAGCCCCCCAAGAGCTGGGTCTCTGTAGAAGTCCCCGCCATGATGGCACCCATGTGTTCACCCCCCAGGGGCGGGGGCTTTTCTTCCTGTTAAAGGTGGAAGGGGAGGGGACAGGCTAAAGCCAGCTGTGGCCTCTTAAAGGCACAGCTGTCCCCAACAAAAACCAAGATAGATAACTTTTTTTTTTTTAATCGAGAAAGAGTCTCGTTATTAAGGCCTAGGATGGCCTCAAACTTAACATCTCCTCTTTTTTGCCTCCAAGTGATGGAGATACATACCTTTATGTGCCACCACATCTGAAAATATGGGTAACTATTTATAATCAAAATAGAATAGCTTTCATCAATTAGAAAAGTTAAACTAGTTTAAATCAAAGGTATCTCAATTTAAATATGTAAGAAAATTACATCAATCATAAATTACATTAAAGAGAAACCTAAAAGGGTTTAAAAAATAACTTATTATTTTTTAAATGAAGAGCCTAGCCTGGCACTGGGGGTTGATGGTTACAATCCTAGTTACTCAGGAGGTTGAAAACTCAGGATCATGACTCAAAGCAAGCCTGGATAGAAAAGTCACTGAGAGTCTTCTCCCCAAACAACCAGCAAAATGCCAGGTCAGAGGCATGGCTCAGGTGGTAGATCATTAACTGTAGGCTAAAGCAGAGCAAGGGCTGGGAATGTAGCCGAGTGGTAGAGTGCTTGCCTAGCATACGTGAAGCCCTGCGTTTGATGGCTCAGCACCACATAAGCAGAAAAAGCTGGAAGTGGTGCTGTGGCTCAAGTGGTAGAGTGCTAGCCTTGAGCAAAAAGAAGCCAGGGACAGTGCTCAAGTTCTGAGTTCAAGCCCTGGAAGTGGCAAAAAGAAGCAGAGCAAGAGTGAGAGGCCCTGAATTCAAACCCCAGTATCACTCCCTCAACACACAAATTATGAACCTGAAAATAACAGAGGCTCTCTCCCCAAATGTTCCTTTACTAGCATGTTCCCAAGATTGGTTTAGATCATACCATGTAATATCCCAAGTGGAGCTTAAGAGTGATGGCTACTATTCTTGGTGTTCTTAAAAACATTTGCTAGTAGAAGTTTTATTTTTTTAAATTAATGAACTGTGTATCAAAATAGTATGGTGAGTAAGATAATAAAAGACTTTGAGACCCACCATCTACTTAAGATGTAATTAGCATGCTGGGGATATTAATTGCACATCTTCAGGGTTTTTTTCTTCTTTTCCCTTTGCAGAGGTAACAATTTTTTTTAATTTAGTGTTTCTCATTTCCATTCATGATTCTGAATTGGAGTCTGTACTTTTATTAGAGAAGTTCTCTTTTCTGTGGGTTCAATCAAGACAGTGTATCCTTTCCCTCACATCATCACTGAAATTATTAAATGGTGATTACTAAGCAGTAACTTGTAGTCGAATATGCCTTTCCATCCCCATTTGAATTAAGGTCATTGGCCCAGCTTTAAGAAGCACTAGTTTAAACACTTTTTCGACTGCTTCCTAAAAGTAAATAACATTTACTTTGTAGATCAATATCTTTCATTATTCCCCTAAATTTACTAATGTTCTGATTAACTTGTTAAGGAAAAGCTTTTTCCTTTAAGGGTGAATGGGTATGATTCATATTGTATGATAAGGAATATGACATCATAAAATATTCATATGAATTTAGAGGTAAGCACAAGGATCAAAATAATGTATACAAACAAGTATACAAATCCAGGTTTCAATGTTGGATGTTCTTTTTAAAATTTGTTCTTCTTTTTTCTCTCTCCTAGTTCTTTAGACAGGGTATTGCTATGTAGCACAGACTGGCTGTAGTCTCATAATCTGTACACCCCAATCTACCAATCTTCCAGGATTACAAAAATGTGCCATCATGCCCAACTTTTAGATAGCTTATTATTATTATTATTATTATTATTTTGCCAGTCCTGGGCTTGGACTCAAGGCCTAAGCACTGTCCCTGGCTTCTTTTTTTGCTCAAGGCTAGCACTCTGCCACTTGAGCCACAGCGCAACTTCTGGCAATTTTCTGTATATGTGGTGTTGGGGAATTGAACCCAGGGCCTCATGTATATGAGGCAAGCACTCTTGCCACTAGGCCATATCCCCAGCCCCTAGATAGCTTATTTTTATACTCAAAATTTACATATGGCCTCAAGGCTGAAAAGTACTAGTTGGTCAAATATCTTCTCAGTGATCACTAGTTACTGAAACTATAAACAAAATGCTCAAGTTGGGCCTGGTGATGCATGCCTGTAAACTCAACACTCTCACGAGGCTGAGACAGGAGGATGGTGATTTTGAGGCCAGCCTAGGCTACTTAGTTTGAAGTTTGAAGCCAGCTTGGAGATTGTTTTCTTCAATGCTCCTCACCCAAAAGCATATTTCAAGATGTGTAGCTCTTGTTATCTGAAAACACTTAGCGATCTTTTAAAAATATTTATTCACTAGTGTCCACTTATTTCTTTTACACAACAAAATATTGTCAAAAACTCTTCTACATATTCCTTATAAGGTTTGTTCTTTTTTTTTTTTAATGTAGAACGCAAGGCCTGAACATTATCCCTGAACTTTTTTGCTCAGAGGTAGTGCTCTACCACTTGAGTCACAGTTCCACTTTTGGCTCTTTTGGTGTTTAATTGGAGACAAGACTCTCATGGACTTTCTGCCTGGGCTGGCTTTGAACAATGATTCTCAGATCTGAACCTTATGAGTAGCTAGAAGTACACAGTGTGAGCTACCAGCAATCTGTATAAGGTTCATTCTTTAGAGGACATTCTAAAAGAAATCATAATTATGTAGAATGCCTTAAATATAGATAATTATATGGTATTCCTAGAAACCTGAATTGCATCTGTAAATTACATAAGAATCCTTGAATAGTCATACACATAATTAACTTTTCCATTTTTTCAAAATTGTATAGAAGAGTAAAGTTTATTACTAGTAGAAAGTAATTGGTATTGCGTGAAAAGTCAAGGAGGTATTTTCTAGGGGAAATATTCCTGAGAAATTTGAAAAATCAAAGAGATAAGCTTTTTGTTAACTATTAGTATCAGATCATACCTGGCTCTTTCAGAAAATGTAGACACTGCTTTTTGCTTCATAGCAAGCTTTGAAACAAAATGATTGGTAACATAGTCAGTTGAGAATGTGACAGAGCGGGCCCCAGTTTTGTTTCTGGAATTTGCCTTGTCTGGGCCTGTTCTCCCATAGGAAGAATGAACAGAGAGAGGCTAGGTGATCTCTGTGCTCCTGTTCAAGGCCAGCACTCTGCGAACTGCAGTTTATTGGACCTCATGATTAAGTGCTGGTACTAAGGTTCTTCCAATAAATACAATTTTTGTTGACAGTCTTTGGACTGAAAAAAGCCATAGTATCTTTTGTTTTCCTTCTAACTGGAATGGCTCCTTAAACTCTTTTCTATCCTTTTTTCTTTCCACTTCTTGGTCAACTTTCTGTATTCCATTCCATTCCATATCTTGAACTTTCTCCTCCAGTTGTAGGTTTTGTCCCTTCTACGTCCTTACTTCACTGTGTGCTTCATGGAGAGACCACTTGGCTTCTGAAAGCCTTCAATGTCCTCTCTCTCCTTAATAAAAGTTGGTTGAAAACCAACTATGGATTAGGCATTGAATGATGGAAAGAAAGGGATGAAGGCAGTTCCTATTCTGAATTTTGACTGTAGGTAAGTAAAAGAAGATTCCAGCTCAGCCTGGTAAGTAGTTTGGTAGATGGAGGTTAATTAGCCTGGGAAAAGTGGAGGCTTCAAGGAGAAATTGAGAAAAGTCTCAAAGCATAGCAAAAGTGAAACGTGGTTTTGAGGCACAAGCAATAGATACAAAGGGAGACGGGTGGGATGGGGAACAGCATGGAGCTCTGCACAATGGAAGACAGGGGTGTGTGGGGAAAAGAGGACAGACTTTGTTTTGAATGTAATCAGGAGCCACCAAATGATGGTAAGCAAGGAAGTCACCTGGTCAGATTTGCTTTCAGGACTGATCACTTGAACGGCCTTGAAGAAGCTGGTTTTTAGAACAAGGCTGAAGTGTGTGTGCGTGTGTGTGTGTGGGGAATTTAGGAAGCATTTTCAATAGAAGTAATTAGGGCTTGTATACAGAAAAACAAAAGGATGAATTCAAGACATACTTAGGTTATAGAAATGACAGAATGGGGGTAATGAATAAAAAAAATGTGAAGGCAAAGAAGAGGAAAAAGTTGAGAGTGATTCCCAGTTTTCACCTTGAGAGCTCCTCGACAAGATCAGAAATATACAAGTAGCCATTTAATAGGAAGGTCATTGATTCTGGATATAGTATATTTCAACTTCTTCTGTTAGATTGCCTAAGGAACAGACAACAGCATTATCTGGCAACAAATTTGGAAGTAATCATAGGGAAAGGTATCATGGTTATAAAGGACTGTGCTAAGTTAAATGAGGACAGCAACACTGCAATTAGAATCCTGAGGAACCCAGCATCTAAGGCAACACTAGCAAAGAAGAGGGTCTCCAAAGGAGACTGAATACCGACACCATGTCTTTCCCCTGAGTAAAGTAGGATCTTACTCTGATTCAAGGTTTGCATTTCACCTGTCACTTTGGATTCTGTCTTTATGCCCTTTCAGTCCTGCTTCAGTCCTCTCTTGTCAGGGATGGCTATACTTTTAAGACTGCTGGCTGTTAGCCACTCCTACCTTCTCCGCGGGTCTGGAACCTCCCCTGGAAGAGGAAGCCAAACCAGCCCCGCCTCTTGTCTGCGAGCACATGTCTTGAAATGGCGCCGGCCTGAGCCCAGAGGACCGGTCCTGGGGGGACTGTGATCTCCACCTCTCGGGAAGTTCCGTGACATCACCATGATGGACAGTTCGTCAGCCAATCGTTAATACCCAGTTAGTCCCTCCTCTTCCTGCCGCCATTACTGTTATATAAACCCTTCTTCCCCTGAATAAAACTTTGGGAAGCTCCTGAAGCTTACTTCGAGATGTCCACATGTACCTGGCCTCCTTGGCGAGTATAGGAGGGGCAAGGGCATTCTCGCGGCCACACCTGGTCTGGAGCTTACCCGTGGCTCTCACTCCCGCATTACTTCCTACTGGCCAGAGGATATGCGTGAGAGTGAAAGGGGAACACACGGAGGGGGCAAATAGGCCCGGGATCTCCACATGGATGGAGGTATAGAGTTAGCCCTGCAGTCTCTTACATATCTTCATAAGAGAAACATATGTGAAACATCCTTCTTGGATCAGCTTCTCCTAGCTACTGCCCTTTCTTTGTTCCTTTCTAAGTCTTTGAAAGAACAGTCTAACTTCACTCTCTCTGCTTCCTTGTCTCCCACTCAGTTGAGTTGAGGAAGTCTTGCTCCTGCCTTTACCACTAAAAAAAAAAAGTTCACAGTATGACCAACAATGGTCTTTCTATTGCCCACTCCAACGAACTGCTCAAATTCTTGGGGACATGGGACATTCTTGCAACTTTCTTTTCTTTGCTTCCATATGGTAACCATATATATCACTGCTCCAACATGGTGACCTGCTTCTCTACTTTCTTTTTAACCCTGTTCTGCCTTTCCATACTCCTTTCTTCTCATTTCCTGAATAATCTTATCCACATTTACTATTTTCAACTACCAGACCTGACAATCTGAGTGCTAGGCCCACATATTAATTAGTTACAGGACATTTTTAATTCCTGATTTTATTATTTTTTTCACTTTTTTTTTTTTTGCCAGTCCTGGGGCTTGGACTCAGGGCCTGAGCACTGTCCCTGGCTTCTTTGTGCTCCAAGGCTAGCACTCTACCACTTGAGCCACAGCGCCACTTCTGGCTTTTTCTGTATATGTGGTGCTGAGGAATTTAACCCAGGGCCTCATGTATACGAGGCAAGCACTCTACCACTAGGCCACATTCCCAGCCTTGATTTTATTTTTTTGAAGAACAAATATATTTCTTTTATTGACAGTACACAGCAGTTCCATTTCCCATGAACACTGTCATTTATCGTTAATAATTTAGACTCCATTAATATCTGCCCTGTCCAGCTTTCTCTTTCTCATTATTCCTGGTGCCACACTTTTCAAGTCAGATGTCTGGGAAAAGGAGAGCTGGATAAGAAGAGGAATCCAGCTCTGATCAAACACTAGTGACCCCTGGACTGGTGGAACTATATGAATGTTTCACTGGCAAAATTTAGGTGCCTCCCATCTGGCCCTGCAGAAGTCTGCTTTTTTGCTAGAAAAGCTGTGTTGACAAGAGCCACACAGCGGCTCCCTCAGCAGGATGAGGGGCACTATTCACGAGACTCAAGGAATCCTGGAGGCTGGTGAGGAGGCCCAGTCTGCATTTTGCCAGCCTTGTCCAGCTCCTGATGTTTAGACAACTAGAACTGCAGTCCAGAAGGCCCTTTTGATGGGCCTTCCCTCCCTGACGTAGTTATTAATGGGAAGTGGCAGGTGGAAGGTCTTTCAGCATCTCCTTTCAGGTGAACTTCTGACACCTTGTTTTTCTTGGGAAAGATCGGATTGATCTGGATGAATGTCTGAGCCTTGGCCTATAGGACAACCAGTTAGTTGTGGGGAGGAGATGTATGACCAAAAAAATGAAGCCGTAGAGGCTGAGACCCATTTGAGTGAGGGGAAAGGTCAGGCTCATGGGAAAGTCGGAGAGCCAGTAGATGTTTCCCCCATCATGAAGGTAGCTGGCTGAGAGGACTGCAGGAAGATCTCAGTGATGAGCAGGGGGACATGGGACCTGGAGGAGAGAAGGATGGGAGGAAGGGAGGAAGGGAGGAAGTGAGAGGAAGAGAAAGGATGAAGGAAGGGAGAGAGGAAGGGAAAGGGGAAAGGAAGGAGGAAAGTACTTCTAATTTTAAACCTTTAGAAATAATGGGGAGAAACAATACATAGATGAGTTGGTCATTTCTAACCAGCAACAAAATTCAACATGTGCTAATCTTTGGTTTTCTCCTTGTCTTCCTTTGGAGTCCTTACTCCTAATCCTACTCTTTTTAGATTCTTTTTTTGTTTAATGTTACGTAAGAAAGAAAAAATTGAGACTCATTCTATGCACAAGTATACCCATGTAGGTAACCGGATACCATTGCCCCGAGGAGGCTTTAGCAGGTCTCTTCAGATCTGTCCTACTTCCTACCAGTATCGCCATTGTCTTATACCAGGACCTGAGATTGCTGTCAGAAATGATCATAATACCATTTAAATTGGTTGTTGCCTTTTCAACTCGCAACCAGAGCGACTTTTACAGAAAGGAAATTTTGTGTGTGTGTGTTCTGTGATTGCTTTGTGCTTATATGTTGGATGTAACATGTTACATGTATTTCATCTGAAAGCCCAAAGGGGGAAAAACTTGTGGTTGTGGACTCAGCAGAAGAAACAAGGAAATGTCACTGTCAGCTCTGTCATGATGACATTAGAACAACAGGTGAGGTCCACACTGTCTTGTTTCACACTAGGGAGAATTGTAATTCACATTGGCTAAAAGATCCGAGTCCAGGTGTTATTTCTATGTATTTTTCTGGCAAGCAAAGGACAAAGCATGTCATTCGCCTCTGAGATTCCTGAATATAACTGACTGGCAGTTATGGCTGATTTGAGATGTACTAAGGCAAAGCTTATCCCAGTGATGAAGGACTGCACATAAAACTTCAGGCAAAGACCCAAAGAAACATGGACTCTATGGTCTCCCTTATTGGGAATAATTAGTACAGGTTTAGGCAAGTCATAGCAGAGCATCACAAGGCCCAATAGCTATACCCTTATGAACACATAAGATGATGATAAGTGAAATGAACTCCATGTTATGGAAACAATTGTTATATCACAGTTGTAACTACCTTCAACATCTCATGTGTATCTGTAGCTTCTATTATTGATGATGTTCTTGTATCACCTTCCTGTGGTTGTACCTACACTATCTCTATAATGTTATCTGAGTATATTGGAAACTGTGTATACTGGTATTGGAAGTAGTAAATTGAAAGGGAATACCAAATTTGAGAGACACAGGGTAAAAAAAGACAAACAACTACAAAAGCAATACTTGCAAAACTGTTTGGTGTAAGTGAACTGAACACCTCCGGGGGGGGGGGGATGGGAAAGGGGGAGGAGGGAGGGG
Organism: Perognathus longimembris pacificus; assembly: GCF_023159225.1. NCBI lineage: Eukaryota > Metazoa > Chordata > Mammalia > Rodentia > Heteromyidae > Perognathus > Perognathus longimembris. The sequence goes on from NC_063176.1 coordinate 20,207,213, forward strand.
GGTATGAGGGACAAGGTAACAAACAGTACAAGAAATGTATCCATTACCTAACGTATGAAACTGTAACCTCTCTGTACATCAGTTTGATAATAAAAATTTGAAAAACAGGGGCTGGGGATATAGCCTAGTGGCAAGAGTGCCTGCCTCGGATACATGAGGCCCTAGGTTCGATTCCCCAGCACCACATATACAGAAAACGGCCAGAAGCGGCGCTGTGGCTCAAGTGGCAGAGTGCTAGCCTTGAGCGGGAAGAAGCCAGGGACAGTGCTCAGGCCCTGAGTCCAAGGCCAGGACTGGCCAAAAAAAAAAAAAAAAAAAAAAAAAAAAAAAAAAATTTGAAAAACAAAAACAAAAACAAAAAAAAACAACAAACTTCAGGCAAGAGGAAATGTTACCAGAGTTTAGATGGAGTCACTTGTGCCACCCTTTCAAAAGCAACTAAAGTCAAGAAGTTTAGAAAAAAATAACTCATAAGCATGGCTACCTTATGTCCACAACTGTTTACCTTCCAACTGAAAAGGAACTTGCACTTTTGCCTTTCAATACATTGATATGTCCTCTTGGTCCTCTGGATTCATACAGCAAACAAACATGTTTGTCTACTGTTCCTGCTTATAATCATCTTGGGGTGGTGGTGGTGGTCTTCTACTGCTGTATTTACTGTTGTATCTTACCAGTCCCATCCCATTGCTCTCTATATTTCTGTAACATGGCTTCTCCCTAAATAACTACCACTCGTTATGATCCCTAGAGGGTATACTGCTTCTACATGGGCCCTATGGGTCATCCATGATCTGGGATCCTAGCTGCCTACCTGATGCTGTCTAGGAGTTAGGGTTTGTTTCTCTACCAAGTAAAAAGAAATAAAGAGGCAGAGGAATAATTAAGTATATATAGTAAAGCAGCAAGTTCACTAAAAGTCAGATCTCAGAGTAGGTTGACCATGAGCTGGAAGTCCAATGGAGTTGTCTTGGAGAAGAGCTGTTATAGTGTGAGGAGCTTCTCCCATGTCTTCTTCTTCCCTAGGCTTTGTGCTGAATGCTAGTTACAGATATTACCCTGCCAGAAATCAAGGGCAAGAGACTACTGACATAGTAGTCATTAAAGGATTTCAAAGTCTCAAGTCCTTAAGGGGAAAATGACAAGTAATAGCTATGAGTGATAGGAAAATGCAAAGGGTACTTAAAATGGAGGAAGAAATCTCAAGATCTCTGAGATAAAATATTGTCCTTAAACTTAACAATTTAAAGGTGATTAGCCTATGTAGCCTACTAAAATCATGGTATGTTACAAGACTTTTTTTCTTTTGAGTACTCGACATACCTGAAGCATTAAGGGTAGACTCCATTCCAGGCTAAGGTGGGTCCACAAATAGATCCTAAAACAGTCAATAAGTGTTTAAGTTACCTACCCAGGCCAGTAAACCATGCCCTGGATGGCAACTCTAAGTTGGCAAACTGTTGCCAACCTTGAGACAGTTACTGCCCATGGGTAGAAGAAGGAACTTAAGGGCTGGGAATGTGGCTTTGTGGTAGAGTGCTTGCCTAGCATGCACAAAGTCCTGGGTTCGATTCCTCAGTACCACATACACAGAAAAAGCCAGAAGTGGTGCTGTGGCTCAAAGTGGTAAGAGCTCTAGCCTTGAGCACAGAGAGGCTCAGGGACAGAGCCTAGGCCCTAAGTTCCAGTCCCAGGACTGGAAAAACAAACAAACAAATTAACTAAAACAAGCAACAACAAAAAAGGAACTAACTCTCCAAGCCACTTATACCTTAGTCAAACCTGTCCTGGAATAAAAATCATTGTCATTCTCACCCCAGAGATGACCTACTTTCAGTCTGAAAGTGTTTCCTTTCCCATTACACTTTCTTATCATTAAAAAAAAATTGGTGTTGGTGGCCGACAGCACTGGTGGAGAAGAGCAAGCAGATCACAAGCTTGGAGTCAGCATGAGCTCTATGGAAGGAGCCCATCTCCAAAAAGAAAATGAGCAGGACAAAAGAAGACAAAGACATTTGATATGAAAATGAGAGACAAGAAAGAAATAGACAAAAGAGAAGAAATAGTGTAAAAAAGAGCAAACATAGGTGAAGTGAATCCACTGGTGTCCCGAAAATACCTCTGTAAAAAAAAAAATAACAAGGAAAATATAACACCTCCCAAAAATAGAAAAAAAGGGGAAGAATAGAATAAATACTTCTTTTTCTTTTAAAAATGAGGACAAATTTCTAGTCTTTAAAGGAGGTCATTTGTGTAGGCAGCAGTGAAGAATCTTTACCTGTTCCTCCGCGTTCTTCCTTTTGGGGTCAGTGTGGTCTGTGCCCCTGGCGTGAGCAGTCTGTGGGCTTTGCAGTCCTCTTTTTCCTCTGTAGCGTTCACCTAGTAATCAGAGTGAATGGTGTGTGGGAAGGGCTAGTTGTGGTTACTCTCCTGTTGCTCAGGGTTGAATGGGGTGAGCTGCTCCCAGTTGCTGGTGCCTGATGGTGTCTAATGGTGGGGACCTAGGGGGGGTGAAGCAGTGATTCCCACCCAGAGCCATGGTGTTCCTGGCTCCTGAAGTAATCACCTGCTCCTGCTATGTCCTGGGCTCTCACAGATAGCTTCCCTGATAGAAGGTCTCAAACTGGAAGAAGCAGCCTTCACCCCCAGTCTACTTCAACTCTTTTCCCATTGCATGATACTCTCTGTGTCTCTAATTCCAAGTTTTTCTCCTGAAGCTAGACCAACTCTATAGTCATAGTCCAGGACTCAGTTGTACCAAGTACCTGACCCTTACTGGGTGTTCCCAGTGTCAGGATAACAAAGGGAACTTGGCTCCTAAACTGCAGACTCAGATGGGAGTCTTTCATAATGGCTTCCTACCACTGTACCACCACTGCATATGTATAGAATAAACTTCCCCAGTGGCAGCATGCTATACTGAATCTGTCTCCTTGGACTGCAAATCTGATCAGTACCGAGACCAATGTGTATCCGAGTCTTCTTTTTCTTTTTTCTCCTTTTATTTAAGTCTCTGTCCTCTGCCATATGCTTTGTGCTTCGCCTTGCTCACGGAGGCAGTTGGTTTCCTTCTGTTTCACTTTCCACATTCTCTGTTATTCTTAGAAGGTTGTGTGTTTACTGCTAAAATTTCAGTGTCTTCTTGTAGCCACTCACCTTGAAGGGCTCTCTCTCTACTGTTCTCTTCTATTTGCATGAGATGCTAGTGACCACTTGTCCACTATCTTAATTGCCATTCAAATGCTACTATTCCTATAATAAATTCCCCAGGAAGGCAGTTAATTGGGTTTAAACTTGATTGTATGTTTATTTCACGTTAATATCACAAGTTAGAGGGGAAAATGATACTGAGTCTTCCTAGATAGGAACATATATTATGTTTCTGTTTATTCTTCTTGTACTCTTCTTGTTAAAGCTCTAGAACTTTCCTCATGAAAAGACTTGACAAATTTTCATTATGTTTATTCTAGGGTATTTTGGCTGACTTTGTCAGTGGGGTTTGTTTATTTAAAAAAACTTGATGTGTCCCTCATTATGTTTTCAGTCTGGCTAATTCTGACCTAGAGAAAATCTCTTGGCCAATATTTATTTTGCATAGAGTGCTACTGTGATGCCATGTAATTTCCTAAGGCCACAGGTTTCCCAGAGATACCCAATATTCTCTGTTCAATGTGAGTATGGGGTAGTGACTGTTGTCGATGGTCCTATGAGACTTTCTCCTGGCAGCTGGTGGTAGGGAAGCTTAGGTAACACTGACATGTGGAAACTGGCTGATGAGTCAGTGTAGCTTAGTGGGAAGAGACTTGAAGGAATTTTGGAGTCAGGCATACCTATTCTGCAACCTGGCTTTGCCGCTTTCTGGTGTGTAATGTTGGCAATCTCTAAGCTTCATTTGTTCCTTTGTCTCTGAACCTGATTTATATCATGTGCTAAAGTATACAGAGTTTGAAGCAAACTGTGATTGCCCCTCCCATAAGTGTTGCAGAATGGATGGCTGCTCTGATGATTTCATATTGTCATGTAACCAAATCTATTTAATGACATGCATGTTTTAAAAAGTTGATCTATCTATGTGAAGTACCTTTTCAAACATTCAGTGAACATATTTGAGTCATTCCTTAAGGCACATTTCCTAAAGTTCTTCATTTGAAAAATGTGTTATAGATCAGTGTCTTCTCTCTAGATAAGTTTCCTGTGAGCAGAAGTAAAGACTTTCTGATCTTTTTTGTCCCTAGTTCATTGCATAGTGGTGAATACAATTTTATTTAACATTCCACCCTCTCTTTCCCTTTTTACTTCCTTCTAGTAAAGAAGGAGTTGAAATCTCATTTTTTTTTCTAACGAAGTATATGTAGCCAAGGATGCTGAAGAGCGTCTTTTGTTCTACAGACATTACACGACAGTTGGTTTTAAATCGAATTACTACATCAGAGCCAGCAGAGGGAGCACAGAGCACAGCTTTGAAGTAGAAAGCAAACTACAGCTATGCTGGGGAAGAGTCTAAGGGGCCATTCAGGACTTTCACAGAGGAAAAATATAGGATCTTGGAAGGAAGTTGTTCATCATCTTCACTTTCTTCTGCTGTGTTCTTTTCTGTAACTCATTTGTGGCAGATCAGCTTGTTCTTGTCTTTTTTTCTCTTGCTGTGCAGCTTTGCACAGTCCTTCCTTTTCCTTAGCCAACGACACCCAAGAAGACCATACACGAGGGCCATCTTGCTGTCTGTGCTGGTGTCTCTTTTGGCCAAGCCAGATTTACTTCACTCTGCCTTAGGGAATGAATATTGTGAAGGTCCCAGAAAAATATGCAGGAACCCAGAAGCCTTAATTCACCTTTCTCATTAGGAGTACCTGAAGGATGACAGAGAGGGCTGAGATTGTGTCTCCCCAAATGTACGCATACTTACTGAATAGTTTCAAGACTTGGAGCTTGTAGGACAAGCTGCCAGCAAGGGTTCACAGAATCATAAGGATTTGATCAATCATGTTTGGAAAGTGATGAAAGAGATTTGTTTAGTGTTTAGGAAATTAGGTAGTGAAACCATGGAATACAGCCACGAAGAACATTCAAAAGGGCAGTGTTTTGTTTTTTAAGATTTCCTCTGGCTTCCTACTCCCCATGAGGGAGGTGTGAAAGGATGTGTGGGATGGTGAGGAATGGGGTGACAAATCTGCTCCTACTGCCTCGACCCATTCAAGAGGATGCCTCTTGAATAGGGAGCCTCTTTTATTACTGGGACTGGGTGCATCATCAGGTGTACAGGTAAAGAGAAAATGAGCTGTAAACCATTGTCCTACGGAGGAATGTTCTTTTTTTTTTCTTTGCCCCCAGGCCTAATATCCTTCTAACTTTGATATTCCCTTCACAATAATTACCAAAGCCAACCAAAGCCAACACCAATCTGATTGGCTGACATACCTGAGATTAGATTAGTCAATTACACTGTTAGTTTCTGTTTATTTGTTTTGTTTTTTGTTGCCTGTTCTGGGCCTTGGACTCAGGGCCTGAGCACTGTCCCTGGCTTCTTTTTGCTCAGGGATACCATTCTGCCGCTTGAGTCACAGCGCCACTTCTGGCCGTTTTCTATATATGTGGTGCTGGGGAATCGAACCCAGGGCTTCATGTATACGAGTCAAGCACTCGTGCCACTAGGCCATATTTCCAGACCCTACACTGTTAGTTTCTTCTTTTTTTCCCATTTGGTTTCCATTTCCAGAAATAAAAGAATGCACTGCTTTTTTTTTTCTCTTTCTCTTTCACTTTTCTTTTTTTTTCTTCCTTTCACATTATTATTGGCTTCAGTCAATTCTTTGTTCACCCACGTTTTGAGTTTCAAAGGTTTATAAGGTAGTGGCTTGAAATGCAGAGCATTCTTTGCAGAAATATTGTAGCTGAGTCGAGGTACATTTGCAAGCAAAATAGTAGAAAACAATCCCTAGTAATTAAAGTAAATCAGTAACTGCAGTGATTAAACAAAATAGGGAATCAATAAGACTGAATTAGCTTCTCCTCATTTATCTTGGTGCTGGTGTTTAAGGAAGAGCAGATTTAATTAAAGGAGGATGGAGAGATGTTGGGAATCAGTACATATTCTAAATAGGCCTTATGGGGCAGTTTCACAGAGGACACAAGCTCTCTGTTTTCTCTTCATTTGCTTTACATCTCCCTGCTTCTGAGGTGCTGGTGTCTGCTTACTACTATCCGTTTGTTTTCAGCTACCGTTTGGATTATATTTGTGGCAGAATGTCAACAAAAATAACAACATGAGAAAGTCCAGAACATTTTCCTCCATAAGAGCAACAAAACATTTCAGCAATTTTCAGAACTTTGTTCACAGCTCTAGAAATTAACTAAAGACTTGCAATAATCCAGCAATTATTTATTCAAAAACGGCACAATATTAGTACAAACAGTGAATACTGTAACATCTTTGCTTGTGGTTTTACCCACCACTTTCTAGGTATGTAATGGCTTTATAAAATAAGAGCCCATATTTCAAGGCAGCTTGATAGCCACCAGAGAGAGCAGAATGGATCTGGAACTATTACAAATTCTCTGTCTTAGTTGGGAATGGTGGTGCACACCTGTAATCCCAGCACTCAGGAGGTTGGGACTGGAGGATTCTAAATTCAGAGCCAGCCGAGCCATATAGAAAAACATCATCTCAAAGCCAAAATGAAATACTTAGTTTAAAAGAATTACAGCTGCTCACTGGTGGCTCACATCTATAATTCTAGCTACTCAGGAGGCTGAGATCTGAGGATCGTGGTTCGAAGCTGGACCATGTTGGAAAGCTTGTTAACCACCTAAAAACCAAAAGTGGAGCTGTGGCTCAAAGTGGTAGAGGGCTAGCCTTGAGTAGAAAAGCTCAGAGACAGCGCCCAGGCCCTAATTTTAAACCCTGTGACTGACAAAAAGAAAAAAAAAATAGAATTACATTTATAAGGATGATTTAGTGCTTACTCAGTGCTATGCTACTCTGAAGAGTATCAATGTGGACAACAAACAGGGACTACCCTAAGGAAATATAAATTCTGAAAATATAAATTATGAAAAGCAAACAAATAGGGGAGTGGAACTCTCTTACATCTTGAGTTCAATCCCAGTACTGCCAAAAAAAAAAAAAAAAAGAAAGAAAGGAAGAAAGAAAGAAAGAGGAAAAAAGGGATGCAAAAAGAAACTCTCACTTTAAAGCATTAATATTAAGATAAAAAAGTAAAAAAGCAGGTAGATTAAAAAAGAAATTGGGGAATTATAATCATTCTGAGAGTCAAGAACATAATGCTAGGGACTGAATGTTTGTATCTTCCCACATATATATTTTTAGATCCATCATGGGGCTTGAACTCAAGACCTGGATGTTATCCTTTTTACATGTTATCAGAGATAAGAGTCTCATGGACTTTCTTGCCCAGTCTGGCTTCGAACCACGATCCCAGAGCTCAGCCTCCTGAGTAGCTATCAATACTGGGACCAGCCACCATAACTCAGGTACTTCATAAAATCTCCAAGTCAAAAGCCTAATACCTGAAGTGATACAATTTGGAGATAGGGAATTTGGAGTAACTAGGTGATGAATAAATTAATGCATTTATGTAAAGAGATATGATGAATTGGAGAATGGGACTGAAAAAAGCTGTATATTGTATCATATAAACTAATATTTGTATTGTCCACTTGGTGGTAGAATTGTTTTTGAAAAGCCACATAGAGGATCATGAACCAAGAGAAATAAACTTAGGAATTCTTAGCCATCAGAAAAAATTCAGCATGCTTAAACTACTTAAACAAGTATTCCTTTAAGCATCACCATCTCTTATTAAAGTCTAAAAGGATGTAACCTGAAGTATGTATGTTTATATAGTAGTGGTCTTTTTCTATTTCTCAGTGGATAAGATGAAGTGATTATGAAGGTATTGGCTTACTGGTTAGAGTTTAGTGTTCAGAAATAGAGTATTTATTTATGTATTTGTTTATTTGGGTCAAGAACAGGACTCGAACTCAGTATCTCATGTTTTTGCTCATTGGCTGGTGCTCTATTACCCGAGTCATGCCTCTAACCCTAAGAGACTGACTTAATTTGAGAAGCATCATCTAAGCCATTTTTTTTTCTTTCTCAAGTTTAAGGACTACCTTAACCCTCTTCTTTCTTAAACTTTCTTCTTACAATGTTGTCTAAATTCTTCCTACCCAAAATGTGGTTAGTTCATCTGTAGCATTAGCAAAAAATGCAGAATCTTAGGCATTCCCCTCAGATCTACTGAATTACGCTGGGCTGTCCCAGTAAAGTTTCATGCAGTTAGAGATGTGTTGTTCTCCACTGCCAAAATGCAAACAGTGGTTGATGAAGTACAAAAGGAAGAGAAAAGGAACCAGAACGATTTAACAGATAATCCTGGCTTTATTGTGAACTTTCAGTTGCTTATTTGACACCATAGCAAAATGCTTGTATTTCAGCTCCGAGGACTGTGTCCAAGAAATCTTCTTGAGTTTTCTTAGATTCTAAATGGAAGATAGCTGAGTATGGCACTCTCAAACCCATCAGTCAGGCATTATAATACAAGATTTTTTTTTTTTTTTTTTGGCCAGTCCTGGGCCATTGACTCAGGGCCTGAGCACTGTCCCTGGCTTCTACCCACTCAAGGCTAGCACTCTGCCACCTGAGCGACAGCGCCCCTTCTGGCCGTTTTCCATATATGTGGTGCTGGGGAATCGAACCCAGAGCTTCATGTGTAGGAGGCAAGCACTCTTGCCAGTAGGCCATATTCCCAGCCCCAGGCATTATAATACAAGAGGTTCTGTTTCGTTCAGCCAGTGAATCAGGGTGTGACATTGGCAGGCCATTCACTTCTCAGTCTAGCTTCATTATCTGAAAAAAATAAAATGGTTGGGGAGATTCATCTTTTCCACCTTTTGTGTGTATTGTGGGGCGTGTGTGTGTGTGTGTGTGTGTGTGTGTGTGTGTGTGTGTGTGTGTGTGTCCCAGTCCTGGGCTTGAACTCAGGGCCTTGCTCAAAGCTAGTGCTCTACCACTTTGAGCCACAGCTCCACTTTTGGCTTTTTGGTAGTTAATTGGAGATAAGAGTTTCATGAAGGGCTGGGAATATGGCCTAGTGGCAAGAGTGCTTGCCTAGTATACATGAAGCCCTAGGTTCGATTCCTCAGCACCACATATATAGAAAACGGCCAGAAGTGGTGCTGTGGCTCAAGTGGCAGAGTGCTAACCTTGAGCAAAAAGGAAGCCAGGGACAGTGCTTAGGCCCTGCGTCCAAGGCCCAGGACTGGCAAAAAAAAAAAAAGAAAAAAAAAGAAAAGAGTATCATGGACTTTCCTGCTCTGGCTGGCTTTGAACCATGATCCTCAGTTTCAGCCTCCTAAGTGCCTAAGATTATAGGTGTGAGCCACTAGTGCTCTGCTCCAGTTTTTCTACAAAGAGTATACTTGTATAGGCAGTGCTAATATTCATCTGTCATATGTGGATAGTTCTGTATCCATCTTTAGGCTAGCATCTGCTTCAGTGGGTGGTAGTTTGAACATGTCAAATGATGATTCTAAAGGCTGTTAAGGACTAAGTGTTATTACTGTAGGCCAGAATACTTGCTTGTCATGGACTTAGATACACATAACTATAGACCTGAGATATGTTAGAAAACTAGGCAGGGCAGGAAGTGGAAAGTATGTGATTTTAGTGTCAAACAGTCCTGGACACTAACTCTGTCTTAGTTACTTAAACTTAACTTGGTATTAATGCCCTTTTTTGATGAAAAAATGAGGTTAATAATAATATCTCAAAATATAATTATGAGGAATTAATAAGATAATTTACACAGAGTCTGGCAAATAATAGATGCTCAATAAATGTCCATATTTTCTTCCCTTGTATATCCATTCCCAGAAAAACTTGTATCTATCTATCTATCTATCTATCTATACATTTACTGCTGGAAACTTCTACAATGCAATATACCAAATGAACATAGGTATATTTGCCTTAATACTTACAAAAATATGGTATGGTAACTATTGTGACAATTCTGATGGTAAGGGTGAGTTTGTATCTCCATCTGGGGTCCAATGACAACAATCAAAGATAACTGTCTGTAGGTCAGTTAGTTTTAGTCATTTTTACTTGCATGTCCTCTTCAAGCATTTAAAGCAAACTAACAAATAAACAAGCATAGCCATGTACTACATAAATTCTTAGATGTACTTCTGAAAATTTCACCATAAATTTAAATAGATATAAAAGATATAATTACTGGTATACTGTAAATATTACCATTTCAAATGAAGCTACTATTTATCTTAGATTTGAGTGTTGAAAGTAAGAAGTATACTGGAAATTTACCGGGTGAACTATTATGTGCTTTTATAATTTTTTTGGCAGCACTGGAGATTGAACGCAAGATCTCATGCTTGTTAGGCAGTCAATGCTCATCACATACGCTGTACCTCCAGTGTTTTATAATTCTTGTTAGAGAGAAATAACTTGGCTAGGGTTCACTTTCCCCAGGGTCTCATCCGACGCACTGTGCATTCATTTGGCTTCCTTTCAAAGAAGATAAGGTGCAAGATTATATGTTTGTTTCTGGCAGTTCAACGTTGTGTCTCTGACTAGAAGTGGAGTTGGCAAACTTTTTGCAAAGGGCCAGAGAGTCATATCTTTCCCTGTTGTAACTATAGAACTCACACTTGTAGTGTAATGGCTGCCGTAGACAGTACATGAATGAATGGACCAGCTACATTCTAGTGAAACAGCTCCCTCCAATAGCAGCCACTGCCCATTAGTGTGTCTGCCCCGCCCCAGACAACCACTTCTCTGTTTCTATAGAATTATCAGTTGCCAGGTTTGGGAATCCTACTTCGAACTTGCTCCAGTGATCTTCTAAGAACTTAATTCTCTTAGTAACCTTTTTCTGCTTAAAAATGCCATAAAAGGAGTGGCTTCTATTCCTTGCATTATGTAGAGAGCTGCGAACGGCTATGCCCTAAAATGGCGCTGGCCTTCGCCTTCTGCCCTCCCGCTGGCGAGTGCTCTCTGTTGTAAACAACTTCTTAAATGGGCATAGCTTGCTGTCTGGCTGTCTTCCGCGTACCTGGACCTATCGGTGATCGCCACGTGACACACTGGGGTTGGCTAACCAGAGGGTATATAGGGCAAAACGGGAAGCTCCCAGAGAGAGAATATTTTACAAGGTCCTGAATAAACTGCTGAGAGAAGAATCCGGTGTGTCTTCCTTGCTGGCCGAGGTGGACGCGACAAGTGGCGGCCTGTACGGGGAATCAGACCCGCGACCTTGGCGTTATCAGCCTCCAGCCACAACGATTCAGAACTCTCAGCAGTCAGGGTGGTGCACCGGTAAGTCCCCCAAGGACAAGGGTGGGGGATCCGCGATAAGAGCGGGAAAAGAAAATAGGCTCCTCACTGTAGATAAAGGAGGAGCAGGAACCCTCGGGTGGAGGGACAGAGGTATTAAAAGAAATAAAAACTGTAGCGAAAGTGAAAGTGTGTAGTTATGGGCGCTTCCTCTTCGCACGCAATTTTTTTGGCTCTTAATGAGCTCTTGCGTTCAAAGAAGCTGAAAATCAACAGAAGTATTTTAGAGAAATTTTTAGCTGACTGCGACACGGCCGCCCCCTGGTTCACAGTTTCCGGGAGCCTTACTGTAGCTTCCTGGGAGAAACTAGGGAGGGACCTGGATTTTGCCCATGAGCATGGAACTTTAAAAGGTGGGGTTAGGCCCATATGGAAACTAGTAAGAGGCTGTCTTGATGATCAACGCTGCGGTGAAGCGGTAGAAAATGGGCAGGCAGCTTTGGAGAAGTTGCAGGAAGAAAGATCAGAGAAGGCCGCGAGTGAAGGCCAGGGCACTAAGAGGGGGGCTATATCCTGATCTGGCGGAGTTGGATTCCCCTGAGTCTACAGATTCGGAGGAAGTGGAATCCATTTTAGAACAACTGGAGGAGATGAGAGTAAGAGGAAGAAAGGCCCGGAAAGAAAAGAAGAAGCGGGAACGAGACAAAGGTCCGCCCTATGGCAGTGCTCCCACTCTTTCCGCTCCTCCGCCATATTTGGGAGGATCCGGAAGTAGAAGCTCTGGCAGCACTTTTAATCCAGAAGTGTGGAGGACAGTTAGAACGGAACTGGATTTAGCTTGTCCAATATTTCAAGACCCACAAGGACAGAGATACCATGAGCCCTTGGATTTTAAAGTTATTAAATCCCTGGCTGAGTCCGTGCGTGCTTATGGGATAAATGCAGCCTTTACTGTAACCCAAGTGGAGGTGTTGCGCAGACACTGCATGACTCCCAGTGATTGGAGTGGACTTGTGCGCGCTTGCCTTAGCCCTGGACAGTATTTAGACTGGAGGGCCTTTTTGCTTGAGTTTGCAAATGAACAAGCTGCCGCTACACCCCCATTTTTGTTATAAAAAAGAAGTCAGGGAAATGGCGGCTTTTACATGACCTACGCGCCATTAATAATCAGATGCAAATTATGGGCCCAGTACAAAGGGGCCTGCCTTTGCTGTCGTCTTTGCCTTCTTCTTGGCCAATTATTGCTATTGACATTAAGGATTGCTTTTTTTCCATCCCTTTGTATCCTCAGGATAGTGTTAGGTTTGCATTTACTGTTCCCTCGTGTAATCATGAGGAACCCGATAAGAGATTTGAGTGGGTGGTTTTGCCTCAAGGCATGGCTAACAGCCCTACCATGTGTCAACTGTATGTTGACATGGCTATTCGCCCTTTGAGAGACAAATACCCTCAGTTGAGGTGTGTGCATTATATGGATGACATCTTACTTACAGCAAAGAGTGGACAACTGTTGCATTCGGCATATGGGGACTTGGTTAAATTATTACAACAAAAAGGTCTTTATATTGCCCCTGAAAAGGTACAGCAGGACCAAATAATTAGCTACTTGGGTGCAAAAATAACCCCTTTAAGTGTTTGCCACAAAAATTGGAGATACGCAAAGATGGTTTGAAAACATTAAATGATTTTCAAAAGTTGCTAGGTGATATTAACTGGATACGTTCCTACTTGCAGTTGCCTAATTACGAATTGAAGCCCCTTTATGCTGTTTTGCAAGGAGATACAGCTTTAGACTCTCCTAGACAATTAACTAAGGAAGCTAGAATAGCCTTAGAGAAGGTTGAAAAGAAACTCCAACAAGCTTGTTTAAAACGAGTTCAAGGGCTGGGGATATAGCCTAGTGGCAAGAGTGCCTGCCTCGGATACACGAGGCCCTAGGTTCGATTCCCCAGCACCACATATACAGAAAACGGCCAGAAGCGGCGCTGTGGCTCAAGTGGCAGAGTGCTAGCCTTGAGCGGGAAGAAGCCAGGGACAGTGCTCAGGCCCTGAGTCCAAGGCCCAGGACTGGCCAAAAAAAAAAAAAAAAACGAGTTCAAGAAGGCATGGATATTTTTTTGTGTGTCCTTCCAACTGTGTCACAGCCTACTGGCTTGCTGTGGCAAGAAGGCCCACTGTTGTGGATTCACCCACGAATATCTCCAGGAAAATCCATAGAACACTACCCAACTTCAGTGGCTTCCATTGCTTTGTCTGGAATTCAACAATGTGTGCAGTTTTTTGGCAATGTTCCAGCTACCATTATAATCCCCTATACTAGTCATCAGGTTAAGACATTATGTGCCACTGTTGATGAATGGGCTATTTTGTTATGTAGTTTTCCCGGGAATATAGATAATCACTTTCCGAAGCATCCATTGTTAGGGTTCTTTAGGGAACACCCCGTTGTATTTCCAAGAGTGACCTCCTCCCAGCCATTGCAGGGAGCCCCCAATATATTTACAGATGGATCCAAGACGGGAGTGGGGGTCTATATGGTTGAGACCCAGCAACCTGTACAGCATCAGTTTTGCCCAGGCACGCCTCAAATGGTGGAACTACAGATTGTTATAAAGGTTTTTGAGGCTTGTCCATTCCCATTTAATTTACTTTCTGATTCGGCCTACGTTGTTAATGCCCTTAAAGGGTTGGAGGTCGCTGGACCCATTAAGTCCTCCAGTCCAGTGGGTCTATTTTTCCAACAGCTACAACGATTAATATGGCAGAGAAGAGCAGGCTTTCATCCCGTGCACATTCGTGCCCATACAGGCCTGCCAGGACCCTTAAGTGCAGGAAATGATGTAGTTGACTGATGGACCAGACACGAGTGGGCCTTTTTGGCTTCCACAGTGGACAGAGCTAAAGCCTTCCATAAAAATTTCCATGTTAATGCAAGGGCGCTTCAACAGAAGTTTCGGCTTTCTCGAGCGGCTGCACGACAGGTGGTCCTAGACTGCCCTCAGTGCATTGTTTATCAACATCCGCCCAGCATTGGGGTTAATCCCCGTGGTTTGTCGCCACTTAAGATCTGGCAAATGGATGTGACTCATGTTCCTGAATTCGGACATCAAAAATATGTGCATGTGTCTGTGGACACCTGTTCAGGCGTCATGCACGCCACACCCCTGGCAGGAGAAAAGGCTCATAATGTTGTTACCCATTGCCTGGAGGCGTGGGCAGCTTGGGGAAAGCCTCAACAGCTCAAGACTGATAATGGACCTGCTTATACGGGACGCCAATTTCCCTCCTTTTGCAATTCCATGGAGGTACAACTTGTACACGGCCTGCCATACAACCCCCAGGGCCAGGACATTGTGGAGCGTGCACACCGCACGCTTAAGGAATGTTTACAAAAACAAAAAGGGGGAATCGGCTATGGCCGCACCCCGAAAGAGAGACTTTCCCTTGCTCTTTTTACCATCAATTTTTTAAATCTGGATGTTAATGGTCAGTCTGCAGCAGATAGGCATAATGAGCCTCATAGTCCAATGAAAGGACTAGTAAAATGGAAAGATGTGTTAACAGGGACCTGGAGAGGCCCCGATCCCGTGCTGTCATGGGCGCGAGGTTCGGTTTGTGTTTTTCCGCAGGATCAACAAGACCCGGTGTGGGTGCCTGAACGTCTGGTGAGAAGAGTGCAACATGAAGAAACCCAGGATACGGTTGACGATGATCCTCCTGATGGTGCTTGCCTTGGAACAACAGGGAGTGGCAGTACTGAGATGGGGGATACTTTCAGTCTTCCCGAAACCAATGCCAGTGCAGCACAACGCCCAGACCTTCCCTCGCCTATTTAGCAGTAATCAGACTATGGAGGTTCCCTATCTGCCCTTGGATAAGGATGTTGCCCCCTTAGGAGAAAGTAGAAATTTTACCCTGATGGGAAGCCTTTGTTTTGAGATTGTTAATAACCGCTCCAACGAGAGCCCATGCATAGGATTATACAACCAAACAGCGGGATGGTTCGACCTAGGTTATTTGGACCCCCCCTGCTTGCGTGCCAAGGTGACACTGCTGTCGGGACGATGGCCGGGAAATAGAGGCCGCTCTGAGTGCCCCACACAGCCTAAATGGGCCCCCTATTGTTGGGGGGCCAATTGGGGAAATCTGTGGCCTTGGACAGGATGTCAATCACACACTAGTATTTGGGCAGATAAGGAAGAAAAGTTTACCTTTTCCCCTGGTATTGGAACAAAATTTAATGCCACCTACGAGGGTGAAAATTTTACTGACCAAAACCCTTATCAAACATATGCTTCCAATCCGTTTGATAATTGGCTTTTGTGTGGAGTCAATGGAAGCTGTATGAATTTGGAGCCTATTGTCATGGTAACGGGGGGGAAGACATGGACAAGGGCATGCTGTTTGGTCTATGTCCCAAAAATGGGGTTTTAGCAAGGCAGCTATGTCTGTAGATGTTAAGACAGTAACAACACAGGATGGAGTGACCGGAGTATACACTTCAAATACTCCATGTACCCTGATTAATGCATCTGGGGCCCCTATCCCGGATCAAGGAGTTGTTTATAATAATAGCCTTTTTTATAAACCCGCGCCAGTGTGTATTTACCCCCCTTTTCTATTTGTAGTAAGTAACACTAATCCTTCCATGTGTACTAACGATACCTGCTTTTATGCCCAATGTTGGAATGCTTCTAGCTATAAATTTGCTGTGATTACTCGCATGCCCCGTTGGGTGCCTGTACCTGTGGATGCACCAAACGTGATGGTGCAGTTTAGACAAAAGCGAGATTTTGGCATTACGGCCGCTGTCGTCACCGCCATATCCTTGGCTGCGGTTGGAGCCACCACCGCGGCTGTTGCCATGAGCCATACGGTGCAGACGGCCCAAACTTTAAATACTCTTTCTGCCAATGTAGCACAAGCCTTGGATGTGCAAAAGGGGATAAGTGCCCAGTTAAAAGGAGGCTTGATGGTCCTCAACCAACGGGTGGACCTTGTACAGGAACAGCTTGATACGCTTTGGCAGCTTGCTCAGCTTGGCTGCAAGTGGAAGTATGCTGGACTCTGTGTAACAAGTATACAGTATGAAAATTATACCCATGCGGCAAATTTATCTAAACAATTGTCTAGTTATCTTTTAGGAAATTGGACAGGAGGATTTGATGTGCTGATGGAGCAGTTGAGGATTGCCATTACCACCGTGAACTCGACCCGTGTGGATGCCGGATTGGCGGACGGGTTGTCCTCCTGGATCTCAAACGCCATGAACCACCTGAAGGAGTGGGCAGGGTTGGGGGCCCTGATCGGCCTTCTGGCTCTGGTCATCCTGGTGTGCCTGTGGTGTATTTGCCGTATTAGAGGTTTCCAGCGTCGCAATGCAGCCATGATAGTTCAAGCTTTCACTGCCATTGAGGCCGGACAGTCCCCCCATGTGTGGCTTGCCACACTCAAGGAATAGCACAGGATGCGAGGCTAGCGCACTGCACTTGGGAGACGCATCCCGGCGCTTGCCCCAAGAACAGCATGTCAGATTGCATGTGGGTTGATGCCCTGGGCCCCACCTCTGTAAAAAAGGCATCGGACGGATCTGTAGTCCTTAGGAAGGCGCCTCCTAAGTGAAGACCAGTATTATGTCCTCAAGGTAATTTTTCACAGAGATCTGACCTCTACTCTTGCCTGCAGCTAATAAAACAAAAAGGGGGAACTGTAGAGAGCTGTGAACAGCTACGCCCTAAAATGGCGCTGGCCTTCGCCTTCTGCCCTCCTGCCGGCGAGTGCTCTCTGTTGTAAACAACTTCTTAAATGGGCATAGCTTGCTGTCTGGCTGTCTTCCGCGTACCTGGACCTATCGGTGATCGCCACGTGACACACTGGGGTTGGCTAACCAGAGGGTATATAGGGCAAAACGGGAAGCTCCCAGAGAGAGAATATTTTACAAGGTCCTGAATAAACTGCTGAGAGAAGAATCCGGTGTTGTGTCTTCCTTGTTGGCCGAGGTGGACGTGACAGCATTAAACTCTCACTGGTTCAGCCAGAGTTAAAGGAGAAAAATGACTTAAAAACTTTAAAAAAAAATATTTTTTGGCCAGTCCTGCCTTGAACTCAGGGCCTGAGCACTGTCCCTGGCTTCTTTTTGCTTAAGGCTAGCATT
Source organism: Perognathus longimembris pacificus (assembly GCF_023159225.1). Classification (NCBI taxonomy): domain Eukaryota; kingdom Metazoa; phylum Chordata; class Mammalia; order Rodentia; family Heteromyidae; genus Perognathus; species Perognathus longimembris. Next base: position 20,224,684 of record NC_063176.1, read on the forward strand.
CTGCCACCTGGGCCACAGCGCCCCTTCTGGCCGTTTTCCATATATGTGGTGCTGGGGAATCGAACCTAGGGCCTCATGTATATGAGGCAAGCACTCTTGCCACTAGGCCATATTCCCAGCCCTAAAAATAATTTTTAATTGTTAGTTTTAAAGGTGATGTACAGAGGGGTTATAGTTACATAAGCAAGATAAAGAGTACATTTCTTTGTGGACAATGTCACCCTTTCACTGCCACTGAATTTTAAACTTTCAAAGAAGAGTTCATTTTTTTAATGTATGATAATAGACATTAGATGCTAGAATACTTAAATTCAATTATATACATATATTAAAATATCGGTATTTACTGCATGTGAAAAAGAACATCTTTACAACCGTAGTTGTGATGAAAATGTTTAGTAGTTTATTACTACTACTACTGCAACTACTACTAATATTATTATTTGGTGGTATTGGGGATCTAACTTTGGGCTCACTCCTGTGCTATGCAGCTGTGTCCCAGCTGTAGAAGTTTAGGTGTTTCATAAAACTATGCAACAAGGTAAGTAGTATTTTTTTTTAAAATTGAAATGCAAACCAAGGAATCTGAAGACGTGCTTTAGGCCAGACAGTATAATAGTTAGCATGTCTTTCGAAGCTAAGGCTTTGACTTCATAAGGGCGGCTTCAGTGTTTATAAATATGTTTTCTAAATGATGGATAGGAAAGTAAAATAGACTGTAGGGGTGGTGGGGACCAGTGTAAGAAGGAGAGACAAGAAAAGAAGAACTGAAATTATAACCAACAAATTATAACCATCATATGAGATAATTATTTTGTATTTTGTTTTAAAAGGCTTCGAAATGATTTGCTTCTAGAGAGGTGTACTTAGTAACGTCTGTACTCCTTTTGGAGATGAGAAAGTGGAGGCTATAAGAGCTTCGTTGGTTTGTTCACACAGTGGTAGAATTTAAAAACAATTTGGATTTTAGTGTTCTTTCCCCTATCTTCACACAAAACATTTCCCAGAAATTGCCTTTATTAAACACTACTTTGGAGGACAATACTGAATAGCTGGTACATACATTTCTGCTGTTTTTACTTGTTTTTGCACAGCTTTCTTATTTTGAGTCTGAGCCACAGTTTAGAACTGTTAATGTAACCCAATAAGCTCATGTGTCCTGATGAGGGTGCTCTTATTCAACGCATGGTTACACGATTGATACTCATTAAGTCTAGTTAGTAATGTCAAACACAGTTTAAAGCGCAAACGCATCTATTTTGGCCACATAGGATACTTTTTAGTGATTTTTAAAAAACTGTATAATGAACTGAAATCTTATCTTTCTCAGAGTCTGTGTAATTTTAAAATAATAAAATTCTTCCAAAATGGGATTGACTTCACTCTGATGCTGAAGGGAGGCCGTGGGACTAAGCAGCCAGGCTAGCTCTCGGCAGCCCCACGGAGATAGTTAGCATATAGTGTTTGTCCCATTCTCACTGTCTTCCAGGAACCTAGTCCTAAACTCCAGATGTCACATGGAATGGGATTCCCATGCAGCATGCCTTCAGTTATGATAAGCGTGCCTAAACTTTTGTTAAACACCGTTCTGTATCTTTATATTCTGTACATGGATGTATATATTATGGTCCCATGAACTGTAATTATTTATAAACCTACCTCTACTTCTAGACATATACATTATTTCTAATTTTTTAAAAACGTTTTTATGACCATAAATCAATTGTACAAAGGAATTTCATTGGGATATTTGCCTATATGCATATAAAGTACTTGGATTAAATTCACCCTAAATTAGTCTTTTTCTAAGTCCTCTAACTTCCTTCTTTTAAAGAGTTTTTAGTGGTCTTGTTATGCTAGTTCACACATATATAACACACTTTCATTATATTTAACCCTCTCATCATCTTTCCCTTCATTCTCCCACCCTCTGTAGGATCCCTAGGATCCCTCTCTAGGATCCCTCTTCACAAACAATCCTACTTTTACAATCATGTCTTTTTTTTTTTGCCAGTCCTGGGCCTTGGACTCAGGGCCTGAGCACTGTCCCTGGCTTCTTTTTGCTCAAGGCTAGCACTCTGCCACTTGAGCCACAGCGCCACTTCTGGCCATTTTCTTTCTTTCTTTCTTTCTTTCTTTCTTTTTTTTTTTTTATAATTTTTATTGTCAAACTGATGTACAGAGAGGTTACAGTTTCATACATTAGGCATTGGATACATTTCTTGTACTGTTTGTTACCTCCTCCCTCATCCCCCCTTCCCCTCCCCCTTTCCCTTCCCCCCCATGAGTTCAGTTCATTTACAGCAAACAGTTTTGCAAGTATTGCTTTTTTAGTCTTTTTTTTTTTTTTTCCCTGTGTCTCTCGATTTTGGTATTCCCTATATGTGTGGTGCTGGGGAATCGAACGCAGGGCTACATGTATTTGAGGCAAGCACTCTTGCCACTAGGCCATATTTCCAGCCCCACATCATGTCTTACTATTATGATTATTTTTAGATAAATTTTTATGACTGAAGACACATGATACTTGTCTTTCTCAATCTGGCTTGTCTCCCTCAATGAGATGATCATTAGATCCATCCATTTTTCGGCAAGTGACAATTCATTTTTCTTTATTGCTGAATAACATTCAGCTGTATGTATATGTGTGTATCACACACACACGCACAAACACACATATCAATCTCATATTTTCCTTTTCTGTCAGTTTTTGGGCATCTAGGCTGATTTCTTACTTTGGTTGTTGTAAACATGGTTGTATAGGTATCTGGTGTTTATTGACTTCCATTCTTTCCCTTCGGATAGATTCCCAAGAGTGATATATCAGGATTATATGGTACTTCTACCTTTAGAGTTTTGAGAAACCTCCATACTGCTTTTCATAGTGGCTGCCCTCATTTCCATTTTCACTAACAGTTTATAAAAGTTTTCCCCACCCTATCCCCAGCATCCTCCCTAGTATTTGTTGCTGTTTGTGTTACACAGATTCATCGCTAATGAATGGAAATAAAATAGAAATGATACAGTACAACTTTCACACAAGGCATCAGGACTTCCTATCTGTTTCCTTGCTCTTTATCTTGGACAGCATGTTGTGGCGAACTCCCATGTCATGTTGTGAACGGACTATGAAAAGGCTCACACAGTGAAGAACTGAATTCTCTGGTGGACAGACACGTGAGTGATTTTGCAGTCTGAGACTGTAGCCTCTGGCGACCTCCACTCTGTGGCCTCATGAGGCTTCTGAGGGGGAACGGCCCTGATAGCTGCCTTTGGATTCCTGCCATTTGGAAATTATGAAATTCTACTCCTGTTCTCCTCCTCCTCCTCCTCTTCCTTGTTAGTGCCTTATAGAGTGACTCTTCTAATGAGTAAGATAAAAGAGAGCATCTAGCATTGAGATTTTTTTTTAAAAAAAGGAACCCAAAATTTAATTAAGACGTTTGTAATTCTAGTACTAAGATACTGAGCAAGAGGATCAAGAGTATGAGATTGTATAGTGAGACCCTGTTTCAAATGAACACCAGAAATAAACACAGAAAACTGAACAAGAGAAAACAACAAAACCCAGAGAAGACATAATTTTACCCCATACAAAAGAATATTTACTTATAAAAACTAAAGTAAAACGCTCCGTTTTCCATTTCTGGTCTCTAGTTCTTTCTCTTTAGCGACCAACTTATCCTTCCAGAAATTTTTCATGCATATGTAATGTATGTTGTAAATTGTTTTAAGATGATCACAAAGGATCATATTACATTCTTAATGAAACCTAGCATTCTATTTTTAAGACGGATTCCTATTAGTACATACACACCTGTCCTGTTTTTTTTTTTTTTTTTGGCCAGTCCTGGGGCTTGGACTCCGGGCCTGAGCACTGTCCCTGGCTTCTTCCCGCTCAAGGCTAGCACTCTGCCACTTGAGCCACAGCGCCGCTTCTGGCCGTTTTCTGTATATGTGGTGCTGGGGAATCGAACCTAGGGCCTCGTGTATCCGAGGCAGGCACTCTTGCCACTAGGCTATATCCCCAGCCCCCACCTGTCCTGTTTTTTAAAAATGCATCCATCACTTAAGTGATATCTATATCAAATTTATGCATTTATTTTATTGTCCTGATCCTGGAGCTTGAACTCAAGGCCTGAGTACTACCGCTGAGCTCTTTTTGCTCAAGGCTAGTGCTATACCACTTGAGCCATAGACTGACTTTTGGCTTTTTGATTATTAATTGGAGATAAGTCTTAAAGACTTTCCTACCCTGCCTGGCTTCAAATTGTGTCCTCAAATTTCAGCTTCCTGAGTAATTAGGATTACAGGTGTGAATTAATGGCACCCAGCTATATATATATATATATATATATATATATATATATATATATATATATATATATAAATTATTTATTTGTCAAAGTGATGTACAGAAGGGTTACAGTTTCATACATAAGGCAGTGCATACATTTCTTATCCAACTTGTTATATATACTTTTGAACCAAGATATTTAGGTTATTTCCAGCCTTTTTACATCATAAAAATGTGTTGATGAACCTTCAAGCTTTTGTGAGTGGCCTCAGGTAGAATCATATGGTTGGAATTCTGCCATCAATCACTGTGTGCATTTAAAGTTGGTAGTATCTACCTATTCTATAATTTGTGTGTGTGTGTGTGTGTGTGTGTGTGTGTGTGTGTGTGTGTATCAAACTGGGGAATCAAACTCAGAGACTTAAACACAGTAGGCTAGCTCCTACCACTGAACCATATCAACCCAAACAATATTCCACAACCTTTGCCCTCAGTGTAAATTGACAACGAATGAAAATGCTTTTACCCATAAACTTAGACATATATTTGACAGGTAAGCCTTGTCTTTTTTTTTGTCATTTACTTTTCTTTTTTTGAGAATGGCTACTGTCTAATAGTCTGTCTTCTCATGCTAATACAGCATTCACATTTTGTGAGTTTAGTGCCTTACCTCTTTTGATATTTAAGAAAATAGGACAAAGCAGGTATCATTATGATCTGCTTGTGGCTAGTGGGAAAATAGAGTCATTAAGAGGTCAAACAAACTGTTCCGGGTCACACCACAAAAGATAGAGCCAGGATGTACACTGTACTGAATTAGAAAAGATTTATAGTAGTTCAAGGAGTCATCAATGGCTGGATGACATGTTTGCATCCTTAGCTTATTTTGCTATTGCAGTGTGTCTTTTTCCTTTTTAGTCACAGGGGCTCTTCATTTATTATAAATATCAACTGTTTTCCTATTCTACATATTGCAAGTATCCCTGTCTGTTTTAAATGTATTTATTTACCATCGATTGATATCCATTTCTTACTCACCTTAGAAAACTCCCAAAATAGTTTTTAAAAACATGGATCCCAGATATTGTTGCTACAACTCATATTTTAGAAAAATAGTAATCATAGTCTAGCTATGATTGAGCCTCACTAAGTTAATCTAAATAAGAAAAAAAAAACACCACAGGGAATTAGTTGCTTTGTTCACACTGAGGCATTTTAAAATTATGATTCCCCCTTAGGCCTATTTATAATTGGAAAAGAAGGAGTTGGGGCTTTTGATATTTATTAGATTGACATTTGAGAAAATGAATTTTTACTTCATCTGCCACAAACAGATCTTAGTCAGTTTAGTGGCTGTGGGCTAATGTGACTCCTTTTGTTGATTTCTTTTTTGTTTGTTTAAAAAACTGCATTACTATTATTGTTATTTGTTGCATACCAGACACCCAGGTGGGCCTCGAACCCACAAAAATAGTCACCAGCACTCAGTCAATTGGACTAGGAGTCTTAGCTGTGCACAGCGTCTGCTTGTCATCATCGGGATGGTGACAAACAGTGCAGGGGCCACATAGGACTGGGCTTTTAAAGACAGTCATCACATTTACCACGCGCAGGTGGTCTGGCAGCTTAGGCAAAGCAAGCAAAACGGAGTGGTCTTCCTCATTCCTTTCTTTTGCCTAGGCCAGCTGCTTTGGGCTCCTGTTATTTGGCTTAGGTTTGCCCCTCCCCAGAGCCACTACTTTATCTAAGCCTGCTGTTTCTAGGGACTCAAAGAAGGGGGTTCCCCTACATCTTTCACTTGGTTTCCTTATTATTATTATTATTATTATTATTATTATTATTATTATTTGCCTTTTCTTTTTTGGTACCTGGGATCAAACCCAGGACATTGGAGTTGCTAGGCAAATGCTTTACCACCTAGCTATATCCCAACCCTTTTGGCGACCTCTTTTTGTGGGTAAATGTGATTTTTCATTTTGTTTCTGTTTCTGAAAAGCTCTTCACAACTCTCCATATTGCTGAACTGAATTTCAACTCACTTCCTTCTGGGCCTCTTCCCTAATCCTCTGAAGAATTCTCCAGGAAGACTTGGTGGTAGGCAGTTTTCTTTCTTCAATGATCCAGATTTGTGTGTTCTCTTTCCTTCTGTGTTTGCAGGGAATGTGATCAATCAGATTTCCAGCTAAGTCAGAATGAGTCTAACTCTAAGCTACAGTTCTCAAACGTTAGCTTGCACCTGGATGCCTATTAAAACAAAGATTGCTGTCTCTGCCTTGAGCATCTGATTCCTCAATCTGAAGTAGGCATTTTGATAAAGTTTTAAGAAAACACAGAGGCCATGGACGAAACCTTGAAAATCATTTATCTGTGATAGACTCCCTTTTCCTTGATTGGCTGTGGTGTAGACATGAGTCTCAAGTCTGGGACTTGAATGAGATCTCAGGAAGGTTTCAGTAGAAGGGTGTCTCACTAGTAAAATAAACATGAATGGAGACAGTCCTTTTAGCCCCGGTTTTACTTCCACTGCTCTAGTCTAACCACGTGATTCTGTGGTTTGATGTTTTTATTGTTTCTAGATTTCTCCTTCTTCTCTTTTACTCATTTCCTTCTGCTCATCCTGTTTTTCTCCCTTCTTCCTTCTTCTTTTTGTTTTCTCTGTATCTTTGTGTCTCTCTGTTTCTCTGTGCCAGCCTTACATATACTAAGCAAGTATTCTACCACTGAGTCCATTTGTCTTCGACTTGTTCCTTGTTGATTTCTTGGATGTTCTTAGTTCTTTGATCTCTTCTATGTTTGTTTAGAATCTGCTTAAGTTCTAGAAAAGAACTAGAATTTGATCATTGGTTAGAATTATATTGAAACCATGGATTGAATTAATGAGAATTCTGTCCTTATGATATTGACTTTTCTAATCTGTGCATATGATTTTTAGTTATCTTTCTAAAATGAAGTTTTATAATTTTATTCATAGTGGTAATGCACTTTTCTAAGTAGGTTTATTATTATGGACTTTATGTATTTTGACACTATTAGGCATGATATCTACTTATATTTTCCTTACTTGTTGGTAGTGAATGGAAATGGTATATATCCATACACATTTTATTTAGAGACAGTTGTGCTCCACAGTTCAGGTTGACCTTGCACTGAAGTGCCAGCCTTCATTTAAAAGACTAAAATATTTTTATTAAGTTTCTTTGTATTTGTAGTAGGAGAAGTAATATAGGCATCCACACTTCCCAACTTGGAAATCCAGCGCCTTAGTTTAATCAGCTCTGTGTTAATTGACAATCTTTTTTTAAAATTTAATTATTTTTATTTTTTATTTTATTATTTATTTATTTATTTTTGCCAGTCCTGGGGCTTGGACTCAGGGCCTGAGCACTGTCCCTGGCTTCTTTTTGTTCAAGGCTAGCACTCTACCACTTGAGCCACAGCGCCACTTCTGGCCATTTTCTGTATATGTGGTGCTGGGGAATTGAACCCAGGGCCTCATGTATACGAGGCAAGCACTCTTGCCACTAGGCTATATCTCCAGCCCCTAATTGGCAATCTTTAACTGGCTCTTACATTAGGTGCAGTCATAAACCTCTGATGTATGTGGACTTTTTCTTACTCATAGGCTATTTCCTATTTGTTATTAAATTCTTTTATGCGTCCTTTCCTCACTATGAAAGTCTATATTTTCTTCTTCTAAGTTATTTCAACTTGTCCTATATTCTGTGGAATGATTTGTTTCTTTCATATACTTGCTATGAATCATTGAGGTGCACCAAAAATTCCAATATGCTATAATCTACTTGCTATCATGTAGATGGAATATTGCACTCATAAAGTGACACAACAATCATAGATCATAGGTCTCCTTATGTATGGTATAAGATATAGCCACTATTTTATATGATTTCTATATTTATTTATATATCTATGTCTATATCTATGTATCATCTATAGTTCTACTGATGTTTTTAATGTGTCTATCTCTATAACTATATGTGCTAGTACTGGCACTTAAACTCAGGGCTCTCTCTCTTGACTTTTTTGCTCAAGGCTCAACTATTTGAATCAACTCTATTTCCAACTTTCTGTTGGTTAAGTGAAGATGAAGAATCATATAGATTTGTATGTCCATGCTAGCTTTGAACTATGACCCTCCGATCTCAGCCTCGTGAGTAGCTAGGATTATAGGTGTGAGCCATAAAGGCCTACCTAGATTTTTGTTTATAAAGACTGTACACACCATACAGACACAAGTAAATGGTACACAAGGCTTACAGAAGGCTGTGTTTGCAGTCCTGCATTTCAGGTTACCTATATTGTAAGGAAGTCTAGCTTATGGACCTGGATGTCAGTCTGGCCTGTTTTTTTTTTTTGTTTTTTGTTTTGCCAGTCGTGGGGCTTGGACTCAGGGACTGAGCACTGTCCCTGGATTCTTTTTCTGCTCAAGGCTAGCACTCTGCCACTTGTCACAGAACCACTTCTGGCAGTTTTCTGTATATGTGGTGTTGGGGAATTGAACCCAGGGCTTCATGTATATGAGGCAGGCACTCTTGCCACTAGGCCATCTCCCCAGCCCTGCCTGGCTGTTTTTGAATTAGGCTCTTTCTGTTTATTTGTTTTGTTTTTGTTACCAGTCCTGGGGCATGGACTCAGGGCCTGAGCACTGTCCCTGGCTTCTTTTTGCTCAAGGCTAGCACTCTACCTCTTGAGCCACAGCACCACTTCTGGCTTTTTTCTATAGGTGGTGCTCGAACCCAGGGCTTCATGATATGAGGCAAGCACTTTACCACTAGGCCATATTCCCAGCCCATTGAATTAGGCTCTTTCTGAATAGCACTAACTACAGTTACTTGGGCTAATTTCTTGGTCTTTGTTTTCCTTATTTGTAAAACAGGGATAATCATTTCAATTTGGTAGAGCTTTGAATATTAGTAATAATGTTTTTAAGGTGTTTGTCATATAGCAGGCACAAGGTGACAATTATTACTGGCTATTTGGCCATTTCCTAGGGCTTTTAGGCTTGTGGCATATTAGCATGTCAGACCCTACCAGTAGGACCCTAGCAGTCACATTCTTATTAAGAACTGTCATGTGCCTTCTTAATTATCTGGTCCTGTTGCTATCTTGTGACGCCAGCCCTTTTCACAAACTGCAGAATCCCAGCCTGTCTCTCCTTCTCTAAGCCCATGTCTTGGTGAAAGTCGCTACCTCTAAATGATACCATGACCGCCACGAAGTGTCAGACAATCCCTGGTTTCTTTTTAGCTGAGCAAAGGTAAAGCCATTCAGATTTACTTCTGATTCCTTGTGAATTTTTTTAAGAAGATAGGGAGATGTTGAATTACAACCCTTGTGCACAACTACTTAAAGATAATAAAAAAAAAAAGTAGATAGGGAGATGTTTCTAAAAAGTGGTATTCCTGTGTTTGCCTTTTTCCTTTTCAGTACAGACTCAAGGAGGAGCTCTGAGAACAACTTATAAGCGAAAGTCTTTATTCCTTAATCCACATAGGCCTTGCTTAAACAGGAATAAAATTGGAAATTCAAAGTAAGCCTTGATGAAGTCATCATTTTTCCTAATTTACTTTTACATTTGATACATATGGTCAATAATGTTTGATAATATCATATCACTACCTCATGCATTATTCTAATACATGTAAGATTGAATTTATCTATGGAGTGAGGGTTTTATGCTAGCTATTTTTGTGAAGAATTCTGACTCCAGAATCTATTAGAACTTGGCAAATGCGCTTGAGCTCACTTCAGGACCAGCCTTTACATGTGGGCTCATGGTACTGTGGAAGCCTTTTAGGGGTATGTGTGGCCCTCACATTCATTATAAATGATAACTTATTGCTCATTCTGATGCTTTTGTGTTCTTTAGCGAAACTTGAAAATTGTGGGAAAATCCTTTATCATGGAAGAGCAATACAGTAATTCTATATGGACAAAATGCAATTTATTTTTATCTTTCAAAGTATAAGTGCCTCAAATTACCAACCGATAAAGATATTCAGTCTTGAAGCAGACAATATTATAGTATTTAAAACTGGGCTCTGCTTTAGTATTTTCCTAAGGAAAGATAATCAGATTGTACGTATAGCTTCTAATCCATTTAGAGTTCATTAGAAGCTATGTATATTAAATCAGTTTAGATTATTTTTATGATTATCACTCAAACTTATTTGCTAATTATTTTTTTAAATAGCAAGATAAATCTACACTTGTCTTCCCCCCTCTAATGGCCCCATAAGAAATCATTTTGCTATTAGCTTGGAAATGTTCCAAAAATATAACAGTGTGGTGGCAGTCTACGGCACAGCCTCAAGGGAGACATCAGATGTCGGCTCAAATGTGACTTTTATGCTCTCGACCCCACATCTGAAAGCAAAGATGCAGTGGATAGCGAAGAGGGAGGTGCGGGGCAGGAATATTCTATCTCTGTCAGGTCATCAACCTCTGGGGATGTGCAATCTAAAAGCCATCAGTGGGCTCATGGGCATTGCCTGTAATCTGGGTCTTTTCAGGGGGCTTGAAAGATGGTGGGCACAACCAAATGGGAACAAGAAAATGCTAATCATGGAGAAGCCAGCTGTATGAACAGCTCTCATTTGGGGATTCAAAACCATTTTGTGAAACTGAAGTCATTAATCTTCACAGTAGTCTCAAGCATCCATCACCACCCAAGTTTTCCACTGGGAAGCCTGGGATTTCAAAGGAAGGGCAGCCACTAGCATCCTAGTATGTCCTGTAACCCAAGATCGGATCAGACTGCCAACCTCTGGAACTGCTCTAGTTACAATGAGCCTATGGGAGAGATGGCTGGCAGGATGAGCCGTATTTGGGACTGTGAATGTGCTTGTTTTTCTGGACCCCACTAAGATGTCCCCTGTGATTGTAAGAAGTGTTAAGGGGAAAAGAGTGAACTGTTACTTCTGGCTTTGGTCTTTTTCTTTCCCTGAGTATGTTTCTCACTACTGATTACTCTGTCCTGTAATTGCTCTTAATTTGATTTCCTATACTGATGCCAGAGATTCACAGTTTTGTTTTTTTTTTAAAACAGAATCCTTAGAAATGGACCATTTAAAATTATTCCATAAATTTTTGATAATCTGGTCAGCAATAAAGTTATTGAGACTGATGAACTCTATTGTTGTCACCTTTGTCTTTTCTCCTGAAAGTTCTTGGCTTAGTATATATTGTCCAAATGAATGTACTAATGGAGAAAACCATGCTGAGAATCAGGGTTGGAAGAAAAGGAAGGGGCAGTCATGCTAAATGTACAGATATTACTGGATAAGACTCAAATATTTACTAGATTATCTTTTTCCAATTGCTTTATTAATGGCTAGGATTTTTTACTCTATTGTGCATCTAATTTATTTTGGCTGTACTGGAGTTTGAACTCAGGGATTCACACTTTCTAGGTTGATGTTCTACCATTTAAGTCATGCATCCAGTGCTGCTTTTTTGCTAGTTATTCTAGAGCCTGATCAACTTTTGTGGATTGACCTTGAACTTACTCAGCCTCCTGAGGTAGCCAGGTGAGAGCCACTGGCTCCCAGCTTGTGCCTCTGTTTTAGAAAGCAAAATCTTAAGGATCGCGAAGAGTTTAATATGCTGAAAGTCTCCTCCTTCTCGTTCTTCTTTATTTTGAGGTGTTTGTTTTAGCTTTCTTCACACCTGCTATCTTGCTATATAGCCCAGGCTGACATTGAACTCACAATCTTCCTAAATTAGCTTTCTAAGTGCTGAGATTATAAGTATCATGATTCAAATAGCAAGATTCTTTAAAATGCAGTCACATAGGAAAACATGAAAAACACCTGGATTTTTGCTTACTCTAAAAGTAATTGGTATAATATCTTTTGATAAAGGGGCAAAGTGCTGGTTTGTAAAGTATTCAAAAAATCTGTACAGTGGTAATAGTACTATTAACCTTAATGAGTCATTGTAGGGATTAAGTAAGATAATAGAATGGTTGGTAGAGGGTGGAGTACTATATATTAAGAAAGATATTTTATAGTTTTGTTTGAATATAAGGTTTATTTTTTTGCCAGTCCTGGGGCTTGAACTCAGGGCCTGAGCACTGTCCCTGGCTTCTTTTGGCTCAAGGCTAGCACTCTACCACTTGAGCCACAGCGCCACTTCTGGCTCTTTCTATATATGTGGTGCTGAGGAATCAAATCTAGGGCTTTATGTATGTGAGGCAAGCAAGAGTGCCACTAGTGGCCATATTCCCAGCCCTAAATACAAGGTTTTTATTTTTATTTTTTTTTGTTTTACTGAATTACATTTAGCAACCTACAGTAATTTGTTAGACTTCCAGATAATTTGGTAGTTATTTAGCAAAAGGATATATGAACATTTATAACTGTGTCTGGCTGATGAAAGCCAAACAAAGAACAATTAGGTTTTTAAAAAATCACTGTAAATGTTAAAATGAAAGTAATAGGAATTTTCTGTGGGTTGTGAGGGTGGGTGAGAATGTTGAAAGGGGTGACTTTGATCAAGACACACTGTATTCATAAACTGCTTTGTTGAATGGCAACTCCTCTGTACAATTACTTAAAGATGATAAAAAACATTGTAAAAAGAAATTTCGATTGCAGGAAGTTTGTTGAAGACAAGATGTGAACATGAAGCAACAGAGACAATGTGTGTGTGTGTATGTGTGTGTATGTATGTGTGTATGTGTGTCCATGCACCCACCCACCCTCAACTCCAGTGTTTATTCATATCTATACCCATAGCAGACACTTAGTTGTCTAGTTTGTACACATTTTCTACCAGTTTTTCCCTTTTGACGGATCTACCTCTTTATTTAATATTGCCAGATTTTCATTTTCTCACTGTATTTGTGTAGCTCAGTTTTTGTTCCTTCCTATCCTGGGGTTTGAACTCTGGGCCTGGGTGGTGCTGTCCCTGAGCTCCTTTTGTTCAAGGCTAGCACTCTACCACTTGAACCACAGTGCCACTTCTGCTTTTTCAGTGATTAATTGCAGATAGGAGTTTCACAGACTTTCCTGCTCCAGGTGGCTTCGAACCATGATCCTCAGATCTCAGCTTCCTGAGTACCTAGGATTATAGTTGTGAGCCACCACTGCCAGGCTTGTTTTGAACAATGAAATGGAAAGAGAGTCTGTTAGGGCACTTTGGGTGGTAATTTTCCTTTCTGTTAGAGATTTATATGAGAAGCTATTTGTTTTTCTTTTAGTTTTATTCACCATGATATGAGGTTGTGGTAGTTGAAGTAATTAGTTATTGTTTTTGGATATTCTTTTGGCCTTTCATATCAAACTATGTATTTATGTACACATACTTTCAGAGAAATGGGATTATACTGTTAGTAAATTGCAGTGAATTTTTTTGGTTATGTTTTAAATATTTTCCATGTTTTTAAGTACTCTTCTACCATATACTTTGAAATGACTGGGTAATATTGTCACATGTTTGTATTATGATTTATTGGATAAAATCATTGCTGTCACCCAGTATGTCACTGACATGGTGAATGAGGCTTTAAGCTCAGTATTTAAACACAGACCTTTGCCATGAGTCACAAATCAGTTCTGCAATCCTTGTATCATTTTAATGTTATAAAGAGCAGTGTATGAGAGTGTAGTTTTCTAATATTGGGTTGTTTTCTTAAAGGAACTTTGGTCAGTTTGATGGACAAAACTATTTTTCTTTGTAATTCATATTCCCTTAGTGTTTAATAGGTGAAATATGTTTTTTTCTTTCTTTGTGTGTGTATGTCTATGTCCTTTGTTCACATTTTTCTTTTCTGTATTATATAAAGCAGAATTTTTTCCAGTTTGCTGTTGCTTATAGTGTCTTTTGATGTAAGGAGTCAAAGCTGTCAATGGTGTCTTCCCTGGTTTCTATTATGTTTGGCAAGGCCTCGGCCAACCCTAGAGAGAAGAAGATTTGCTAAGGTAGGAGTCACCACAGGAAAGACAAAGAGGAGAAGATGGAGAGGCCACCCCAGAATTCTGACAAGTCCTTGGAATTGTGTCTTCTGTCCTCTCCCTGGAGCAGAGTTCCAGGGAGAAGAAGAAACAAGATTGAAGTGGTGGATTACAGAGTCTCCTCGTATCAGCATTGGCTGTGTGGGGATAGATCACATTTTATAAAAAACAATAATTAGTTTAGTGGGGATATGAGAAATAAAAAAAAAATCCAGTTGTGCTCTTCTTATATTCTTATGCTGGTCACAAGATTGAAATAAGGAACTTAAAATGCTCCTGAAAGCTGATTACATCTTTACCCCTAGAATTGATGGTTCTAATTTCTTTTTATTGATTGGGTAGCATTTTATAAAAGCTACATGGATGTTATGGTGCTTAGCTAAAGCAAACTCACCTATCAACCAGCAGCCATCTTTAATTGTTCTCAGTGGCCACAAACTAAAACAGGAGGCTTGTGAAACTGAAGAGAGGAGAATAGGCTTTGCATATTTAAAATGTAGTAGCTTATTTTGTTGGTTGAAAGCTGAACACACATAGCAAGTAATCAAATATTTTAGAAGTAGGCCTTGAATCTATGAGGTAGGGTGTAGGGCTGCCAGATTTAACAAGTAAAAATGTGGGAGACACCTAGTTGAAATTTGAGTGTCAGATAAACAATGAATAATTTTTAATACCATTATGTTCTATGCATTATTTGGAACATATTTGTACTATGCAATTATTCATTGTTTATCTGAAATCCAAATTTAATGAGGCAATCTGTGTTTGATCTGGCAACACTAGCAAGAAGGACCATTTGTTATACATATTAAATACTAAATCCTTTCATGGCTTGTATTGTATGAAGCTGTTTCTTTATCATTCCAATTAGAGTAGCAGAATGAATAAGTTACTTCTAAGAAAAGCCCATCTAGAGCTCCACATACACGTGAAAATTACCAGTAAGACATAGAAGTACTGCATTAGATTCCTAGGGATGCTGTAATAAAATCTCACAAATTGGGTGGCGCAAGAGAACAGAAATATGCTATGTCACAGTTCTGGGGAGGCTAGAAGTCTCAAATCTCCATATTAGCAGCACCATGTGCTCCCTAGTTTCCTATGGCTCGCAGCTAACTCCTCTTGTTTCTTGGTTTGCAGGGCAGCATTTCAAGCTCTGCCTCCATTGTCACAGGGCAAGCTCCCCCTGTCTTTGTGTTTGCATTTTTTCTTTTTCTTAGGATACTGGTGGCTAGGGATGCAGCTCAGTGGTAGAGCACTTGCCTTGCATGCCTCAGGCCCTGGATTTGAGCCCTAGCACCACAAAAATAAATAAACAACTCCCAAGACTTCCCCTTCAAGGTCAATGGGTCGTGACCCATGCTGCTGATCTCATTTTAACCTGATTACATCTGCAAAGACCTGTTTCCAAACTAGGTTACTTTTACTTATTGGGATTAGGATTTCATTATACCTTTTGTGGGGCATAATTTAACTTATAACAGATATATTGGCTAATATAGTTGATTATCTCTATCTATCTGAAAACATTTACTCCAGTCACTTTATTACTTGCTAGTTACAAGTCCAAATACTGTCCAGATTGATGCTCAGTCAGTTGTTCTCAGTTGGAAAGATTTCCATTTTCAAAAGAGCAAATGGAACTTTTTATATAGAATTTTTGAATTTGAGCTTCTATCTTTGGCCTGCAGCCCAAACTTGCAGTGGGAATGAAGAAACTCTGGGGATGACTGTATTAATCAAGCAGAAGTTTATAGTCCCTGAACACAAGGTGAATTGTGCTTTTTTTTTTTTTTTTTTTTTTGGCCAGTCCTGGGCCTTGGACTCAGGGCCTGAGCACTGTCCCTGGCTTCTTCCCGCTCAAGGCTAGCACTCTGCCATTTGAGCCACAGCGCCGCTTCTGGCCGTTTTCTGTATATGTGGTGCTGGGGAATTGAACCTAGGGCCTCATGTATCCGAGGCAGGCACTCTTGCCACTAGGCTATATCCCCAGCCCATGAATTGTGCTTTTAAAGGAAAATACAGTAAGAGTCATTGTCACCAATTCTTAGGTGTAACTGTTAGGCGAAGTCTCCCTCTGCAGTCCTAGAGGGCTGCCCATCATAGCTCTTTAACTCTTCTTAAAAATTATGCTGTAAAAATTTGTAAAGCACTTTTATTTTAAATTGGTTCAATTCACAGCACTATCCAATGACCTTCCTCACTTTGTACAAATTAATGTCTACTAATAAAAATAATTTTAAAAGAGGCTAGGTAGGGTGGTCTAGACATTGAATCCCAGCTATATGGGACATGAAGATAGGAAAATTGGTTTAATGCTGGCATGGGCAAAAATCATTGTTAATGAGGCCCTGTTTCAAAAAAGCATACCTGGTGTGGTGGTGCACATTCACAATCCCAGCTACAGGTAGGAGGATCATGGTCTGAATTTTGGCTCAGGGGCAAATAAAGACTAAAGCATCAAAAGGTCAGGAGTGTCACTCAAGTGGTAGAGTGTTTCCTTACCTCGAGGCACACGGCCCTGAGATTTACCCATAAAATGTTCCGATAGATGCCTGGAAGAAGTACCAAGTGGAGATTTTAGGCTGGAATTCTGGTATGCTTACTTGAGTTTTGGGGAGCAAACATGGAACCTAAGCAATGACTCTGATATGTTGTGGTCAAACACCGGGGCAGGCCTAGAGCAAGGGTACAATTTTTTTTTCTGGTCCTCGAGCTTGAACTCGGCCTGGGTGCTGTCCCTGAGCTTCTTTTTGCTCAAGGCTAGCACTCTAACACTTGAGCCATAGTGCCACTTCTAGCTTTTTCTGTGATTAATTGGAGATAAGAATCTCATGGACTTTTCCTGCTGGGCTGAGTAGCTAGGATTACAGGTGTGACCCACCAACATCCAGCAGGGGGTGCGCTTCTAACCCTAGGTCTGTGGAGGCTCCTGTAGATGTCCCAATGTTTGAGACTCTCCTGAAGAGATTTTCAGCTTGTTGTCTTGTGCCGTGACCTGCAATGGAAGTCAGAAGAATGTTCTGAATGCATCAAGTGAAATAGAGTGACAACGAATGTCAATTTTATGGAAATCAGGTTTTACAATGCAGTAGGTCTAATAGCTACTCTAACTTTTGTTGTTGTGGTGGTGGTACTGTGGTTGACACTTAGGTCTCTGCACTTACAGACAGGTGCTCTACCACTTGGGCTAGGACTCCAGTTCTTTTTGCTCTGAGTGATTTTGAGATAGGGTCTCACTTTTCCCCTGGAGCTGGTCTGGACCAAGATCCCTATTTATGCTTTCCACGCAGCTAGGATGACAGGTGTGTGCCACTCTGCCCACATTTCATTGGTGAGATGGGGTTCTCTTGAATTTCTGCCTGACCTGGCTTTAAGTTTTCAATCCTTCTGCTCTCTGCTTCCCAAGTAACTAGAATTACAGGCAGGAGACACCAGCACCAGGCTAGCTGCCTGAAGTGGTGATGTGTGTGAATGACTTGGCAAGGAATAAGTAATAACGTGATATGATATCTGGGATTTCACTTGGCGACATTTTCAGAGGTGCTGTTATGATGTTGGAAGGAAACAAGTTAGAGGTTTGTGAAAAAATGAGACACCAGTTTCACGTCCAGGTTCACAATACTCTAAATGAAGACTTCTCTCTCCTGACATAGAAATACCAGCTGGCTGCAAAGCAGTCACTTCAAACCCAGCCAGCCATGCCACCTCAGACACAGCAGAGGGATCTATAAAGCAATTACTATGTGACAATTGAGCCCAGAGTCATTGCTTCACCTCTTTATTTCTGTGTCATTGAATGAATGAGATGTGCTGGCCCCATCCTTAGCCGAAGGTTAAATGTAGTGATCTATGACAAATAAAACATGTCACATGCCTTCAGGTCCTTAGAAGCAAAGTCAATATTTAGTAGGTGTAATTTCATCTAGATAGATGTATGGAAAATTAAATGGAAGAGATTAGGTTTCATTATTCATGGTTCTTTCTGTATCTACCTTTTCCATTCTCCTTTGACTCTTTTCCTAACAAATATTGCCTCTTGATAATTTGTAAGATCATCATTTGAAAATGTCTGGATGAGTTTTTATTTCTTAAATATAAGAGAAGGCAAATAAGACATTTTTCAGTGTTTCTCAGCTTGATGTGGATGTTGTGTGTGCATTTGTTCTTATTGTGTATTTTTTTATATTTGTTCATGAGTGTAAATTTAATTGATGCTTTTCATCAACGGTGACAACTATAATGCTTTCTATTCAAGGTGCTTTTCCATTCTTTCTTTGGAGTGATTCATTCTTTTTGGAGGTGTCACTTCTTTTATGGCCTTATCATCACTTCTTTTATAGCCTTATCACTCCCTACTGAGGCAGGGTCTGGCTGGCGAATGGGGAATCATTGGTGAGGAACAGGACTGCAAGTTGGCTCATTTAATAATTTCCAGCATTTGCTTCCTTTGATATGGTGTTTGGAATGCTAAAATTCCCAAGGACTTTTTGAAGTGAATGGGCAAGCCTTTTGGATACTGTTCTGCATATATATGTATCTCTAGTGTATATTGATTGTGATTTCTTTGTATATATACATATACATATATATACACATATATATATATACATATATATGTATATATATATATATATACTCAGGAGAGGTATACTTGGATTATACACTAATTTTGTGATTAGGGTTTTGAGGAACCTCCATACTGATTTCCATAGTAGGTACAGTAATTGACATTCCCACCACATCTTAGCCAGTATTTATTATTTGTTTTCTTGATAAACTCTGTGACTAGGTGGGGACTTATGTGTATGTGGGTGGTGGTGGTGCTGGCAGTGGAGAAGGTCCTGGGGATTGACCTCACGGTTTAGGTGCTGCCCCTGAGATTTTGTGTTCAAGGCTTGAATTCTACCACTTAAGCCACAGCTCCACTTTTTGCTGGTTAGTTGGAGATAACAATCTTATAGACTTTTATGCCTGGGCTGGCTTCTGTGATATGCAGATCTCAGCCTCCTAAGTAGCTAGTGTTATTTGTGTGGGCCACAGGCATACAGCCTTTAATATAGTTTTTTTAAAATAATTTTTTCATTTCTTTATTGTCAAATTGCTATACAGAGGGGTTATAGTTTCATACCTAGGGCAGTGTGTACATTTCTTATCCAACTTGTTACCACCTCCCTCATTCTTCCCCTACTTTTTCCCATCCCTATTCCCTCCCACCCATGAGTTGTACAGTTGGTTTACACCATATAGTTTTGTAAGTATTGCTGTTTTACTGGTGTGCCTTTTTATCCTTTGCCTCTTGATTTTGATATTCTCTTTCCCTTCCCTAGTTCAAATACATGTACATACAATATCCAGGGTACCAAAATCAGTTACAATGACATCAGGGGTAAAATCACGGGAAAGAAAGACAGAAGAAAAAGGTCATAATTTCATATGGTATGCTGAAAATAACAGCAACAATGATAAACCACTTGTTTACATAACTTGGAGTTCATTTCACTTAGCATCCATCATCTTATGTGTTCATATGGACATAGCTATTGAGCTATTGTGATCTTTTGCTAGGATTATCCTAGATGTGTACTAATTATTCCCAATGAGAGAGACCATAGAGTCTATGTTTCTTTGGGTCTGGCTCACTTCACTTAGTATGAATTTTTTTTCCAAGTATTTCCATTTCCTTCTGAATAGGGCAGTGTCATTCTTTCAGATAGAGGCATAGAATTCCATTGTGTATATGTATCACATTTTCTTGATCCACTCATCTACTGAGGGACATCTGGGCTGGTTCCATATTTTAATGATGACAAATTGTGCTGTGATGAACATAGTTGTGCTGGTGGCTTTGGTGTGGTCTTGCTTGTAATAGTTTGGGTAGATGCCCAAAAGTGGGGCTGCTGGGTCGTAGGTTAACTCTATGTTTAGTCTTCTGAGGAATCTCTATACTGCTTTCCAGAGTGGTTGAACAAGTTTACAGTCTTACCATCAGTGTAGTAGGGTTCTCTTTTGGCCACATCCCCTCCAGCATCTGTTATTATTACTTTTCTTGTTAATGGGCATTCTTACTGGGGTGAGGTGGAACCTCAATGTTGCTTTGATTTGCATTTCTTTAATGGCCAGTGATGTTAAGCAGTTCTCTATATGTCTCTTGGCCATTCTCATTTCCTCTTCAGAGAAGTCTCCTTTTAGGTCTTTAGCCCATTTGTTGAGGGGGCTGTTGGTTCTTTGAGGATTTGTTTTGGAGGAATTTAATTTTTTGAGTTCTACGTATATTTTATGAGGCCCTTGTCTGTTGTATGAGTAGTGAAGATCTTCTTCCGATCTGTGGGCTATCTATTTATCTTGCAAATTATGTCCTTTGCCATGCAGAAACTCTGCAGTTTGATTTAATCCTACTTGTCCAACCTTTCTTTGATTTGTTGTGCTTCTGGGCCTTTCCTTTAATGTAGTTTTGATTTATATTTCCTTTTTGCTAAGATGTTGGACAGTTCTTCATGTATTTACTGGCCATTTGTACTTCTGCTTTTAAGAACTTTTTTTTTTTTTTTGGCCAGTCCTGGGCCTTGGACTCAGGACCTGAGCACTGTCCCTGGCTTCTTCCCACTCAAGGCTAGCACTCTGCCACTTGAGCCACAGCACCGCTTCTGGCCGTTTCTGTATATGTGGTGCTGGGGAATCGAACCTAGGGCCTCGTGTATCCGAGGCAGGCACTCTTGCCACTAGGCTATATCCCCAGCCCTTTTAAGAACTTTTTATTCAGTTCATTTGCTCATTTATTAACTGATTGTTTGCTCTTTTGGTGCTTAATTTTTGAGCCAATTATACCATATATATATTAATCTGTGTCAGATGAATAGCTGGCATTTTTTTCTCCCATTTTGTAGGCTATCTATTCACTTTGTTCAATGTTTTGTTTGCTGTGCAGAAGGTTTTTTAACTTGTTGCAATTCCACTTGTCAATTCTCGCTTCTATTTCCTGAGTTATTGGAATCCTATTCAGAAAGTCTGTCTATGCTTGCATCAAGTGTTTACCCTGCATTTTCCTTGAATGTGTTTATAATCCAGACTAGGGGAGCTAAGGCAGGAGGATGGAGAGTTTGATTCCAGCCTGGGCTACATATTGAGACTCTTTCTCAAAAAACACAAAATAGCACAACCAGTCAATTAATCAATTTAAATACAGTGGTGTGTACCTGTTTATCCAGCCACCCAGGAAGCTGAGGAAGGAGGATAACTTAAGCCTAGGAGTTCAGGACCAGTCTGAACTCTTTTGCTCTTTTTGTTGGTCATGGAGCTTGAACTCAGGGCCTAGGTGCTGTCCCTAAGCTCTTTTTTTGCTCAAGACAAGTGCTCTACTACATTGACTCACAGCTCCTCTTTCCATTTTTGAGTGGTTAATTGGAGATAAAAGTCTTATGGGGACTTTTCTGCCTGGCTGGCTTTGAACTGTAATCCTCAGATCTCAGCCTCCTGAAATTATAGGCCTGAGCCATTGGTGCCCAGCTCAACTCTCATTTTTTTTTTTTTTTTTTTTTTTGGCCAGTCCTGGGCCTTGGACTCAGGGCCTGAGCACTGTCCCTGGCTTCTTCCCGCTCAAGGCTAGCACTCTGCCACTTGAGCCACAGCGCCACTTCTGGCCGTTTTCTGTATATGTGGTGCTGGGGAATTGAACCTAGGGCCTCGTGTATCCGAGGCAGGCACTCTTGCCACTAGGCTATATCCCCAGCCCCTCAACTCTCATTTTAAGAATCATAACTAGGGCCACCTGCATGTGGCAAGCTTGACCATGTGGTGTTTGCCTTTATCACCTGAACCTGAGTGTGGCCCCGGGCGTGTGGTCCCAGCTCCCGAGTCTGGGCCATGACCCTGGCCAGTCAGTATACTTTTTACTTCCCCAATAAATCCATCTTTTTACCTGAAAAAAAATCGTAACTAGGGAAGGGAAGGGAAACATCAAAATGGAGAGACACAGGGTAAAAGGCAAACCAATGCAACAGAAATATTTACAAAACTATATGCTATAAACCAACTGTACAACTCAGGGGGGAGGGGGAGGGGTTTGGAGAGGGAGAAAGGTGGGAAAAAATGAAGGAGGAGGTAACAAGTTTGATAAGAAATGTACTCACTGCCTTATGTATGAAACTGTAACCCCTCTGTACATACCTTGATAATAAATAAATTAAAAAATAGATGATTATCTTTATCTTATTATCTTTATTTTTTACTGATCATATATATAATACACATTCATTGCAAAAATATAAACAAATCAGAAACCCTGAAATAGCTAGTTTTACACACTTACACACATATACACACATGCATGTATATGTAATATTTTTTACAAAGATAGGACTAAGCCATCAAGGTTTTGAAACCAGCAGTTTAATGCTTGACATATTATGAATATATTTCTTTGTCATTAATTTTATGTCATTTATTTGTTAGAATAATATTTCATGATTGGTAGAGAATAATGTAATATTTTAAGTAGGATGGTATGAGAATCGAGTGTAGAAAAACATTTTAATAATTTTTTTGTAAACTGTAAAGCCATATATGCTAATGTGGAATGTAATAATTACTTTTACTTTCTGAAGTAGAAATTTGTAGACCCTTTGCTTTAAAAGAAATCTAATCTACCACTTTAGGCTGTCTTTTCTAAGTTATTTATTCAGAGAAAGGAGGCTAATGTAGCAATTGAAATTAGGGGAACACTTCCTGCTGCATGGTATAAGAGTTGAATTTTGCTGCCCTGAAGAAAATGCAGGAGAGGTTGTTTAAAATTTTATTGACAAGGTGATGTACAGAGGGGGTACAATTACCTAATAAGGTAGTGAGTACATTTCTTGTCATAATTAGTACACCTCCCTCATTTTTCTTTCCCTTCTCTAGTTCAGGTAAGCATATATACAATATCCAGTGTACCAAAATCATATACAGTAGCCACATGGGGTTCGCCAAAGGAAATTCACCTAACACATTAAACATAACAAGAACAATAAAATTCTCCTGTTTCCTTTTCACGGAGTTCATTTTGCTTAGCCTCATCTTACATAATCATGTGTACATAGCTATTGAGCTATTGTGATCCTCTGATAGGTCTATCCTAGACCTTTATATGTTTATTTAGTAATTGTTTGGTTTAGATACATAATGTAAAGTCACTGACCCAAACATGTGGAAATAACATTTGAAAAGAAGTTTGTTATTTTACTGTTCCCTGTCCCCAACAATCAAGGAGACCATGCGCCTTTGTTCTCTGTGTTCAAGGCTTGTCTCCCTCAACACTATTTGTTCAAGGTCTGACTATTTCCCTGCGAATACCATTATTTTATCATTTCTAATCTCTACATAGTATTCCACTGTGTACAGGTACCACATTTTTGGATCCATTCATCTGTAGTGGGGCATCTGGGTTGTTTCCATATTTTGGCTATTGAGAATTGTGCAGTGATAAACATAGATGTGCAGGTGTCTTTATGGTATCCTGGATCCTGTTGATCAGGATAGATGCCTAGGAGTGGTATGGCTGGGTCATTGGGTATGTCTATGCTGAATTTTTTGAGGAACCTCCATACTGTTCTCCAGAGTGGTTGTACTAGTTTACACTCCCACCAACAGTGGAGAAGGGCTCCTCTTTCCCCGCATCCCCTCTAGCATTTGTTGTTGACTGAGTTCAGAGTATAGGCCATTCTAACTGGAGTGCAGTGGTATCTCAGGGTTGTTTTTATTTGCATTTCCTTTACTGCCAGGGATGTTGAACATTTCCTCATATGTTTCTTTGCCATTTTAATTTTTTTCTCCTGTGAAGTCTCTCTTTAGCTCATTTGCCCATTTAATAGTTGATTTAGTGGGTTTGGAGGGGGTTAGTTTCTTGAGTTCTCTGTAGATGATGGCTATTAGGCATTTGTCTGTTGCTGTGCTGGTGAAGATCTTTTCCCATATGGTTGGCTGTCTTTCTAGTTTAGTGGCTATGTCTTTAGCTGTGCAGAAACTTTTTATTTTGTAGTAGTCCCATTTGTCGAGTCTCTCCCCTATCTGTTGTGCCCCTGGAACTCTGTTCAGGAAGTTCCTGCCTATGCCTATAAGTTCTAGTGTCTAGGAGAGGTTTTATGCTGAGTTGAAGTTGTCTTGTTTCTGAGACTGGTGAGTCTGATGAATCATTGCACTTACAGCTTATCCTTTTACATCCCTAGCAAGAAGTACATGGCCACCACAAACTATTAGGGAGCAAATGGACAGTGCAATGTCAGATGTCAACCCTTTCTGACACTGCCTAATGACTTCTTCCGTGCAAAGAATAATGTTACCTGGAGAGTCTGTATTAATGAGCAATTTCTTGATCAATTATGGATAGAACTAGTCAGTGTTAGGTAAAATTGGGCACAAATCATTTATGGTTGCTATTATTTTCTCAAGAGGGAAGTGCTTTACTCACAATATGACCAGAAAATAAAGTGGGTATTTCTTGAATAGTTCCAAAAGGATATGTCTAATTAATAGTGAGTGCCTGGATTTTGATAGAAATGGAGAGAACTTGCATGTTGAAATGCTAATTTAAAATAGTTAAACATTCATATCTTTGCATTAGCTAAGGCACAACATCTAAATAATAAAAGATGTTGCTCTGTTTGGCTGCTTGAAAGCAGGTTTCATTTTTACCCAAGTGTTTCACCATGGTATTCATGATAGTTAAGGCATTTTCAACTTTGAAAATCCTCTGAGGGCTTTATCTGAGTAAGGAAACTCAGTGAAAGAAACAAAGCCTTTTCCTCCCGAGTAAACACTTCTGAACTTGGCCTAGAAAAATGTGCAGAGTATTCTTTTGTCTTAAAAAATTTTTTTTGGCAGAGTTAATCATGATTAATGTTTTATTTATAGTATTAGCTAAAGAAAATGCCAGCCTGTTGTTTCAGAAATCCACCTGAGGTATTAGAGCGCAGATCTGGTCTTTTTTGGCTAAGATAACTTGTTACAGCAGGAGGAGGATTACAGGCTTCTGATCTGACAGGCCTTGCGTCTTCTTCATTGTCCCAGCTGCAAGGAAATATTTCTTGACCTTGCTGGTCAGCGCCTCCTCTCCCAGCCTTCATTAGATGACATATTGGAGAAATAGGTGTTAAATGGAAATTAAATTCCTACAAATTTATTGCTGTTAAAGAAAACATACATAGCAATCCCTTGAGCAACTTGCAACATGAGAATGAAGCTCAGAAAGCCTGAAGCTGATTGGGAGTGTTTAAACATTTTTTAACAGTGTTTACTGTTTGGTTTCTCTACTTGTCAAAACACAAATTCACCTCCTGTGGTGTTGATCAGAATGTTCGCTTCTTATCTATCTATCTACCAATTTATTCCTTTATTCATTCAGTCATTTATTTGTTTATTTTAGTCAATGAATTACATCTATATCATTGCATTAGAATGCTGGATTCTTTTTTGTGTGTGTGGGGGGGAGGGTGGTGATAACTATCTATAAATGTGATTAATACACTGAACTTGACCCTGGATCCACTTTCTCCCAGAAACTAGATTCTTTTTTTCTCCAATACTGGGGTCTGATCTCCAAGGCTCATGCTTGCTAGGCTGGCACTCTACTTAAGCCATGCCTCCAGCTTTTTAGGTTTTGCTGGTTATTTTAGTCTATCCTTGAACTATGATCCTTCAGCTCTTCTCATTCAGAGTAGCAAGAGAGTAGCAGAGTAGCAAGCTGGTGGCAAGAGCCACCAGCACCTGGTATTGTTTATTTTTCTGTGACATTTGGCATAGTTTTTATTAACAAAACAGCCTTTTGTTCAAGTTCAGTAGCTGTTTGGAAGTGAGTGCTTTACAGTCCTTTGCTTTTGGGAGTCTTGGAGAATGCCATGTCCCTGTTGTGCTGTCACTCAGCCGTCAGAATGCGTCCACGAGAAGACATCCTTAGGGAGGTGAAGGTGCCTTTCCATAGCTGTACACTGCAAACTCCTCTTTTCTGAAGATACAAAGGAAAGGCATGATTTCTTCTTTCTCTCCAATGGTGTGGATCTGCTGCTCCCCTCCCCTCCCCTCCCCTCCCCTCCCCTCCCCTCCCCTCCCCTCCCCTCCCCTCCCCTCCCCTCCCCTTCCTTTCCCCTCCCTTCCCCTCCCCTCCTTCCCTCTCTTCTCTCTTCCCCTTCTTCCTTCTCTCTCTCTCTCCTTTCCTTCCTTCCTTGCTTCCCTCCCTCCCTCCCTCCCTCCCTCCCTCCCTCATTCCCTCCCTCCCTCCCTCCCTCCTTCCCTCTCTCCCTTCCTTCCTTCTGATCTTGGAGGTCTGATGTGCTCTCAGGAGCAAGCTGACGGCAAAGTTAAAGATTCCCTGCCCTTCGGAACTTATTTTTTTTTAATTAAATTTTATTGACAAGGTGATGTGCAGAGGGGGTACAGTTGCATAATAAGGTAGTGAGTAAATTTCTTGTCAGGTAGGCATATATACAATATCCAGGGTACTGGTATCATATACAGTAACAATATGGGGTATGCCAAAGGAAATTCACCTAGAATATTAAACGAAATGACAACAATAGAATCCTCTTGTGTCCTTCTCCTGGAGATCCTTTTGTTTATCTTCGTCTTATATAATCATGTGTACATAGCCGTTGAGCTATTGTGATCCTCTGATAGGTCTTTTCTGGACCTTTTTATGTTTGTTTAGTAGGAACTCATTTTTTTAAAAAAAAAGTTTTAAATTCATTTATTTTTGAATGTTGATCTTGCTATGTTGCCTATGCTGGCCTTGAATTCCTGGGCCTAGAAGGTTCTTCTGTCTCAGCCTTCTGGGTATCTGGGACTACTGGTGTGTGCCACACTAACTTCAAAAAAAACAACGAACTATAGCTACAAAACATTGCATGGTTATCTTGAGGAAGCTACATAGGCAACCTCAGCTGCTTGCCACCAAAGCACTACCCTGGCTCCAGAAGACACTGTTCCAGTCACGACTGTTTCCAACAGTTTGCACCTGAGGTTTTGCCTCACAGGCCTCAGTGAACTTTAGAAGATCCTACAGCCATGAACACCCGGGGCCACTGGCTGAACCCTTCCTTTGGTGGTATACCAGGAGGCCTGTGATGGTTGCTAACCCAGCCTTTCATTTGCATGGGGTGCTGTGTTAGGATTGGTGCAAACCCAGTCCTTTTGCATGAAGGTTCTCCGTGGTTGGTGCAAACCCCTAAACCCGCTTCCTTTTCAAGGCAGCTAAGAGACATTCTCCTATGCTCTCACTGGTGTCACGCCATTATCCCCATAAAGGTTTCCCCTGAATGATCTTTTCTTGCATTCTTTTGATCTACATCATCAGTAGAGCAGACTGAGCTGGTAACACAAAGAGAAGATGGTGGAGGAGTTCTCAGTTGCGTCTTAGCAGCAACAGTGGCAGCATCTAAGAGAAGTCAGCTGAAGAGTTCCAGAGTGGATGGGCAGAAACAACAGGGAACAGAGGTGGTAGAGACAATAAGGGATGGGGAAGTAGAGTGATGAGAGAGGATGGATTGTCAAGGCTGAGGATAGAAGGCTTTGAGGAGCAAGAGAAGAAGAACCATGGCTCCAATCATTGGGAAGGTTCTAGGGAGTTGTCAAGCCCAAGGCCAGGTTTGTTTGTTTGTTTGTTTTTTGCCAGTCCTGGGGCTTGAATTCAGGGCCTGAGCGCTCTCCCTGGCTTCTTTTTGCTCAAGGCTAGCACTCCAGCATTTGAGCCACAACGCCACTTCTGGCTTTTTCTTTTTCTATACATGTGGTGCTAAAGAATCGAACCCAGGGCTTCATGTATATGAGGCAAGCACTTTACCATTAGGCCATATTCCCAGCCCCAAGGCCAGGGTTCTCAGACATGCAAAGACCTGGAATACTAGCAGTCTGGGAGCCTTAACACTTGTCCTTGGAGAGCTAGGACATTTGCCTGTGCCACCTGGTGCTGCTTGCTACTATTTGCTAAAGATCACTGCTGCTGGAAGCCATGATTAACGTAGCTTCCAAGTACCATGACTGGTGATGAAAGCCCAGAGCAGTAAGTCTCCAACTTGAGCACCTAGAACTGGAGGTTCTAGCTCTTAGGATTTAGAGCTATGTCTCTGTGTTTGCCATCTGAATCTGTAGGCTCTAGGTACTCAAGACTCCCTGAAATGTAGGAATGTCTCCCCTTTACTCTATCTGAATCGAAAAAAAGGGCTTTTTCCAGTTGATTGGTAACAGTTACACATCTTCAAGTAATGATATTTCTAACCATTTCTTTATGGCATGTATAGTTTTCATTTATTCTATAAAAGAATACAAAAGAATGAGGGACAAGGTAACAAACAGTACAAGAAATGTATCCAATGCCCAATGTATGAAACTGTAACCTCTCTGTACATCAGTTTGACAATAAAAATTTAAATTAAAAAAATACAAAATATGGGGAATAGGAAGCTTCCTTAGTATATTATTGACAACATTTGTTTATTAATCATGAGGCTGGTTGTTGGTTTGATGTAACAATGTTTTGCTTATTGGGAGGTTAACCTGTTCTAGTTGTTGTAACTTAATCATTGAGAAAACAAAAGACTCCACAATTAATAAGTCAAATTATAGGACGTATGGCAATTGCATGGGGGCATAGACTTCCCAAATCTTGTGGCCCGAGACAGCTCAGAGTCGGTCTTTTAAAGGCACAAACTATAACATTTTGGCAAATAATGTGTAGATTTTTTGTTTTGCAATGCTCATACAGAAACGAAGCTGAGCATTATCAGTAAATTTAAACTTCCTTGAATGCTAGGTGGCTGGAATATTTAGGGAAATTTTTTTTCCCACAATATGCCGAGCAAACAACTTTTTGCAGCACCTGCTGAGCAAACAACAGTTGTGGGGTCAGGGCCTTTTTCCTTGGGGGACAAAATGGCATCACTTCTGTCAGGCTACAGGCTTAAGGACATAACCTACTTCACAGTCACTTGTTATTATGCATGAGTTTATAGTGGTGATATTTTTTTATTAGAACTTGAGTATGTTTAACTTCAAAGTCTTTCCTCCTCTGTTCTATTTTTATGCTAGCAACAAAATCAGAAATATGGCCTAATTTTATGAAATGCCCTTTGGTATCTGGGGAGTCTTACTGAAATTATGATGTTATGAATGTATATTTGGTCCTTCTGTTATGAACCAGGCCAGTTTTGTCTGACTCACAGCATGCTGATCCCTGAAACAAGTTTTTTTCCAAAAGAAATGCATTTATTTACAGGTGGCTAAGTGTGGAGACTGGAAACCCAAATCTTGGGATTTGGGCTTAGGTATATTTATAGGATAAAGAACAAGAATGGTGCTGAGCACAGGTGGCTCACACATGTAATCCTAGCTACTCAGGAGGCTGAGATCTGAGGATCATGGTCTGAAGCCAGCCCAGGCAGGAAAGTCCTTGAGACTCTTATCTCCAATTATGCACCAAAAAAAGCTGGAAGTGGAGTTGTGGCTCAAGTTGTAGAGAGGGCTAATCAAGCTCAGAAACAGTGCCCAGGGCTTGAGTTCAAGCCCTGGACCAGCACCAAAAAAAAAAAAAATAGTAAGAAAACAAAATTTAGAATGGTTTCAGTTGCAAAAAGTGATTGGAGGTGAGTAATTAGTGATATGTACAGCAGCAGGCCAACATATTACACATGGGATGCATATTCACAAAATAAAGGCATTAACACAATCGGATGTGGAGTTTTCCTCTTGCTGTTGTGAAAAGACACCCACAGAACCAAGTGAATCATCAGTGATTTCAACAAAAGCCTTCAGATCCTTAAAAGTAACAGAGATTATCATCATTACCTATCTGTGAGAGGTATATCTCAGCAAAGCTAGTGGGAGAGCAAGAGTAAGTTTTTCAGCTGCATGTCCTCCAATATTAATGGCTTTTAAAGTCAACTAAACGCAAATGAGTTTATTGAGATTGTCTCATAAAAATTGAATAAATTTGGGATGAGGAAAGGTGGGAGAAAAGTGATGGAGGAGGTAACAAGTTTGATAAGAAATGTACTCACTGCCTTACATGTGAAACTGTAACCCCTCTGTACATCACTTTGACAGTAAATAAATTAATAATAAAAATATCTAGGGCTGGGGATATAGCCTAGTGGCAAGAGTGCCTGCCTCGGATACCCGAGGCCCTAGGTTCGATTCCCCAGCACCACATATACAGAAAACGGCCAGAAGCGGCGCTGTGGCTCAAGAGGCAGAGTGCTAGCCTTGAGCGGGAAGAAGCCAGGGACAGTGCTCAGGCCCTGAGTCCAAGGCCCAGGACTGGCCAAAAAAAAAAAAATTAAAAAAAAAAAATATCTAAGACAATAAAAGATAGAATAAATTGATACCCCTTTTTTATTCATAGGAAGGATTTCAGTAACTTCCTAGTACTTATATGTCAGGGTAAAAAAAGATGACAAGTTAAAAGACAATGATGAAATGGAGACCTACTAGTCTTCTTTTTATTATTACCTATTATGTTAGTAAAGTTTTCACTATTGGTCCATTTGTGTTTAATTCTCTTTCTGTCTGTCTTGCATCCTGAGGCTTGAACTCAGGACATGGCACTGTCCCTGAGTTTTTTTTTTTTATGCTCAAAGCTATTGCTCTAACACTTGAGCTACAACTCCACTTCTGGCTTTTTGGTGGTTCATTGGAGATTAGCGTCTCATGAACTTTCCTGCCTGGGCTGGCTTACAACAGTTATCCTTAGCTCTCCATCTTCTGAGAGCATGGGAGTACAAGCCTCAGCCACGGGCATCTGGCTTCTCTCTCTTTCTCTCTATCTCTTTTAGCTTTTTAAAAAAAGGTTGCTGGAAATCAAACCCAGGGACTTATTAGTTCTAAGCAAGTACTTTACCGCTGAGTTATATACCTGGCCATGCCTTATTTAATCTGCTTGGTTACCTTATATGATATTTTGTCAAATTATATTTGCTAACATTTTATTTACTTCCATTCATTTCCCCCAAATTAAAATTTCTAAAGTATCATTTTTTCCTTTTCTATCTTTCTTTCCCTTCTCTTCTTCTTTTCCTTTCCATTATTATTATTTTTATTAGCTTTGTGGGGTTTTCATGTTTGGACTGTATCTGATTTTTTTAGTTTTAGAATTAATTAGCTTGTTTTTATTTCTTTTTTGCTTTCTGGCATTAGCTCCATTACATTATATGTTCCCCAAATGAAAGAATTCACTTGTAAAGTAATGTTAATAGGGAACAGTGGGAAGAAAGGTAGTATATATTTTTGTTCTTTGCCAAGATCTGCCCTTCTTCATTATTTACTTCCCTTCTCAAATGAGAAGAATAACAAGGACTTTTGTACAGTTGATATTAACCAATGTCTCAAATTGGAATTTTCCTGGTGCAAAAATTACATTTGCTGCTGCATTAGAGCAAACTCAGTGGTCTGGTGAGTCATGGTCCCCGAAAAGCTTCTGGATGATTTACTGTGCTTCTATTAAGTCGGGGTGACAAACTCACTTTCCTTGTGTTGGTATTTTGCTTAGAGTCTTTCATTGTCGTGGAGGCATGATGTCTTCCTCCTCCAAGAGAAAGCCTGATACAGTGCTCAGAGCTTGGGCTACATTGAAAACAGATGGATCGGATTTCCTGGCTAAGTATGCCACTTACCCTCAATATTTCTAAGCCTCATTTCCTTCATCTGTAAAATGGGAATAGCCATAGGTTTTTCTGGGAAAATTAAACAAGAAAGTCCTTTAAAAATGCTGAATAGAATCTGATACACAATAAACAATACTTACTATGCTGGGCTTCAAAGTCACTGATTTTTTCTCATTACATCAACATCAGGTGTGTAAAAAAGTGAGCTGTTTTATTAGCAGTTAACTGCATTAGGAAGCTCCTAGGACTTCTAGCAGTATACCGAATAAGAATGGTCAGAAAAGGCACTGTTATTTATGACTTTAGGAGAAAACTCAATTTTTATGAGAGTTGGGATAACTTTTTTTTTTTTTTTTTTTGGCCAGTCCTGGGCCTTGGACTCAGGGCCTGAGCACTGTCCCTGGCTTCTTCCCGCTCAAGGCTAGCACTCTGCCACTTGAGCCACAGCGCCGCTTCTGGCCGTTTTCTGTATATGTGGTGCTGGGGAATCGAACCTAGGGCCTCAGGTATACCGAGGCAGGCACTCTTGCCACTAGGCTATATCCCCAGCCCCATGGGATAACTTTTTAAAACAAAGTCTGTTAAAGATCTTTAAAGATCTATTCTAGTCCTAATTTGCCAAGATTTTTTTTTTCTTTTATAGCACAAGTGGACTTTCCTTTTTTTTAATCAAATGCTTCTTTCTTTCTTTCTTTTTTTCTTTTGTTAGTCTTGGGGTTTGAACACAGGGCCTGGGTGCTGTCATTAAGCAATTTTTGCTCTAGACTAGGATTTTACCAGTTTGAGCGGAAACTCTACTTCCTGTTTTCTGGAAGTGAATTGTACACAAGAGTCTTATGGACTTTCCTGCCCGAGCTGGCTAGGAACCCCAATCTTTAGATCTCTGCCTCTTCAGTAGCTAGGACTACAAGTGTAAACCATCAGGGCCTAGCTTTTTACTGAACTTTTTTGCTTAAGGCTAGTGCTCTACCACTTGAGTTACAGCTCTTCTTGTTTTTTTTTTTTCCCTTTCTTTTCTTTTCCTTTTTTGTTAATGGGATATAAGAATCTTATAGACTTTCTTGCCTAGACTGGCTTTGAACTGTTATCCTTAGATCTCAGCCTCCTGAGTACTTGGCTTATGCCTGGCTCAAATACTTTCTCTGCATTTATTGAGATTATCTCACTGGACTTCTTTATGGTTAGTATAGTGAATTGCATTGATTGATTTCTTCATGTTAAACCTTTCATCTCTTTGGATCATACTATTTTACTAATTTTTCTTATTGTTGGGTTTAATTCTGTCTAAGCCATTGGTTCATAAAGTTGGGTATAGATCACATAGGATTTCATGTAGCAGTAATTCTGTTTAATAAGATAATGAGATGCAAGGTATAAGAAACAGATTTTTTTTTAAATGAACAGTAGGATTGTAAGTCCTAGAGACAATAGGGGATAGTGTTTTATTGCTGTGGTCTTAAATTACATTAAACAAAACCTTTTTGTTTTATACAAAACTCTTCAGAAATACGATAAAATTCATAGTGGGTATAGTTTCAAAATAATATCTCCATTTTTTGTAATTGTCAGTTTTATTACTGCTAGGTTGCTAAGGAGAACTTTACAAATGGACTTCAATTATTCCAGCTGCTCTGAGAGCTGACAAATGCAATAGCCTAGTTGTTTTGCGAGAGTTCTTCCCAATAGGATTGAAGTAATGCAAACAGAAAAGGGACACCGGGGAATGAAAATGTGCAGAGCAACGTCCTTAGGAGTAAATCAGTTTTGAGGAATGATCCAAGGGCTGTGCTTACGATACTGCTGAGGCTTGTTCTGCATTGTATTATCTGAGATTTTGTGACTATCACTAGATTTCTCACAAAGAATTCCTCTCTTTTTCTGGTAAAAGACAATGTTCCAACAGAGCCTATCAGGACAGTTGTGTTAAGAGCACCTACAATGTATAAGAACAGTCCCTAAATTTTCATTAAAGTGTACAGCTTTCCTTGGAGGGTACCAAAGTCCCCTCCCAGGACCTCTAGATTCATCTAGGGCTCCAAGTTATGTCCAATTACAGAAAGTAGTAGTCATTCCAAGAAGCAATACTGAAGGCATCTTGCAATGAGCCAGCCAGTCTGAATCCTTCCTTCTTTCCTTCCTTCCTTCCTTCCTTCCTTCCTTCCTTCCTTCCTTCCTTCCTTCCTTCCTTCCTTCCTTCCTTCCTTCCTCCCTTCCTTCCCTTTCCTCCCCCCTCTGTCTTCCCTCCTTCCCTCCCCCTCCTCCTCTTCTTTTCCTCCTTCTTTCCTTCCTTTTCCTTCCTTCTCTTTCTTTTTTCCCCTCTTTCTTTTTTCTTGTTGTTTGTGGGGCTTCAACTCAAGGCCTGGGCGCTATCTCAAAGCTTTTCTGCTCAAGGCTAGCACTCTACTACTTTGAGCTATGGCTCCACTTCTACTTTTCTGGTGGTTATGGAAAAAAACTGATCTCAGCCTCCTGAGTAGCTAGATTACAGGTGTGAGCCACCAGCTCTGGCTGAAGAGCTCCTTTATGAATAGGACACAAGTATTCAGCTCTTCAAAGCAGGTCTGTATACAGCTCAGTATCTCATACATTTTAGGGATGCAGGTAATGTTTATTTTTTGATGTATGAATATTTAAATGACAGTAATTAGCTACACGTTTTATTTATTTATTTATTTGCCAATCCTGGGGCTTGGACTCAGGGTATGAGCACTGTCCCTGGCTTCTTTTGCTCAAGGCTAGAGCTCTGCCACTGAGCCACAGCGCCACTTCTGGCCATTTTCTATATATGTGGTGCTGGGGAATTGAACCCAGGGCTTCATGTATAGGAGGCAAGCACTCTTGCCACTAGGCCATATCCCTAGCCCCTAACTACTAGTTTTGACCAAAAGTTGGAGCAAAAGTTTTAATATCATGCTTAAGAGGCTGATATCTGAGGATCATGCTTCAAAGCCAGCCTGGACAGGAAAGTATGAGATTTTTCTGTATTTGTGTGGTGTGTGTGTGTGTGTGTGTGTGTGTGTGTGTGTGTGTGTGTGTGTGTGTGTGTTTTCTCTTTTGGTACTGGGGGTTGAACCTGGGACATTGCACTTGCTAGGCAAATGCTTTGCCACTGAGCTACATCCCAGACTGATTGTGAGATTCTTATCTCCAGTTAAACACAACCACAACAAGAAAAGCTGGAAGTGGAACAGTGGCTCAAGTTGTAGAGCACTAGCTTTGAGCAGAAAAGGCCAGGGACAGTGCCCAGGCCTTGAGTACAAGCCCCCAGAATAAATAAAAAAAGTTTTAATATTAGAACTACTAGTATCTCATGACTGTAAATATAATCTACTTTTATCTGGGTTCTAGATTTTAAATATGTAAGGAGCATTAATAATACTTTATTGATAGAGGAATCAGGAAGAGAGGGTCTGAGTGCCTCATGTTTTAACCTTACAAGTTGTAACCAAAGGTTAGTGGTCATCAAAGTATGATTTGTGTTCTATGGATTAGCAATATCAGCATGACCTGAGATTATGGAAATACAGCTTCCAGTACTCTCCCCCCGCCCCTCCATCAAGTTGGGCTCAGTAGTCGGTGTTTTAACCAGCTATCCCACAGATACATACTTACTAGTGCTTATCTCTGGCTGCAAATGGGAGACTCACTCAAGGAATTGTTAAAATACAGATGGCTGCTGACTTATTCAATTTAGGAGTTTTGCGGTTTGATATGATGGTGTGAAAACAATATGCATTCTGCAGAAACCTTACTGTAAATTTAAACTTTTTTTTTTTTTTTTGGCCAGTCCTGGGCCTTGGACTCAGGGCCTGAGCACTGTCCCTGCCTTCTTTTTGCTCAAGGCTAGCACTCTGCCACTTGAGCCACAGCGCCGCTTCTGGCCATTTTCTGTATATGTGGTGCTGGGGAATCGAACCTAGGGCCTCGTGTATCCGAGGCAGGCACTCTTGCCACTAGGCTATATCCCCAGCCCGTAAATTGAAACTTTTGATCTTTTCCCAGGCTGGTGACTTGAGGCCTAGCATTTCTCGGTGTTGGGAACTGGCAATAGGCTCATCCCCGAGTCCGTCACACACTACCACCAGGGCAAACAAGCACAGGGGCATACAGTGTCACCAGCCATTTTTGGATGCAGGTATTCAGCAAATTATTTGAGACAGTCAATACTTTATTATAAAATAGCTTTGTGTCTGATTATCTTGTCCAACTGTAGACTAATGTAAATGTTATCATAATGTATAAGGTCGGGTAGGTTAGGCTATGATGTTCTGTGAGGTAGATTTTTTTTTCTTTTTGAAACAGTCTTGCTATATAGCCCATGGTGGCTTCAAACTTGTGACCATCATATTTCAGCCTATTAAGTGCTGAGACTGCAAGATTGTACCATCATACCCACCTTAAATGCATTTGACTTACAGTATTTTTAAGTTATGATGGGTTTGTCAAGATGTAACTCCATCATAAATTAATGGCTATCTGGATATTGATGGATGGATCAAATTCCAGATCAATTAAATGAGAATTTTGAATGTTAGGCCTAGGCAAAGATGTTTTTTAAGTAATGCCCAAGTGAACTCAATATTCCATCAGGAATGATAGCCTTTACCTAGAGCACTGTTTTTATTTCATTGTTGGTTTTGCTTTTGGATTTTGAGTTTTGCTATAGACTGAGGAAAAACCGCACACACAGAAAAACACATCTCTTAAATGCATGTCTGGATAAATTCTCACATGATGAACATATCTATAGAACCAACACCTAGGCCAAGATGTAGGCCAGTATCTGCACTTTGCAGCAACACATTCTGAGTTCACTCATGACCAATACCCTCACCCACATTCTCTCATGTGACCACAGCTCCAGCTTCTAACAATGCTGCTTTGTTTTGTTGAAAATTGTCTTCTAGGTGGTTCATGCCTATAATCCTAGCTACTCAGGAGGCTGAGATCTGAGGATCATGGTTCAAAGCCAGCCCAGGTAGGAAACCTTGTGAGACTCATATCTCCAATTAACCATCAGAAAACCAGAAGTGGTGTTGTGGCTCAAGTGATAGAGTGCTAGCCTTGAGCTGAAGAAGAGCTCAGGGACAGTGCCTAGGCCCAGAGTTTAAGCCCCATGACAGACAAAAAGAAAAAAAAATGTTTTCTAAAAGCATGGTTTTATAGCAGCAACATCAAAATCATGGGACACTCTGTGAAAATGCATATTCCTGGGGCCACATAGACCTTCTGAGTGAGACACTTCCGAGGTGTTAAATACCATCTTTGTTCTTTTGCACTTCAATTGGAGAGCTATTAAAACAATCATCGCTGTCACTTTTTGAGAACCTCCATGTGCTCATACATGATTTGAAGTGTTCATCACATAGATATCGTCTTTTGAATTTACAATAACATCCTGAAATAGATTCTGTCTGATTTCCATTTGTCAGATAATGAAACTGAAGTTCACAGCAGTGAAGGGCCTTAATGACGGTTATGGTACTGGCAAGAATCAGATTCAGTCTCATGTCTGTGTGGGTATCCAGCATCTTATTCTGTTTCTAGTAGTGACAGCAAGAGAAAGATGTAGACTTGCTGGAGTAATGCTTGGCCATCTTTAAAGTCTTCCCCAAAATTTATCTGCAAATAGGGAGCAGTCCAAACTGTTGAGAACAACTATTGCCTTCTTTTGATGTTCTTTCCTTTTCCATACATTGTTCAAAATTCCCATGTGAAGAAAAATCCATTTGAGAATATAAATTACTGTAAAAAAATTTATGACTTAATAGACTACCTCTTTAAATAGTCCTTCCCTCCTCCCCCCACCCCGCCCTTTTAGTACAGGAGATTGAACCAATCCAGGGCCATTGTACCCTGTGAGCCAGACTTCCAACCTTTTCTCCTTGAGATTATTTTTCTAATAGGGTTTATTTTTGCCCATAGGACAATGATCCTCCTACTCGTGTCTTCTGCATAGTTGGGATCACAGGCACATACCACATGCCTGGCTTGTTGGTTGAAATGGTGTCTTGCTAACTTTTTGTCTGAGCTGAACTTGAATCACAATCTTCCAATCGTGCCTCCTGAGATTGAACCATGCACACCTTGCTGCAGTTTCTGCCCATTCCTGGATTATAGGTGTGAGCCACCATGCCTAACTAGTTTTTACATTTTTAATGTAAAACTTAAAAAGACTGTCAGTCTTTCTATTTAAACAGTTGATTAATAATTGAGGCCATTTAAAAACTGATTTACAAAGCCTGAAATATTTACTGGCTAGTCTTTAGTTAGTTACTGGCGAGTCTTTAGTTAGACTATAATAACAATATTGTAATTAATTGACTTATACCAAAAGAAAGAAGACACTCCTGTTCAGTTGCAGCAAAAGCTCACTTGATTAAGATGTTGGATTGTTATCTCTGTGTGTGTGTGTGTGTGTGTGTGTGTGTGTGTGTGTATGTGTGTGTGTGTTCTGGATATTTTGCTTATTTGTGCTTGAATGAATGCAATCTGGCAGCCCCCAGGCTCTGAGGATGTCCTGACTAGTAACCAATATCAGTCCACTTGAGCAGACATTTTACAATTAGGCTGTTAGGTTAGTATCCTCCCATGGAGCACATCTGTATTTTCCAAGGCCTACTTTCCCTCTTCAGAAGAGAAAAGCAAGCATTTCGCAACTACTCCTATGAAATACAGCATTAAGATTCTATTACCATCTCTCAGATGAGCCTGGAGCATGTTGAGAGATATAAACTCTACAAAATCTGCCTTCCTAAACTCCTCATATTATCCATTGCCTAGTTTAATCCTCTCCACTTTCCTGTGTGCTATTATTATCTACTTTTTACAGATGAAGGAATATAAGACATAGAGACTTCTCTTAGCACTCTAACTCGGATTCCTTGACATGTGATATGGAAGTAAAAGATGCAAATAGGTATAGGCAGAAACAGAGGGACTCTCTACCATGAGCAATAAGCCAGGAGAACATTATTATCCTAATGTTGAATTCACCTACATGGAAGAAATCTCTTTCCTCCCTCCCCCTGGAATGTGTAAGCAAATTAAGAAGCATCCTTTATGCACAGCAGGAATTTGGGGAACAGATGCTCGCTTTGTTGTTTGCTGCTCATTTTCAATTTGTTGTGTAGGCTGTAGAGGCAGTCCTATTCTCTACATAGGTAGATGCAGAAGCTGCCCAAATGCCAGATTCTTTATAGCTCCAATGTGGGATTTAGGAATTTGGAGCAAGGGACTTCCTTCTTTGCCTGTCCTTTCCCCAAATCACTGGTGCTGGAAGTGCATTTGACAAGGCACAAAGGATTTCATGCACTCATTGAAGCTAGCCTGCCAAGCTGCAACCCCAAACTCCATATCTTCATCGTGACACTATGATACTGAACAGAGACTGTGAATTGTATTGCTACGTCCCCATCCCCAGCAGTGACAGACCTAGAATCAGTCGTTGAGTGAATAAAGTCTTACCTTTGTACTTGGTGGCAAATGAGCAATATCAGGAACTTCCCTGACAGTCTGACTGGGATAGATAGGTCTCAGTGCCCAATCTGTGAGAAAGAGCTTCAGGAGAAGAGGAAAGATCCAGAGGGAGAAGACAGAACACGGAAACAAACCTCATGTCTTCCACAGTTTTTCCTGTAGTCAGCCCTAACTTGAAGCATTTGAACAATGTGGGAAATCATTTCCACATGTATTTTTGTGGAAAATTAATACCTACGGGTTGAAACCCTTCTGGTGTTCAGAGCACACCAGGCTACCACAATAATGATGTCTCTGTGGATAGTGAGGCTTCGCATGGTATTGAAGCACAGTGCTTGGGCTTTTGTGCTCTGGCAGAATGTTCTTTCCTTTTCTTTTTCCCGTGACTTGATTTGGATTTGAATTTAGCAGCTCTGCAGTTCTCAAAGAGCCTCTAGAGGGCAGTGCTGCACCAAACCCGGCAAACTGAATTAAATGCGTGTCTAAAAGCAGAACAGAAGTGCTAGCCTGGAAAGGCTCAGGAATTAGTCTCTCTAGGGAGCAATCCTCAAGCAATCACTGAGATAGCCTGGGAACAAGTATGTCAGCCCCAGGACCTTGGTAGGACGATCTGGAGATGAGCGTTTTCCACTGCTTCCTGCGATTTCCCCAAGGGATAAAAATCCAGTAATCACGGGTGGCTGATTACACCCTGTGCCAACCACCACCTCCCTTCACCCTCTCCCTCCCACCCGCCTACAGGATGGGGTGCTTCAGGGGTCCCCCTTCCATACTTCCTGCCACAGTGTCGGTGGAGAGAGTGAACAGGGAGCTCACTAGAGAACTTATGTGAGGATAGTGGGGTTTGCATAGTAAACATTGGTGTTTGGTAATTATCATTTACAAACTGCTGTGTGTGTGTGTGTGTGTGTGTGTGTGCGCGCGCGCGCGTGCACGCACCCCCCTCCCCATGTACACATGTAGGTAGGTGCACAGTGAGCTGTAGTGGGGAAGGATGGCGGGAGTATGGGTTTCCCTTCACACTTGACTTTCCTGCCTCTCTGTTGAGGGGTTGAGAGTCATTTTTATCTACGGGTAATATCATCATCCAGGAAAATCTCGGCTCCAAATAGAGTCCTTCATCACCAGCCTATTTGTCAGGTTTGCTGCAGCTGCTGTTGATGACATTGCTGAGGAGTATTTCCTCAGAAGAGCCCAGGCGAGAGCAGCGATTTAGTTTCCATTTCAATCAGATGCCACCCCTTCCCCCAGCCTTTTGCCCTTCATCTCCTGGTTCTCACCCAGCAGGCTTGCAATCGCAGTCAGGTAAAGTAGAGCCTTTGGGTGAGGCAAGGCCCCCAGCCTTGCTCCGGGGCCCTGTGTCTTCCTGAGGTACACAGCATAGGCTGCAACCTGGTAACACGGGACATAATAAGACAGCAGTGTCAGCCCATTATGGACGTGTCAGGATGATGAATTTACTATAACAATCTCACTATTGGCAGCACACATAATGCGCTGTATCTCAATCAGTCATTTTCCATGGTCATGCATGGTGTGGAATTAAGCTATTTTTTCCCCTTTTGGTTCGGAGGGATGTTTATAACGATGATGGGTAGAGAGGCCAGGAGTGGATAATAATTTTGAATAGCCTCATTGGAGTTAACTGTTGGCTGGAGACAAGGGATTGTGGTGTGAGTGTGTGCAAAAGAAGAGGAAAGGGAGGGAGTGGAGGAGGGGACAGGTGTTAGAAGCATTTTTTTTTTTTTTTTTTTGGCCAGTCCTGGGCCTTGGACTCAGGGCCTGAGCACTGTCCCTGGCTTCTTCCCACTCAAGGCTAGCACTCTGCCACTTGAGCCACAGCGCCGCTTCTGGCCGTTTTCTGTATATGTGGTGCTGGGGAATCGAACCTAGGGCCTCGTGTATCCGAGGCAGGCACTCTTGCCACTAGGCTATATCCCCAGCCCATTAGAAGCATTTATTAATTAAAGCATTTAGGCCTTGAAATCAAGGCCTGTCTCAGGTCATTCAGAAAACCAGTGCACCACAGAATTTACCCATACTCGCTTTTCAGGGTTATTTTGCTCACATCTGAATAAGATCTGTTTGCAGTTCCTACTGGGATGGCAACTTGGAAACTGCTCTGGACATCTCATGCCTTTCTCCATTGCTTCCCGGAGTGCTCTCCTCAGTTGGCAGCTGCCGGTGGCCTCCAGCGCATAGACGCGAGTTATTGATACATTGTGGCTTCCTTTTCAGGGGTAGAGTAAGCAGAGGGCTGGATAAGAACAAGGAATTCTTCTCCACTGTCACCAGCACCTCACATAGGACTGCATGAGTGCATCTGACTTTCTTGGCTAAAAAGCTGGGGGATCATTAATGGGTTTGAAAAGGCATGTGTGATAAATATGAACATTATATATAATATGAAAATATACATTATAATATGCATAGGTACACACACATGCACAAACGCACACAAAGCGTACACACCAATAGTACAGTACAAGGGCTGGAATTTAGAGCCTTGAGTTTTTCCTCAGCTTTCTGGCCCACAACTGATGCTTTCTGCTAATTAATTGGAGATGGAATATTGTGGATTTTTCTGCTTACATTGGCTTCCAACCACAATAGCTAGTTACAAATGAGAATCACCGTTACCAGGCTTTACATCATATTTTAAATCAATGCCATCCCACTGGATACTTTCCATGTTTTCTTATAAATGTACCATAATCAACATCTTTGCACATAAATTTGCTATCTTTAGGATGATGACATCACAATATTCTCAGAAATGGCATACAATTAACAATTGTATTTTATTATTTATTTTTTATTATCTTTAAGTAGTTGTATAAAGAAGGTGACATTTAACAAAGCAGTTTATGAATACTGTGCAAGACCATTGTCTCTCCTTTCAACATTCTCAGTTATATTTCTAATGGGATTTTGCATTCTCAGGAATTTTTTGAGACTATGCATACATTTATTTATTTATTTATGTTTTGCCAGTCCCGGGCCTTGGACTCAGGGCCTGAGCACTGTCCCTGGCTTCCTTTTGCTCAAGGCTAGACTCTGCCACTAGAGCCACAGCGCCACTTCTGGCCATTTTCTATATATGTGGTGCTGGGGAATTGAACCCAGGGCTTCATGTATAGGAGGCAAGCACTCTTACCACTAGGCCATATCCCCAGCCCCTATGCATACATTTAATGAGGTCTTCATTTTGCACTGAGTACTCTTGTTGTTAGCATGAAAGTTAAGTCTATTATTCTAAATAATCTTGCCTCTAGTTGGCTCTGTAAAAAGGAAACTTTCTAGAGACACTAGTCCTATTCCTGAGTACCGAGGAAGGAACAAACTGATA
The DNA here is from genome assembly GCF_023159225.1 of Perognathus longimembris pacificus. Lineage (NCBI taxonomy): Eukaryota > Metazoa > Chordata > Mammalia > Rodentia > Heteromyidae > Perognathus > Perognathus longimembris. The sequence continues at coordinate 20,267,404 of NC_063176.1, forward strand.
GTAACTGTTTGGAGTTGGCACTGAAGAAGGGAGAGAGAAGAGGAGTTTAAAAAAAAAATCAGTCCCCAATTGGCTCTTCTGATTTGGTGTCAGCAGTGGGGATAGTTCTGCTGACGTCACTAACTGTGTTTCATTGTTTTCCTATGTATCTCAGTTCTGTACACAAATTTAGAATAGTGTGGCTTTTTGACAGATTATTTAAATCCTAGTGAGCTGGAAAGCATTCAGATTGTTTATAATGACTGCCATCAGTAGCAAATTAGTTTAGTGGGTCTCAGTTTATTCTCTCTGACAGCTTCATGTTTATTTCCTATTACAGAGGCTGGAAAAGAAAACACTTGTAAAAGAGAACTTAAAAAATTATTATACAATTATTTCCATAATAAGCATGATCAAGTATGTGTTAAGGACTACAAAAGGATGCTGAAAGACAAAATGAACTAGATTTTATTAAAAGTATATTTTCTTCACTATATTTCTTTCCCCCCCTTCTTTCTTTTTCTTTTCTTTTTTTCCTATCAGTTGTGGGGCTTGAACTCTGGGCGTGGGTGCTGACCCTGAGCTCTTCAGCTCAAGGCTAGTGCTCTATCACTTGAGCCACAGTGATGGTTAATTGGAGATAAGATCTCACAGACTTTCCTGCCCAGGCTAGCTTTGAACCATGATCCTAAGATCTCAGTCTCTGGAGTAGCTAGGATTATAGGCATAAGCCACTGGTGCCTGGCTATGTTTATTTCTTACATGTTGGTTTCCTTCCTTCTTTCATCCTTTCCTTTGATCCTTCCTTCCTTCCTCCCTCCTCTCCTTCTTCTCTTTCTTCCTCTCTTTTCTGTTTGTCTCACTCTTTTTCCCCCATTCATCCTTCCTTCTCCTTCCTTCCTTCCTTCCTTCCTTCCTCCCTCCCTCCCTCCCTCCCTCCCTCCCTTCCTCCTTTCTTTCTTTCTTTCTTTCTTTCTTTCTTTCTTTCTTTCTTTCTTTCTTTCTTTCTTTCTTTCTTTCTTTCTTTCTCTCTCTCTCTCTCTCTTCTTTTTTTCTTCCTCTCTTTCTGTGATACTAGGGTTTGAACTCAGGACATTGCACTTGCTAGGTAGGCACTCTACCACTTGACACATGCCTCCAGTTTTACTTTTTTTTGTTTTATTTTCCTGAAGGTCTCCTGTTTATGTCTAGGCCAGTCTTGTCTGTGATCCTCCTACTTATGCTTATTGCATAGCTGAGAAGACAGGCCTGCATGATTGTCCTCAGTGTTTTATTGGTTGAGATGGGGTGTGTTGAACTTTTTGACCTGGCCAGCCTTGAACTTCAGTCTTCCCAATCCTTGATTACTGAGTAGCTAGGGGTACAAGCTTGAGACAATGTATCTGCCTTGATCAAATTGTCTTAATCTCTGTGTCTCAGTTTCCTCATCTGTAAAATGAAGTTGAAAGATTACAAGTGGAAGTTGTTTGTCATGTGAATACTGGTCATTGTTGGTAATTATTAGCAGTTTCTACCTGGAGCCTTGAACAGAATCTAAAGGCAGTGGCCATGTTAGGTCTCATGCAGACTCCCCGGACCTCAGTATTTCTGAAATAATTCTGTGCCGTCATAGGTTGAATTCTCTTGGAAGCAGCCTCAGAGGTGGACACTAGTAGGCAGAAACCACTGAATGGGTCTGGGACTGTTCTTGGGATCATCACCTGTGCAGGGAAAAGCAGAGATGGGGCAGAGGGAACAGTTGGACTCGCCGCAGTCTGAAGCTGGGATGGCCCTTTAGGGTTGTAGCTAGAGGTCCAAGGTCCTTAGATCCTGCATCAGGCAGTCAGTGGATGTGAGATTCCCCACGTGACCTTGAGGTCTAGAAGAAGGCTGTTTACAGCCAAGGCAAATCCTAGAAATTCTAGCAGCTGAGGCTGGACAGTGGGTGATGTTCCCAGAAGTTGGGCAACAGGTTCTTTCGCCGGGACATTTCTCAGTGGTGCCCCCTACTGCCCACTCTAGGCAGAGCTCTATTGATCTTTGGAGTCACTGAATTCCATCCTGCCTCCTTCCTGTCGTCATGCTCAGGTGGCATTTATGCCTTTTTAATCTCTCCCTCTGCTCTTTTACCTTCTCCTCATCCCTCCCACCATCCCTCCCTCCTTCCTTCCTTCTCTCATTCCTTCTCTTCTTTTCCTCTCGCTGGCTGTGGCTACTTGGAAGCCAAGAGTTATAGTGCTCTGTCAAATGATTAATTAATTAATTTTTAAAAAATCAAATACATGGGGCTGGGGATATGGCCTAGTGGCAAGAGTGCTTGCCTCGTATACATGAGGCCCTGGGTTCAATTCCTCAGCACCACATATACAGAAAATGGCCAGAAGGGGCGCTGTGGCTCAAGTGGCAGAGTGTTAGCCTTGAGCAAAAAAGAAGCCAGGGACAGTGCTCAGGCCCTGAGTTTCACGGCCTAGGACTGGCCAAAAAAAAAAAAAGAATAAAAAATCAAATACACTTTTTTTTTTTTTTTTTTTTTGCCAGTCCTGGTCCTTGGACTCAGGGCCTGTCCCTGGCTTCTTTTGCTCAAGGCTAGCACTCTGCCACTTGAGCCACAGGGCCACTTCTGGCCACTTTCTATATATGTGGTGCTGGGGAATCGAACCCAGGGCTTCATGTATATAAGGCAAGCACTCTTGCTACTAGGCCATATTCCCAGCCCCTCAAATACACATTTGAATGTGAGTAGAATTGAGGTAATAGAGATACCAAGACAGGAAAGATGTGAAGCCTGCTCTCAGGAATGTTAATACAAGAAATGGTCATGCCACTGCAGAGCAAATAGATCAGAGCAGCATTTCCAAGTGCAGAACCTTCTGTCTTTAATATGAACAGATCTCCCAAAGCCTTTTAATAGCAGAAGACACAAGATGCAAAATAGTGTCCTTTATATTGAGGGAACTGCCTGAAGGGCATAGACCAAAAGATACTTACATAAGTACCATTGTGGAATTCCATGCCTCTATCAGAAAGAATGACATTGACCCATTCGGAAGGAAATGAAAGGACTTGGAAAAAAATCATACTAAGCGAGCCAGACCCAAAGAAACATAGACTCCATGGTTTCCCTCATTGGTAATAATTGGTACACATCAATAGCTATGTCCATATGAACACATAAAAGGATGCTAAGTGAAATGAACTCCAAGTTATGGAAACAAGTGGCCTATCATTGTGGTTGTTATTTTCAACATACCATGTGAAATTATGACCTTTTTCTGTTGTCTTTCTTTCCCATGGTTTTACCCCTGATGTCACTGTAACTGATTTTGGTACCCTGGGTATTGTATATACATTTATTGAAACTAGGGAAGGGAAGGGGAATATCAAAATTGAGAGACAAAGGATAAAAAAACAAATGCAACAACAATACTTACAAAACTATATGGTGTAAACCAACTGTACAACTCATGGGGGGGAGGGAAATGGGAAAGGGGGCAGACGGGGGGGTGAGGGAGGAGGTAACAAGTTGGATAAGAAATGTATGCACTGCCTTACATATGAAACTGTATATCAGTTTGACAATAAAGAAATGAATAAATTTAAAAAAAAAGTACCATTGTGGCATGACTCCAAATCTTCACAACATTCACCTCCCATCCTCTACTGCCCATGTCTCATGGCTAATACAATAAGCATATCAGTTACTGTTTATTCAGGAAAATTAATGAAATGTCATCAATACAGTGGACCAATAGAATGTTCTATTGACACATGTTCTATGCTAAGCACATTTCTGGGTTAAGGTTATGCTGTTATGTGTCACATGTGTGTAAACTGTTTCAGATTCTTTTTTCCAAAAAGAATTGGAAGGAATATTTCCCAGGTCATTGGCCTCTTGGAGGGATTTGCAGCTGTGTTAATGAGCTTTGGAAATGGTACTTATGCCTGGCAAAGCAGCTGCTGTAAAGCTACTTGCTGGTCGAGTATGGTGCGGTTTGTCTGTTGACACCTACCATGACCCATCTGGTTTCTATGGGAGTCATGTGGTGAATTAAGGAGCAGCTGAGAAGGCCGTCACTTCAGGCTTTTCACAGTGGCAGTGATTTTTTTTTTCTTGATACCAGAGAGTTGAGATTGTTTTTGATTTACTATTGGCTAGAGGTAAGGGAACTTTTATCTTGTCAGCAAAGTCTGCAAAAGTCCTGTGCTTTCGAAACAGGTGTTCTCAGTCCTGAATCAGATCCTGAAATCAGATTCCTAACATAGTGGCAGAACAAGAGCCTGCCAAACATGTCCCTGAGATGGGGCACATAAGAAAGCAACCCATCAACATTAGCTGTTGATTGTCTGTCTCCACACCATAGAGCATAGCATGCAATTTACCCAAGCTCTTGTCCCCAAAGCTAGCTCTTCAGCTGCTTGTGGTGTGGTTTCTGGTAAGATTCTACCACGAGTCACTACACACACTAGAGGAGAACAACTAAGTCTGACATAGGAAGTATTGGAGAAAATACAGAGCAATACTCATACACTGTCAGTAGCAATGCCATTTTGGAAAGTAGTTTGTACTTTCTTAAACATAAACAACAAGCAGGCATTCTTCAGGTGCTTCCTTAAGGGAAATCAAAGTAGATGTTTACACAAGCATTAGTAGCAGGAAGCAGAGCCGTGGGCATGGAGGAGGAATGAAAGGGGCTTTGGGGTGCTGGTGACAGTCTCTTTCTAGCCTGAGTAGAGGATACACCTATGTGTTTATTTTGCAATGATTCCTTGGATTGTGTATTTGTCATATGTCCACTTTTCAGGGTTTACTATATTAAACAGTTACATTTTATGTTATTATTACAGAATAATAGAGATTTAGTCCTTTATAAAGAAAAGCAAGTATCCCCAGATGATGGCTTAAACCTGTAATCTTAGCTACTTAGGAGGCTGAAATGTAAGGACTGTGGTTCAAAGCCAGCCCTGGGCCGGAAAGTCCATGAGACTCTGATCTCCAACGAACACCAAAAAGCCACAAGCAGAGCTGTGGCCTTGAGCAAAAAAGCTCAGGGACAGTGCCCAGACCCTGAATTCAAGTAATTGGGAATTAATCTCTCTCTCTCTCTCTCTCTCTCTCTCTCTCTCTCTCTCTCTCTCTCTCTCTCTCTCTCTCTCACACACACACACACACACACACACAGCCCAAGAAATCCACTTCCAAGGCATTATCCTCTGGTGAGAGTCTTCTTACTGCTTCTTCTCAGGACTGAAGACAGTCCTCTAGCTGTGCTAGAGAAAGCAAGAGCTTGAACTTGCAGCTCCTGGGTCGGTTCTAATGAGCAGTAATGCATTTGGGAGCTGGAGCCCTCATGGGCTGGCTGCTCATGCCCCATGATGCTCCACTCACCGACATGGTGCTGTTGTCTCAAATGCATACTTTTTGGAGAACATTCACATTACAGCTTCAGGCATTTATAACCAATGATCATAATTTTGTGTTCTCAATTTCCTGTCTTAAAGTCTACTTCCCTGTAACTTTGCTGTCCTGAAGTTCACTTTACCTGATACTAATATGGGCACACTGGATTACTTTGCACCTGTTCAATCTCTTTCCATTTTGTTTCATTTTTCTATTTTAAAATTGTTTATTTTTGTTATCTTTAAGTAGTTGTACAAAGGAGTTTCAATTCACCATGCCAGTTTATAAGTTCATTGCGTCTTGGTTGATGTCACCCCTCCCTCCCATTCACCCCCACTTCCCGATGTCTCCTGGCCCCATCAATTCCCTCAAACTACTTGGTTTATTTACTCTCTCTCTCTCTCTCTCTCTCTCTCTCTCTCTCCATTTTGTTTTCATGTTTTTTTTTTTTTTTTTTTTTTTTTTTTGCCAGTCCTGGGGCTTGGACTCAGGGCCTGAGCACTGTCCCTGGCTTCTTTTTGCTCAAGGCTAGCACTCTGCCACTTAAGCCACAGCGCCCCTTCTGGCCATTTTCTGTATATGTGGTGCTGGGGAATTGAACCCAGGGCCTCATGTATACGAGGCAAGCACTCTTGCCACTAGGCTATATCTCCAGCCCTGTTTTCATGTATTTTTGAAACATTATTATTATTGTTATTTTTGTGCCAGTCCAATGGCTTGAACTCAGGGCCCAGGTGCTGTCCCTAAGCGTTTTTGCTCAAGGCTAGTGCTTTACCACTTGAGCCGTCGTCCATTTCTGGCCTTTTTGTTTTTTGTTTTGTATTTAATTGGATAAAAGAGTCTCCAGGACTTCCCTGCCTGGGCTGGCTTCGAACCATAATCCTTAGATCTTAGCCTCCTGAGTAGTTATGATTACAGACATAAGCCACCAGCGTCCAGCTTGGAAACTTATTATTGAAAGCGTTTCTTATTCAAACATCACATAATATAATATGATATGTTCAGTCTGTGTATTCACTGGTTGCTTTCTGGGGAGCCTAAGACTAGAGAGGGGTTGATTATTCTATCTGGTTCAAATTTTCCCCAACTTATGGATTTTTGTATTTCTACACTTAGTTCTGTTAAATGTTGCTATTATACAATAAAGACTTACTATATAAGGCATACTATATAATATAATACAGAGTCTTTAAATCCAGCTTTACAAATCTATGCCCTTGTTTACTTGTATTTAATGTGATTTTTACATTATTTATATTTAATTCAATTAAGTCAATCATTAATATAATTACTGAAATTGTACTTATATTTAATGTGTTCCTGGTACAATTATTTTCTTCCTGTTTGTTTTCAATTTCTCTCTGTCTTCCTTTGATTTAAATATTTTTTTATCATTCCTTTTCCAGTATTAACAGGTGAATAATGAAACATTTGACTATCCTTTTCATGATTATTCTTGGCTTGAAGTGCAATCTGCATCCTTAACTTATCAAAGTCCTACATAAATTAATACTTTTACTTTTTTATTTAGAAAAAAATTTTAGTACTTGGTTTTAAACCCAGGATCTCACCCTTATGTGCTAGTTTAGGTGCTTTACTACTTGAGTTATGCCATTTCCACAACACTTTTTCCCTTTAGTGGTGTGTGTGTGTGTGTGTGTTTGCTTTTGGCAGTACTGGGGTCTTTGAGCTTATTAAGCAAGTGATCTACCACTTGAGTCATGTCCTTAGTTCATTTTGCTTTCATAATTTTTTCAATAGGGCTCTGCAGTATGCCAGCCTAGACTATGAATGTTTTGTTTATGCTTCTTGGATAGCAGGGATGAAAGGCATGAACTACTGTGCTTGGTTGCTTGTATTTTTTACACAGTCTTGGTGTTGCTTGGGGCCAGACTTGGGCCATGTGCTTCCTACCTATGTTTCCTGCATAGCTTGGATTGGAACCATGTCTGGGTTATTTGTTGAGATGAGATCTCACTAGCCTTTTTCCTAGACTTCTTTTTGTAAAATCACAATCGTCCTGATTTCCACCTCAGGAGTAGTTGGCATGGTAAGCATGCACTACTGCTTCTGGCCTATTATCTTTACCTACTCTAAGAAGATTCAAGAACATAAGAATTCTTTATTTCCTTCATATCCATTCTGAATTATTATTGTTGTTTATGAATTCTCTCCATATTTCAAGTTACTAGAGATGTTTTCTTTATTGTTTGTGTACTCGGTATTTGTTTTCTGTGTATTTTTTCTGTCCATTCCTTTTAAAATTCTGGAATTATTTTTTAAGCTAACAAATAAAAAATTATGTATTTATCATGTGCAATATGTTGCTTCAAAATATGGGATTGTTTTTATTGATTTTTTTTTCCAATCCTGGGCCTTGGACTCAGGGCCTGAGCACTGTCCCTAGATAATTTTTTTTTTTTTTTGCCAGTCCTGGGCCTTGGACTCAGGGCCTGAGCACTGTCCCTGGCTTCTTTTTGCTTTTTACTCTGCCACTTGAGCCACAGCGCCACTTCTAGCTTTTTTCTATATATGTGGTGCTGAGGAATCAAACCCAGGACTTCATGTATACGAGGTGAGCACTTTACCACTAAGCCATATTCCCAGCCCTTTTTATGTTGATCTTGAAGTGGCAAATCCATGTTTTTTTAAAATATTCATTTCTTTATTGTCAAAGTGCTGTACAGAGGGGTCACAGTTTCATATGTAGGGCAGTGTGTACATTTCTTATCCAACTTGTTACCTCCTCCCTCATTTTCCCCATTCTTGCCCCTCCCCAAATCCATGCTTTTTTATTTGCTTGAAATTGCTCTTGTTCTACCAGCATCCCTATAGAGTTATTGGGTTGTTTGCATTTGTTTTAGCTGGAGTATTTTTCCTTTAGCACTTTGGCATAAGTTGTTCTTGTTGTAAAGTGATACTTTATTTTTGAAGGCAGTGTTTTCTTCTTTGGGACAGTATTTTCTTCTTTTGTCTTTGTCTTTCAGCATTTTTGCTATGATTTTCTAAAGCAATTTGCTTTGCACTTTGGGATTTTTAGGGTATCTTATAGATGTGACTTGTTCTTCGCTCCTATCCTTTATTTCTCAAGTCCAGTTATCTTTCTGCTTTATCTCCTGTGTGTCTTACCTTCTTCTTTACCTTGTCAGTCTCCTGTTTCTTCTTTATTTAGTTTGGGAAATTTGTGATTTCAGTTTATTAATTCTCTCTTTATTTGTGTTATGCTGTTGAACTCACATGCAAAAATTCACACTTTTTTTGGTCACAAGGCATGAACTCAAGCCGGGGTATTGTCTTTGAGCTTTTTCACTCAAGGCTAGCACACTACTGCTTTGAGCCACAGCACCACTTCTGATTTTCTGATGGTTAATTGGAGATAAGAGTGGCATGGATTTTCCTGCTCAGACTGGCTTTGCACAGTGATCTTCAGAGCTCAGCCTCCTGAGTAGCTAGGATTACAGGCATGAGCCACCGGTGCCCAGCCACTTACATTGTTTACATTTTTAGTATTATGATTTACCTTGGCTTCTCTTTTATAATTTCTGTTTTTTCTCTCTAAATTTGAAATCTTTTCTTCACTGGAACATATTACACATAGTTATTGTATATAATAAAAACAAATACTTGCTCTTTCTTCCTCTAGTTCTAGTTTGTTTTGGACATAAAGGTACTAAAATCCTTGGCATAGTGGGAACAACGATTACCTTGAGTATGCTGATAAGAAGCATGGTTATTGGGGCATCTGCATAGCTTAGGAAGAAGAGCTGGTAACAAGAAAACCTAAGACATGGTAAGAACGTTGGTGTTTTCACTCTATCCTCCATCCTCCAGTGAAGGGATAGACTGAAGGAAAAGTTAACCACTAAGACCAATGAGTTAATAACTCAGGCCTTCATAATGAACACTCCTAAATTACAGGTTCAGTGAAACTCTGGGTTGGTGATCATACTGAGATGTTGAACTCAGGGAGGGCCTGGAATCTCCTCTCTCCCCAATACTTTGTCTTATACATCTCTTCCATGTGACTGTTCTTGAGTTGTGTTCTTTATAATAAGTTGCTAACAGTAAGTGCAGTGCCTTGTTGGGTTCTGTGAGTTGTTCTGGCAAATGATCATACTTGAAGAGGTGACAAGAGGTTGTGGGTTCCTCTTACTTGGTAACTAAATCAGCAGAATTGAAGGTTATCAGATGATGTTATATTTATGGGTAGTTACTGAAATAAGAAAGGTCTTGATGCATTGAAACCTTAAATATGTGCTGTGTAATGGGAACTCTAGGTAGTGTCAGAATAGATATGAGTCATAAGATACCAAGTTATTATTAGAATTGATTGGTGTTGAGAAAAAATAGGTACATTAAAATTTGTATTAAACTCTTCCTTCCTTCCTTTCTTTTTTTTAATCCCTCCCTCCTTTCTTCCTTATACTCAGGTTTGAATGCAAGGTCTCAAGCTTAATAAGCAGGCGCTCTACCATTTGGTCTATACCTCCAGTGCTAGTAAGTCTTTCTTTATCTCTGCAATCCTTCAGAGTTCAGCCTCCTCAGTAATTAGGATTATAGGCTTGAGCCATGGGTCCTCAGCTCAGGCTCCTCTTTTAAATGCCTTAAGTTCAGAAAGTGCTGTAGTTTTGCTACTTAAGAATTTCTGGTGCTACTTTCATGGGGGTAGCACTTGCTATCCCTTTGCTAGGGAGACTGAGGCAGAAGGATTATGAATTTGAGACGAGCTTAGGGTACATAATGAGACCTATCTCAATAAACAAACAAAGAACAACAAAGGAATTTCTGGGGAGTTCAAGGCAATTGAATACTTTAAATGAGAATGAGAATATTCATTTAAATTTGCTTGAGATTAAACAAAATATAGAATTTTATGAAATGATACTTTTTATTATTGAACTATACCCCATATCTATAATCTCTCAAAATTATCCCAACCATAGGTAAAACACTCTGACATTCCATTCCCTAATCTTTTTTTTTTTTTTTTTTTTTTTTGCCAGTCCTGGGCCTTGGACTCAGGGCCTGAGCACTGTCCCTGGCATCTTCCCACTCAAGGCTAGCACTCTGCCACTTGAGCCACAGCGCCGCTTCTGGCCGTTTTCTGTATATGTGGTGCTGGGGAATCGAACCTAGAGCCTCGTGTATCCGAGGCAGGCACTCTTGCCACTAGGCTATATCCCCAGCCCCCATTCCCTAATCTTTTAACATGTCTGAGATAAGATGTTAAATGAAAGAGGGTATATTAACTAAATACTTTAGTCAGCTAGGATCAGCAAACCATGCTTCATAAATTTAAATCTTTTAATGTTTCTTGTATTTTTAAAAATCTCATTTGGACATTAGCTTCTCTGGTCTGAGGGAAACTCAAATGGATTTTGATTGTATCTATATTGAAGCCATAATATTAAAGGGGAAAGGCAGGTGGGATTGGAGTTAGAGTGATACAATTAAAGAGAGTTAGAGTGATACAATTAAAGAGATTTTCTACAGATCTTCCAATCCTCACTCAAAAATTCTGCTTGGACATTATTTGTGCTCCACCACCTGAAAGGCTTTATTAATGCAGTTTCTTTGTTTAGTAGACAGAACTCATTGAGAATTGTGTGGTCATCACTGGATCATCCTCTATATTATGATAGCTGCCTTGCTTATTGGCTATGTTATCTTAGTTAAGCATTATCGTACAATGTACCAACAAAGGAAAATGGAGCTGATTTATTCTTTTTGCTTTGCTGGCCTATTGTACTTGGGGTATGAATTTATTTGGGGTGTAAATATTGGGATATAAGGCAAAAGTGATATAGAAAGCATTAATTCCCCAGAGCAATGAAAAACCAGAAGCTGGTCTTTTTGTCACATATGTAACAGACTAGATAAATGGCAGGGAAGTAAAATTAAATTTTAGAAGTTGACTCCAATGAAAGAACATTAATGCCATAGCTTATCACGGCGTAGGTATATCAATCATAATGTTTGGACAGATATGATTAGAAAGAAAGAAAAACAAGATGACATTCTGTTGGGCAGAAAATGTACTTACAGTAGTTTTTTTCATTTAGTAATATTTGTGGTCTATTTTAGTTTTCAGTGGTTAGTGGTGTGTATCTATCCATCCAGACTTACTTGCAACTTGATTATTATGGTTACTTATGACTTTTCATATGTGGGCCATTATCATTTTGTATTTTATATATGCACATTATGCTGAATATTTCTCTAGTGTCTATGAGAAAATAAATCATTAGTATGAGAAAACACTGGCATTATATGGTATTCATCTGGAATTATTCAATCTTTCACAAGGAAATGAAAAAGATTATAGGATTAGAGCAAATCCTGGATTCCTTTCCCTCTCTGCCCATCTGTATTCATTATGGTCAAAAGATAGACAAATGAAGCTACTGGTAGCTGTCTTTAAAGCCTTATTACAATTTAGAAGCATTAAAAAAGGGAGAAAATGGAAAAATCTTATCAAAGGCTGGAAATGATCATCCTATCATGTAGTCACATTTTCCGTTTAATGACATCGATGAGTGGAGATAGGTGTAAAGATATGACTTCATTATTCCTATCCCTCACTATTCTCAATTCCAAGAAGCAGAGTCCAGCTTTTAAAGTCCTCTGTCCAAATGTAGAACTGACAATTGGGCACATCACTAGAGAACTAGGTCAGCAATTTCCAATTCTATTTAAATGGCATGGAATAAGCCCACAGCAGCAGCAAGAGCTCACTCCAAAATTCAAGATTCTTCTAAGCTGTTGCTCTGGTTACTGTTTTGATTCTAGACATTAGGAATGTGGGTAAAGAAAAAGACAAGTCCGGAGAGCTTCAAGTTGCCACAGGAAGTGCAAATATTATTTGTCTTCTACTATACATTTTTCCTCTTTTCCCAAAGCTCCATCTTTTTTTAAATTAAAAAATTATACTTTATTATTATTTTTAATAATTACTTATTTATTGTCATTTTGGCATTTTTAAGTGTTTAAGTAGAGATAAGAGTCCCACAGACGTTCTTGCATGGGCTGGTTTTGAACTTCAATCCTCAGACCTCAGTATCCTAAGTAGCCAAGATTACAGATGAGAGTGATGAGCATCCAGCAAGCCTGTGAGTTTTGATGATCATACTCCAAAAAGGCATATATACCTGAAGGCCTTATAGGACTGACAAAGAACATTGCTGTTTAACAGGTTGAAAAAAAGAAAGGAAGCCTGAGGGAACACCAAGACAAAAAACTGGGACAGAACCTCAGAATGATTGGTTTAAACCAAGAGAAAGAATCCTAATGATTTGTTTACCAATCAAACTATCAAAAATACAATTATTAGTTCAACTACTGCAAATATGGGCCTCAGATCTGAGCGTCAGCCTCTGCCAGGACACTAGCAATCATGATGCGTCAGGGAGAAGACCTTCTCCATAGAGGGAAATTTGAACTATGCCAGAGGGATGCATCCTTTCATGTAGTGAAAGTGTTTATGGAAAACTTGTTTGCTACATGAAAGAGAGATTTGGCTTTGCTTTCATAGGTCCAAAAGGAAGAATCCTCCCTCCCTCCCTCCCTCCCTCCCTCCCTCCCTCCCTTATTTCTCTTCCCTCTCACTACTTTCTTGTTCTAGCATGCTTATTCAAGTACTCTACCACTAAGTCAATCTCTAGTCCTCAAAGTAACAATGAAGCACAAAGAAACACATTCCCATTAACATCATTAATAACTGGATGTAATGGTGAAAAATAAAGCAGATTAACTTGTTTGGAGCAAGAACCCTGTAGTAGAAAGGGATGTTTGAGTAAGAGCTGGTGAATTCCAATCAGGCAGGGGGGACAGGAAGTCCTGTCCCCAGATGTAGCTACACATCTTACAAGTCAGTGATTCTATGAAATTGTGGTTTATCTTTCCATCTCCTCCCTTCCCCTTTCCTCGTATCCTGTCTTTCCCCTCTTTTACCCTGTCCTTTTTCCTCTCCTCTCCTCCCTCCCCCCTCTTCTTCTACACGGGGGACTGAACTCAAGGCCTCATTCTTGCTGAGGAAGCATTCTATCACTTAGGCCCCTAACTCCTTTTGCTTTTAGATTGTCTTTCAGATGGGATCTCATACTTTCGATCTTCCTATTTCCACTTCCCAAACAGATGAGATAACAAGCATGTGCCACCACACTTGGATCAAATTATCATCTTTCTATGCATTCATATTTAAAACAAATATTTCAGGCCACTACACATACAGGGTTTGGCCTGCGTTGTGCCATTCATTTGGCTTGAGATGACTAGAAATACACAGGATATTAGGGCACTTCCATCCCGGTAATACAAGAATAAGAACCAACAGGTAGAAGGAATGCTCAGGTAAAAGCTTCAAAGAAGGCTTTTCCTCAAGGAGAAGTGAGGAGGAAGTAAGGAGGGAACTGCGGGAAAGGAGTGTGGGTTAGGGCAGTGACAAGGCCATCCGCCTCAAATTGGAGGAAAGAATAGACCTTGTCCGAGGTTGCTGGAATTCAAGGCCTGGTAATTTTCCACCAAGGGAAGCATTTTAAAATAAGCCTCTTCTTCATGTCCCCCTTTCTCGCTGATACAGGTCAGTAGCCAGTTTGTCTTTGGGTATCATGGCTGCACCCCTCATCTGACACATTTTGTACAGTGATGGCAGAAGGATAGGAAGGGGACAGGCCTAAGGAAGGACGCATTTCTTATAGGGAGGGAAGGGACATATTTTTACTTTTACAGAGATACATATAAGGGATCAAACCTGTCTGTCTCTTGTCCCCATGAGGGGGCTTGTCCTATTTCAGACAGAGTGGCATAAAGTGACACGAGTCCCCACCACAGGTGCATCTGCCGCTGATATTTCGTGGAGACTCCCCCAGCAGAGACTGTCTCAGTACTGAGTGACTTTAGTGACATTGAACAGAGACAGTTGACAGAACTGACAGGTTGTCTTACAATAAGGACAGGAGGCCAAGATGCCCTGACACCTTCATATACATTATATCAAAATGCTAGGAAGGAAAATCAGTGTTTTGCTTCTGGCCATGAAAATCCAAATCCCAAACCCTAGCCAAATTCCCAAGAATGAGCATTTAAGAAAATACCTGAGGAGGGTGTAGAGGGGAACCCACCAATTTGATCCAGAACTTTCCTATGTCTCTGGCTATCAAGCTCTGTAACAGATTTGATGATGACCCTGCTATGGAACTAAAGTTCATTCTTTTTTCCTTTCAAGTCTTTTTTTTTTTTAGGTTTCATTTATTTAGTTTTGGGGGTTGGGGTAAAAAAGTCTTTTCCATAATACGCTCTGTGCTCTCATATTCCAAAGGTTATTTCTGGGGTTATATTTTCTTTTGATCATTTTTAAGTAGTTGCACAAAGAAGCTACAATAGACTATATGGAGTCTTTGCTGCTGAACTGATGTAAGACTTCCCACCTGCTAATCTTCATTTTCTTTTTCCCTGGATTATATTTTCGCTTTAAGACTGGTGTGCCCAGAAACAGGATTATAGACAAGGATCAGAGTGTTTAAGCTACCATGGGACATGATCCCAGGAAGCCAGTTCAGGGGGTATCAACGAGCCGGTGACTTCCATGGCGTCTGAGAAGAAATCCTGCCAGAGAGCTTGTAGTCTCACTGAGAGCCTTACTTGGAGTTGCTGTGTCTGAGATATAAGTGAGTGAAGGTATTTATCCTCAGGCTCATTGGTCTGTAGTCGAGGGCTGCTGTGTGGGGAAGGTTAGGGTCTTAACTTCCTAGCACCTCAGTCTCTGCTTGGACAACTGCCCTCTTCAGCTACCAGAGAAAAGCGTCAGCTCTGCTCTCCAGTAGGAGTCCAGGGGTCAGGGTGAGCGGGAATTGGGAATATTGGGTATATGAGAAGACCCTGTCAGTATCTGCTGGGGAACTTGAAACTTTGTCCATTGTCTGATAAGTTCCATAAGATAAGAACTTTTCTGTTTTGTTCATGCAATGTACTAGAAAGATCGCCTCTGGGTTATTAATTCAGTAACAGTTTGTATCTATTTCCAACCCCAAGTTACCTTCATTTTGTTTGGTATTATGATATTTAACCCAACCATATGGGTAGATCTTTTCTATGTGTGTAGACAATCCTTAGCCTACACTCAGCCAAGAGAAGAGAATTATAACGCAAAAATGATAATTACATGAACACTTTTGCAGTGTTACACATTTTTTTTTGGTAATTAAATAAATACCATGACAGCACAAAGCACTAGGCTAAAGAGAGAGCAACAGGGCATGGAGGGAAAACATGAGCAGCAGTGCATAGTACTTACTTCAGCCTCAAATTCCAGAGTGTCTTGGCTAATGAAGGCAGTCTGACATGGAACCCCAAATCCTGGCCAACAGAAGGATGCAGGTCTCAAGAGGAAGTGACATTCTTTTTATTTAAATTAAAATTTCATTGACAAGATGATGTACAGAGGGGGTATAGTTACATAATAAGGTAGTGAGTACATTTCTTGTCATATTTAGTACACCCCCTCATTTTTCTTTCCCTTCTCCAGTTCAGGTAAGCATATATACAATATCCAGTGTACCAAAATCATATACAGTAACCACATGGGGTATGCCTAAGGAAGTTCAGCTAGTATATTAAACATAAAGACAACTATAAAAATCCTCCTGTTTCCTTCTCTTGGAGTTCATTTTGCTTAGCCTCATCTTATATAATCATATGTATATAGCTGTTGAGCTATTGTGATCCTCTGATAGGTCTATCCTAGACCTTTTTTATGTTTGTTTAGTAATTGTTTGGTTTTAGATACATAATGTAAAGTTGCTGACCAAAACATGTGGAAAGACCATTTGAAAGACCATTTGAAAAGAAGTTTGTTATTTTACAGATATGATCTCTACTGTTCTCCACCCCCCTCCCAACAATCATATATCAAGGAGACCATGCGCCTTTGTTCTCTGTGATCTAGGCTTGTCTCCCTCAACATTATTTGTTCAAGACCTGACCATTTCCCTGCAAATACCATTTTTTTTATCATTTCTAATCACTATGTAGTATTCCATTGTGTACAGGTACCACATTTTGGGATCCATTCATCTGTAGTGGGGTATCTGGGTTGTTTCCATATTTTGGCTATTGTGAGTTGTGCAGTGATAAACAGATGTGCAGATGTCTTTTTGATATCCTGAGACCTGTTGATCAGGATAGATGCCTAGGAGTGGTATGGCTGGGTCATAGGGTATGTCTATGCTGAATTTTTTGAGGAACCCCTATACTGTTCTCTAGAGTGGTTGTACTAGTTTTCACTCCCACCAACAGTGGAGAAGGGTTCCTCTTTCTCTGCATCCCCTCCAGCATTTGTTGTTGACTGAGTTCAGAGTGTAGGCCATTCTAACTGGAGTGAGGTGGTATCTCAGGGTTGTTCTTATTTGTATTTACTGCCAGGGATGTTGAACATTTCCTCATATGTTTCTTTGACATCTTTATTTCTTCTCCTGTGAAGTCTCTCTTTAGCTTCTTTGCCCATTTAATTTGGTGTACTGGGTTTGTGGGGGGGGGGTTAGTTTTTTTGAGTTCTCTGTAGATGACGGATATCAGGCTTTTGTCTGTTACTGTGCTGGTGAAGATCCTTTCCCATATGGTTGGCTGTCTTTCTAGTTTAGTGGCTATGTCTTTAGCTCTGCAGAAACTTTTTATTTTGTAGTAGTCCCATTTGTCGAGTCTCTCCCCTATCTGTTGTGCCCCTGGGACTCTGTTCAGGAAGGAAGTGACATTCTTAGACTCACTGTCAAGGCAGATGCTTGGGAGTACCAAATGACACCTCGTTTGCTGATTGTTTCCCATCAGCAACTGCCTCAGTGCATTAAACAAACACACACAACTGTTAAAGTACGGTAGAACAGCCCTCAACGTTTTTTCCTGTGTTTTTTTTTTCCGGTTCTAAGTTTACAGCATTTAGCTTAAAAACAAACAAACAAACAACTTGCCTATCTTTTCATTAGTTTTTGTCTGAATCTTAGTTTTATTCTTTTTACTTCCTATTTTTCTTACTTTAACAAGATAGTGGTTAGCTCTCACTTACTTTTCTGCTCTTTTAGTCTGACCCATCCAGAGTTCACTCCCATGCTATGTCTGTTCTCCTGCAAATGATAATTGTTCTTAAAAGCTTCTTTCAGGGTGCCAGTGGCTCACACCTGGAAAGCTAGTTGTTCAAGAGGTTGAGATGTGAGGATCAAGGTTCAAACTCAGCCCAGGAAGACAAATCTGAGAACTCTTATCTCCAATTAACCAGCAAAAAGCAGAAGTAGAGGTAGGGTTCATGTGGTAGAGGGCCTGTCTTGAGTGAAAAAGCTAAGCAAGAGCCCAAGCTCTGAGATCAAGCCCCAGTATTGGCACAAGAAAATAAAATCTGTTGATTCCTACTGTATTTTAAATGATAAAAAATAGGCATTTATCAATGAATTTTGATCATACATTATTTGCATGTAGATGTACCTCTTCTTTCTTCTATTAATGGTATTAATCAATGAGTGTCAGAATTTTGTTTCCACAATTTCTTCTTTGAATTCTTTTCTACATTTTATACCTACAGGCAGCCAAGGGCATAGAAACACAACCGTGGTTGTTCTTGTTCTTATCTATAAATTTGGGCATGCTTTCTAACTGGAGACTTTTCTCTACCTAGTACAGGAATATGCACTGTTTTTAAATCAGTCATGGGACCACTATAGCGATTCCTCATAGTAGAGGAGGAAATTTATGCAAATACAGAACATTTTTAAAGTGTAAAACACAGCAAGAGGAAAATGTAGGGATATTTGTTTCCTATAGCCACATCTGGCTTGGAAGTAAAACTTTAAGAATTAAAAGCAACTTAGGGATGTTTGGTAAATTAGGTCATTATTATCAAAGAACATTTATGAGTATTTATCATGTGTTGTGAAGCTTGGACATTGCTCATAGCAAAGAGATCATAGTAAAATGCTCACAGGAGGATTCATCAATATTGGGAGGCATTGTATCTCGCTTCATTAAGGTTCATTAAGGTCACCTGAGTAGAAGAACTGTCACCTCCAGGCCTCTCAGGTACCAGTGGTGACATTTATGCTAGAGCACATTAGCCTGGTCATGGTGGAGTCACTACAGCAACATAGGTCTGGCTGGGACCTTAGTCTTTCCCTTGCAGAAAGAAACTGCATGCATCAGTGTCACTAACATGTAAGTGTTCAAGACGTGTGGTTATGGAGACACAAAAAATAATTAAGATACACAAGGAAAAAGCACCGACATTGTGGTCAAAATTGTGGAAGCCATGAATATCTTTACCTATGAGCTTCCTTGGTACTCTGTTGGAGGTTTAATATGAGGTAAAACAATGAGCTTGCTTATGTGATAAATCAGCAGACTCCCTTCCCCCGGTTGAGTGTGAAGTGTTCTTGGGTTGCAAATCACAGATTTTATTAGGTGGCTGCTTCGAAAAGCAGTCTGACGCAGCCTCATGAAAAAAATTCTAAAGCAATTCAATTTCACGTGGATGACTTTGGAAAACAATAGATATTTGAAAATGGCCTACTTGCTCATCTGCCTACCTTCTAGTCATGTCTGTGAAAGGGAATATGATTCATGGGTTTGTTGGTTATTTTTCTAACACAATGACTGGACCCAACACAGTTTATCTCTCTGCCCTCTTCTCCGGACTTCTCAGCACAGCTTGCGTATGTTTACAGTTTCTGGACTTATTCATTTTTCTAAACTCAATGAGGAAGATCAAATTTAATTCAATTGAACATTGAAGTCTATTATAACGCTTGTTCTTGGAAAACATGCATGTAATGGCTTACATTTTTATTTTAAAAGACAGCTGAAAATAACTGTTCTACCATTCTCTCTGACATGCCACTTGGAATTGGAGGAATTACTAAGATAAATAGAACATGATGAAAGTCAATCAGAGAAGACTGTAACTCTGTCCTATTTGCCTTCTGATTTCATTTGTTTTCTTATGTGCAACTGTTTATTCAGGTGGTACCTTGGTTGTGTGGAAATAACGCTATCTTCCTGTCAGTGCAACCCTGTGGGAATACACAAGTGCTTGATGGGATATCACAAATAGGTCACTAAGTTTTTCTTTCACTCTAGGGAATAGTTTAGTTGCTACAAGCCCAGTGTCAGAAAAATGCAGGATGTGACAGTATTTTCATGTATTCTGATTTTTGAGCATTCCATTGCTCTCTCCTCACTGATTAGACCATACCCATTTTCAAGTGTCTCAAGGTAAAAGAACATGTGACCTACTTCTCCAGGGCCACAATTGTTTAGACTATTTTCTAGCTAAAACTATGCTATTACAGTGTGCTCCCTGAAAGACTGTCTGTTGGAATCATGATTCGCCAACAGCAAACACTTAGTCTGAGAAAATACTTGATGTATATTATGATTAGTTATTTTTTGTCCATTGTACTTTTAGTGTGATGTACATTCATTGGTGTACAGGTGCAGCAACAGAAGCTTTGTTGATATTATTCTTTTATTATCTTTTGTTTGGGTTTTGGCTTTAACTACCATTTGTTGTCTGATACTGTTAAGAAACCTATCCTTTAATAGGTCTATAGTATTTTGAAAACAAATAATACATGAACTTCCACAGAGAAAGTCAGAAGACTGGGTTTAGAAGAATCTGGTCAACTTCTCTAGTTTCCCCAGTAAGACACATTAAGTTAGAGTTAGTAAGTTAGGCATGAGCAGGAAGACATGGAGATCTTTCTACCCCATCCCCCTTCCTTCCTTCCTTCCTTCCTTCCTTCCTTCCTTCCTTCCTTCCTTCCTTCCTTCCTTCCTTCCTTCCTTCCTCCCTCCCTCCCTCCCTCCCTCCCTCCCTCCCTCCCTCCCTCCCTTCCTTCCTTCCTTCCTTCCTTCCTTTCTCTCTTCCTCTTTCCCTCCATCCCTTCCTCTCTCCCTCCTTCCCTCCCTCCTTCCCTCCCTCCTTCCCTCCCTCCCTCCCTCCCTCCCTCCCTCCCTCCCTCCCTCCCTCCCTCCCTCCTTTTTTCCTCTTTCCTTCCTTGATTTCTTGGTGTTACTAGAGTTTGAACTCAAGGCCTTGTGCTTGCTAGGTAGGTGTGCTACCATTGAGTCATGCTTCCAACAATTTCTTTATTTTTTTCTACTTTTAAAAATCAGCACTTCAAATATCATACTATGTGAAGAATAATGTTGACCTTCTCCCATTCCACATATAACTTCCAAGGCATGTATTTGGTAACTTGTTCTCATATTTGTAACCTGATTTTATGAAGTTTCTTTCCTTCTTGAGAATTTGAGTACTAGGGAGAAAAACCACATGGAGATTCATTAAGAGTATGGGTTTCAGAGTCAGACTGGTTTTGGTTTGGCCTATCATCTATCATCTCTGTAATCAGGAGGAAATTCTCGTGAGAAAAAGTAGACTTTTATCTGTTAAAGAACTAGGAAATGAATGGGATGACAGAAGTAGTTAACACAGAGCCTGAAGTAAGAACAGAATTTACATGGTAGCTGATACTCGTCTTAAGTACTGAATTTCCTCTTGCTATTCTGCTAGTATGTAATTTTCACCATTGAACTGAAAACCCTATCATAGACCCTGTGATGTGTTTGTCATAAATGCATCTTTCATATTATACACATGCATATACAGACATGCACACATATTTAATGTGTAATATACACATATGTATATACACATACATATATGTACATGCATACATGTACATATGTACACATACATTTAAGAAATAAGTCTATCCATTTTCTACCCATATTGATTCCATTATTGCCTGACAATTACATACAATTTGTAGCTTTTCTTTTTTCCCATGAGTTGGCATTTTTTAAAGACCTTATTTTTGTCCCTTTTACAAAATGCTGGAATAACCTGCAAGTGGTGGCAGAGCTTTGCTCAACTGAACAGTGATGGATCATCTTTTCCTGGAAGGCATCAATCAATGGAAGCTAACAGGAGCATGGAGCGGGCTGGAGTGGGAGGGGGTGAAGGTCATTTACTTGGTTCACCGACTACTTTCTGTGAATCCTTTTGATTGATGTAGTAGAAATTTCTGCTGATTGCATCACAATTTTGTGGCAAGGTTGACTTATTTTGCCCACACAGATTTCTGATTTCGGTTGAGAATCAGCATTCTAAACTTGCGGACAGCAGTATGAATTGAGCACCACTGTCTACTGCACACTATACAGCAGGGTTAAAGGTAGGAGGTGCAGGATTGGTCTTTCCTGGTACATGTGCCCGGCACTGGCCAGTGTACAGACTTGAGGAAGGAGGCCTGGTGCCGGTGAAGCTACTATGCAGGGTGCAGGGCTTACAAGGCTGGGTCAGCTAGCATAAGAATCACCACAGGAAAACCAAGGTCAGGAGCAGTATAAAGTGTGAATTCATGTTTGGAGAACAGGGAATGAAGTGTGGAGCTGTGGCCAATAGGGCAATAAGAAGCAGGCAAAGCAAAAGCCTCCATTCGAAGCTAGAAACTGAGCAGATGGTGGGAGGCAGAAGTTAAGCCAAGGTCAGGGGCAAGTAGCCAGAACTGCTTTTGGGAGGTGAGTGATGTTGACAGAGGACAAGGTGCAGCTCCATCTTTTCTGAGGGTGGAGCAGGATACGTGAGACTCAGGTGGTGAGCAGCATCTTAAAAGACCCTTCCCTGATGGTATCAGGGACTCTGTGCCTAACTAACATTCTCTGTACTCTATCAGCAAAGTTGCTATCCACAGCAGGGAGTGGCTCATATCAGTACTATCAACGTCTTTATATATTTATTGAGTGCACTTACTGCTTTGGAGTGCTCTCTCTTCTTTTATTGCACGTGGACAAATGAGACACTTTCCCTAAGAGGACCATGCTACCAATTTCCCATCACTGCTCACTTTTGCATTGTTTTCCCAGAAGTGTTTATGGGCTTGTATTAATTAAACCCTGCTGACAATCTACAGGAGTTAGGGATGTCATAGTAAAACTGTAATGTCTATATCTCATACATCTCTGAGACACATGTGCATACATGTGTACACATGCACACACATTCCACTAAAAATTCTTGTGTCTCAGCTAGGTAACAGACACGTATAAATCCATAAGTATTTGTATATCATTTGTAAATCATCACTATAATGGAACAAATGAACATATCCTGTAAAGAATATGAATTCTGATACAGTTTTGGTTGATTTTTCTCATACTTTGTTATTCATTAGCTATTGAGAATGAAAGCTATGAATATCTCAAAAAAGATATGGGTTTGTGCTACTATCCTATGAAACCACATCATCAAGAGGTCAGACTGAGCCCCCTCCATCGTTAAGAAGATAAATCTGGAAAAGGCAATGAGATACTTGAAACTGCATACTGTTCAGGACCTTTGTTGTGTAGAAAAGATAGAAATGCCTCAGGCAGTTGTTCGGAACAACTGTGTATATAATAACACAGCAGATGACAGCAGCAAAACTCACTGACCTCAAAACAGCTGACAGCAGAGGGAGGGGACAGAACTGCTCAAAGTGTGATTTCTCCCTAGTTCTTTGGCCCCATGGTCTGAAGCTCTTTGGTTTAGGAGTTATCAAGCACAAAGGCTACAGTAACTTTTGAAGATAACATGGACGTAGCTAAGAAATTGATGTCCCAGTGATATTAGCTTGTATTTGAATACTTCTTTATGTATGTGTGGTTCCTAAAAATATCTGGTCCTATACAAAATCCCATTCACCAGACACCTGAAGGGTTTGTTAAAACATCTTGTTGCTTTCCTATACAACTTGCATTTGTAAGATGGAGCCCCAAATCTGCCTTCCTCACAGTTCTCATGTGCTGTTGCTGTGGCTTGCTTTGAGAACCACCACCTTCGAGGGCATATACACATGGCATCTTCTGTCAACTCCGTGTGGGAGAAGACAGGATTTCAGAGAATTTAAATTACTTAACCAAATCGCTCAGAGGGCAGCTTTCAGAATCAAATTCACGTCTTCAGAAAGCAAGTCTTATGGTTTTCCATCGATATATCGTTATCTGAAGTTTATTTATATATTTATTATGGCACTATTGAGGATGGGACTGAGGGCCTTGTGTTTGCTAGGCAGGTGCTCTACTGCTAAGCCATGCCTCCAGCCCTTTTTTTGCACTTCACTTTCTGCACTGGGATATTTTGAGTGTGAATGGGGCATGAACATGTGTCTGGACCATGCTCAATCTATACTCTCCCTGGTAGCTGAGATAACAGGCACATGTCATCACATGCCACTGTTTCCATAGATATGGAGTCTCACAACCTTTTCCTTTGCTCTGGGTCGGCCTGGAGTTGTTATCCTTCTAATGTCCATCTCACTATTAGCTAGTATTACGGGGATGAGTCACTGGCACGTGGCTTCTCATTAAGAAAAGTTTTAATATATTTTAATTTTTATTAGAATATTTGGAATTAAAGAGTGCATTCTAGTTTGTTTCACAGTTGATACAGATTGTATGTATTTCTCCTTGACTAACAAACAAGAAACAAGGAAAAGAAAACAAAAACAGCAATAAAGAAAAAAACCTCTCTGTATTTACATTTCCTGGAGTTTATTTTGATAAATATTATTTTATATGAGCATATACACATAGCTATTGGGTCTTTGTGATTTTTCTCCTAAGAATATCCTCCTCTGGTCTCACTCTGTGTGAATGCCTAGAGGCCTGTATAATTTATCATGTCCCAGTGTATTATTACTATTATTATTGTTTTTACTGCTTTGGGTTTTCTGGTGGTTAATTAGACATAAGAGTCTCATGGACTCTCCTGCCCAGGCTGACTCTGAACTGTGATCCTCATATCTCCTGAGTAGCTAGGACTACAGGTGTGAGCCACTGGCACCCACCTTGCAGTAGGTCTCTGTTAAAAAAAGCAACTCTCTCTGATGGCATCTGAAAGAAAATATACTATCCTCTTCCCCCATATCCTTTCTCCTTTCAAGACTGGTCTAGCTGCCGTTAGTGTAGAGACAGGACATTCCACGTTCAGGTTCTACCATACTGTTTAGGAATAGTAACAAGAAGAGGCTGGACATGTTCAGGGTAGCTGGGTTTTCCACACATTCCCAGCCCACGGTTGAATCTGTGGATGCAGCACCACTGGATAAGGAGTGCTGACTACAATGTGACACATCCTGTACTAAGCAATATCCCTGAGTAAATTCCTACAACTGGATTTTCAGTGCCTTAAGCATATTTTCAAAGGATTTTTAAGTACACCACCTATAAATTGACTTTAAGAAGAATTAGGATACTTTTAATCTGGCAGCTGTACGGGTTCTCCTGTGAATGAGTTCTCATCTACACAAAAGTTCACCATATTTGAAAAAACTTTGCTAATCTGATAGTTAATAGATGTTATTTAGGTGTTAGATGTTATTTAATTGCCTTAATTTTATTTTCCTTGATTGACAAAGAGGATGGACATTTATTCATGTTACTCTGTGTATTCTAGTGAAATCATACCTTAAGTCTATTTTTCCACGTATTCTTTAAAATTGATTTGTAGCTTTTCATCTATTAAGAAAAATCATTTAGCTCTTATGTCTGCAGAAATATTGTTCTCCAGTTGCACATTTCATGCTTTATTTCCTAGAGAGTTTAAATTTTTTTTATTTTTATTAATTTATTTTTGCCAGTCCTGGGCCTTAGACTCAGGGCCTGAGCACTGTCCCTGGCTTCTCTTTGCTCAAGGCTAGCTCGGCCACTTGAGCCACAGTGCCACTTCTGGCCGTTTTCTATACATGTGGTGCTGGGGAATCGAACCCAGGGCTTCATGTATATGATGCAAGCACTCTTGCCACTAGGCCATATTCCCAGCCCGAGTTTAAAATTTTGTTTAATCAAAATTTCTGTCTTTTAAAAAATGCTCTTCATACTGGATGCTTTGCTTAGGAAATCCTTTAGCATTTCAACGTTCAATTATAAATTTTTATGCTTTTGAAATTTCATTTTAAACATTTACACAGATTCTATTTATTAGGAGTGTCTTCCTACATCATGTATCTTCAAAGTGTTTAACAGCTTTTAGGGTATGGGTGCTTACCAGGCAGAATGAAAGTCTGCCACAGAAAGTAGGTATGGCTAGATTTTTAGGGTGTTTTTTGTTTTAATATATTTTGTAGCTCGTGTTGAATAGCAGCCCTGGATCATATTTAGCTTTTCTCAAATGACCTGTCAGTACCCTAACCCACATCTCAGTTGTCCCTAAAGATTTCAAATCCATTTTATCCTATAATAACTTTATTATTATTTTGAATTTGGGTCTATTGATATCACTGCTTATTCTGTTCATGTATTGTAAGCAGTAAATCCAACACTTGGTAGGCTGGCCCACACTGGGTCCCCTGGCCTGCAAACGCCTGTCGGCGCTAGGCCTTGAGCTTGTTGGAGGCAGCGTGGTCAGGTCTGCAGCAGGGCCGGGAAGGGTCCGATTCCAGTCTTCGAAATCGACGTGAACTGGGTTGCTTCAGCTGCCACCGCCACCAGGCTACTCCCGCTGCTGGGCAACTCCTGGGGCTGGGCCGCTGGGCTGCTGGGCCGCTGGGCAGTTCCTGTCCTCCGGCAGTTTTTCTCTTTTTCTCTCTCAAAACAGGCAAGATATTTGTTGAATAAGCGTACACATTTAGAAAATCCTCGAACAGAGCCACCTTTCTTTCATTTGAACGAGTTCCTATCTTATTTATTACTTTAAATTCCATATGCAATCAATGCCATAAAAAACGACTTCCTATCGATAAGGTGTTAAAAAATAAGCTGCAGTAAATACAGGGTTTTTACTTTCAAAAATGAGAAAATTAAACCACACAGAAGGCCTTTTTGTACTACTAACCATGTCTGTAATTAAGTGCTTTTAATCATTTCTTCTATATCCCTTTGGAAAGTTCCTATTAAGACATAAAAGCAGAGTGTATCTCTTCAGACACTCCCTCTTTGGGATAATCCAAAGGTGGCATTTGCATCTTGTCTCGTTAATTACCATCATATTTTAGATCTGTTTTTTTTAGTACTGTCTATAAAGCTGCTACTTTTTACTGTGTATAGTAAAATAATATGCAAATACACAAATTTATTTTACTACCTGTCCTTAGATGCTTATTTGTTTTGTTTTGAGAAAAAACTGGATGCCTATTCTTATATTTATATTTATGTATATTGTTCAAGACATTTGGATAAAATCATCCATGAAACTTTTTGCAACATGTACATAAAATATGTACTTTTTTTTTTTGCAATATGTGTATGTAAAATTCTGTACATAAACCAGGTGCCAGTGGCACATGCCTGAGATCTTAGGAACTCAAGAAGCTGAGAGCTGGTGGGCTGTAGTTTGTGATCAGCCCTGACAAAAGTCCATGAGACCCTCCTCTAATTAGCCAGCAAAAAATATGGTATAAAGGTGTGGCTCACGTAGTAAAGCATCAGCTTTGACCAAGCAAGTCATGTGAGTTCAAATCCCATTACTACCACCAAATATCTACAATAACAATATTGTGTTATATATCTAAAAATTAGTCAAGAGGGTTGACTGATGTTTAGTGTTACTATCACAAAAATAATCAAGAGGGAAGAAATTTTTAGAGGTATTGGTTGTGTGCATAGCATAGGTGGTGGTAGTGGTTTCATACATGTATATTCTACAAATTCAAGAGCTGAAATCATTAAATATATATAGTTTATGTATATCAACCATACACCAATAACATGATTTTTTTAAAAAAAGAATATGACCAATAGATTATATTTGATCAGATAAAGGTTTCACAAAAGCCAGGCCTCATGTCTCACACCTGTAATCCTAGCTACTCAGGTGGCTGAGATCTGAGAATTGTGGTTTGATGATAGTCTGGGCAGGGAAGTCTGTGAGACCCTGATCTTCATTTAATCACTCACTGAAAGGCCTGAAATGGAGCTGTGGCTCATGTTGTGGAGAGCTAACCTTGGTGAAAAAAAAAAAAAAAAGAGTTAACTAAGATTGCATCAAGGGCTGGGGATATAGCCTAGTGGCAAGAGTGCCTGCCTCGGATACACGAGGCCCTAGGTTCGATTCCCCAGCACCACATATACAGAAAACGGCCAGAAGCGGCGCTGTGGCTCAAGTGGCAGAGTGCTAGCCTTGAGCGGGAAGAAGCCAGGGACAGTGCTCAGGCCCTGAGTCCAAGGCCCACGACTGGCCAAAAAAAAAAAAAAAAAAAAAAAAAGATTGCATCAAAGTTGAGACACATTACTATCTACATTCATGTCAACCAACTTAATCCCATTAGATCTTATAAGTAATTATTACTTCAATAACTAATCTCACATGGTAGTTTCCCTGTTGCAAGCACACCTGAAAGCATTCAGGCATGAGGGCACACACATCTGTCCAGGCAATAATTAGGCAGTAGCTAAGGAATGAAGAAAACAAAGTAACTTCTAAAAGAAAATGAGAGGAATTATTTTGTTGGGGTTCTAGACCCCCTCTCCCTGTTTCTCCCAGGGAGATGCCCAAATCCCAAACTATGAAAGAGACTCAGCTTTACCCCTCCTGCCAGCAGAAGGAATAAAGTGTATCTTTGTGGACTTGGCTAAGCTGAGGAGAAATGCCGAAATCCCCTTCCCCGTCAGTCCCTCCTCACGTGTCCGGAGCCGACGCAGGAAAGAAATTCCAGGGAGTCGGTCTGGATGGTCCACCGGTCTCAGAAAGCTTTAATGGGGGGGGGGGTTATAATGGTAATGGCGGGCAGGAAGAGGAGGGACTAAATATTAACGATTGGTTGCATGGGCTGTCCCTCAAGTGATGTCATGGAACTTCCTCTATGGGCGGAGACCACAGCCCTCCCAAGAGCCGGGTCTCTGGGGGCTCTGCCGCCATGATGGCATGCACGTGTTTGCCCCCCCCCCCCCCAGGGGCGGGAACTTCTCTTCCGGTTGAAGCCGGAAGGAGGCAGGACGGGCTAAAGCCAACTGTCCTCTTAAAGACACAGCCATCCCCGACATTATTTGACACAATTAAAAGAGAATTAAACCAGTCAAGAATGGCATGGTTGTCCAGTTCTACTCATCTAAAAAAATGGGAACAAACCTTTGTGTTTTCCTCTATTATTGGATAATCTGTTTAAGGAGCTTGTTTATTTGGGGTAGACAATATGACTTCATATAGCTTTATGGAAAATACTAGGATAAGATTTAACGGCCATACAAATTTAGAAACAAATATTACAAAGTCTCTTTTTTAACCTATATTTAAAATTTTTTTAACAACCACATAATGATTTATTTAGGAAACAAATGACACTTAACTTAGTGTATTAGTGCAATTTTCAAAAGATCTCAGAGTCCCCAAAAAAGAGAGGTGGGAAGGAAATCAGGATATAAGATCCTAGGTCTACTTGTTCTTAGGGAGTTGAGCAAGAATACTTTCCACATCCTTCAATCTTTCTAGGATTAAACTATTTGAGCAGGTGAACTTATTTAATAATAAGTATTTATGATATTATATATGAACATAAAAATTAGGGCATTGGAGAGTTTCTGCTTAAAAAGTCTTCAGTTTTTCCTGAACAAAGTATATGCCTTCTGAGATGAATATATTAAGATTCTGAATTAGTTTCTTAGAGTTGCTCTAATACTGAGACATGCACTATGAATCCATAGGCACACACTGCCTCTTTTATATAGTGATATTTCACTTCTTTGGAGTTAGGGATAGGGTTGAGAATAAACAGCAAAATACAGAGAAATGTCTATGTGTGCATGTACACACACACACACACACACACACACACACACACACACACACACAGGAATTTGTAGAGACAGCTACTGCCAACGCCTTTTCCTTATCTGTGGCCTCTAAGATCAAAAGCCCCTGGTACCGATGCAAAACTTCAGAAAGGTAGCAGATTAACTGATCAAATTAATCAACTATTGCTTTTAAGTCCTGAAACTGATCAAGGGTCATTAGTACTAAATAATAGTTTAGATCTTTCACGTGAATGTTTCTAGAGTATGGGCAGCCTTGTAAAAGCCAGCATCACTTCAGCAAAATCAGGCTTTAAGGGCATGTCAGCAGCCCTAATGACTGGAGCAGTTCTCTTTGTTTCTAAAGATGGCTCCTGACACCAAACTTTAAGCACACATGAAAAGTGAAGTAGGCAGTCCAATTTTAGGGCTAGTCCAGTTTTAGGGGCACACCTACTTTTCAGCTACACTTGGCTCCATCTGAAGCTCCAAAAAGGAATAGTTTAGCCTTGACTAGTAGTGCCTAGTTGGACCACTAGCTGCATATGTACACTTGAATCATTCATTCAAGTGCATATACGTATGCACTTGAATAAATATTTAGAAGTATTTAGAAGACTATTTTGACGACCCTATTTTCTTCTTGTTCATTATATTAATGGTACAGTCTGAGGTCAGTTACTAGCTTTTTGCTTTGCTCATTGAATACTTTTGACATGGTTTGTGAATCAGGGAAAATGAATACATGGGTTCATTTTATTTTAGTATTGGGTGGCATTAGATGGTTTCTTCCAACTTTTATTTCACAGTTCACTTAGATTTGATTTAAGTCTACTATCGAAACAAAATTTATATTGCTTATTCAAGGGTAAAGTGGAATTGGAAATCACATAATTGCATAGATGTGTGAAAATTCTGAACACAGACCAGAAACACACTAAAGGGAAAAATGCTTATAAATGTAACAGAAATTCTTTAATTCAACTATATTTTTTAATGAATCTGTAATTTTGTGTGAATATATTGTATTTTGTCTACTTAAGTTATTTTTGATGGTACTGAGATTTGAACTCAAGGTCCTGTGCTTGCTAGGTAAGTGCTCTATCATTGGAATTATGCTTCTAGCTTTTTAAGATCTTTTAATTTCATTAAAAAATTAGGTAACTTTGGATATAAGTTATAGCTATATTTTATTGAAAATTGTGTAGTAAAATCATTTTAGAAATATCATTTCATTCAAAACAGATTGACTCAATGATGTATGAAACAAACATATAATACAGGAAACAAATGTTTTTAGAGAATTACAGATACTATATTTGGTAAATTAAAGCAGTATCTATATTAGTATTTGGGGGCCAATGGTAGAGTTTGAACTCAGGGCTTCATACTTGCTAGGCAGTCACTCTAATACTGGAACCATTCTTTCAACTATTGGTTATTTTTTGAGAAAGGATCTTGCTTTCTGCCTGGGTTGGCTGCAGTCTTCTTATTTACATTTTCCTTTGCAGCTGGGATGACAGGTGTGTGATACCACCATGCCCAGTTGTTTTGAAATGAGGTCTCAAAACTTTTTTAGGGAGCTGGGTTCAAATTGTGATTCTCTTGATCTCAGTCTTCTGAATAGCTAGGATTACAGGTATGAGACTTTTTTTCTTTTTAGTATTGGGATTTGAACTCAGGTCTTTGTACTTGAGCTATGCTTTCGGGCCTATTATTAATGTTTTCATTTGCTTCCTCAACCATAAAAACTTTTAATGTGTAGATTGATTTTTTGTCACTTAATGGTTAGTTGCCTATGCTATTTAGTTCAAGAAAATCATGAATATGCAAAATTAACTTTTTTTCCAATAAGATTTTCAACAAAAGGTTATTTATTTTATTTTATTTTTTTGCCAGTCCTGGCATTTGGATTCAGGGCCTGAGCACTGTTCCTGGCTTCTTTTTGCTCAAGGCTAGCACTCTCTTGAGCCACAGTGCCACTTCTGGCTTCCTCTGTTTATGTGGTGCTGAGGAATTGAACCCAGGGCTTCAGGCACGCTAGGCAAGCACTCTACCACTAAGCCACATTCCCAGCCCAAGAAAAGGTTTTTGATTTAGATGTTAACATAATGCTACAATACTTATACACCAAATAGCAACTTTTAGTTAAGTTTTTTAGACAAATTTTAACCAACCTTAATTTTAGCAAAAATTTAAAAAAACACTTTAAATTTAATTAAGTTTTTACATAACAGTTGTCAACTTTTAGCCTTAGTTTGTGTGCGTGTGCACGTGTATGTGTGTGTGTTTGTGTGTAATCTATGGGGGCTTAGTGAAACCTGAATTTTAACCCCAATTTGTTTTGGGCCATTGATTAGATGATTCATTTCCTAAACTTCTGTTTTGTCATCTGTAAATGAGAAATCCTTGTGATAGAAATGCCTATTTCTCCGAGTCTTAAGGACTGAGTGTACATCCTGAACTGCAATAGTGATTATTGCTGTCCTTATTACTCACTATCTAGTGAAGATACTGAAGAAAAGAGAATTATCAGAGAGCAGATGGTTGAGGATGATTATAAAAAGTGGGGACAGAGAATGGCACAGAAACAACCACAGACGGAGAAACTAGCTGTGGGATAACAAAGAATCAGGAATCAACTGCTCAGTAAAACCAAGAAGCTTGCTATATCTTGCCAGTATTCATTTCAAAGTGGAGCATGGAGTGTGTGTGTGTGTGTGTGTGTGTGTGTGTGTGTGTGTATGTAGGCTGATTGGTCTGTTCCTGGCATGTGTAAAGAAAATGCACCCCAGCTGCTGCTCCGTGAGGCAGATGGACAGATGACATTAATGAATTGTATTTTGTCTGATGGGCAAACTGAGGCACCGAGTGGTTAATTGTTTTCTCCCAGCCTTCCACATCCATGAAACATCAAATTTTAAATGAAAGTTCACGAATGTTTTCTGCCTTCCAGCTACACGTTGCAGAAAGGAATTGCCTGTTGATGAGAGAGGAAATGCGGTGGGTTTTCTCCGAGGGAGGCCAGTTGAAGAGCGGGGCTTTTGTGCTTGGTGCAGATGGCCAACTGGTAGTGCTTACCAGTACTTTCCTTTCCTGCAGCCAATCCCCCCCACCCCCCGCAAGTGACAGCTTTTTGCATCTTCTTGTCTAATTAAACCACTAAAAGAGAATGCCAGTGATCTGCTTGTGTGAGACCTCTGAATATTAAATAGCTTTTATCATTAATTATTTTTGGAAAGTCTTGAGCCTCTATAATTAAATAAATCTTTGAAAATTAGTAGTAGGTTAGCATGGTAGGTTGACTGAAAAAAAAAAAAAAAGCACCAGGAACAACAACTTGGCTTCAGGAAAGATTTTTGCATCCAATTTCTTATCTCTATATTGATCCATCTGAACACCATGATGATTCATCTAAACACCACAATGTTTCTTCTTTTCTCTCTATTGCTGTGCAACCAAGTGGAACCAATTGTTTGTTTTGCGCAGGGTAAGATATAAAAATGCAGATTTGCTTAAATAACTTACTGCCCAACAAGGCAGTCTGGTGTAGTACATAAGAATGTGCCACAAGCATCTGTCTGATTTGTGTTGCCCTCTGGACTGTGACTGGGGTGTAATTTTTTGTAACTTTTTGTGCTGGCAGTACATTCACACGAGATAATAGATGCGGCCAAGATGTGGAGCTCAAAGGCATGGAAAAAGCCCCTTCAATTAGGTGGCTGTGGGCTTTGGAAAGCTTGCGTGTTTGTGCACAGCTTACCCGTTTTAAAGACAAACCAGCATGGCCATTTTGACATGGAGCCTGTCCCTTTGGTCCGGGAGGGGTCTGGCAGCTGGGGAGACAGGACAGACCATCTCCAAGAGGCTACTTAGTCATAGTTGGTGGATCCAGATTGCGTGCTACTCAAACACAATTGTTTAAGCAGAAAAAAAGTGAGAAGGGACTTAAAGGGACAAACATGGGAGAGTAGTTATGCCCAGGTTTACAATAAGAATTTTTTTCTTACCTTTCCCTACAACCTGTCCCCTTTCCTTTCCTTCCCTTCTTCTTGCTTTTTCTATCCTTGTCCTTCCCATTTCCACTTGTCTTCAATTTGCAGTCTTGTTTGGTTGACCTCAGTCTTAGTGGCTTGGATTTCAGCATTGAGAGTAGCCTAACTTGTTTTACCCAAGCTCAGCCTTCTGTCTCAAGGTCAGCTTGTATACAATGACTGAATACAGAGGTAAGAAGACCTTTTTCCCACAGCCCTGTGTGGGATGACTCTGAGGGCCCGGAGGTTAGCTGAAGCCTTTGTCATGGAGCTGTGGCCCAGAGTGCTGTGTCCTCTTTTTCCCCAAGGAACGATTCGGAGTGTTTGCTAGTAAATGTGCTGAGCATAAACTGCATTCCAGACTGCTTCTTGGGGAATGGGTCTGTGATACTAGACAAGCCTTTTGGGGGATATTTTGGATCCAATGGGCTAAACGAAAAACCTGTACCAAGAATCTTGAGTTGTTGTCTTTTTTTTTTTTTTTTTTTGGCCAGTCCTGGGCCTTGGACTCAGGGCCTGAGCACTGTCCCTGGCTTCTTCCCGCTCAAGGCTAGCACTCTGCCACTTGAGCCACAGCGCCGCTTCTGGCCGTTTTCTGTATATGTGGTGCTGGGGAATCGAACCTAGGGCCTCGCGTATCCGAGGCAGGCACTCTTGCCACTAGGCCATATCCCCAGCCCCGAGTTGTTGTCTTTTTAAAAATTTATTTTTATTATTAAGGTGATGTATAGAGCTTTTATTATATTCAGGAATGTTCCCTGGATCCCTAGTTTCTCCAAAGCTTTCATCATAAATGGGTGTTGGATTTTGCCAAGTGATTTTTCAGTGATTATAGAAATAATCATGTGATTCTTGTCCTTGCTCCTATTAATGTGGTGAATTACATTAATTGACTTATGTATATTAATTGACTTATGTATATTAAATGGAATGAATCTGGTTTGATCATAGTGTATAATTTTTTTTTGATGACTTGTTGAAGTCGATTGGCCAGAATTTTTTTTTTTTTGGCCAGTCCTGGGCCTTGAACTCAGGGCCTGAGCACTGTCGCTGGCTTCCTTTTTGCTCAAGGCTAGCACTCTGCCACTTGAGCCACAGCACCACTTCTGGCCATTTTCTATATGTGTGGTGCTAAGGAATTGAACCTAGGGCTTCATATATACGAGACAAGCACTCTTTCCACTAGGCCATATTCCCAGCCCAATTGGCCAGAATTTTGTTGAGAAGTTTTGCATCGATGTTCATGAAAGAAATGGTTCTGTAGTTCTCTTTCTTTGATGAGTTGCTGTCTGGTTTTGGGATAAGGGTTATACTGGCTTCATAGAATGCGTTTGGTAGTGAACTTTCAATTTCATTGAAGAATTTGAGGGGTATTGGTGTGAGTTCTGTTTTAAAGGCCTTGTAGAATTCTGCAGTAAATCCATCTGGGCCTGGGCTTTTCTTGGAGGGAGATCTCTTATTGCTGCTTCTATTTCATTATTTGATATGGGTCTGTTTAATTGGTTTAAATGTTCTTGGTTAAGTTTGGGAATATCAATATTTGCTATAAATTCATCCATTTCTTCCAGATTCTCAAATTTGTTAGCATATAGGTTTGCAAAATAATCCCTTATAATATTCTGAATTTTGGTTGTTTCTGTCATGATGTTTTGCTTATTTGGGTGTGTTCTCTTTGTTTTTTGGTAAGATTTGCTAGAGGTCTGTCAATTTTGTTGATTTTTTTTTTTTGAAGAACCAATTCTTTGTTTTGTTGATTCTACGGTTTTTTATTTTTTTGGACCCTAATTCATTTAATTCTGATTTAATTTTAATTATTTGCTTCTCTCTATTGGGTTGGGGGTTGGCTTGTTGCTCCGCGTCAAGAAGCTTCAGGTACATCACTAAATTGTTGGATTAAGATTTCTCCAATTTGTTGATGTAGGTGCTCAGAGCTATAAATTTTCCTCTGAGTACTGCCTTTACTATGTCCAGAAGGAGCTGGTATTTTGTGTGCTTGTTTTGGTTAAATACTATAAACATTTGAATTTTTTAAAAAATTTCTTCAATGACCCCACTGGCAGTTCAACACTGTGTTGTTGAGTCTCCACGAGTTGCAGGATTTTCTCTGGTGGCTTTCAGTGTTGAGCTGTAATTTTATTCCATCGTGGTCTGAGTGACTACAAATGATTTCAATGTTTCTGAATTTGTACAGATTTACTTTGTGCCCTAAAATATGGTCTATTTTGGAGAATGTTCCATGTACTGCCAAGAAGAATGTAAATTCTGGTGTTGCTGCGTGGAATTAAGTCTAGTTGATCTACGTAGTTGTTTAGTTCTGAGGCTTCTTTGTTGAGTTTTTGGTGTGTTGATCTACCCAGAGGTGACAGTAGTGTGTTAAAGTTTCCAACAATCAATGTGTTTGGCTTGATGTGTGTTTGTAGTCAGTAGGGTTTGATGAAGTTGAGTGGAGAGCCCTTCCCCTGGGTGGAGCTGGCTTTCACTGCTCAGATCCCTGTGCCCTTTTGAAAGATGGCCCTGCCACCCTCGCTTTTCCCTGGCCCACTTTATCTCCTGTCTGCTTTGGCCAGGTCTATGCCAGAGTCAATGATGGCCTGTTTTTTTGTCTCCAGTGGTGGGGGAAGAGCTACCTGCCAAATGTTGATCTGTGAGTGTGAGTGAGAATGTCACTTAGGGGTGCTCACACCTTCTGGTTCCCCCCCCCCGCCACCCCCCTCCCCCACCATCCATGATCTTCTTCTGTCTACTGCCAGCAGGCTGAAGGCATCCTCTCCCCATCGCCAGTGCGCTCTGGAGGAGAGTGCAGAGCCACACGCTCTGTCCCTGCCACTCTTCCGGTGTGGCAGTGGGCTGTGGGCTGTGGCCTCTGCCTCCGGCGCTCAAATCTGTCTTCTCAGGCCAGCTGCCTAAATATTCCCTCTCTGCTCCAAATCTCTTTACTGTGGAGGCTGGCTTGGTGTGACTCTCTAGCTGCAAGTCTTTCACTGGAACACTAAAACTGGGGTTTTAGAGAGAGCTCAGTTAGTGCCCTGTTGCTCCTCTGCCATTTTCCTCTTCCTCCCTCCCCCCGTCCTGTTTTGATGGTATTAAGAGTGACCCTAGGTAAGATCTTGATCACTTGATCTCCATTCCTAGTCCTTTTATACTTTTTTTGTGTGTGTGAGTCTTGTTAACTTTGCCCAAATTTTCCTGCTTCCCCACCCTGCTCTGTTGGGCTCTGGCTATAGTTTTAAAGGGCGGTCCCGAGAGACCTGCCTCTTCTCCCACCCTGGGGCCTCATGGCTGTTAGCCACTCCTACCCTCTTCCGTTCTGGAACCGGAAAGGGTGGCTCTAACCAGCCCCGCCTCCCGCCTGGGACCGCATGTGCGCCAAGATGGCAGTGGGTGGAACCAAGGGGGTGGTCCTGTGGTATGTGATGACCGCGCATAGAGGAAGTCCCATGATGTCACTGTGATGGACAGCTCATAATCAGCCTATCGCTGTGCCTAGTTAGCCACTCCAAATCCCTCCCCTTCCTGCCACCATTACTGCTATATAAACCCCGCCCTGAATTAAAATCTTTAGATTTTCGGGCGTGATCCCCGAACGGCCTGGCATCCTGAGTCCATTATTTAAGTGTAAGGGGACTGGGTGGGCGTATTCGCAACTACACACCGTCCATAGCTTCTCACACTAGGGCACTCCCCAGCTACTCCACCCACGCGACGGGAGAGGACGCACGAGGGAGGGAGGGCCCTGCACTGCTCCCTCTTAGACAAAAGATTTACATTTCCACCAAGGAGCTGTGGAAAATGCAAGTCTGTGATAACATCCTTCGAAAATCCTCTTTCCTCACTGCCCCCAAAGCAATGCAAGCCTCTTGGTGAGGCATCTCAGTCACCCACATCCAGGCCTTTGTTCATGCTTCTTCCTTGCCTGCAAATACCCAGTTGGTTCTACTTCAGTAGGCAAGCTTTTTTTTTTTTTTTTTTTTTTGTCAGTCATGGGGATTGAACTCAGGGCCTGGGCACTGTCCTTGAGCTTTTCCACTCAAGGCTAATGCTCTACCACTTTGAGCCACAGCTCCACTTTAGGTTTTCTGGTGGTTAATTAGAGCTAAGAACCTCACAGACTTTCTTGCCCAGGCTGACTTCATATCAAGATCCTCACATCCTTAGCTAGGTGTGAGCCACTGGCTCCCAGCAGTTGGCAAACTCTTATTCAAGCTTCAAGACTTAACACTGGTGACTTCTCTTCAATTCTTCTGCATTGACTGCTTGTTCTGTGCCTGTTGACTACTTCACCATAAATGTCAAATCTGACTAAATTCTTTGTCTCTAGCCTTTGTCAATGCTTGTAAATGTTCAGATCAAAGTGACTGGAAAAGAGATAAGACTACTATCCAGAATTGCAGTACACCATGCCAGACCTAACCAGCTCTAGATCATTCATCAGTGAGATGAACTGGAACCTCCCCAACATTGACACAAGCAAGTGACTTTGTCTCACCTGCATTGATATCCTGAAGAGAAAGTGGAAGGCTGGCCACCAGATAGAGCTGCATATCTCAGGGCCTTTTGGGACCAGATAGGCTATGCCTCTGGGGTTGGGAGGGTTGGTGAGGACTTCATGTCACTGGCAAGGGAAAGGTGGAGGTGATGGGTTGTCGGGGCCTTTGAAGACCCTTTCCCCCCATCTCCCGGGGAAATGCCTGAACTTCAAGTTATGAAAGAAACTCCGCCCTACCCCTCATACCGGCAGAAGGAGTAAGGCGTGTCCTTACCGGACTGCTCTAAGCTGAAGTGGGATGCTGAAATCCCTTCCTTGGCCCCCCATAATGTGTCAGGAGCCGCAGGACAAAGATATCGGGGAGACAGTTGGATGGTTGAATGGGTCTCTAAGGATTTAATTGGGAGGGGGGTTTATATAGCGGTAATGGTGGGAATGGGAAGGACTTGGGCCATTGGCTAAGCCGGGCTGCCCATCAGGTGATGTCATGAAACTTCCTTTGTGGGCTGGACAATTCCTATCATGGTGGCATGCACGTGTCTGCCTCCCCCAGGGGCGGGGTCTTCTCTTCCAGTTGAGGCTGGAAGGTGGAAGGGGCTCGCTGTTACACTGTCCCAGGGCTGGGGGAAGGGCAGTGTCTCGCTCTTGGCGCCCTTCCCCCACCAAGGCCAAAACTGAGTCCCCACCATCGGGTGGCACAAGATGTTACTGAGCATGGCAGGAGTGCACAAGGGCAGAAGTTAAACTGTATGGAAGGACAGGGTAAGGACACATCTTCCTTCGTCTCACCTGTTCCCTTACTTTTCCTTCACTCACATTACTTTACATTTCTCATTTCTTCTTGTTCCTCTTCCTTTCCCCCCTCTTTTCTTCCTTCTCTCTCTCTTTCCTTTTGTTATTAATTTTGACAGACACTACATTTTATGTTCCAAATAACCGTTTACAGTAACAGTATAGAGAAGAAAGGCGGAGAATGTCAGCAGAGGTGCAAAATAAACTTGGGCTTAAAAGAGGGGATGAAATTACAGAGATGACAAGTAAAGTGGTTCATTAAGTTTGGCATCACCAGCTTTAAAATCAATTGTAAATCTAATACTGAGTTATGCAAGGCATATTGCCTTGGTACATAAATCCAGTAACGTTATTGCTGCTCATATGAAGTGCAAGTTAAAAACAATGGGTTGTGGATCCAAATGAGAGAATAGGTAGGGTTAGGTGATACAGCAAGGTGCTTAATCCACCTTAGCCCCTGTCAATCATGCATAAGGCCTTGAGTTTATTTGGTCATTTGTGGAACTGAATTTACATTAAGTATTTATGATTTCCCACGAGTAGTTTCAGAAGCTCAAGACAAATAACTAAACTGCAGAGTGTTTCTATCACTGGAAAAGCCACCAGTGACAGAATAATCCCACATCAGCATTTCCACTGTTTTAAATTTACAGTGAATTTATATTTTCTATGTTTAGTGTAAAATACATATGAAAGCCAGGACATTGCTATGGCCTCCTTACTCAGTTTTTCACAATATGATTTTTTTTTCTGCATTAGAATAGCCTAAGGTGCTTGTTTTGGTACATTTTCCAAGCTCCACTCAAGACTGTAATATACCCAGAAGTGAGAGGTGGGGCTCTGAATTTTTTTGTCAATTGCGCAGCTTGAACTCAGCGCATGGGCACTGTCCCTGAGCTTTTGTGTCCAAAGCTAGAGCTCTACCATTTTGAGCCACAGTGTAATTTCCATCCTCTGATGGTTAACTGGAGATGAAGAGTCTCACAAATTTTCATGCTAAGGCTGACTTTGAACCGGGATCCTCAGCTCTCAGCCTCCTAAGTAGCTAGGATTATAGGTGTGAGCCACCAGTACCTGGCTGAATTCTGTGCTAAAGGTATGAATGCCTAGTTTCTGAAGCAAGCAAGCTCACATACAGCCTTCTGAGTGTGTGTATGAAGGTGATGGCTAGTGTGTGGACTGAAGTGATAACACATCCCTTAGGGTCTAGATGTGATGCTGGATGGAAGATGTGGTTGCTATCAGGAGTTGGAAGGCATTGGCAGTGTCATTCATGTCACACAAACAGCAAAGCAGACATGCTTCAAGGAGATTTAGTAGAGGGCAAAGACTCCTGGGTGGTGCAGAAGACCTTTCCTTGATGAGATTATGAAGCAGTGCCCATATCCCTGGAGAGGATCTTAACCACAATAGTATTTAGCACCTTGACTCATGCAGGCAAGTTTTTATTCAGAGTGTAATCCTGACCTTGAACCAAACTGAACAGGGAAGTAGGTGGTTTTGTAGGCTGTGATCTTTATCCAATTCCCAGCCCAATTCATCTGCTGCTCTGTTCAGCTCCTGGGCTTTCACTTAGCCAGCCCTTCTGCCACTGTGGCAGAGCAGGCCAGCAGGAAAGCTGTGCTTCCAGATGTGCACACAGGCTACCCCTCCCCCATAGCTTAGTGCATAAAACAGAAAGATCCTTCACGATCTCTCTTTTGCCTTTAAACCCATGAGAAAGAGTCCCAGAAGTATCTAACCACACCTGCCATTTCTTCTTCTGACAACTAAGGATAGCAATACACTTATTATGTTGTATCTGTCCCTAGAAAGCTAACTTCTAATACGGTGTGTCATTGAAAGTGCATCCCATCTTTTATTTAATAGAAACATTGTTGTTTATGGTATATTCACAGGCTTTATTAGAGAAAGATAGTGGATTTATTGCAAGGGTGTTTCACGTCATTCTATCACTGGGGATATGTGAAGGACCACCAATGATTCCGATAGCATTTGCTCACCATCTTGTTTTCCTGGTTCTTCATGAGCAGACTGAGGGCATTGTGGCTCACCTGTTTCCAGTGTTGCATGTTTGTGTCTGGCTACCAGGACCAGAGGATTGGAGCATACCCCCATCCCAACTTCACAGTCAGTCTGGCAGCTTGGCCTCTGCATCAATCTGGAGCTTCCTGCAGACCTCTGGAGTGTTGCA
This sequence comes from Perognathus longimembris pacificus, assembly GCF_023159225.1. Lineage (NCBI taxonomy): Eukaryota > Metazoa > Chordata > Mammalia > Rodentia > Heteromyidae > Perognathus > Perognathus longimembris. Next base: position 20,308,008 of record NC_063176.1, read on the forward strand.
CGTGCTTGTGTTGCCATCAGATCCATTGGGGCCACTGGGAGGATAAAGCAAGACATGGAGCAAAGGGGATCAATATCCAGATGTCTGACAGCAGAGTCCATTGCTTCCTGAATCCTTGCTTATTTTCTCTGTAATTCTATATTCTGGGTTTTGTATGTCCAGAGTTATGGATGGCATCAACAAGCACCTCCCAGCCTCACCTGACCTCTCTAGGACATACCTCTTACAGCCTTGCCTGTCAGCACTTACCGTGCTCACTGGCAAGGTACTCATGTAGAAAACCCAGGGTTGAAAGGCTGATCTGACACAGCAACACGCTGAACACTACTCCCCAAACGGAGAATCTTGTAAGATACCACAGACTACTGGTATTGTATCATGCATACAAATAAGCATCATTCAACTTCAAATGCTAAGGAAAAGAGAGGGATAGCAGTAGTGCCAGCAGTCTGGGGAGGATCAGTTCCTGGTGTCTCTCTTATGGTCTGAGCAGCTCAATGAGAGGCCAGGGTTGATTTCACAAGTTAGTCATTAGATCATCTTAGCTGAGAGAACCCTTTCTGCTCTAGAAATCTGAAAATTCTATGACTTTTAAAATAAAATGTAATAGCTGGTAAATAAAACCATTGTTTTATGTTGCCTGGCACCTCATCAAGTAGGTTTCATTCTAGGGATACAACAATGGTGCAGCATATGTAAGACAATTAAAAGCACAGCATCAGGAACAAAAATCACACTATTATCTCAACTGATGTAGAAAAGCCTTTATAAAATTCAACATTCTTTTATGATAAAGGCTCTCAAGAAATGAGAAATAGAGAGATATCCCTCAACATAATACAGGCTACCTATGCCATCATACTAAATGAAGAACAATTAAAATCATTTCTGAGGGCTGGGAGTGTGGCTTAGTGGTAGAGTGCTTGTCTAGCATGTATGAAGCCCTGGGTTCAATTCCTCACCACATAAACAGAAAAAACCAGAAGTGGCACTATGGCTCAAGTGGCAGAGTGATAGCCTGGAGCAAAAATAATCTAGGGACAGTGCTCAGGCCCTGAGTTCAAGTTCCACGACTGGCAAAAAACAAAACAAAACAAAACATTTCTGCTATAGTCGGGATTGAGACAAGGCATCTACTTTCTCTACACTTTAGTCAAGATAGTACTGAAATTCCTAGTAGGAGCAATAAAATCAGGGGTGGGGTGGGGGGAAAAGATTCAAATAGGGAAAGAGTCAAATCATTCCTATTTACAGATGATATGATTCTGTACTTAAAAGATCCTAAAAGTTCTATCAAAATCGTTCTAGAACTGATAAATACTTTTGGCAGGTAGCTGATATGTAATGCAAAAATCGATAACTTTTCCATGTAAACAATGAACGGGATGAAAAAGAAATCAGTAAAACAATTCCATCCACAATAGCCTAAAAAAAAAGCCCCAAAACCCAAACCAAAGACCCTCCCCTCAAACCAAAACCTATGTTTCAGTTTAACCAATGAGGTGAAAGACCTCTACAAGTAAAGCTATAAAACCTTTTAGAAAGAAATCAAAAGAAGACATCAGAAGGTGGAAGGATCTCCCAAATTTACAGACCAGCAGAAATAATATGAAAATGACCACATTACCAGAAGTGCAAGGATCATAAAAATCTTAATGTTATTCTTTGCAAAATAGGAAAATCAATTCTAAAATTCATATGGAAACATAAAATACTCCAAAGAGCAAAAAGAATCCTGAGCAAAACTTCAAATTATACAATGGAGCCATAGCAGCAAAAAATAGCACGGTACTATCACAAAACAGACACAAAGACCAATGGAACAGAATAGAAGATACAGAAATAAAATCATGCTGTTAGAGTCATTTCATCTTTGACAAATAAGCCAAAAGAATCCCCTGGGGAAAAGATATCCTCTTCAACAAATGGTGCCTAGGAAAGTGCTTATTTTCATGCAGAACTGAAAAGCAGTCCCCAAGTTCTCATCTTGTACAAAAATCAACTCCAAATGGATCAAAGATGCATCGGAATCCTTGGCATTTCTACAGGAAAACACTGGAAGATAGGGGCAGAGCTAATGAGTTCTTGAAAGGAACTCCAATAGTTCAGCAAATGAGAATAAGAAGCAGGCTTGCTCACAGATACTCATGTGCCCTCTGGGATGGAGGCCTCCCCTAATGTAACATGTGTGCTAAAATGCCCCCTCCCCCCCCAGCGAGTGTCCTTTAGGGGCTGACAGCCCCTTTATATGGAAGGAGTGGGAGGGAGATGCCACAACAGGCCTGCCTTCCTTCCATGTTGCCTTTCTTCCTTCCCTATTCACTTTCTGTTTTCTATGTCTAGGCTAAAGGCCAAATATTTCCTGGCTTTTAGTATCCAAACATGTTTAAATGTTAATACACTTTTTATTACTTTACTGGACTTAACAAATCACGTAAGTCATTTATGCTTATTACAATAAACTAGTCACCACACAACAAAGAGGTTTGTTCTCTTTTCATCTTCTCTCCCCTTCCTCCAAACCTATCCCTAAGGCATCCAGCATTGGTATCTTGCCATACTTATTTCTGCATTGGGTAAATGTGTGTGTGTGTGTGTGGGGGGGACACTTTTAAGTATTATTTTACTGTGAACATGACTTTGCCAAGGACATTCATTCAATCAGTTATTAAATTTCACCAGACTTAATTAAGCCTTTTAATTATTCATATCTTTCTTTATTGGATACTTGGTGTGTCTAAACCACTCCTATAAACACTTACTTGTATTTAATTCTTTCATCAACCTCGTGAAAGAGGCACAAATATTATCAGCATTTCCCTTCTGAGAAAATGGAGGTCCAGATAAATTGAATTAGATGTCCCCCAGTTGAGGAAGTGGTGGAGTGAGAAATGTGGGCAGTGAATACCCCAGTTTCCTAACCTCTACGCTATAGATGGTATATTGCTTCTCTTACTGCATCATATTCTGTGAGTGAATGGATAGTAATTTATCCAGCCAATTTTCTACTGATAGCAGGTTGAAATGATTTCATCTTTTTTTCCTCCAATTGCCAACAAGGTTGAAACAAACAACACTGAAATACATGCTTTTATTTTGGTTGTAAAGGAAATCACATTAATTTTCTGCTGTGTCTAATATGGGAGAACTCCAATAGTCTCAGTCCTGTTTGAGTAAGAGATCCTGGTTATGGTAATTCCTCTTTCTTTCCTTGACCAAGGAGGAATTCTTAATACACAAGATCCTCTGAACACTCCACATATCTCTCTAGTGCATGCCAGAGTGTTAGCCCTGCTATGTCAACCCAATGTACACTTAGAAACAGGAGGAAGTGAACTGTAAGAGATTACCATCTCCTAGATGTGTCAGATGCAATCACACAGCATGGGTTTATGAAGTGAAGTGAAATATTTGTTTTGATTGCTCACTGATGAGGAATACACTCTAATGCCCAATCTTGACAGACATCTAGGGCAACTACCCTGCTGTACAAATGTGGGTCAGGGATGCCCAGCTCCTTCTAATGTAGCAGTCTCATTTCATTAAAGGATTATGCAAAGAAACCTCCAATGGGTCTGTACGATTGGCTGCTTCATCTTTGGTGTTTAATATTGCAGGAACTCCAGCAGTTGCCTGTTATTGCCCATTGATTTGTAATGTCTTCTTGCTTGTTGTTCACTTTACAGTTTAGAAAAGCAATTAGCCTGGTACTTTATAGTAAATGAGCATGGGCATACTATATGAGTAGTGGACATATAATCTAATACTCAAATAATGAAGATATTTGAGGTAAAATGTCAAGGAAAAACCATGTATATTAGAGGCATATAAAATGTAGTTTTGCAAAATCCTGAAAATAATTAAAAATTTGAAGAGGCATGTTTTAAAATATTAATCTAGAAGCACTGCAGGATAGCTGTTTATCAGCAGATTGCTACAATGTGCTACTGTATGAAAATTGTACAGTGCCACAGACTTTGCTACTTAGTAGTAAATTAACCAGTGCAATGAAGAGAACAAAGGATAGCATGCATTGAGAAATCTTGTATTTGTGGCTGGGAATTGTAATTCCCAATTGAGAAGGAGTTAGGGGTGCATAAATATGTGGTCTCCTGTAAACTGGTTCTTTTGAAAACAATGTAGCCAATAGTCATTTGATACAGTATGCACTTGACAGAAATATATATTCAGGACTTGAAAATTGATCACAAGTGCAAGAACTTCTGTCAAAAGCAAAGCATTGCCTCCTCACCATCCTAGAATGTCGGTGTGCCTGTTTCTCCCCTTACTACCTGCTCTTTGTTCGCTTTTCTACTGATGTAGGGAAGAGCAGAGGACTGAGTGGGCATGGTGCCTTTCCTTAAGCACACTGGATGGGCCCTCTACAGAGTCTTCATGTAAGGGTGAGGAATATAGTTTGACCAAACCATATTTTCTTGAATATTATTCTTTTCACCAGCAAGAATTCACTTTTATAGTCATGGTGCGAATTAAGAGGTCTTAAATTTTGCCAGTAGAACTCTACTTCTGAAATTCTTATTTGTTAATTAGTGAAGGCAAGGAGGGTGAACAAGATATGAAAACCTAAAGTGAAAGTGTAGTCCTGGGGTGTGGGCTTCTACAGCAGCATGAATGAACTTGGGGAGGTTTAAGCTAATTACCATATTATTGTGTCCAATCTCTGTGTCAGATATGTTAAGCTATAGGCATATTAATAGTGGACCTCTGCACATCCTAAACCTTGCTTTCCATCTTGGTTCTGCCTTCTTATGGTCATGCAGATTTTACCTTTGACTGTGTACCTATTTCCATTACTGCCTTTACCCCTTCCCTGGTTTCACTCATGACATCAGGCTTCTTTGTTGAGAGAGCATTTTGATTATTTATTATTGGCATTGTCTCTGACAGACTGTGTTTTGGCCTACAAGATTTAAAGCTCTGTAGGAAAGGGATAATAAATTACAAGTTTCCCTTTGTTACTTATTCTTGGGTTTCTGCTTTCCTGAGAAAGCAGAGTTTCAGCCAGAAGAGCTTTTCCTCCTTATAGAGCTGCTTTAGCTGAGGTGGTCTTCCATGCTCCAGCACGTGTTACCTTAGGCTAAGCCTAAAGCTACCTGTCAGGTGAAGCTCCTTGACAACTTGTAGACTTGAATAGGTAGGGGCCTTTTCTGTTATGATGATGAATTATGAACTCTGACATCCCTCTCTGGTAACCCAGCCACCTCTGAACCTGTAATGATGATTGGATGTGTATGGTGACAGAGGCAAGACTATACAATAGATGGATCATATTTTATGCCAAAAAGTGCATCAAAGGGAAAATCTTCCTCAGGTTTTTTTTTTTTTTGGCCAGTCCTGGGCCTTGAACTCAGGGCCTGAGCACTGTCCCTGGCTTCTTCCTGCTCAAGGCTAGCACTCTGCCACTTGAGCCACAGCGCCGCTTCTGGCCGTTTTCTGTATATGTGGTGCTGGGGAATCGAACCTAGGGCCTCGTGTATCCGAGGCAGGCACTCTTGCCACTAGGCTATATCCCCAGCCCTTTCCTCAGGTTTTTATGCAGCCACTGAACACAAAGCCTGGTGAGTATAGTACCTCTTCCTATCTTTGCTTTTAAATTGACTTCTGTTCTCTCAGTGGGTTGTGTAATTTGTTCAGGGAAGTAAAGACTCTTTGTCTTTGAATATTGAAAATTGACTTAGAATTGAATACTGAAAATTGACTTAGGAGAATAATGGGGCTATGTTGACACCTGTATTTAATCTTAATTTAAATATTGTTTTATAATAAGCTTTTCTTCAATGTCTATTTATTCTGTACTGGCACAGTAACTCCCCATTGCACAGTAATTTAGCAATGAAAATGGAAAGAGTAACTGATAGACATAGATATTTATTCATTGTACAGTACTGGGATTCAAGGAATGTGCGGACCCATTGATTAGAGTTCTAATGAAAAGATTACTTCATTTATTTACTTATTGTCATATTCCATTTGCTGTTTTCTCCTCTGTTATTTTCAGATCTTCTTATTTGGTTGACTTCCAACATAGGATCAGCTTAGACTATGTTATATATTGTTGGAATCTTCCAGTCGCTAGGAAATATGGGAAAGAGAACTGGCAGGAATCAACTGCTTTCTCAGTCCGACATTACATTTTTTTCTGGATAATTTCATCAACTCTCTCTGTCAGTTTATTGTAGCCAAGTCCTTTGTTAATGTTTCAAATTACTTAACTGGAACTTGTCTAGCTCAATGAACACTTGTGTGACTAGAGGTTAGGCTATAACGTATTTGAAGAAAGAAAGATCTCTATTTGAATATCTTCCTGTCACTTGCAACCTAGTGGTGGAGATCATTTAGTTAAATTGATTCTTAGTTTTCTCAAACTTAAAATGAGAACAAAATTCCCTACTTCACAGAATGGTTGCAAGAAGATATAAGAATGCTCAAAAATGTCTTCCCGTTAATGTTTCCTCCTAATTTGCCTTGGGCATTGGTAAGTTCTGATCAGTGGCAAAGTAGCTATTTCTAGTTCCTCTCTTCTTTGTGTTGCTCATCTTTGTGTTTCAAGTTGTGAGGAATCCTTCTTGAGTCCCACAAATTCTTGCTTATTTAAACAACACTTAACTTCTCAAAGAAAAATTTTTGCTGCTTTGGAAATCCTAAGTCTGTGAAATTTCTAGAAGAATCTTCTTCAAATGGTGAGTAATAGAAACAGGGACCCTAGTAGTAAACATGTTTTGCAGGTGTCCCCCTCTTTTTTGTGCCTGTGGGGTTTGAACTGGTGTCCAGGCATTGTCTCTGAGCTCTTTTTTTTTTTTTTTTTTTTTTTTTTTTTTGCGCAGGATGAGGGTACTACTGCTTTGAGCCACAGCTTTACTTTTGTTTTTTTCATGTTTAATTGGAGATGAGAGTCTCAGAGACTTTCCTGAACCAGCTGGCTTCAAACCACAGTTTTCAGGTCTCAGCCTCCGGAGTAGGTAGAATTACAGGCGTGAGCCACCTACCACCTGCCTAGTATTATCAACTTTGAAGGTTAAGGATTTTACATCTGAATTAGCATCATAAAGATCAAAGAACTCTGTCTGAGCATCAATATATCCTTGTGCATACACTAATAAACCGCTATGCTTTAGAATAAAAAAGTCCCAAAGCATTTGATAGCTTACTTCTTTGCTGAGAAACAATTCTTTCTACACCATATTGTCCTGACCACTCTAGGAAAAAGCCTACTCCTCATTTCACCCCAGTAACACCAGCCGGCCCCTTTGCCAAGAGATATAGCCTCTGAGGCACGTTAGAAAGAATTCTCAAATTAGGAAGAAATGGAAAAGTAAATGCACAGAAAGAGCCAGGTGCCAGTAGCTCACACCTATAATCCAAACCACTCAGAAGGCTGAGATCTGAGAATCACGCAACCCTCAGATCTCAGCCCCCTGAATAACTAGGATTCCAGGTGCCATCAGCACCCCACCTTTTTGCTGGTGTCTTATCTGTGAGCATTGGCTACTATGCACTGTTGGGTAATGCAACTATTTTTCTGGTTAGCTGGGCTTCTCCTCCTCCTCCTTCCCCCTTGCTCTTCCCCCCCTCCTCCCCCCCTCCTCCTTCCCCCCTCCTCCTCCCCCTCCTCCCCTTTCCCCCCTTTCTCCTCCTCTTCCTGTTTATTCCTCCTCCTCCTCCTCCTCCTCCTCCTCCTCCTCCTCCTCCTCCTCCACTACCTCCTCCTCTTCCACTTCTTCTTCCTTCTTCTCCTCTTCATCCTCTCCCTCCTTTTCTTTGTCATTGTCTTCATTTTCTTTTTGCCAGTACTGGGGCTTGAACTCCAGGCCTGGGCACACTTAGCTTTTTCACTCAAGACTGCCATTCTACCACTTGAGCCACAGCTTTATGTACAGCTTTTTTGTGGTTCATTGGAGATAAGAATCTCACAACTTTTCTGCCTGGACTAGTTTTGAACTATCATCTTAAGATCTCAGCCATCTGAGTAGCTAGGGTTACCAGAATTTAGCTGTCTCTGTCTTCTTTACAATGTTGACATCCTTACATCTTTATAATGTTATGAGATAATTTGCTAAACCCTGTGAGGTATTGAAGAATTAGCTAGTTGATTATTTTAAATGCTTTGTAACTGGCAGGGTGTTTAGTAAGAAAGGTAGGCCCAATAATTTTTGCAGGTTCTGTGGGACTACAAGCAGTGGCAAATGACTCTTCTAATTTGCTTTAGTAGAACTAGCTTATTGTGCAACCTGTCCCATTAAAATGAGATATATCTGTTATTACTTTTAAAACATGGTCTGGAGAATTGCTTTAAATAAAAAGACGTGTTTGGAAAATATACACAGCTTTTGTTAAATGGAGTTGCATCTAGTGGAACCACTTGGGTTTTCCTGACTCAAAAGAACTTTATGAAGCATGACTCATTTAAAAGCATATATATGTATATATACACATATATACATTCATATATATACATTTATTCATACACACATGTGCACAAACACATACACACACATATGACAGGAGCTGGATGCAAGTCATCATGGTTCCCAGCCTGAAGACTCATAGACCACTCACAAACCTTTTATGGGGTTTTGTGTTCAGGGCTGCCATAGATGAACATGTATGGTACACAGTGATACACGGAGGAAGAAAGACTTGAGTTGACCTCTAAGGATACAAGTTTGCCACCTCAGGGGATACAGAACACTTCAGATAGAGGGTAAAACATGAAAAGACTCCCTCTGTCACCTTTCATTTCTTCCTTTTTCATCCAGATATCCTAAAGAGTTTTTTCTTCCTGTGTATTCAGCTTCTGTCGAGTTTTTGCACATGATAGATATTCAATGAACACTTGTAAGGGAGTGGTGAGTAGAAGGATGTTCCATAGTAATTCAGTTTACATGGGGCTTGTTTTTATTTTCTAATAATAAGCATATCTTTCTTTTGCAATTAGAATAGTTAGAACCAATGAGGATGTAGTTGTCAGAGTTTGGCTGTGCTGGAGGTGAAGGTTGCCAAAGTCAGAGAGGTCAGCGGATCTGGTCCTTTGGTGGGAACTGGGGTGGGACAGAAGCCTGGGACTGTGCAAAGATTTCTGGAAATGAAGTTGGACTTTATGTTGTAGGTGGTGGCAAAAACACTGAAATTATTTGATGGGGATGCTGAGTGAGAAGTCCTCTGTCAACATCATAAAACATAAACTGACTGAGGGAAAGCTTGAGGGAGGAGGACCAACAGTGACATTTTTATAGTTTAGGTGGGGAGTTTTGAAAATCGTCATGTTTGGGTAGTGTGGCATAAACTAATGTGTTTGGTTGTAGGCAGGATAAGTTGGGAGCATCTGAGTAACTATGCAAGAAGGACAATGGGTTAAGAATTTTCCATTGTGACAAAAAAAAAAAAATCCCAGAAAACAAGCTCTCCCTTAAGAAAGGAAGGACTTATTTTGGTTCACAATTTCTGAGGTTTCAGTCCATGGCCACTTGGCTCTGTTTGTTCTGGGCTTGTGTGTGTTTTGGCAGAACCTAGCAGGGGGTGTGTGATAGAGCACAGTGGCTGCCCTGGTGGTGCACAGGAGGCAGACATAGTGGAAAGGGCCAGGGACAAGATAGAACCTTTGAAGCCACGCCCTCAGTGACTCCCTTTTTCCAGCCAGGCTCCTCTTCCTAATGGTCCATTGAATATGAACTCATCATTGGGTTGACCCACTGAGGATGATAGTGCCCTCATGACCCCACCAGCTGTGGAATCAAGCTTTTGACAAGTATTGGTGTGTGTGTGTGTGTGTGTGTGTGTGTGTGTGTGTGTGTGTGTGTGTGTACACTTTATGTCTAAACCAAAGTAGCCAGAATTGCTGGAGGGAACAAATCAGCCCGCAAAGCATCACAGATACTAGGGACCTGGAGACAGGGGAGCCAGCAGACAGGCTTCTTAGCAAAGCCCAGGAGGCAAGCAGAGCCTAGGCAGAAAGACAAGAGAAAGCCAGAAGAAAATGGTGCTGTGCAGTCACAGGAACAAAGGAGAGGGAGGTGACTCAGATCTGAGCAAATTCTCTCATCAAGAAAGGGGTTCTTTCTTTTCTCCAGATATTTTTCCCCTTCCCACCTTCATGCTCAAAAGTTATTCCTTCAGACCATCTTCCGGAAACAGTACCCTCCTCCCTGCATATTACCATTTCTGAGCACAGCCAGCAAATGGAGACTCTAGTACTATTTCGGGGACCCTCAGATCAGACCACAGGAAAGATCTTTGGTTCTTCACCATTCCCAAGTGGCAGACTACCTCACACCACCCTGAGGGAATAGCCACACAGTAAGTCCCTGATGAGTAGGGAGGCCGAAGTGAGTGAGAGAGTGAGGGAGTCATTTTGATTGGAAAGGAATGGTGGGCCAGGCAGGGTGAGCAGTCTTACTTAGGCGGACCCAGTTGGAACAGTTTTCAAGGCTCTGGGGGTACAGAGGCCTTTTCTACTGTGAGGTACCTGGCCCTAGGGTGTTCTAGATAGAGGAACAGTGACCTGAGGGGGGAGTCCAACAGGGGAGAGGGATGGAGGATGGCTTTGCCATTGACTGGGGTGCAGATGAAAGTGCTCCCTAGCTCACCCATCCACAAGCCCTGTACTATCATTGAGAACTGGCTAGCCTTTCTAGGGGGTAGTCTTCCAGGACCATGAAGGTCCAGGGTGGCAAGACTTTACGATAAAAAGATGTGCTTAATGTAGTTACTGCTGTCATTATACTTGTGTTTAGGTTGGTGTCAGTGCTGGGACAGGACCAGCAAGCAAGGCATTTTCCTTGGACACAAGATGTAAAAGTGTGCCCCAATCTTTAATAAACAAAAGTATGTGAATACAATATTTAAAAAAATCAAAATAAATGCAAAATTTTCATGGTGAAGCTGGGTGCTAGTGGCTCATGCCTGTAATCCTAACCACTCAGGAAGCTGAGATCTAAGGACAGCTGTTTGAAGCTAGCCTGGGAAGGATTGTCTATGAGGCTATTATTTTCAATAACTAGCAAAAGAGAAAAGCAACCCAGAAGTGATGTTGTGGCTCAAGTGGTAGAGTGCTAGTCTTGAGCAAACAAAGCTCAGGGGACGTGCCCAGGCCCTGAGTTCAATTCCCAAGACCAGCACCAAAACAACAGCAACAAAAGCAAAAATATCTATGACGGACAACATTTTAGGTAAAGATAGAATTGGCAAGAGTGTTGTATTGAGCCATTTTGGAGCCTGAAACAAAGGAATAATAATCAATATTTTGAATTTTTTAACAGTTGCTTTATTCTCTTGTTTATCTTGGTCTGTGAGTTTTGGGGAAGCCAATCAGTTCTGAGTTTGTGCTTTGTTCACCTCACCCTCCTGCCAGTCTTGAGGGCGATGTGTATGCTCAAGGGTGAGAGGAATCAAGAGCTGAGGGTCAGCTGTCCTGCTGGGGAGAGGTGCCTTTCACGTCACTGGCTTAGAAGCATCAGCTTTAATAAGAAGGGAAATTGTTACTAATGAGTGTATTTACTAGGCACCAGTGGCTCACAGCTATTATCCTAGTTATTCAGGGGGTTGAGATGTGAGGATCAAGGTTCAAAGCCAGCCTGGTCAGGAAAGACTCTTATTTTCAATTAAACACTACAGTGCCAGAAGTGGACCTGTGGCTCAAGTGGTAGAAAGAGCACCAGCCTTGAACACAAAAGCCCAAGGACAGTACTTAGGCTCTGAGATCAAGCCCCAGGACCATTACAAAAAAAAAAAAAAAAAAAAAAAAAAAAAAAAAGAAAAAAAGAAAGAAAGAAAGGAAAGAAAACAAGAAAAAAAAGAAAGTATTTGACTGCAAATAGCAGGATATTACAGTTTGTACAAATAATGGTTTATTTTTCTTATTGAGAAATCTAGAGCTATTGCTGCGAGAGGTGGTTGGATTTGATGTCTTTCTGATGTTTTGTTTTTATTAATAAACAGTTTTTAGGGTCTTGTGTATGGCAAACTCTGTGCTACTGAGCTACATGTCCAGCCCTTGCCTCTGGATTTTGACTTTGGTTTTGTTCTTAGGAGAAGGAAGGGGCAGCTCTCTCCATCTGTCCGCATCACAAAAGCTGGACCCTTTCTTAGAAACATGCTGCCAACTCCATTGCTCTGAGTCATAGACACAAAGCGGGCTGTGAAAGGGAGGAAGGGAATTGTCAAGACCGAGCAGGCCCAGTTCTGTCCTGTTGCCTGGAATTAGGCTTTTGTGCTTGAAACAAGTTGGAGCTGTATTAGCAAGGGAAGATTCAGGGGAATGGATATTGTGAAGGCAATTAACAGTGCGTCTTTCCCCAGGGCCTTTGACTGCTGGCAGAAACGGAAGGGAGGGGTATTGGAAGTCTGGCATATTTACACAGTTGCTTCCACTTGCCAATGTACTAAGTATTGTCTTCCTATGGCATCCAGCCCATGGGCTTAAAGTCCTGTGGTATTAAATATAGGGCAAGCCTGTAGTACCACTAGGGAATCCATCTCTCCAGCCCTGAGGAGTGATTAACAAAGGCATTAAAAACTGCCTGGAATCTTTTTATGTGATTCCAAATTGGCTGAGTCTTTAAGGTTTCTCTCCTATCTCACCTTCTGTCCAATATTCTTCCCTCATTGATGCAGACGGCGACTTTCCAGAAGTAGAAGAGCCAGGAAGTTGGATTATTATATTTTTCTCTTAAAATAAAATAAATACTACAAAGAAACCGAGTCATGAAGGTATCAGAAAAAAAGAAAGGGCAGAAAGTGAACTCACCAGACCAGCAGGCTTTATTCAGGAGTGAAGCCTGGTGAGTGGACTGGGAAGGGGAAATGGCACACCCCCAACCCCTTACAGCTAGGTCCTTTATATATTAGGCAGAGTGGCGGGGGGGGGGGGGGGGGGCAGATGGAAGCTATGTGAGATGGAGTCAGGGTAGGAGAGCAATGTTATGCTGATTGAGGAGTTTCAAGGTCTCCACAGCATCTGGTTCATCAGGGGTGATAGCATTAGACATGGCTTTGCTCTCAGGCTCTCTTCCAAGGCTGCCAGTGCATTTGCACAAGGGGAAAGGGAGGGGAGTGGTTCAGTGGGGTGTGCCACAAGGACAGTTCTAAGATAGGGCTGTTAGCCACAAGGTCAAGGTGAATGCTTTAGGTTAAGTCATTTTCCATCATTCCTGACTCTGGCAAAACAAAAGAAGGGAGGGGAAGGGGGTGCTGTTTTCTTAGCTGGCTCCTTCTTGCTAGGGGGTGATGAGGGGAGTAGGGGTCTTATATTTTCAGAGTCAAGTCTTAAACTTTTGAATAGAAAAGATGGCTTTGCATGCTCCTAGGTTACTGCCTGAGAGATAGCCGTTATGGGGTTGCTCAGGAACTTATCTGTGGGTCCGACTTGAATGCCGCAGAGGATTAAATCTGCAATGACAGAAGACTTAAGAGTAGTTGTGGAACCACATGGTTTTATCTCTGGATGCGGAAAAAGAGTTCGAAAAAATCCAGCACCCATTTATGGTAAAAGCCCTGGAAAAACTGGGATTCCAGGGAACATTCCTGAATATAATCAAGGCAGTTTATGACAAACCAACAGCAAGCATAACTCTAAATGGTGAAAAACTAAAGCCATTCCCTTTAAAATCAGGAACAAGGCAGGGATGTCCACTCTCTCCCCTGCTCTTCAACATAGTACTAGAATTCCTAGCCAGAGCAATTAGGCAAGAAGAAAATATAAAGGGGATCCAAATAGGAAAAGATGAAGCTAAATTTTCTCTCTTCGAAGATGACATGATCCTATTCCTAAAGAACCCCATAGACTCTACCCCCAAGCTACTAGAGCTGATCCAAAACTTTGGCAAAGTTGCAGGATATAAAATAAACCCCCCAAAATCAATGGCCTTTCTCTATGCTAACGAACCAAAGACTGAGGCTGAAATCAGGAAAGCAACTCCTTTTGCAATAGCCCCCCAAAACATAAAATACCTAGGAATAACCTTAACCAAAGGAGTGAAAGACCTCTTTGATGAGAACTTTAAAAGCTTGAAAAATGAAATTAAGTCAGAACTAAGGTAATGGAAAAACCTCCCATGCTCCTGGATTGGGAGGATTAATATAATAAAAATGGCAATATTACCAAAGGCTATCTACAAATTCAATGCAATACCCATTAATATCCCAACACCATTTTTAATGAAATAGAGGAAGCAATCCAGAAATTCATATGGAGCAACAAAAGACCTAGAATAGCAAAAACAATCCTAAGCAGAAAGAACACTGCTGGAGGAATTACAATACCCAACTTCAAGCTGTATTATAAAGCTATAGTAAGAAAAACAGCTTGGTATTGGCACCGGAACAGGCCTGAAGACCAATGGAACAGAACTGAAGACCCAGAAATGAACCCACAGAACTACGCCTACTATCTTTGATAAAGGAGCTAAAACAATAGTTTGGAAGAGAGATAGCCTCTTTAACAAATGATGCTGGCAAAACTGGTTCAACACATGCAACAAACTAAAACTAGAGCCTTGTATATCACCCTGCACCAAAATCAATTCCAAATGGATTAAAGACCTCGAAATCAAAACAGACACCCTGAAAACACTAAAGGAAGGAGCAGGAGAAACACTTGGACTCCTTGGCGCAGGACGGACTTCCTTAACAAAGACCCAGAAAGGCTACAAATCAAAGAAAGGTTGGACAAATGGGACTGCATCAAACTGCAGAGCTTCTGCATGGCAAAGGACATAGCTCGCAAGATAAACAGAAAGCCCACAGACTGGGAGAAGATCTTTAACGACCATTCAACGGACAAAGGCCTCATAGCTAAAATATATGCAGAACTAAAAAAATTACCTTCCTCCAAAACAAAACCGCAAAGAACCAATAGCCCCCTCATCAAGTGGGCTAAAGACTTAAAAAGAGACTTCTCTGATGAGGAAATGAGGTTGGCCAAGAGACATATGAAAAAGTGCTCTACATCACTGGCCATAAAAGAAATGCAAATCAAAACAACATTGAGATTCCATCTCACCCCAGTAAGAATGTCATATATCAAGAAAACTAACAATAACAATTGATGGAGGGGATGTGGCCAAAAGGGAACCCTACTTCATTGTTGGTGGGAATGTAAACTGGTTCAGCCACTCTGGCAAGCAGTATGGAGATTCCTCAGAAGGCTAAATACAGAACTCCCCTATGACCCAGCAACCCCACTTTTGGGTATTTATCCAAAAAACCACAAACAAAATCACAGTAAAGCCACCAGCACAACAATGTTCATCGCAGCACAATTTGTCATAGCTAGAATCTGGAACCAACCCAGATGCCCCTCAGTAGACGAATGGATCAGGAAAATGTGGTATATATACACAATGGAATTTTATGCCTCTATCAGAAAGAATGACATTGCCCCATTTGTAAGGAAATGGAAGGACTTGGAAAAAATTAAACTAAGTGAAGTGAGCCAGACCCCATGAAACATGGACTCTATGGTCTCCCTTATTGGGAATAATTAGCACAGGTTTAGGCAAGTCACAGCAGAGCATCACAAGAGCCCAATAGCTATACCCTTATGACCACATAAGATGATGCTAAGTGAAATGAACTCCATGTTATGGAAATGATTGTTATATCACTGTTGTAACTTCTTTCAACGTCCCACGTGTATCTGTAGCTTCTACTATTGATGGTGTTTTTTTTTTTTGGCCAGTCCTAGGCCGTGAACTCAGGGCCTGAGCACTGTCCCTGGCTTCTTTTTTGCTCAAGGCTAGCACTCTGCCACTTGAGCCACAGCGCCACCTCTGGCTATTTTCTGTATATGTGGTGCTGAGGAATAGAACCCAGGGCCTCATGTATACGAGGCAAGCACTCTTGCCACTAGGCCATATTCCCAGTCCCTTTTGATGATGTTCTTGTATCACCTTCCTGTGGTTGTATCTACACTATCTCTGTAATCTTATCTGAGTATATTGGAAACCATCTATACTGGTATTAGAACTAGGAAATTGAAAGGGAATACCAAAATCGAGAGACACAGGGTAAAAAAAAAGACAAGTACAAAAGCAATATTTGCAAAACTGTTTGGTGTAAGTGAACTGAACACCTCATGGGGGGGAAAGGGAAAGGGGGAGGTGGGAGGGGGAATGAGGGACGATGTAACAAACAGTAAAGAAATGTATCCAATGCCTAATGTATGAAATTGTAACCTCTCTGTACATCAGTTAGATAATAAAAATTTGAAAAAAAAAGAGTAGTTGTGTTGCAAGTTTGAAACAATTTAGTAAAAATTTAGTTATTTCCATCGCATACTAATCAAGATTGACAGCTTTGTAGATGCCACTCAGTCTTTTACAAGGATGCAGACTTGTAAAAGATTATTTTAATATACACACACAAAGCCCTTCATTGCTGTTTTGATTTTTTCTTGCTGTATTTTCCAGCTTTGTATCCAAGGCAATTTATATACTTGGGGAACAGTGTATTAATTTTGCCCTTAGGAAAAAAATCTTTTAATTTTACTGCATCATAAGCTCTGCCTTACAAAACTCAGTATATACTCACACCATCTTCTACTTATATTATTTGCTATTCTAGAAATTCTCATGAATAGTACGTATATATAGCTATATTCCATGTTACAGTGGACATTGACATACTACATTTCAATAATTCCAACAATCAGTTTTTCTACCCTGACTGGCACAAGCCACCGTTTCTTTGAAAAACTGCTATAAGTAGTTGACGTATGTTTAGAATCCCTGTTTTATTAAAAATATAGACATTTAGAGTCTGTAATTCCATGGAATCCAACAAGATGTTCACATTATTATCAAAACAAATCAATGAGGAGAAAAAACCCAAAAGGTGATGCCTAGGCTCTTTAACAGAATGATAACCAAAACTATATTGGGCTCTTTAGAGCATATTAACTCTTTTTTCCCCCTTTTCTTTATTGTTAAAGTGATGTACAGAGAGGTTACAGTTTCATAATAAGGCAATGAGTACATTTCTTATCCAACTTGTTACCTCTTCTCTCATTTTCTCTCACTTCCCACCTCCACATTTTCCTCTCCTCCCACCGTGAGTTGTACAGTTGGTTTAAGCATATAGTTTTGTAAGTATTGCTGTTGCATTGGCTTGTCTTTTTATCCTTTGTCTCTCAATTTTGGTATTCCCTTTCCCTTCCCTAGTTCCAATACACATATATACAATATACAGGTTATCAAAATCAGTTACAGTGATATCAGGGGTAAAACCACAGGAAAGAAATACAAAAGATAAAGGGCACAATTTCACATGATTTATTGAGAATAACAACAACAATGATAAACCACTTGTTTCTATAACTTCGAGTTCATTTCACTTAGCATCCTTATGTGTTCATATGTACATAGCTATTGAGCAATTGTGATCGTCTGTGTAGGACTATCCTAAACAACTAATTGATACCAATGAGGGAAACCATAAAACCTATGTTTCTTTGGGTCTGGCTCATTTCACTTAGTATTAATTTTTCCAAGTTCTTCCATTTCCTTATGAATGGGACAATGTCATTATTTCTGATAGAGGCATAGAATTCCATTGTGTATAGGCACACATTTTCTTGATCCATTCATCTTACTTATGGGCATCTGGAGTGGTTTCATATTTTAGCAATAGTAAATTGTGCTATGATGAACATAGTTGTGCTGGTAGTTTTAGTGTGATCTTGCTTGTAACCCTTTGGATAAATACCTGAAAAGTGGGGCTGGGGATATAGCCTAGTGGCAAGAGTGCCTGCCTCGGATACACGAGGCCCTAGGTTCGATTCCCCAGCACCACATATACAGAAAACGGCCAGAAGCGGCGCTGTGGCTCAAGTGGCAGAGTGCTAGCCTTGAGCGGGAAGAAGCCAGGGACAGTGCTCAGGCCCTGAGTCCAAGGCCCAGGACTGGCCAAAAAAAAAAAAAAAAAAAAAAAAAAAAAACCTGAAAAGTGGGGCTGCTGGGTCATAGGGGAGCTCTATGTTTAGCCTTTTGAGGAACTGCTTTCCAGAGTGGTTGAACAAGTTTACACTCCCACCAACAGTGTAGTAGGGTTCCCTTTTGGCCCCATCCCCTCCAGCATCTGTTCTTACTAGTTTTCTTGATAATGGATGTTCTTACTTGGGTGAGGTGGAATTTCAGTGTTGTTTTGATTTGCATTTCTTTTATGGCCAGTGATGTTGAACACTTTTTCATGTGTCTCTTGACCAGTCTCATTTCCTCTTCAGAGAAGTCTCCTTTTAGGTCTTTAGCCCATTAGCACACTAACTCTTACAATGTGATTTTTACAACAGCCCCACAGCACAATTGTTAGTATAATATGCACTTTGTAGAATGTAAAATGGGGATCAGAGAGGCAAAGTGACTTGCAAAGTTAAAAAGCAGCAGAGCTGGCACTGGAATTCACGTAGGCGGCCTTGGGCTTTGCTCTCATGATGACACTTGTTTTACTCTGCACTATTTTGTTATTCTTTTCTGTGCCAGTCCTAGGGCTTGAACTCAGGCACTGGGCATCATCCCTTAGCTTTTTTTCTCAAGGCTGTGGCTCAAGGGGTAGAGCACTAGTTGTTTTTGTCTAACAAATACTGTATTTTATTTTCCCTATTTACTTATCAAAGTGTGAAACATCTTTCTGCGTTAGTATGTACAATGCCATCTTGTCCTTTTATAGGGCTATTTTACTGATCCCATGCTATTCTACTGGATGAATACTATAATTTATGTTAGCATGTTCCCTATTAGTGTATTACCAAGTTTATTTTTTAAACTATAATTTAGTTTTATGAGGTATAGACTCTATGACAAACTTTCTCCTTTGTTCTCCTAGTTTTTTGCAGATTTATTTTTAGCTTTAAATCTTAATCTACACGGGATTTATTTTGTGCAGGAGGTGAGGTGAGGATTGCCGTGATTTCTTGACTTTTCTCACTCTAATAATTACCCACCTGAAGAGACTCTGTCTCCAGGCACCCAAGTAAACACATTGCATCTGTTGTAAAAATATATTGAACATAAGAGAGAATCTCTGCAGTGGAAGATAGTAGGTAATAGTAGGGAAAGGGAGTGGGCAGAGCAGGCTCAGCCAATATGGACTCTCTGATTCCAGGTGGCAGTATTGCATTTTAATTAGCAATATTACTCCCAAATGTTTCGTTGTGATGGTGGGGGGATTAGGGACTTCGCCTTGCCCTTCATAACTCAGAACTGCACATCAGCACGTCTAATTAGATCTTGCTTTTGAAAGGTCATCCAATAAAATTGTCATGTTGTGTCACTCAATATTTAGATGTTACTCTGCTATAAGCTTGATGGAAAAAAAATTAATGAAGAGAAAAACCTCTTGTTTCCATTTCCTGGAATTCATTTTGGTAAGTATTATTTTGTATGATCAGATGCACATATCATTGTGCCTTTGTGTTCCTCTCCTAAGAGTATCCTTCTTTGATTTCACTGTGTGTGCCTAGAGGCCTGGAAAAAAAAATTTTAAGCTAAAAATTTCTCTGCTCATGTCTCATGTGTTTTAGTAACCTGTACTATACTAAGATTCCAGCAAGTGACAAAGCTCTGAAATTTTTCAGTCACTTAGAACAATTCTAAACATGTATGTTATCTGCTGTATCAAAAGTTCCTCTACCTTAAATATTCAGTATGTTTAGTTTTTTGGTGCTCGTACTGGGGTTTGAACTCAGGGCCTGGGCACTCTCCCTGAGCTTTTTCGCTCAAGGCTAGTGTTCTACCATTTGAGCCACAGCTCCATTTCAGGCTTTAATTTTTTCATAGATTTATGGAGATAATATTCTCACAGGGTTTTTCTGCCTGGGCTGGCTTTGAACCATGATTCTCAGATCTCATCCTCCTGAGTAGCTAGGATTATAGGGACGAGCCACCAGTGCTCAGCTTTTTGGTATGTTTTTATTGGTGTATATTTACAAAACAACATTCAACTTTGTCTTTGTCTTAGACCTTATTTTTTTGTAATTTTCTGCAATTAATTTTTGTCATCATTCACTTACAATTAATCTCTGTGATGGTTGTGGTGAGTTTGAAGATGAGTTAGTTGTGGACTTGTAGAAAGTCATCATATTTCTTTTAAGCCACAAGCTTCTTAGAATCTTGCATGTGTGGCAAGTTCAGGAGGACAACTTGGAGTTCTGGGAAGTCATATATGACAGTGGCTGCTTTGTTGCCACATTCTCTCAGCCCCTACCATACAGAGCTCCTCCTGGTTGCTTACCAGCTCCTAATGTTCAGAGCTGTTGGAATTTTAGTTTAAGAATCTGAGAATATAGGAAGGAATGCTCAAGGTTGAAAGCCATCATCATACAATTCAAATTATATTAGAGATTCCATTAGTTTTGCGGGGGTATCAAGGAAATCTTATCATCACAAATAGCAATTACTGTCCAAAGTGTGGTTACATCACAGTTACCTGGGTATTTGAACAAAATGTTGCTTGTTTAGATCTTTAGCCCATTTGTTGAGGGTACATTTGGTTCTTTGAGGATTTGTTTTGGAGGAATTTAATTTTTTGAGTTCTATGCATATTTTAGATATGGACCTTTGTCTGTTGTACAGCTGGTAAAGATCTTCTCCTACTCTGTGGGCTTTCTATTTATCTCGCGAGCTCTGTCCTTTGCTGTGCAGAAACTCTGCAGTTTGATGCAATCCTATTTGTCCAACCTTTCTTTGATTTGTTATGTTTCTGGGCCTTTATTAAGCAAGTTTTGTCCTGTGCAAGGAACCCACATGTTTCTCCTATTTCTTCTTGAAATGTTTTCAGGGTATCTGATTTTACCTCCAGGTCTTTGATCCATTTTGAATTGATTCTAGTACAGGGTGATATATAAGGATCTAGTTTTAGTTTGTTTACAGGTGTTGGACCAGTTTTGCAAGCACCATTTGTTGAAGAGGCTGCTCAAAAATTAATGGCTTTTCTGTATGCCAACAATGCGAAGAGTGAGGCTGAAATAAGGAAACAACTCCTTTTGCAATAGCCTCAAAAACATAAAATACTTAGGAATAACCTTAACCAAGGAAGTGAAAGACTTCTATGACAAGAATATTAAAAACCTGAAAAAGAAAAGTAAAGAACTAAGGAAATGGAAAAACCTCCCATGCTCCTGGATTGGGAGGATTAATATAATCAAAATGGCAATATTGCCAAAGGCTATCTACAAATTCAATGCAATACCCATTAATATCCCAACACCATTCTTTAATGAAATAGAGGAAGCAATCCAGAAATTCATATGGAACAATAAAAGACCCCGAATAGCAAAAACAATCCTAAGCAGAAAGAACAGTGCTGGAGGAATTTCAATACCAAACTTCAAGCTGTATTACAAAGCTATAGTAATAAAAACAGCTTGGTATTGGCACAAGAACAGGCCTGAGGACCAATGGAACAGAACCGAAGACCCAGAAATGAACCCGCAGAACTATGGCTACTTAATCTTTGATAAAGGAGCTAGAAAAATAGGATGGAAGAAAGTACATTAATGTTTGAGAGCTTCTGACTTATCACATTAGTTTTATGGGAAAATGTGTTCCTGGTTCCAAGTGGGGCTTTGTAATTTTGTGTGTGGCTGTCTTGAAGTCTCGTGGCAGGAAATCAGTGGTCTGGATGACAATTGCATTGAAAGATAGGAGCTGTGTGCTGTTGGCTCATTCCTGTAATCCTAGCAATGCAGGAGGCTGAGATCTGAGGATCATGATTTGAAGCCAGCTCGGGCAGGAAAACCCATGAGAAGACACTTGTGTGCAACTAACTAAAAGAAAGCTGAAAGTAGAGGTGTAGCTCAGGTGGTAGAGTGCCAGCTTTGAGCAAAAAATCCAATAGACAGCACCCAGGACTAAGTTCAAACCCCAATACTGGGGTGTGTACACACACACACACACACACACACACACACACACACACACACACACACACACACACACACAGAGCAGCTTGGGCAGTGAGACACAGCCTTGTGATGGGCTGGCTAAGATGATTTTAAAGGTTAGGAATGACCATAAATTAAGTTATGACTGAAACTAAAGGTTAGTATGTGGCAGTTAAGTTGCATCCTGTGCTGTGTGATACTGAAGTGTGACTCCTTTGATTCCACAATCCTCCATAAAGATTTGATCAGTGAAACAGTTCTGCTGTAATTTTGATATTGAATGTCTCCCAAGAGGGTAAGACCTCAGCCGGACACTATTAGGGAGGTGGTAGAACTTTTAGTAGTAGGACCTAGGACCTAGTAGGAGGTCTTCCAATGTTTTTTTTTGGGGGGGGGGTGTGAGATGGGGTGGGGTGGGTGGGGTGGGAGGGGTGCCCTTAAAGGGCCTCTTTCACATCCATATCATAATGTGTGGAGATTTATTCCTCCATTCACTTCTTCTACGGTGTGATACCCAGAACAACAAGTCAACCAGCCATGATCTGAACCTTCCAAATAAAATAAACCTATTTTAATAGCTCTCGAATATAAACTCTCTGTGGCTAAAGGTCTTGGGGGCTGGGGTGGAGGGCTATACTATTGGGTCAGAGACAAAAGGCCATCATAAGAAGCTGAGGATAAAAAAAGAAATCTTCCAGATGGAACTCTGGCACACCAAGCCCTCATAACTTGCAGAAATTATGGGAAGGGAAAATGGAACAGGCTGTGAGCCACCTTCTCTAAATCTCAAGGGGCAGATTCACTGCAACTGATGTCTAAATACAGATGTTGAGATTATTTTTAGTATGTCTTCTAGCTGAATTGTCATTTCTGGCAAGAATTTTCTTTGTGGAATTCCTGGCTTCATAATTTATAACTTAATTAACCTGAGGACCCTGAGCTGCCATCTATTCATCAGTGTTCCTATATTCTATCTTTCTTTTTTCTTTTTTTTTTTTTGGCCAGTCCTGGGCCTTGGACTCAGGGCCTGAGCACTGTCCCTGGCTTCTTCCCGCTCAAGGCTAGCACTCTGCCACTTGAGCCACAGCGCCGCTTCTGGCCGTTTTCTGTATATGTGGTGCTGGGGAATCAAACCTAGGGCCTCGTGTATCCGAGGCAAGCACTCTTGCCACTAGGCTATATCCCCAGCCCTCTTTTTTCTTTTGTTAAGGTACTGGTGCTTGAACTCAGTACATGAGTGTTGTCTTTTAGCTTTTGTGCTCAGGGCCTATCACTTGAGCCACAATTCCACTTCTGGCTTGTAGTGGTTAACTGGAGATAAGAGGCTTGTGGACTTTGTTCCAGCCAGGGATAGCTTCAAATCATGATCCTCAGATCTCAGACTCCCGAATTGCTAGGATTACAGGCATGAACCAGAGGTGCCTGGCCTAAGATGCTTCTTATTACACTCTGGCCTTTCTCCATCTTCCTGGCTCCTCTGTCTTCTTTTGTTCCTGTCATCTCTCCTGGATCAGTCTACAAAATGCCACTTTCTTTTATTCAGAAGTCTCCTTTATTCAGAAATCATCAACGATTCTCTTTTAAGTTGCCACCTCACCGAGACAACTTTTATATATCAAAATTAGCCAGTTTGCTTGGCTTAATGAAGGGATTACTTAATGTTTAATAGAATTCATCCTCCTTGGAATGCTGTTTTGGTATTTCATAGCATTTCTTCAAGTTCTAGTATATATTTCTTCCATGGGAAAGTTAGTTCTGTATAGGCTTTCCTGAATGCCCAAAACCCAGGAAAAAAAATCTTTCCTTTCCTTATTATCAGAGCGTATCTGGAGAAAGTTAAACAGAATATTTATAACGTTTTAAAAGGCAAATGCACATTAATCTCTCTCATCCATCAGCCTATTATATCTTTGTATGACTTCTTGCTAACATATTTAGGAATATCATATTTATATTTGAAGCCAAATTTAAGAAAGCAGAATTCTTTTTTTTTTTTTTTTGGCCAGTCCTGGAGCAGAATTCTTTTATCAGTAAAAACAGTGCTTCTGTTACCAGTGAGTGACATGTCCAAGGCTGTTTGGATCATTTTGTTTCACAAATCCTATTCAGAGGATAAAGAATCAGAGCTAAATTGTTTCCAGGAAAGTATTTTTCCTCCCTTACTATCTTCTCTTTCCTGTATCTCAGAGCTTTCTGTTTGGCTTGAAATGGAAAGCCATTTCTAAATGAGAAATCCTTTTATTTAGTGATCCTCTTTTCCTGGTAACAATTCTGATTTTTTTCTCCTCCAATAATTTCTATTTTTATGCACAGCAATTATAAATTGATGAGAAAATGATAATCTCATAATTTCTTTTCCTTGTACTTGCTGAATGATTAGCTTCATTTGCTGTGAGTTCCACTTCATGGTTGTGAAATGAGCTCCTCCCCAACTCTGGCTAGACATGCTGGCTTGATGGATTTGACCTTTTCAGTGAAAACACGGGAGATGAAAAGATGTGACATGTGTGTAAATTGTCCCTTAAATGGGGCTATTTTGGCCAACAACGCAAAGTCTATGCTTTATTAAACGCCTGGAAGATACCAGGGGCATGTTTTGTGTTTGGAATTTTCTGAGGCATTTGAGAATCTTGTTAAGCAATAAAGATTTAAAGAAATTAAGTACAAACAATAAATCTGCACCATCAATCACAAGTCATTTGCATAAATGTGTTACACTGTTCTAAGGGAAACCATGGCCTCCAGTGGTACTATGAAACACACTTGGTCTCCACCACGATAAATGTGACTTTCTCTGCCCTTAATTGGGATAAGTGACAAATTTAGATTGAGAACATTTTAATGACTCCAAGAGATGCCTAAATATCACTACAAACCTATTTAAATGGCATTCTGGATATGGCCAGGGGTTTCACTGTACTAATTTGTAGGTATAGCCAATATTAACTTATAAATTTCCCATGACTGATCCTTTGTTGATTTCAGCTCCCCCCCACCCCCGTTTAGTAATGAGAGCTCAGCAAGCACATTTTACCTTCCTTCTCTGCAGGTCTTTATTGCTTTGAGATGTAGTGTGTGTGTGTGTGTGTGTGTGTGTGTGTGTGTGTGTGTGTGTGTGTGTGTGTGTGTGTATGTGTCTCTGTGTGTGTGGGGGTGACTGGGCACATAAGTGTGGATGTGGACTTTTAAAAATACATACATAATTTTTAATACAGGTTCTTCCAATCAGATGGTATTAGTTCTATCTTCAGGATCTTTGAATGGCTTCTTAATCTCACTCAGAAAACTTCAACCTGACAAGACTGTGTAGACTTTCAAAATGGGACTGTGACCAACTATCTGATTTCATTTCTCTACTCTTCTTTTTTTTTTTTTGTTGCTTTTGTCGTTATTTCTCTTTTTTTACCCTGTGTCTCTCAAATTTGGTATTCCCTTTCAATTTCCTACTTCCAATACCAGTAAACACGGTTTCCAATATACTCAGATAAGATTACAGAGATAGTGTAGGTACAACCATAGGAAGGTGATACAAGAGCATCATCAATAATAGAAACTACACATACACCTAGGACGTTGAAAGTAGTTACAACTGTGATATATCAATTGTTTCCATAACATGGAGTTCATTTCACTTAGCATCATCTTATGTGTTCCTAAGGGTATAGCTATTGGGCCTTGTGATGCTCTGCTATGGCTTGCCTAAACCTGTACTAATTATTCCCAATAAGGGAGGCCATAGAGTCATGTTTCTTTGGGTCTGGCTCACTTCACTTAGTATAACTTTTTCCAAGTCCTTCCATTTCCTTACAAATGGAACAATGTCATTCTTTCTGATAGAGGCATAAAATTCCATTGTGTATATGTACCACATTTTCCTGATCCATTCATCTATGGAGGGGCATCTGGGTTGGTTCCAGATTCTCGCTATGACAAATTGTGCTGCGATGAACATTGTTGTGCTGGTGGCATTACTGTGATTTTGTTTGTGGGCTTTTGGATAGATACCCAACAGTGGGGCTGCTGGGTCATAGGGGAGTTCTATATTGAGCCTTCTGAGGAATCTCCATACTGCTTGCCAGAGTGGCTGAACCAGTTTACATTCCCACCAACAATGAAGTAGGGTTCCCTTTTGGCCACATCCCCTCCAACAATTGTTATTATTAGTTTTCTTGATATATGACATTCTTGCTGGGGTGAGATGGATTAAAGACCTTGAAATCAAAACAGGCACCCTGAAAACACTAAAGGAAGGAGTAGGAGAAACACTCGGGCTCCTTGGCACAGGACAGAACTTCCTTAACAAAGACCCTGAAAGGCTACAAATCAAAGAAAAGTTGGACAAATGGGACTGCATTAAACTGCAGAGCTTCTGCATGGCAAAGGACATAGCTCTCAAGATAAACAGAAAGCCCACAGACTGGGAGAAGATCTTTACCGGACATTCAACAGACAAAGGCCTCATCTCTAAAATATATGCAGAACTAAAAAAATTACCTTCTTCCAAAACAAAACCGCAAAGAACCAATAGCCCCCTCAACAAGTGGGCTAAAGACTTACAAAGAAACTTCTCTGATGAGGAAATGAGAATGGCCAATAGACATATGAAAAAATGCTCTACATCACTGGCCATAAAGGAAATGCAAATCATTTCTCTACTCTTCTTCATCTAGTAGGTTTGGGCTTTTAATAGTGACACAGAAGTGCACATTGACATGGGTTCCAGAGCCATTTCTTGCTTGACACATTTCTTCGTAACAATGTTGGATTAGCTCAGCAATGACCCAACAATATTGATAGTGTAGAAATGTCTGTGTGTTTGAACAATCTGTGCCTGTTTCCTCTTGCCCCATGTCCTATGACACACAGGCTTTAGTAATTTGGTGAGTTCATTGAAGTCCAGCATGAAAACTCTCATGTGTTGATGTAACAGAAAATTTTAATAATGAAATTTCACATATGGATAAAAGTGATTTTAAAAATTCTTTTTCTGGAGGGACAAAGAGTAGACAAATGAAGCAGTGGTACTCACTAGACACTGTGTTAAAAATTAACTATGCAATTTATAGATGGAGATAGGAGGGAAAAACTGGGAGAGAGCTAGGAAAGGGGTAACATTGTCCTAAAAGAAATTTACTCTTTACCTGACTCATGTAACCATAACCCTCTGTACATCACCTTTATAGCAACAATACTTTTCTTAAAATCCTTTTTTTTTTTTTTTTTTTTTTTTTTGCCAGTCCTGGTCTTTGGACTCAGGGCCTGTCCCTGGCTTCTTTTGCTCAAGGCTAGCACTCTGCCACCTGAGCCACAGCGCCACTTCTGGCCATTTTCCGTATATGTGGTGCTGGGGAATCGAACCAAGAGTTTCACGTGTAGGAGGCAAGCACTCTTGCCACTAGGCCATATTCCCAGCCCCTTAAAATTATTTTTCATTTTTGTGTCTGAAAATGTGATTCTCATTCCTGGACATTGTCTTTCTCCATCCTTTTCCTTCCTGTCACTAATGATTTAAACTGCCTTGCGTAGTGCTGAATTTGTTACTAGTTAGTTTGGGACTCATCTTATAGACTTGAAAAAATGGAATTGTGCTATTGAGTTTTTTTTTTTCTTGTACTGTTTGTTACCTCCTCCCTCATTCCCTCCTCTCTCCTCCCCTTCTCCCTCTCCCCCCATGATTTGTTCAGTTGGTTTACACCAAATGTTTTTGCAAGTATTGCTTTTGGAGTTGTTTGTCTCTCGATGTTGATATGCCCTTTCACTTTCCTAGTTCTAATACCAATATATACAGTTTCCAGTGTTCTCAGATAAGGTACAGTGATAGTGAGGTTTTTTTTTTTTTTTTAGCACAATTGACTATGAACTCATTTAATTGTCATGGTGGTTGTCCAAGTAAGTACCTTTATTGTTTCCCTTTTGGAGAGGAAATAATTAAGTACAGAGGCATTATGAATGTGTTTGGGGTTGCCCAACAAGGAAATTGAAGAACTGAGATTTGAACCTGTGTAGAGTTGCAAGATTGGGGAAAAACACTTAACCTATATAATACTTGCCCCTTTTTTGGGGTGATATTTTGGATATATTTAAGCTACAAAAATGATTCATTGTTTATTTGGAATTCAAATTTAGTGTCCTGGATTTTATCTGGACAACTTCCAGCTGTGTTTTCTGGTATCAAGGCCCCTGTTCTCAGTTTTTACGTTAATGACAGTATTGGCAGACAGGGGTCTTTGGGAGATAGGTTTAGATGAAGTCATGAGGCTGGAGCCCTCAGGATAGGATTAGTGCCTCAGTAAGGTACTGTCTGTATCATCTCTGTCTCAGACTCCTTTTCTCCCCTCCCTCCTTCAGCTGTCTCTCTCTCCACAGTGAGGAGGTTGCACTCTGCAAGCCAGGGAGGGGCGCTCACTCAGAACTGACCAAGCTAACAGCCTGTCAGACTTGCAAGCTCTGGAACTGTGAGAAATGAATGTCTGATGTTTGAGCCATCCACTCTGTGGCATTTTGTTAGGGCAGCTAAGCTAATGCACATACGATATTTGCTACAGGTAAAGGTTTAAGCAAAAAGCTTCAAGATGACTTCAAGCACATATTCTGTAAGAATCCATGCATTTTATTCCCATGGTATTCCACCTCCCCAAATGCTTTACTGTTGCTATATAATAGAGAAAATAATTGATGTGGAAAATTCTATGGTTCAATATGAATAAAGAATATTTCATGCTCTAATGTAATTTCCCTTCTTCTGGATGACATTTCAATGTATCATGGTTGAAATTCCCCTAGCAGATCCACTTTGCTGGATTTCTTCCTTTTTGTTGTCTAGATCAGCTGTCTCTCCTTCAGCCTCTTGAGTAATCTGGGAAGGTGGCCTATACGGACTACTTCAAGGAGATCCCTTGCCCACTGACTTTTGGGCTGGTTTGATCAATGGAGGGGACTGACAGGGCATCTAAGTGAATGTGTGCAGTCTTGGTCTCACCCTACTGGGTTACACAATTGACTTCTCTTCCTTGTCTGCCTCATTTTGTGTTTCTGGGAATCAGACTCAGGGACTCACACATGCTAGGCAAATGCTCTCTCACTGAGCTATATTTCCAACCTTGGAGGCTTCTATTCTCTTGAAGGCCACAGCCTTTCCCAACGGTTCTTTTCCAGGGGTTCAGAACATCTGTGCCCCATCCTTTCTCCTGATGGTAATCTTTTCCCTTTCACCCATCCTTCTTTTACTAGCTCCAAGCTATAACTCTGTCCCTTGCTGATCTCCCTACCCCCGCCTCCCCCTTGAATAAAATCTCCTAAAGGAGACTAGTTTGAATCTACTTCCTGCTGCAACTCTGATGAGTACAATGGATCTTCTTTTCAGGGAACGATTTAGGATACGACTATTGATGCTAGACTTATAGAGGATTTGCAAGGAAAAACAGAGCCCTGGCCTTGTGACACATACAATCCCTGCCACTAAGGAGGCAGAGATCAGGAGGGTGGCAGCTCAAAGCTAGCCCAGGCAAAACTTATCAACCAATAATCTGGTATGTAGTGTGTGTCTGTGATACAAGCTATCTTGGAGGCTGTAGGTAGAATGATTGAGGTCCAAGTTAATCCTGGGCAAAAGTGTAAAACTGTTCCTGTAAAAAACTAAAGCAAAAAGGCGGGAGGTGTGGCTCAATTGGCAGAATGCTTGCCTAACAAGTGTAAAACCAAATGCAAATTCTAGTACCTAAACATGAGTAAATAAATGCCCCAAACCCCCATAAAAACAAACAAAACAACAAAATACCCTGAACAAATCCTTCTTGAGAAAGATGGAGCAGCTTTAGTATGGTGGAGAAGAGAAGAGCTCTGTACCTGCATATAAGTCTTTGGACATATTTTGGGTGTGTATGAGCATAAAGTTACTTCATGGTATTGGGCATTTAACCTAATTAATTAATCAGACCTGTCTCAGTACTACATTTTCTTATAGGTGTTATTTTAGTAGAGGTAAGGAAAAATTAGAGAAGAGCTGAGGAATGATTGGAAAGATTGTGCAAGATATAGAGTCTGAATATTGCAGGCGAGTAGAAGCTTGAGGAGGAACAAGTTGCCTATGGATAGATAGTTATATGCTATAGTTTGCATTGCCATTTGCAGTGGTGGGACCAAGAAGACATGAAGTTATTGCGAGTGTCGTCCTTGAAGAGGCAAACAGAACTCCAGCCCCTCCTTTTTCTTTCTCTCTACTTTGCAGCTGCTAGAAGGTAAGCAGCTTGTTCTACCACACATTTCTCATCATGGTTGGGGAGGCCCAAAGGCACGAGGCCAATCAAGCATGGAATGAAACTTCTGAAACCATGGGCCAGAGTAAACCTTCCCTTCTTGGATGTTGATTATCTCTAGTACTATGTCTTGGTTTAGAAAGATCCATGACAAGTATAGAAGGAAAAGATCTAGATTTATATGATCAATAATATAAAGGAGTTATATGAAAATAAAACATTTTTCCCACATGGTATTAGAACATGCAGATTATGTAACATAGATATTGAAAGGAAGCAAAAATGTACGAAATATTTTGCACATGATGCCATCCTACACAAGTGGAATTTATTACAATGACAATTCTTACATTTCACTGGTCTACCATTATTGTTATTCTGTCTAGTTCTACTACAAGGTCACTTTTTTGACCAAGATAATTTAAATGACCTCTGAAGTTACTTCATAACCCGTGCTTCTGTGAGACATAAGACATAATGCAGAGGAAGAGGCTTTAGGGCTGCAAAAAGAACTTGCAGTCTATTCTGAACATCCCACTTTGATGCTGTAATGATTGAATCTGCTGGATAAGAGAATCAGAGTGAATTGTGAATAAAAGAAGTGGTAGGATATTTGACTTACTGCTATCCATGTGATAGAGGGCATCAATCATGTAAGTCTCAAAGGTGTAGAGTGTCCTCTTCTACTCATGGTATCAGTAGAGCTTCTTGATGCCATGGTTTGTGGAAAAGGAAGTCAAAGCCATTTGAGTGTGCATCCTAGAGCTGGTGTTAAAATTCACTTTTGTGATAAGTAGTTACTGCTTTCACCTTTTGAAATTCTGCAACACTGATGGAAAAATTTGCACACTGAGGAAGGATGCAAAGCAGCCCAGGTCTAACTGTATTTATTGTCTTCCAGTTGAGTGACTTGTTGATGGTGAGAAGGTGTTAACTTGCAATGAAGCCACTATTAGGTTGTATTCATCTGAGAACCATGTCATTGAAATCCATTCCAATTTGGGAGAAGAAAATGAATGCCAATTTATACTCTCTCTCTCTCTGTAGTTTGTTTACTTGATTGCATTTGTCATTGATTTAGCTATATGTATATTTGATACAATCCCTCCTACATTTGTTTAAAATGCTTTAAATGGACAAACTTTTATTTTGATCTGATTGGAAATCTTTTGTAATGAAATAGAACTCCAAGACCCAAATGAGTAATAGTGCTCAACTGTAAAATTTAATGCAGTGAAACTTACAATTCCATTAGCACTGCCATCCAACTCAGGCAGATCAATAGCTTCCTACTTGGACTATGACTTGCGAACCATTGTGGTGGTGATATGTTTATTGCCACAATGTTGAACTGTGAGGAATTCATACCAGTGGCATGGCATCCTACCAGGGCAGCCCTGGTCACCCAGCTGGCATAGTGAAGAATTCCCTAGTACATTTTTTATGGCTAGTGCAAATTAGCAGATAGCTGTGGGAATAAAGTCTTCTCCTTGATCTATGGCAGGAGATAGCTTGCCTGAAAGAGTTCATTTCAGGCTGTAATTAGTTTATTCATTAAGGCTGGGGAATTCAATGACACAGCTGCATGAGGTACCATTGAAAGCTACCTGAACATATGGCAGAAGGGTAATGCAAATTTAGTTTCTGAAAGAAAAAATCCCAAATAGTGCAGCTCTGTGCTTTTATTTTGCATCCTGTAGCGATTTCCTGAAAAGGCAGTGGTGGCATTTAGGGGGGTGGAATGTGAGATGTCTACTTGCCAAACCCTCTGGTATGCATTGATTTTAGCTGGGTGAGTATGATATACAGCATTTGAATAAGTGTAAAACACACACACACACACACACACACACACATCCCCAGACTTCTAGAGCCAGATGCAAGGTTCTGGATGCATTTCTTTGGTTCTGGTGAGAAGAACCAGCACAAATAGCCATTATTCTGTCTTCTCTCCTGTTTTTAGGCTTAGTCTAACAAGATTTTTAGTTTGGATAGAGGTGTGTGTGTGTGTGTGTGTGTGTGTGTGTGTGTGTGTGTGTGTGTGTGTGTGTATGAGAGAAATAAAATTTTGGTTGATTCAGACTCTTATAAGGCATATTCATCCAGGTATGGTTGATTTGGCCACGCTTGTGCAATGCAAGCACTTGGACAAAGATACTCTGAAATCTGACTCAATGTGTAAGACCCATCTGATTTTAGACTCAGTCATGTGTGTAAAGTTCAAAATCTGTATAGCACTTGACTTTATTCAAATAGGTTTTAGAAAGAATCAAATCTTCAGTGTTAGGAAGGAAACCCAGGAAGAAGAAATACTGATGGAATGAGGCAAAACTCCATTGGAACCACTGTGCCAGGTTTTTTGTATGCCTCTACATTCATTGTATGCCACCTATAAGCATCCTACATGGAAATGTGTTTGAAGTCAGAGCATCCAATCAAGGAAACAAGCAGGTGTGGAACTGTGACAGATTCTCCTGTAGTTTTGTTCTTGGCAATGGATTTACTCTGCAATTAGTGCCAAACGCTATTTATTGACTGTACTGTATGTGCATAACACAGCGATTGCTTCCTCTTGTGACTCTCATCCCAAATTGGTGATAGCACAATAAAACAAATCCTGCTCCCACAGCTAAGATGTTGAATCCGGAAAGAATTTGCAAGAACCCTCAGTAAGATGATACTGGTGGCTGTTCCTCAGGAATTCAGTTATGAAGAAGCCTTAAATCCTATTTGGTAATAGTTCTGTCTTGTTTATATTTTATTAAACACTATATATGCATATATATGTAAGCTATTTCACAGTAATATGAAGGTTTTCATTTTCAGTATGTAAACTCGTTTCTGTGCAGGACCTAATGCTTGTAGTTGGCTCTGAATGAGAGGTGGCTATGGGTAAATGAGCAGGAAGAGGATTGTCTGTTCAGCCATGCACTAATTTAAGCATTCAACCAAGGCTGCAAGAGGTGGGTTAGCCCCACCTCTAGGGATCTCAATGAGGGGAGGGTCAACACTGTTATGCTAGGCAGAGCCAACCAACAGCAAATTCAGCTAAGCAAAGGATTAAGTAAGAAACAATGAATTAAGTAAGAAGTGATAAAAGTCCAGGAATCACGCAGGTAGCATCATCCAGAATGTCGTGTGTGTAACCACTGAGGACTGAAGTGAAGAGATTCAGGAGTCACTTAGCACGGTGCTAGGATCAGGAGCCCTTACAGAAGGAGGCAGCATTTTGTCTCATTTCCCAAACTGCCTCAAGTAAAAACCTCAGACAGAAAGAGACCTACTGAAGCATACATGAGAAGGGCCTTGTGGAAATACATAGATTGATTCTGGAGGGCAAATCTTGACCTAACTGTATTTCTGTTGCTTGCATTAGTTTCATGACACTGCCATACAGAGAACCAGGACATTTCTCTAAACAATTTTGATATTATTATTGTTGTTGTTATTATTATTATTTTGGTTGTGGGGTTTGAGTTCAGGGCCTGAGTGCTGTCCCTAAGCCTTTCTGCTCAAGGCTAGTACTCTACCACTTTGAGCCACAGCTCCACTTCTGGTTTTCTGGTGGTTAACTGGAGTTAAGAGTCCCACAGACTTTCCTTCCAGGGCTGGCTCTGAACTGTGAGCCTCAGATCTTAGCCTCCTGAGTACCCAGTTAATTCTGCAATTGTTAAATGTGCATTTAAAATTTTTCTATGAGAGTGAGGGAGAAAGTCATAGAGTTCTGCTTCCTCTGGTATTACACTAATTTGACTGGGTTATGTTAAGACTCTTTCCATCTTCTCAAGGGGGGTGGTGAAAGTACTTCCTTCCAGAAAACATGCTTGTTAAGGAGTACAATTTCCTTGCTAAGGAGAATCTACTGACCAACTTTGTGCATGCACAAATGAGAAATACACATATGATCTCTGCCTTTATGATCATTATAGTCCATTTGAGGAGATAACGGACAGAGTTGTCCATTCAGGCACAAATTAATAACTATGATACAGGCAATGTCTCTAAAAATAAATAAACTAGAAATCTCCCTGTCTTCATTGAGATTGTGGTCAAATGGATTCTTTAATTTATTCGATTGTATGTGTCTGCTTCCAATGCCTTTTCCTTCTTGCTTAAATTATTTAAGCAAAAACAAAAACAAATGAAGACTGGAATAAAATTAAACAAAGACTTGTACTGTTAAAGCTCTGTTAACTTTACAAGATGGTCTCGGCACATTTACTAGTGTCTAGTGAAGAATTGTGATAATTAAAATTCAGCTATACTAATTAAAACAAATGAACAAAGTCTGTGTAATGTCCCTTTCCTCACAAATTTTAATTTCCTTTTGCTTACTCCTGACTTTGCAGAATTCTGTAATTCTCACTGGAGTTTTCTGTCATTAGGGAAATATGTAGTTAGGCAACTCAGGAAACCTGCAGGAATGTGTAATACTAATGTCTGAATAAATATAGATTTTTTTGGATCAACTCTTTCAAGCAGATGAATTTAAACTAATAAGTACTTTGAAAACAAGCCATTCATAAAAAATTCTGACCAATGATTATTATTTTAATTGTCTAATGTTAAAACTGTGCCTTTTACTTTCTCCTTTTACTTTTAGTTCTCCTTGAGAACTAAAAGCTGTATTTATGATGGAGAGGAGGAAGGAACTTATACCAAAATGTTAATAGGACTTGCCTCTAGGTTCTTGGGTAGTAATTTTTAAAAATCAACATCTTTTCTACATTTCTAAATTTTCAAATAGAAACACAGTAGTATGTTAAAAGAGCTTCCAGCATAGCAAGGGTTGGTTTCCTGGATGAAGAGATCTTCTATAAGTAGGATTTTTCTTTCAAAACAAGTCTCCACTCTCCTTTCAAACAACCCATTCATACTCAGAGGCTGTGAGTATTCTTTACTTGGCTTATTGTTTTATAAATTGCTATTTCAGGTGTTTATTTTTTAGAACACTCTTATGGTCCTTTCTGAGTTGGTTTGATAAAAAAAAGTCTCAACATTACAGTTTTAATGTAATCCAATTTTGAAAATATAATCATAATAGCCCAGTGAAGTATTAACTCACAGAGGTGGGGAGTTTTTGAGGGAAATCAGATTCCCAATTGTTAATATGATTTCCACCCAGACTCCATCCTCTAAACAGGAGGGTTAGCAATGAGCACTTCCAAAGGATATGACAGAGGGATTCAGGTTGACTTCATGGGCACGGAGTGCAGTTTCAGGACTTGTGTTACATACTTGATATAGATGTGCACTTGAGAGTCCAAGAATTGGTTTTAGGTCCCAATTCTGCCATTGAGCCTCTCAGTTACAGACTTTAACTATATGTTGATAAATGTGTAACCATTTTGAGTCTCCTGTCTATGACACATGGAAGATAATTTGTATCTTTAAAGCATGTGGGAAGAAATGTACTCACTGCCTTACATATGAAACTGTAACTCTTCTGACAATAAATAAATTAATTTAAAAAGCTTGTGGGAACAGACAATATACATACAGTGTTTGCTCACATTTATAGTACATTTAGCTATTATTGGAACAGAAAAAGATGCCTATGGCTGGAAAAGTCTGCGTGTAAGTTAATATCCCTGACTAACTAATTTAGGAAATCAATCCTTCTCAAGAGTAATTGTCAACTCCAGCAGGAAATTATGAATTACGGTGACAGAACACTATTGGGGTTTAGAATCTTGTTAATGACATGAAATAGTTTTGCAAGCAAGGAATCAGTACCTTGCCCACACAGCAATTAACTTCACCCCTCATTAGTAATGTGTGCCTGCAGACATTATTTCTTTGCTCTATCTTATCTCACTAGGATGCCATCCGAGAGAACACTTAAATAAAAATCCAGTTGTCACGTCTTGCTGTTAGCTAAGCAAATGTATGGTAAATACCATTAAGGTTAAGTCTATAATACTAACTTCGGTTGAATGAGCCATGAGAAGTATCATATCTAAGTTGGGTAAACGACAAAATATCACTTCTAAACTTAGACCTGATTTCATTGGGCCATGGAACATTCTTAGTTCTTTTAAATCACAAGAAGTTGTTCCTTTGTTTGGGGGCAGCTTCTTGTCTGTAATTATTCTTCCTCTTCAAGATTACAATTCAGCATGTTTTATATCCTTGTATCTACTGAGTAGTATTTTGACCAAAACATTAAGCTAAAATTAGAGATGTAAAGATATAAGATAGAATCAGTTTTCCATATCTGATTGGACAGGCTTAGTTACATATCTAGCAGATGATATAATATTCAGTAACACTGTTTGTTTTTAGAAATTAAATTTATTTTTTGAATTTGCCCTTAAATTTCATTGTAGGGGTGATGTGCAGAGGGGTTACAGTTACATGAGTCAGGTACTGAGTACATTGTCACTCCTTCCTTCATTTTCTCCCTGTGTTTTCCCTCCCAACCCCCTACCCTACCAAATTGTATAGTTCATTTTCAACATAGTGTCTAGTGAGTATCACTATGAAATAGTTCACCTTTTGTCCCACCATTTTTTGTGCTTCTCCTTCCCCTCCCCAAATCAGATAAACTTACGTGCAAGACAAAAGGTACGACAATCAAAAACTGTGACAATAGGGGAAAAACAGGAAAAAAAAGAACCTACAAAAAAGTAATATAAAAATCCTCTTGTTTCCAGTTCTTGGAGTTCATTTCAATATGAAATTTATTTTTAAGTGTTATATAAAAACAAAAACCATACCCATTTATAGTGTGCTGTGTGATATTTTAATATGTATACCTAATTGTAATGTTTATATATATATGAACATATATACCTCCTCAGACGTTTCCCATTTTTGTGGTACAGATATTAATAATCTTTTCTTTCATTAGAAGGCAATTTTTGATGATGAGTGCCAGGTGAACATTGGCATAAACTATGCTGTTTACAGTTTAGTGAAAGTAGAGATGGAATTTTTGATTCCTCTCCAATTCTAATAGGTGAAAATTCTTTTCAATTTTCCTGGGTCACAGTGGGTGCTGCCGCCTTGATCTACCTTTTCTATGGGCAGCAAAATGCTACCGTGTCAACTGAAATTTAAGAGCCATGCTCCATTAACTCTAATGAGTGACTTATGGTTAAATCTTCATGGATCAGCTTGAACATCTCCCTGTAGGTATTGGTTCACATTTTATTTCTGTGGGCATTAAACTAGCCTG
This sequence comes from Perognathus longimembris pacificus, assembly GCF_023159225.1. Lineage (NCBI taxonomy): Eukaryota > Metazoa > Chordata > Mammalia > Rodentia > Heteromyidae > Perognathus > Perognathus longimembris. The sequence continues at coordinate 20,345,335 of NC_063176.1, forward strand.
CACTAAAATTGCTTGCATCATTTAACCTGTAAGGTTGTCCAACAAACCTGTGATGGATTGTTTGGAAAGCTTACTACAGGCGGTACAAAAAAAAATCTCCTGGTTTTTTAGGTACAGTTTCACATTTAGGTCAAATACAATGATAAATGTTCAGGTTGTCATTGTTCTTGGCAAGACTTGGGTTTAGATACTTTATATGTAGAATAATGTAATTTTTAAAATGACTGTTCTAACAAAAATGGAATCATAAACTTGCTTCTAAGGCTAGAGGTTTAAGCCAAGTATCTATGACAGTTAATCTGCCTGTTTATTTGTCATTCTAGTGGCTTGGAAAATAATTTACAGACTCACAGGCATGAAAATGCTTTTGTTAAAAACACAAAAGACCCTCCAAAATCATATTTCTATTTCCACATAACTCTGAAGAGTGCTCATATTAATTGTATCTACCTTGATTGCGAATTGCATGTCAGGAGCATTGTTTGAATGTATAATTCAAGGTCAATGAGAAGGTGCTCTGTTACATGATTTAGTCATGAGCCACAGCTTGAGGCGTCTCCCTCCTACCACTAATGAGCTGCCTCCAGACTTTCTCTAAAGCTACAAGATTCGGGACCTTTGAACTGCCTGGAGAAAGTCTTTGTGCCAGTGCATTTGCTCTTTTGTTTGGGGAATTGGTTGTCTCCAGCATTTTCCTAACACAAAGTCCCTGTTGCCGTCTGGCTGTTAGATTGGGAGCCATTAATAATTGGCAATTTGTAGCTGTCATAATGATGCTGGGATTTTCCAGATGGCCTTTCTCTTTCTCTTGAGAAGGACTAAGACTTATGCTGAGTCCCTTTGATGGGATTTTAATCAGCAGACATTGGTAGTGGTCCTTGACCTACAGTAGGGACAGAGGTCACCTGCTTTTGATAGCTTTGGTTTTATGAGGAAGAAACAAAGCTTTAGATTAGTAGGTGTAGGGTGTTTTAGGATAGAGAAGGTACTGTATGTTGGTAGTGTTGGGAGTGTAAATTTTTTTTAAAGCCAAAACAAAACCAACTAATGATCAATTAACCCATTAAAATAACTAAATCAAGCCCAGTGCCGCTGGCTCACACCTGTAATCTTAACTGCTTAGAAAGCTGAGATCTGAGGATCGAGGTTTGAAGCAAGCCCAAGCAGAAACATCTGTTATATTCTTATTCTCTTATTCTCTTATATTCTTATATTCTTATTCTCTGATTCTCTTATATTCTATTTACCACCAAAAAGCCAGAAGTGGAGCTGTGACTCAAGTAGTACCAGTACTCAAGAGTGAGTGAAAAAGCTAAAGGACTGTACCTAGGTACCAAGTTCAAGCCCCAGAAGTAACACACACACACACACACACACACACACACACACACACACACACACACTTTAAAGAAAACAGAAAATAGGAAGTTAAGAGCAGTAAGTCCAGATTTAGCACAATTCTTAGCATTGAATATAAGTTTAAGTTAGGACAAGATGATAATTTCTGCTATTAAGTTTTATGCCAGTCCTGGGGCTTGGGACCCAGGGCCTGAACACTGTCCCTAGCTTCTTTTTTCTCAAGGCTAGCATTCTACCTCATGAGCCACAGCACCACTTCTGGCTTTTTTCCCCCCTATGTATGTGGTGCTGAGAAATTGAACCCAGGGCATGCTAGGCAAGTACTCTACTACTAAGCCACATTCCCAGCCCCTGTTATAAAGTTTTATAGCAAATAATTTTTTCATGTCCAACTTCATTTCTCCCCTGTCCCTCCAAATAGACCAAGAACCTTAAGAAAAAGAGAAACACTTGCAATTTTCTTTGTGGAGTTTATTGTGATAGTTCCTGAGGAGCATCTTGCTTTCAGTAAGAATGATAGAGGTTGGCAAACTCCCTTTCTGTGGAATTGATGGATGCTCCAAGTTTCAAGCTTCTTTCTGCTTAATAGTCCATGTAATGGAGCCTCTCAGCCTCAAGTTCTGGTTTCTACTTTCCTTTCTTTCTTTCTTCCTTCCTTTCTTCCTTCCTTCCTTCCTTCCTTCCTTCCTTCCTTCCTTCCTTCCTTCCTTCCTTCCTTCCTTCCTCCTTCCTTCCTTCCTTCCTTCCTTCCTTCCTTCCTTTCTTTCTTTCTTTCTTTCTTTCTTTCTTTCTTTCTTTCTTTCTTTCTTTCTTTCTTTCTTTCTTTCTTTCTTTCCTTCTTTCTTTCTTCGTGTGTACATGTGATTCGGTGTGTGTGTGTGTGTGTGTGTGTGTGTGTGTGTGTGTGTGTGTGTATGCTGGTACTGGGGATTGAACTCAGTGCCTCAAGACCTCACTCAGCTTTTTTTTCCTTAGGTTTGTTGCTCTACCATGTGAGCCACTCCTTCACTTCCAGCTTTTGGCTGGTTAATTAGAATAGAGTCTTGAGGATTTGTCTTCCTGGACTGGCTTTGACTCTCAATCTTCAGATCTCAGCCTCATGTGAGTAGCTAAGGTTATAGGTGTGACCCACTGGCATCCAACCTTCCTTCTTCAATCCTCACTATCATTCCTAGTTTGTTTCCCAAATAAGTCACTTGTTTCCAGTCCTTTTCTCTAGTCTACCTTTTAAATGAGCCCACAAGGTCACCATTGTAGGCTCATGAATTTTGTTTGTTTGTTTTTCCCTTTGGGCTCTATCTCACTTTTTTAAATTACATTTTTATCATCGTAAGTAGTTGTGCAGAGGAGTTTCTATTCAACAAATCAGCTTGTAATTAGAGTGCATCTTGAGCTTTTTTTGTGATGAAATGTAAAATGAACAGACTTTCACATATCCCTCTCATCCTCTACTGTTGGGTTAGCCCTGCTACCTTCTCTCTTGCCACCAGCATCTATATACCCTGGCCATTATTTAAAACCTAATTTATCCAAGTCTTTCTTCACATAGGCCACTTGCACTTCTTACATCTGGTTAGAATCTCCAGTCATGGCTCTCCTCATGGCTGTTTCCCCCTAGCCTTCTAGAGTAGGAAAACTTTCTGTATGCTTGCTGCATTTCTCCATAAAACTTACACATGAAAATGAGTAGATTAATTATGAAGAAGATTATCTCTTCAGATGTGGGTCTTACAAAAACCTCAGCACACAGGTATCATGTAGAATAGGTGTGATGTTAAATTTACTGGGCATTCGTGGGCAGAGGGTCATTGTAGTGCTGGTGCTTGTCCCCTGGCAAATTGCGATACACGGTACAGCTGGACAGATGACAGGAATTGCTCCAAGACTAGGACCCTGGTGGGTACCACTGGACAAATTTATAAGGAAACTGGGAGGAGGCAGGGGCCTGATGAATACATGACCATAAAGCTACTTGGGCAGAAAGATGATCTTATGAACAAGGAGTGGTGTCATTTCATTTTTAAATAGAAAATCTCATCAGTCAAAAATATTTTGGGTCCATACTTCCAGTATACGTGTAAGTTTATATATGTACCACTAGCAAACCGATGATCAAACAGTAAAGAAGCTGAATTTCTTTTTTTTTGAGATAATAATAAAAAGAAAAGAAATTTTAAAAAAGGAAAAAAGGAAATAGAAGTTGTAAAACTTATTTTCCATACTCCAATTGAAAAGCCAAAATGACTCCATTTTCAGGCAGCCCCCATTTTGTTGGTTGTTTAAACTATGAGTAACTCAGAGCCCACTCAAATTCCAGGAACAGAGCTGTTTGTATGGAAACCACCAGACCACAACTACCCCCATTGCACAGATGGCCCAACCGGTTTGGGGATGGTCCGGTGGCTTTGACCACCCTAGAATGTCCCTAGACCACCCTGGAATGTCCCTAGCACTGAGCCAATCAGATTTGTACTCGCACCCCAGTCCTGCTTGCACATCTGGTTACTGTAACGTTGTGATTTTTGCCTTTATAAACCCTTCTTCCTAACCTCCGCTGTGTTGGTGGGTAGGACGTGGTCCGGGCTGCAGCTCTCCTGAATAAAGCCTTGCTTTTGCATTTCGGAACGTCTGGCTCTCGGTGGTCTTCTCGGTGGTCTTCTCGCGATTTGGACGTAACACAATAAATCACACACCTCATCTTGGCAATTCTAACTCTAGAACAGTTTTCATGAGCAAACAAATCCCCTGGGTCACATGGGGAGCTAGCCAGGGTGATTTGGGCCAGGTAAATGTGGGTATGTCTCAGGATTCTGCATTTCCAAGTGGCTTTGAGGTACCATGATGTTAGTAGTGAGGACAGTGTGATAATAGTGGTGCTGTGAACTGTGCTTGAAATGGTCGGGATCAAGAGCTTTTGCTTTCCAAATACTCATTTCTTTCTTTTGATCAAGGCTAGCACTCTACCACTTGAACCACAGCACCACTTCTGGCTTTTTCTGTTTATGTGGTACTGAGGAATCGAACCCAGGGCTTCACGCATGCTAGTTAAGCACTCTACCACTAAGCCATATTGTCAGATCTACTTTTCAAATATTCACAAGCCACTGTGGTTTAGATACTTCGGTCACGCAGGATGGTAGAGTATTTTCTTTTATTTTGGAGTGATTTCCTTCTGCCTCAGGTTTGCTGTTTCCAGTGAATCGTGGATGCCCTTCATGGTGTTTTGAATGATTGCCCACTGGAGAGTACAAGATCTGAAGGACAACTGGGCAAGCTAAGAGTGTATTGACTCTTCATTTCTCCTGGCCTTTAAAATCTCTCTAAGGATCAGTTTCTATTCCAACAAAGAGATGGCAAAGACACACTGAATGTCATGAACAGACTCTGCACTGAGAGTTTATATGTGCTATTTCATTTTATCATTTTATACCTGGCAGAAACCATTGTGAGTACAAACAGATGCTGTGTGTGTGTGCTAGAGAGAGAGAGAGAGAGAGAGAGAGAGAGAGAGAGAGAGAGAGAGAGAGAGAGAGAGAGAGAGAGAGAGAGAAACAGAGAGAGACAGAGAGAGAGACAGAGAGAGAGGCAGAGAGGAAGGGAGAAAAGACAGAGCTTCTTCTTTTGATCCTCTGTCTGACCTTCTGTGTGGGATGGGACAAACCAGCCTAGCTCCCTAGGCACAGGAACGAAGTGAGGATTTCCCAGTTAGTGACAGTCTGAATGATTTGTAGGCATTTATGTGCTCATTGTGTTGCCCTGTAGGCATCTGCAGTGTTGTATCAGGAGGGCAAGAGGGTTCCAAATAGATTTAATATTCCTTGTATGAGTTTCAACCATCTGCCCGCTAGCACTCAGTGTGAGCATAATATATGTTTCCAGAATCAAACACAAAGAGCTTATTTTTCCTATTTTCAAAGCCTTTTTGGGTAGATTGTTTGTGTTTTCACTGTCCTTTGAAGTAGGTTACTAGGGTCACTCCTTCTGTAATTATATTATCTCTTAGTTTGTTTTCTGATGCCCCGTGAATATTTAAATAAGTGTTTCCCACTTTCTTGGTATCCATCCATCTCCTACAGACTGAGTCCATGAGCTAAGTATGGATGAAGTCTTGTGATCTACCCATGAGGTAGTTATATTAACTGGCAGGTATTCCCTCTTGGGTGCAAATGAGACCAAAGACATTGATGAGAGACTTTTCCCAGGCTAAATCTGACTGCTATTTTCCTGGGGCTGTGACTCGTTTGTCCTCTTTTGAGGAAAATTATGTCATTCCTGATGAGTCTTTTCTATTGCTCATTGTAGGACCGAAGTTTTTTCAGTGTTGAATCTTTGACTTAAAAAATCTTTAAGTTTTTTCAAAGGCAACTGAGATAAGGGGCATGTAATCCCTTAAAGAAATGACAATAAGTTGAACCAATTCAATCAAGTTCTCAAAATCTCACTTAAGTTAGAGAAATTTGACAGCAGGAGTTGTAAACACAATTTACATGACAGTTTAGTGGGAACAGCTTTGGAACATTCCAGGCTTTATTCATCATGCAGGTATTGGGGTGGAGGCAATTAGTGGAAATACTCTCTTGTACAGATTCAAGGGCATAAAGGTCAACATTCTCTTTTTCTGCTCATTTGTATTTTGTCAGCAAAATGGGAATTGTTTTGCATTTGACAATGTATAATTTAAACTTACTTCTTCTTGAAACTCATTTCATTGTTTCCACTTCCCTGAGGAGCGAGGCTGAAGCTCTTCAGTCTTGCAGCTCTTCGGTCCAATGCTGATGCGATGCTGAGTAAGGAGAGGAGCTTGCATGCCTGTGGAGAAGCCATCTCTCTCTAGCTACTGGCTTGAAGAAAGCAATACGCAGCTGTATGCCACCTTTTCCCCAGGTGCAAACTAATGGCTATGACAGTGTAATCTAAAGGACTTGGTGAAATGATCAAAGGCAGTATAACACATTAGTGGTCCATAGAACATGCTCCCCATAATGTTATCTCACATAATAGTATATGACTATGGATCCTATTACAGTTGCTGAAAATAAAAATGGAGAAAAATGAGAGTGAGGATTTTAGATGATGACCCGTGTTGTTGGGCTTTGAAAGGTGTGTTGTCTAAATGGAGAGGTCAGGGCGGGTAGAAGAAAGAACAAAGAAAATAGAAACTGTATGTTGTTTTTTAAGCTTTAGTTTAACTACGTGGCCACTGTGGTACTCACAGATATGAGTGTTTGGGTGGGTACTATCCTTTCCATTCTGGCTGGTATGAGACTAGCCTCTGTGCTCTTTCCCACATCATAGGCGTTCAGGTTTGGTCTCAGTTTGAGCCATATTTGAATTGTATTGGTTTTGAGACTGAAGGCGCCTTAACCTCTAACCTTATTGCCTTTAAAAGTGGAGTAAATCTGGACCTCTGTAGAATGACGCCAACTTTTAGGAAGATGGGTGAGTCTGGCCAGAGCCAGATGTCTGTATATTCATTGACCTTGGGTGTCTTTTATGTCAATAGAGGGCACACCAGTAGGGTGGTGGACCAATCAAACGAAAAGTATGAAGTGGGGCTGGGGATATGGCCTAGTGGCAAGAGTGCCTGCCTCATATACATGAGGCCCTGGGTTCGATTCCCCAGCACCACATATACAGAAAATGGCCAGAAGTGGCGCTGTGGCTCAAGTGGCAGAGTGCTAGCCTTGAGCAAAAACAGAAGCCAGGGACAGTGCTCAGGCCCTGAGTCCAAGCCCCAGGACTGGCCAAAAAAAGAAAAGAAAAGTATGAAGTGATGAAACGTAAACGAAGTGGTGTTTAGCTCAGACCTTTCAGTGTGATCTTTTGGATTCTTAGCTTCCTGGTTCCTTGTTTCTTATGGAGGCTCCTATGTTTATTACTAGCCCGGATGCAGCTCTGCTTTAGAGCTGCTGGCTCCATCTCATTGCTCTATGTCTTTTTTTTATTTTTTCTTTTCTTTTCAAAAATTGTTTTTGTCGGTCATGGGGCTTGAACACTGGGCCTGGACACTGTCACTGAGCTCTTCAGCTCAAGGCTAGGGCTCTACCACTTGAGCCACAGCACCATTTCCGGTTTTCTGGTGGTTAATTGGAGATAGGAGTCTTAGAGACTTTTCTGCCTGGGCTGGCTTTGAACTGAGAGCCTCAGATCTCAGCCTCCTGTGTAGCAAGGATTACAGATGTGAGCCACCATCTCCTGGCTTCATTGCTTTATTTCTTGCTGGGCAATGCCACAGTCCCAGTGCTGATCTGGTGCTCCCTTACGTGATCTTAGCTAGGACTTCCCCTCATCACTTCCCACAGGTGCATGTGGCTCCAAGAGCTCCACACTGATGTTGCATTTTCCCAATTGAACATGGGTGTTCTGCTTTTGACTGTGCTATTTCTGAGGGTATGCTACAACCCAGATGCTTCATGGATTTTGTCTTTGTCATGAATGATATTCCCATGGTTACTGTGAAGAGCCAGGTCTTCTTCTACAATGTAAAGGCTCTCACTTTATGCCGCAAACTAGGGCTGGTGGTGGAGTAGCCTTCTCTTAGGCTTTTATCACAACTTTTTCATTTGTTTAAGTTTCTCCAGAAGTGTTTTTCTTATGATGCACTGATCTTTCAGTCTTGTATTTTTATTTTATTATTATTTTTTTTTTGGCCAGTCCTGGGCCTTGGACTCAGGGCCTGAGCGCTGTCCCTGGCTTCTTCCCGCTCAAGGCTAGCACTCTGCCACTTGAGCCACAGCGCTGCTTCTGGCCGTTTTCTGTATATGTGGTGCTGGGGAATCGAACTTAGGGCCTCGTGTATCCGAGGCAGGCACTCTTGCCACTCACTAGGCTATATCCCAGTGTTGTATTTTTAAATAAAATTTAATCCTTTTGGAGGCCCAGTCCTCCAAGGTTGTGTTAGATGCCCAACATCACACTGAACAGCCAGACTCCTTAAACAATCTAACAATCTAACTTCATTTGGTGCTGACCAATTAGCCAATTATATTGATCAGATCTTGAGTCTTCTTTTGTTAGAGTACACACATTTAGGACAGCAAGAGTGGGGTCAGGTATGCCCCTCTGCTCATGAAGATGCTCCCGCCATCAACTTCAAGACATTCTGCAAAGATCCTTTTCAACACAGCTTTCCAAACATCCAAGTCTCACTATGCCAGGATCCCAAGTTGCTGTATGAGGGCAGTAAGCTTACCAGTTATGTGGGAGTAGTATCTCCAGAATGCAGTACTGAGTTTCCCTGTTCTCTCCTCCTATTGCTTTTATTATTATTAATTTTATTTCTTCTATGTCTAGCTCAAAGACAATGGCTACTTTTTAGGTAAAATCTCAGCCCTGGCATAGATTAGAGAGAAGGGTGAAGTTTCATGATGAGCTCTAAGGAATTGACTCCATGGAGAGCTTTAGAATGAGGCCTCATTGTAGCTGAAAAATTCGGACAATCCCGCCAACCTGTCTGTGCCTCTCATTCATCATCTATAAAATAGGCTGTATTGTGTGTGTGTGTGTGTGTGTGTGTGTGTGTGTGTGTAATGTATATTGTATAGTGATTGACTGGATGAAATTATCTTCTTAAAAAAATAAAATCCACTCTTTCTTTGATAGAAAATTGTGTCTAGTAACTAGTAATGTAAATGGCTTAGTGTATTCTAGGTTTTGCATTCAAATACTTTCTTGGTAAGACAGAATGGGGGCTCAGACAGAAAGTCACATGCTGGCTTATTGTACCAAGAAGGAAATGACCAAATTTGAAGTTTAAATCAATAGCATTATTTGAACACAGAAGATAAAGCTATTTTCTCCCAAATTGTTTTGATTGCTGCCAGTAGTTGCTCAGATTATCAACAGCCAAAGAAACATACAGCACATGAAAAGATGCTATAATTGGCACCATTATGACTCTGTACTGTGTGTGATCTTAGCTGGAAGGAGGGGGGGCTGTGAGATAACTTGTAATCTAATTTTCATTGTTGTAAAATAGAATGTTACTATTGTGTTCATGTGGAATAGTAATTATAACATCTCAGACAAGTAGAGTGCCTTTCTCAGGAGGTGCCCAGACAGCTCAATAGGCCTTCATTCAGCCTTGTAAACACAAGAAAACCTGGCTTGCTTGCATTTCTGTCAGCTGAATTCTTATTAACCAGCATCTTCCCTCACCTATCCTATCAAGAAAAAAAAAAGATTGTTTCTGCTGTGAACTTGACACACCAAGAGACACTGAGGTGCCTCCTGAATCATCAAAGAATTACAAAACCTTCAGTAGAGTCTTGGTGTTAATGGCAATTTATGACAGGCTAATTTTATGAAATGTGGTAATTCATGTGTTGCCTACATGGTAATTAGTTGGAGCAGTTGATTAATCAGACTGCTCTATTTCTGACCACAGTGAAGATCAAAGTTGATAGCAACTATAACGGCAGCTGTGCTTCTCAGAGCCACAGAAAAAGAAGACACACGTTACACAAAATTACTTGTTCTTGGAAAATGATAATTTGTAGAGGCTATTTTCTCTAACTCCTACATTTGATTCTAAAATGAGAACAAAAATAGGCAAGTTTTAGCACTGGAACTATGGCTTAAGCAACAAAATGTCGGGGTTTCTAGCCGCCCGCGCTCTCCTGACCTGTGGGAGAGATGGGGAAACACGCCCCGACAGGGCGAGCCAAGAAAAGGAAAGGGTAGATGGACTGTCCGCACCCAGCCCTCCCTCACCGGAGGACAAACAGACACGTCTGGGAGCTTAAGTCAGTGCAAAAGTCTTGTTTATTGAGGTAGATCCTTCTATTAAATAAGGCACAGGAGCCAATCAGGTCAAAGATCGGCAGGAAGGGGAGGGGTGTACCTACACCTATCTAGGGACTGTGAGGGGAGGCCTGACTGTCCGTCAAGGGTGGAGGGTTGAGGGACCAAGCCTAAGAGGTGGCCTTATTTTATGTCACAGTCCACAGGACTGCCTCCGGATTCACCATCAGGCACCATCTTGGCCACATGTGGTCCCAAGGCTGGGAGGCGGTGCCCCTAGAACTGCCTTTCTGGCTTAATAGCCACATGGCCCCAGGGCTGGGAAATAGGCGGGGCCAGCTAATTGCCTCTTTCTGATGTAACATGCCCCGGCATGTCCCACAACAAAAGGCATGTTTAGCAAATGTGAGGCCCTGAGTTCAAATCCTAATAACACCAAGAGAAAAAGGAAAATAAGTTTTAAAAGTAGATTATATTTGTTACTCATGACTTTACTAACCCTAGATATTGGCATTGATCTTTTTAAATTTTTTTTTTCCCTGAGGTTCAAGATTGGAACTTGAACTGGTACCTACTCTTTTTTTTTTTTTTTTTAATGCTAGTCCTGGAACTTGAATTCAGGGCCTGGGTATTGTCTCTGAGCTTCTTTTTACTCAAGGCTAGCACTCTACCACTTGAGCCACTTGAGTCTTTTTCTGTTTATGTGGTGCCAAGGAATTGATCTCAGGGCCACTTGCATGATAGCAAGCACTCTACCACTAAGCCACATTCCCAGCCCAGGTACCTAACTCTTTGGCCAGAGTTCTTCCAACTGAGCCACTCCTCCAACCTCAATTGGCATTGTTGACAATTGGGCTTCTGGCTCTTATAGCAGAAATGAGCACTATCAGGACCAAATTTGGGGTGACATTTAGTTGAATAGCTTTACAAACACCAGATGTTGCTTCAGGACAGTAGGGATGTTATAGAGTTAGTTGTAGTAATTGGTCTTTCCTAAATGTTGTATTTATGGGTTAAGACTTAAAAATCAGTTAAGGTTAATTTGATGACCTTATTTACTTATGTTTGTTTATTTATTTACTTATTTATTTTTGGTTGTCATGTGGCTTGAACTCAAGGCCTGGGTGCTGTCCCTGAGCTCTCTCACTCAAGGTTAGTACTCTACCATGGCACCACTTCCAGTTATCTGGTGACTAAATGGAGATAAGAGTCTCAAGGACTTTCTTGCCCAGGCTGGCTTTGAACTGCAACCCTCAGTTCTCAGTCTCTTGTATAACTAGGATTGTAGGTGTGAGCCACCAGTGCCTGGCTGATAACCTTTTGTAATGTCCATGTTCTTAACTATAGGATCATGAAAAAAGTATTTGAATTTATACAGTGATTAGGTTTACTACTGAAAATCAAAAATTTAGGGCTGACCCCGGCCCGAACAGGGACAGGCTGGGAAAGGGGACCCGGCGCCGGGGTAAACAGGACCACAGACCGTCAGCGACCAGAGAAGCAACAGCCGAAAAGTCACACCAAGAGTGCAGAGTCCAGACAGCAGGAGCTCCATGGACGCCAGACGAAGCGCAGACCAACTGCAACAGATGGCAGCCCGGGACCGGAGGTGCGGGACCAAAAGGCCGGGAACAGACAACAACAGCAGGGGAGCCGGCCGGCTCAGATGGGGAGAGCCGGGACCGCCACCACCAAATGACCAATCGCCACATCCCAGCACCCCAGCCCCGAAAAGCCCACAGCAGTGTGGGACACACACACACACATTCCAGAACCAGTAAGTTCCCCATTGCCCACCCCCCATGGGAGACCAGCTCTAGCAGAGACCCAAACCCTACAAAGAAGCTAGAGCTCCCTCCCTCCCCCTCCCCACCCCGAGGGAACAAAGGAGTTCCATATCTGGCGGCTCTAGGACCTCACAGCCTCTGGGAGGACCCGGGAGCTAGCAGAGGCGGAGCAGCACCCAACAAAGTGACTGGGAAACACCTTAGACAGACGTCCCCCAAAGCCCCAGCTGGGGAGCCTGAACCTGTGCTGTCCGCACCAGTCCCCCTCCCCCCCCCACCCAGCAGGGGCCTGGGGACTGGTAGGCCTTGGAATGCCACCTGAGGTGCCCTGGTCCTCGCGAACTTTGTGAACAACAGTCACAGGCTCACTGGTGTGCAATACCAGCCCAGCAGGGACACCTGGGCCCGAACACACGCCCCCTCACAGCGGAGGCGCAGAGAGTCTGTGGGCACCAACATGCGCCCAGACACTTGAACCTGCTGGGGACCACACATACTGCCCCCCCACAGCAGACTCGTGAAAGGACACAAGCACCTGCCCCCCACAGTAGACTTGTGAGAGGACACAAGCGCCCTCCAACAATGCAGGGCAGCACGCCCCCAAAGGAAACACTCGAGTACATACATACATGCCCCCTGGAGGGCCAGCGTGGGTCAGCGTGCTAGCCCTCCAGCAGGAGGATCTCCTGCCCAAACCCCCGTGGGAGCACACAAGCAGGCAAGCTGCCCCCTCATCAGCAACACCCGCTCTGATAAGCACACTCCGCACAGGTGGGCAGAGCCACCCAGCGGCAGCGCCCACTCTGATAGGCGCACTCTGCATAGGTGGGTGTGCCACCAGTCAATAGCAACACCTGCTCCAACAGGAGCACTCCTCACAGGTGGGCAAGACGCCTCTCAGAGGCAAATCTCAATCTGAGAGGTGAGCTCCTTTGACCACGATACCTAGTGGGAAAAGAATCAAAGAAGAGAAAAGTCTCCATGCCATGCTGAGTCAGCAACCCGCAAACCCCCATCAGGGACACACTAGGGCCAGCACAACACAGCGGCAGAGCACAGTCCTGCAGAGAAAGACACAGAACCTACCCACCCCCAAGTGCAGTGAGGATGATCACCCCGGCAACAACCGAGACGGTCACGCTCACCCATTGGGCAGTAAGGTTCAACAGCCAAACTCAAACCCAGAGCCAGGACACAAACAAGTCTCCACTGACGGACCAGCGGGAACCAGCACAAAGCCAAGCCAAGGTCACCAACTACAGGTGTAGATCTCCAGATGCACAAATCACAAAGAAATATTACAAATTTCACGAAAGGTCAAGCCAACTCGCCAGCTCCAAAAAGTAGTACGACTGAAGAGGAGAAGGAGAATAAAAAATCAAATGAGAATAAGATAGAAGAAATGATCGAAAGCCTCAGGACTGAATTCAGAAAACAGATACAGGAGCTTAGAATGGAAGTCTCGAAAAATCTACAGGAAATCAAGAAAGAAATTGAAGCAAAAATGGATACAGTGCACTTCTCCATTAAAGAAGACCTTAACATCCTGAGAAATAAAATGCATGAAAAAATAGATTTAAAATACAACTCTTTAAAAGAAGAAATCTCCACGATGAGAGCTGATCTGGCAACCATAAACAGCTGGCTGTCATCCAGAAACACCACACTCGAAGCCACATCACAAAGAATTGATCATATCGAATCCCGAATCTCTCTTTTAGAAGACGATGCAGCTGATAAGGACCAGAAAATTACCACACTCCAAGAAACGGTTAAACTCCAGGGCAGACTAATCCAGGAGCTAGTGGACAAAGACAAGAGATATAATCTGCGTATAATTGGAATAGATGAAGGAGCCGAGTACCAGAGCAAAGGGCTACAACATATTTTCAATAGAGTTATTGCAGAAAACTTCCCCAATCTCACAAGGGACCTCACCCAAGTAACGGAAGCCTAGAGGACGCCTGGCAGACCAGACCCTAGAAAATCCTCACCCACACATATAATAATCAAAACTTCAGATCTCAAGAATAAAGAGCAAATTTTGAATGCAGCCAAAACGAAGAAAGAGCTATATTACAAAGGATCAGAATCACAGCAGACCTCTCAACACAAACCTACAACACACGAAGAGCGTGGAAGAACACAATCCAAGTCCTTCAGGCCAACAATTGCCAACCCAGAATTAGATATCCAGCAAAACTAGAATTCACCTTTGAGGGAAAAACCAGATCTTTCCATAGCAAAGAGGATCTAAAGGAGTATGTGAATAAAAAACCAGCCTTACAGCAAATTCTAAGAGGGGAACCCCACCCAACAGAAAACATACAGGACCCCTAGACAGAAACAGAAAGAAATTACAATAGCTAGAGCCCAACAGGAAGAGCAGCTCAATAAAGACAAGAAAAAAGTTAGAGGAAAAACAGCCTAACAGGAAAATGGAAGGGAAAAAACACTATTATCCTTGATCTCTTTGAATATAAATGGTATAAACTCTCCTAGCAGACTGACAGTATGGATCCGTAAACAAAAAGTTGCTATCTGTTGTCTTCAAGAGATCCATCTTACAGCAAGGAACAAAAACAGGCTCCGAATGAAAGGATGGAGCAAGATCTTCCAAGCAAACGCATCTACCAAAATGGCAGGTATAGCCATCCTGATCTCAGACAAGCTGGACTTCTCATTAAAATCAACTCAGAAAGCAAGGAAGCACACTACATTTTAATACAAGGAAAAATCCAGAATCAAGACATCACGGTGATAAATGTATATTCACCGAACAAAAGAGGATCTACATATGTCAAGCAAATTCTCACAGAACTACAGAACAAGATAGACCCAAACACAATCATAGTGGGAGACTTTAATACTCCACTCTCTCCAAGAGACAGATCTAACACCCAGAGGATTAGCAAGGGAGCTGAAGACCTAAGTAACACTATATCCCAAATGGATCTGATAGATCTGTACAGAGTCTTTCACCCTATAGAGACCCAATACACATTCTTCTCAGCAGCCCATGGAACATACTCCAAAATAGATCATGTCATAGCCCACACAAAGAACCTCAGCAAATACAAAAGTATTGACATCATCCCACGTATTATATCTGACCATAGTGGAATCAAGGTAACCCTCAATAATAAAGGATACCACAGAGGCTATACAAATACGTGGAGACTAAACCCCTCACTGTTATCTAACACTTGGGTCACAGACCAAATTAAGGATGAAATTAACTAATTCATAAGCCACAATGACAATGAAAATACATCACAAAGAAACTTATGGGATACAGCACAGTGCTGAGGGGCCTGAGGGGCAAGATCATTGCCCTCAGCACTCACATTAAAACAATGGAAGCAGAGCAGGTGAATAACCTCATGATGAAACTAAAACATCTGGAGAAACAAGAAATAATCGAATCTAAAATGACTAGGAGGAGAGAGATCACAAAGATTAAAGAAGAGATAAATCTGATTGAAAATAGAAAGACCATTCAACAAATGAATAAAACTAAAAGCTGGTTCTTTGAGAAAATAAATAAAATTGACAGACCCCTCGCAAGACTTACAAAAAAAAGAAGAGACTCATATATGTAAAATCAGGAACTCCACCGGAAAAATTACAACAAATACAGACGATATTCAAACAGTCATAAGGAACATTTTCAGAACCTCTATGCACTAAAAAACAATAATTTTACAGAAATGGATCAATTCTTAGAGAAGTATAAACTGCCCAAACTGAACCAAGAAGAAATAAATCAACTACATAAACCAATAACTTACTACGAGATGCAGGGAGTAATCAAGAGCCTCCCAACAAAGAAAAGCCCAGGCCCAGATGGATTCACCAATGAATTCTATAAAACCTTTAGTGAGGAGCTAATACCAATACTCCTCAAACTCTTCTGCGAAATAGAAACAGAGGGAGAAATCCCAAACTCATTCTATGAAGCTAATATTATACTCATCCCCAAACCAGGCAAAGACCCAACAAATAAAGAGAACTACAGACCAATATCACTAATGAACACAGACGCAAAGCTCCTCAATAAAATATTAGCTAACAGGATCCAGAAACTGATCAAGAAAATTATATATCATGACCAAGTAGGCTTTATCCCACAGACACAAGGATGGTTCAACATCCATAAATCTATTAACATTACCCACCACATAAACAGAACTAAAATCAAGAATCACATTGTTATCTCAGTCCATGCCCAAAAAGCCTTTGACAAAATACAACATTCATACTTATTAAAAGCTCTGGAGAGAACAGGAATAGATGGTACATTCCTTAAAACAATATAAGCCATATACAACAGACGAATTGCTAATATCATATTAACTGGGGAGAAACTAAAATCATTCTCCCTAAACTCAGGAACAAGACAAGGATGCCCACTCTCCCCACTTCTTTTCAACATAGTGCTGGAATCCCTAGCCATAGCAATAAGGCAAGAGGATATCAAAGGGATCCACATCTGCAAAGAAGAAATTAAACCATCCCTATTAGCAGATGACATGATCTTATATCTGAAGGACCCCTAAAACTCAGTCCCCAAACTCCTACACCTAATAAACCATTTTGGCAAAGTAGCAGGATACAAAATCAATCCACAAAAGTCAGCAGCTTTTCTGTACACCAGCAATGTACAAACAGAAAAGGAAACTATGGAAATAATACCATTTACAATAGCTAAAAAAAGAATAAGTTACCTAGGGATCAACCTAACCAAAGATGTGAAGGACCTATTTAATGAGAACTATAAAAATCTAAAAAGGGAAATCAAAGAGGACACAAGGAGATGGAAAGACCTCCCATGTTCATGGGTAGGCAGAATCAATATAGTGAAAATGGCCATATTGCCCAAATTATTATACAAATTCAATGCAATCCCCATCAAGATCCCAGCTACATTCTTCACTGAAATAGAGAAAGCAACCCATAAATTCATATGGAACAGCAAAAGACCTGGAATAGCCAAAGCAATTCTAGGCAAAAAAAAAAAAAAAAGCAGTGCAGGAGGTATCACAATACCAGACTTCAAGCTCTATTATAAAGCCATCATAACAAAAACAGCCTGATATCGGTATAAAAACAGACCTGAAGACCAATGGAATAGAATTGAAGACCCATAAATAAAACCACACTCTTACAGTCAGCTGATATTCGACAGGAGCTAAAGACATACAATGAAAAAAAACATAGCCTCTTCAACTACTGGTGCTGGGAAAACTGGGCAGCCATATGTAGAAAACTCAAAGTAGACCCTAGTCTATCACCATGCACCAAGATCAACTCAAAATGGATCAAGGACCTCAACATCAGACCTGAATCCTTGAAACTACTGAAGGACAGAGTAGGAAAGACGCTAGAACTTATAGGCACAGGAAGGAACTTCCTGAATAGAGTCCCAGGGGCACAACAGATAGGGGAGAGACTTGACAAATGGGACTACTACAAAATAAAAAGTTTCTGCACAGCTAAAGACATAGCCACCAAACTAGAAAGACAGACAACCATATGGGAAAGGATCTTTACCAGCACAACAACAGACAAAGGCCTAATATCCATCATCTATAGAGAACTCAAAAAACTAAGGGGCTGGGAATATGGCCTAGTGGCAAGAGTGCTTGCCTCCTACACATGAAGCTCTGGGTTCGATTCCCCAGCACCACATATATGGAAAATGGCCAGAAGGGGCGCTGTGGCTCAGGTGGCAGAGTGCTAGCCTTGAGCGGGAAGAAGCCAGGGACGGTGCTCAGGCCCTGAGTCCAAGGCCCAGGACTGGCCAAAAAAAAAACAAAAAACAAAAAAACAAAAAACAAAACTAAGCCCCTCCAAGCCCAGTAAACCAATTAGGAAATGGGCAAAGGAGCTAAAGAGAGACTTCTCAAGAGAAGAGATAAAAATGGCAAAGAAACATATGAGGAAATGTTCAACATCCCTGGCAGTAAAAGAAACGCAAGTAAAGACAACCCTGATATACCACCTCATTCCAGTTAGAATGGCCTATACTCTGAACTCAGGCAACAACAAATGCTGTAGGGGCTGAGGGGAAAGAGGAACCCTTCTCCATTGTTGGGTGGGAGTGCAAATTAATACAACCACTTTGGAGAACAGTATGGAGGTTCTTCAAAAAACTCAACATAGACCTACCCTATGACCCAGTCATACCACTCCTAGGCATCTATCCTGAACAACAGGTCCCAAGATATCAAAATGACATCTGCACTTCCATGTTTATTGCGGCACAATTCACAATAGCCAAAATATGGAAACAACCCAGATGCTCCTCCACAGATGAATGGATCCAAAAAATATGGTAGCTATACACAATGGAATACTACATAGCGATTAGGAATGGTGAAATATTGTTATTTGCAGGGAAATGGTCAGAACTTGAACAAATAATGTTGAGCTAGACAAGCCTAGAACACAGAAAACAATGGGGGCATGGTCTCCTTGATATATGACTGTTAAGGTTGGGGGAGGGAGAGATAGTAGAGACCAGATCCACGAAACAAAAAACTTCTTGTCAAATGGTATTTCCCACAGGTTTGGGTCACCGACCCTACATTATTATGTAACTAAAACCAAACAACTACTCAACATATAAAGCTCAAAAATAGACCTCTCAGTGGATCACAATAGCTCAAAAGCTATGTATGTATGTTCATATAAGACAAGGATAAGCAAACTCTATTGTTGGCCTTACATTTAAAGTCCTAGGTGAATTTCCTTTGGCGTAGGCCACGTGGCTACTGTATATGTCTTTGGTACACTGTGTAATGTATATATGTCTACCTGATCTAGGGAAGGGAAAGAAAAACAAGGTGTAAGATATCACAAGAAATGTACACACTGCCCTATTATGTAGCTGTACCCCTTTTGCACAACACCTTGTCAAAAATTTTTTTAATTAATAAGTAAATTTAAAAAAATTTAGGAATGTGTAAAGAAGAAAATAAAAATAATCCATAATTACCTCACCCAGAGCTAACTATTACTGCCTTTTGGAGTATTTCCTTCCATTTTCCTGAATGTACACATATATTTACAAACGTTTTTGCAAAGTTAGGATGTGCTACAAATACTGTCTGCTGTTATATACCATAAAGACATTTTGTAGGTCATGAAATATTCTTGCTTCTGACTATATGAAAGACAGTATATCACGCCTGTCTTTTGTTGTTGGACTTTGGGTGGTTTACACATTTTGACTTTTTAATGCAGTAACAAGTATTTTTGGTCATTTGTTTTTCCATTCCTCCATTTTTTTTCAGTGGACAGATGCCTGTCTGAATTTGAGCCAATAAGTGAGGATGTATCATCATAATTCTAATAGGTAACATTTATTACTACTACTTACTATTACTGTGGTCCAAGTATTTCACCAATATTAGTATAGTCATATGAATAACAAATATGAATAATAAGAATTAATATAGTATATGAATATAATAACCATTCGAATAAGTTACAGTGATAGAATAGTACCTACTAATTAAGTACTTATGGTATAGTTACTAGCATATCTGTTTTCTAGATTTAAAAGAATGTGGGCTTAGAGATTTTCAGTGACTATCCCAGTATTACTCATATGGTAATGGACAGAGCTAGAACTCAAGTCCAGACAGCCTGCCTTCAGCCTTGCTCTTTTAACCTAGCTGGGGTCTGTGTCCATGGAAAAGGTACTCATTTGATCCTACGGACATGAAATAATTTAAAATATAGAACTACAGGTGGAGGTTGGCTCATTACAAATGCAATGTCCTGAGATTAAGCCCTAGTGTTGTAACAACCAATCAACCAAACAACACAATCATCTTTGAGGGTCCTCTGACTATTTTCTTAGAATCAATTTGAGAAATGGAAATTCTGGGTCAGATAATATGATCAGCCCTTCTAATGAATGCTGCCTATGTCAAAGTCTTTGATGGGGAAGGACTAAAGATGCTAAGGTGATTTACTTTTTGGTTTCTTTCTTTTTGTCCCAAGTCTCTGTCCTTACTTAACCAGCAACAGTAAGAACTAGACATAGTAACGATACTGCCTGTACATGCCCCAGAGATGGGCTGTGTAGCTCTCCAGGTGGAGTCAGTGGGTAGCTTCCTTTAAGACTTATTGGTTGCCTTATGTCACTAGAAGATATAGAGGTCAAGGACGAGGGGTACAGGAAGGAAGAGCTCACGTGTAACAGTTCCAGATGCGAATCATTACAAAAAATTGCCTGACATCCCTGGCCCTTGTTTTTGTTGATTTTTGAGACAGGATCTCCAGGCAGCTCAGGTTCGCCTTGAACTTCCTAGGTAGCCAGGCTAGCCTCAAGCTTTAGGTCCTCCTGCCTCTGCCATAGATATGCAAATGCAATAGCTTTGCAAAACTTCTTGAAAGGAAAAAATTTAAGCTAATAACAACTTCCTTCACCCAGATGAGAAAAGACAAATCTTGATTTCCTTTCACTAAGCCCACATTCTTTTAAATCTAGAAAACAGATATGCTAATAACTATACCATAAGTACTTAATTAGTACTATTCTATCACGGTAACTTATTAGAATGGTTATTATATTCATATACCATATTAATTCTTATTATTCATATTTATTATTCATATTACTATACTAATATTGGTGAAATACTTGGACCACAGTAATAGTAAGTAGTAATAAATGTTACCTATTAGAATTATGATGATACATCCTCATTTTTTGGCTCAAATTCTGACAGGTATCTGTCCACTGAAAAAAATGGAGGAATGAAAAAACAAATGACCAAAGATACTTGTTACTGCATTAAAAAGTCAAAATGTGTAAACCACCCAAAGTCCAACAACAAAATACAGCATTCCTTTACAGAATATTGGGTCATGGGCTATCTAACATTCAGCTCGTGGAAATGTCAAATCAGCTGGTTAGAGATGTGACTATTTAGGACCGCCTGGCCTAAATGAATGAACAGAATTTTATAATTATTGACCTGCATGCTTTTTACCCCAACTCATTCCTTACATGTAGGCTTAATTGTTTTCAGTATTGGGTTACTGGTTCCACAAAAGCCAGAGGAACAACTTTGTAGTAATCAGAATGTTACCCAATTGTATTATTGTTTACTTTATCGTAAATAATGGTGAACAGTGGTCAATAAATAGTTTTATATTCCTTTAAAAAAAAAAGAAAATGCCTGTAGCTTTCTTATTTCAAGTAACATGTAGTACAGTCTCCCAGTGAAACAGATGATAGGGACCCTCTCCACAGGGCACTGGGACAGGAGCGAAGCTTTGTTAGAATTTTGTTAAATATTTTTAAAGTGTTGTCAGTGTCAATGAACAAGCCTTTAGTGTAAGTACTTCTTAAGCTACGTTTGGTCCCTGGAAATGTGCTGAGATATTGGGGTTTGGCTCTAACTGGCAGCTGTAAGTGCCTTCCTGGGGGATCTCAGCTATCTTGAATGAAGGAGTGCCAGCCAAGCAGCCTGCCAAGCTACCCTCATGCCAGCACCAGATGCTTTGAACTTTCCATGGACACTGCGAGGAAGCCACACAAGCCTAGTTCCTTAAGGCACGGTCCTAGCCAACAGCTTGTGAAGATGTTTTGCCACTGTAAGCCTTGCGGAGCTGTAGATAAACTTGCAACCATTTCCTCTTCAGCCAGTGGGGAAACACTTCTTCTGGTGGCCTTGCAGAAAGGTTGTAACAGGTGCAAGATACAGTTCTTCATTTGCCATGAGGGGTATGCTATGATTGTGCGGACATTCTTGTCACACCCCTTTTCTAGCTATATAAGCAAGCAGTTCATGTCACTTAGTGAAGTTAGCCAGGTGACATCCTTCTGCGCTGCCTCCTGGTGTTGCAACATCAGATCCAATGAGGTTGTCTCTTGAATGATCTTCTTGCCTACTTTTTTTTTTCTCAAATTTTTATTATCAAACTGATGTACAGAGAGGTTACAGTATCATACGTTGGGCATTGGATACATTTCTTGTACTGTTTGTTGCCTTGTCCCTCATGCCCCCCTCTCTCCCCCCCTTTCCCTCCCCCCCCAGGTGTTCAGTTCACTTACACCAAACAGTTTTGCAAGTATTGCTTTTGTAGTTATTTCTCTCTTTTTACCCTGTGTCTCTCAAATTTGGTATTCCCTTTGAATTTCCTACTTCCAATACCAGTAAACACGGTTTCCAATATACTCAGATAAGATTACAGAGATAGTGTAGGTACAACCATAGGAAGGTGATACAAGAACATCATCAATAATAGAAACTACACATACACATAGGACGTTGAAAGTAGTTACAACTGTGATATATCAATTGTTTCCATAACATGGAGTTCATTTCACTTAGCATCATCTTATGTGTTCCTAAGGGTATAGCTATTGGGCCTTGTGATGCTCTGCTATGGCTTGCCTAAACCTGTACTAATTATTCCCAATAAGGGAGGCCATAGAGTCCATGTTTCTTTGGGTCTGGCTCACTTCACTTAGTATAACTTTTTCCAAGTCCTTCCATTTCCTTACAAATGGAACAATGTCATTCTTTCTGATAGAGGCATAAAATTCCATTGTGTATATGTACCACATTTTCCTGATCCATTCATCTATGGAGGGGCATCTGGGTTGGTTCCAGATTCTCGCTATGACAAATTGTGCTGCGATGAACATTGTTGTGCTGGTGGCATTACTGTGATTTTGTTTGTGGGCTTTTGGATAGATACCCAACAGTGGGGCTGCTGGGTCATAGGGGAGTTCTATATTGAGCCTTCTGAGGAATCTCCATACTGCTTGCCAGAGTGGCTGAACCAGTTTACATTCCCACCAACAATGAAGTAGGGTTCCCTTTTGGCCACATCCCCTCCAACAATTGTTATTATTAGTTTTATTGATATATGACATTCTTCTTGCCTACTTTTGATTTCCATCATTATTGGAGTGGCAGCGCTGGTGACACAAAGAAGAGAAGAAGCAGCGGCAGCAGTGGATATAAGAGCAGTGGCAGGGTGGCTGGGTCATCTGGGTGAAAGCAGCTGCTACATGGCTCCTATGACAGCAGGAGTGGCACTGGGGCTGGTAGTAATCACCAAGCCTGCGGTGGCAGAGGTGGTTTGGTAGTAAGAGCAGCCATGAAGTTGACACAAGACTACCACGGTAGTGGGGGCGATCAGCAGGCGTGGTTTTGGAACTGACAATAGTCCACTGGGGCCTCCTACACAGGCAGGAATAAACAACCACCACACTTCCCTCAGCAGTGGGAGCAATGGAGTCTATTGTGCCCTCCCCGAGTGGAGAAAACATTTGTATCAGGCTGAAACCTCTCTGTAAGGAAGGGAGGGTGAACTGGCCACTGATTAGGGTCTCCTTGGTGACAGGAAGGTCTGGGGTAGCCTCAGAAGCAAAACTGACATTAATAGAGCCAGGCAACAGTGGCAGTGAGACCTGCCAAACTCTTGGGAATCTGAACCCTGGAGATCAGAAGCTGTAACACTTATATCTGCTGAGACCTGCCAAAACATCAGGGCCTTTACTCTAAAAGGAGCCACCTGCTGCCTACTGCTTATTAAAAGAAAAACTCACCAAGAAGCCAGGGGTGGTGGCTCATGCCTATACTGGCTACTTGGGAGGTAGAAATTGTGAGGATTGAAATTTGAGGCCAGCTCTCTAAAGCTTGCAAGATTCCATCTCAACCAATAAAAAAGCTGAGCATAGTAGCATTGGCCTTTCATCTCAGGTCTCAATAGATAGGAGGGGCATAAATTTGAGATACTCACAATTGGAAAATAACTAAACTGAAAAGGGCTGGGGGCATGGCTTATGTGGTAGAGAGCCTGCCTAGGAAGCATGAGGTCCTGAGTTCAAACCAAAGTACTGAGCCTAGAATAACTTGACTCACTTCTCACCTGTCTATGGTTTTTATATAGGTTGAGCAGAAGGACTCCAACCATCTGATTTGTACAATTTTCACTCAAACTACCAATAATTCATGTATGTCAAATGACTCTCTGTGAATATTCTTTCTGTTCCTCATCATTGTTATCCTTCCTCTTTCTCAAGTCCTACTGTCCCAAATGATGTAGTGCCCAGTTTTCAATGATGTAATATCAAAAATTAGTAAAAGTACCACAATTCCAGACTATCCTAAGTTTATTTCTGGGTCTGCCCCTACCCTGCTGTGTCTTAGTCTTTCTGATGCTCTGTTTCTCACCTTTAAAATTTCAAGTTGCAGTGACATTCGAATGAAATGCCATTTGAAGAAAAAAAATAGCTAACCTTTATTGAGCTCTTTTTTTTTTAAGTATCACAGATTAAGAAAATTTAAATATATGCTCTTTCCCCCCCGTCAAAATAGTCAAATGGCAAGCAGGAGTTTAGATAGCTCTTATAATTTTTTTTTTTTTTTTTTGGCCAGTCCTGGGCCTTGGACTCAGGGCCTGAGCACTGTCCCTGGCTTCTTCCCGCTCAAGGCTAGCACTCTGCCACTTGAGCCACAGCGCCGCTTCTGGCCGTTTTCTGTATATGTGGTGCTGGGGAATCGAACCTAGGGCCTCGTGTATCCGAGGCAGGCACTCTTGCCACTAGGCTATATCCCCAGCCCCATCTCTTATAATTTTTATCCCTGGTATTACCTTGTGATTGTGTTTCATTACATGCAAAAGGCACTGTGGAGAAATAATTAAGGTGACTAATCAGTTGGCCTTAAGATAGTACAAGTACCCAGGTTGGCCTAGTATAATAACATGTACCTTTTAAAAGCAAAAAGCTTTCTCTGGCTGTGGCCAAAAGAAGAAATCAGAGTTGAAGGGCTGGGAGGACAGAGGTCACATTTGAAGGAGCCTAGGCAGTAGCCAGGATTAAGAATGAGCTCCTGTTTCTTTGGGTCTGGCTCTCTTCACTTAGTATAATTTTTTCCAAGTCCTTCCACTTCCTTACGAATGGGGCAATGTCATTCTTTCCATTGTGTATATGTATCACGTTTTCCTGATCCATTCGTCTACTGAGGGGCATCTGGGTTGGTTCCATATTCTAGCTATGACAAATTGTGCTGCGATGAACATTGTTGTGCTGGTGGCTTTAGTGTGTTCTTGTTTGTGGTCTTTTGGGCAAATGCCCAAAAGTGGGGCTGCTGGGTCATAGGGGAGCTCTATGTTTAGCCTTCTGAGAAATCTCCATACTGCTCGCCAAAGTGGCTGAACCAGTTTACATTCCCACCAACAATGAAGTAGGGTTCCCTTTTGGCCACATCCCCTCCAACATTAGACCCAAAGAAACATGGACTCTATGGTCTCCCTCATAGGGAATAATTAGCACAGGTTAAGGCTAGTCACAGCAGAGGATCACAAGAGCCTAATAGCTATGCCCCATGAATGCATAAGATAATGCTAAGTGAAATGAACTCCATGTTGTGGAAACGAGTGTTATATCACTGTTGTAATTACTTTCAACATGCTGTGTGAAACCGTAGCTTCTATTGTTGATGATCCTCTTGTATCCCCTTCCTGTGGCTGTACCTGCACTATCACTGTATCTTATCTGAGTACATTGGAAACTGTATATACTGGTATTAGAACTAGGAAAGTGAAAGGGAATACCAAAATCGAGAGACACAGGATAAAAAGACAAACAACTACAAAAGCAATACTTGCAAAACTGTTTGGTGTAAACCAACTGAACAACTCATGGGGGGAGAGGGAAAGGGGGAAGAGGAGGGGGGAATGAGGGAGGAGGTAACAAACAGTACAAGAAATTTATCCAATGCCTAATGTATGAAACTGTAACCTTGCTGTACATCACTTTGACAATAAATAATAAAAAAAAAAGAGATCCTGTTTGGCAAAGACCTCAGACTTATACCTGCAAGGATCTGGATTCTTTTAGCAACCTCGATGAACTTGGAAATGGACCCCTCTCCCCATCCAGGTAAGAGCCCATTCTGGTTGGCATCTTGCCTTCAGCCCTGGGATACTCTAAGCAGAGATCCAGTTGAGCCCTCTCAGACTTCTAAAACACTTAACTGTGAGATTATAAGTGAAATAAGATCACATGCCTCAAGTATCACACTCCCTAAGTGTGTTTTTTAGTCTGCTTTGTGGTGCTATAATAGGCTATAATGATAAACTACAATACCATGGACTGGATAAGTTATAAAGAATAGAATGTGTTTCTCACAGTTATGGATTCTGGGAAGTCCAAGATCCAGGTGGTGGTGGTCTCTAGGGGGCATTGCTGCCTACTTCCAAGACAGCGCTCCTCCAGAGGGGAGGACTGTGTTCTATCCTGGCAAAAACCAGAAGGGCAAGCAAGAAGGGTAAACTTCCTTATCAAACTTTGTCCTAAGAGTGCCCAATCCCCTTCACAAGAGCAAAGCCCCACTCAGTCACTGTCCAAATGCCACATTTATCAATATGATTGCCTTGGGAATTAAATTGAACTAAAATGTTGGAGGGGCCAAACACATCAAACTCATAGCGATTCCAAAACTGGCATGCACATTCTGGTCGTGTGCCCCCAGAGCTAAGGCTTACTCATGTGACACAGTGCCTGAGACATCAGGAAGTGCTCATTGCATAGGGGTTCCCTTCCCTTTGCTTTTTAGGATGCCCGTGGTTGCCACCCACAGTTTCTCACTTGCTACTGAGAGTTACTTGATGCTCTGGCCCAGGGTTCTGGCAAAGAGAATCCTTGGAACATTAGTTTTGCTCATGAGACAGGACTTTTTATAACAGGCCAAGATGTAGCTAGATCGAGCAAGATAAAACTGGAGATTTAAAATAAACTTTATGCTCTTGATGATATCTTTATTATGAAAGATACCTTACTGACAAAGCTTGGAAGCATTGAGATGATATATTTAGACTAATTTAGTTGAACATCCTTCCCGTGTATCTCCTAAATTCAGTGTGTTTGCTAGGCCAACTAGGATTGTGGAGTGAGAATCAGGCCATCTGGACCGACCTACCTATCCGTCATCATCAACCAGCTAACCAGCTATAGTCGATTCATTCAGCAAAATAAACATTTCCAGGATGCCCACTCTATGCTCCAGACTTCCTACTTCGGTTCCCTTGCATATAAAATTTGGGTGATTTGATCCAACTCTCTCTAGGGTCCCCGTCTATCACTAAATCTAGTACTGTTCTCACACTTGCTAACTTCTGGCAATCTTTTTCCAAGTCCCATCTGGCTCCATCTCTATGGGCATTTCCTGGGGTGTTTCCCAAGAAAGCCGACCCTGAGGGGACTCCGAACCTAATACTTGGGCTCAGGGCTTCTCATTCTAAAGCAAATGACATGTTATAGCCCTAAGGATGAGAATACATACAGAATACAGGCATGTCCCAAATGTCTTTCTTATGCAAAGCAAGGCAGGGCCACATCTGTATCAGCAGCTTGGTCAGATCCGTTCTTGGCCCTCCCAGATAGACCTGAGACTAGGAAGAGAGCTGTGACGATGGCGCAGACCGGGCCCAGGCCTCCTGTCTGCTGCGGGGGCTTTCCTGTGCCTGCTCCCGTCCACGTTAGCATGAAGCAGGAGCGGTAATTTCTCCTCCAGGCTCCTAGCCGTCCGTCCCCCTTCTCCAAAGGAAGGGTGCGGCTGGCGCGGGCCAGCCGGGAGCCCCCGCGGGCAGCTGGCGCCTCGCACCCAGGTAAGCGCACGAGACCGGGGTCGCCGCCTTTGCCATTAGCGCCAGCGTGGGGGAAAAGTGGGGAAGTGGGGCATCGGGCTGGCTCCCCTCGTCAGTCCCTCCCCGGCTTCTCCTCCGCGCTCCAGCCGAGGCGTGAGGCGTGTGCTCCCGCCCCGCGTGCCGCGCGAGCATCCCTGCCCCGGGTCGGGCGGGGCGCGTCGGTGCGCCGAGGCGCTGCGGTGCCCGCCGGCTGCCCTTGCCGGTGCGCGGCCGCCGCTCCTGCGGCGCCGTTGGCCCTCCCGCCACCCCCTCGGCGGGGCCCTTCCCTGTACTATGGTAATAGTGACATTCAGCGGGAAAGGCGCGCGCACAGCCCGCGCCCCGGCTCCCGCGGCGGGGAGGCTTGGGCGGCGGACCCCGCTACGCGCACCCCGCACCCGCCGCACCGCCGAGGCCGGGCGCCGGGCGCGACCTCCCCGCAGGCCCGGCCAGGCCGGCGCGAGGCAGCCCCCGCAGCCGCCGCCCTGATTGGCCCGCGAGCTCCAGGCCAGATCTAGCGGCGGGGGCTCCGGCGCAGGGCCGGGACGGAACCCACAGACCCAGCCTCCCTGCTCGTATATGGCAAAGTTTCTCGCCGAGCTCCTGGGCTGCACGTTGCCGAGCAAGGGCGCCTCTCCCATGTTTGAGGTAGGTGGAGGGTGTGTCCCCTGCGGGGACGGCTGTCAGCGGGGATCAGCGATTCCCCACCGACGCTGGGGTCCCCCTCGGTGCTGACAAGTGTGCCATCTCACTAGCCGGGCTCCTGGGGCGGGGCAGGGAGAGGTGGCCAAGAAAAGGGCAGGGACCCCAGAACCTGAATTCTCTTCCTTGCTCTCAGCATCTCTCTTCCCCCTTGTTTTTTCTCCCTTCCCTAGTTGACATGGGAACACGTTTCCTCCCAATCTGAATGAGTTTTACAAGTTGCTCTCTCCCTAAAATGCCGGATCTATATCTATTATATCTTTATCGATCTAAAATCAACAGCTTCTTTCAGTCCCTCTTGGCTATCCACTTTATTTCTCTCCTTTTAGTCTAAAAAAGTATTAACTGAAAAAAATCTTCGGGTCCTAAGGCTACTACCTGCTTCCCTCTTAAGTCCCCACCCCTTCCTCCACCTCCTGGGTGGCAGGAACTCCATGGGAATTAACACATTGGTTCTGTGAGTGGGGACACGGAGGGTTAAAATGGAATTTGTCACGTCCGATACACACACGGAGGCTCCGAAGGCAGGTACCTCTCATTGCTCACACCTGCATCCTGGGGGAGTGATGCTGTTTTGGCATCTCTGTGGGAAGCCAGGGAGGGAAGGATGGCTTCCTCCCTTGTCCTCCTGGGAGAAGTGGTACTGTCAAATGATTCATAGGAGACCTACGCTGGCCACTCATTCTACAGCTGTAATGGGGTGTCTTTTGTCTACTGAGTGTCCTCTGCTCAGACCTGCACCAGAGGGCCTGGCTTAGAACAGTTTAACCAGCAATAGCTATGCACTGTGCTCTTGCAGGCAAATGGCCTCACAACTTTCCATGAGTGATCACAGAAAAACAGAACTTGGGTCTCCTCTCTCAGGGAATTAGCAGTTTGCCCTTCAGCAAGGCACCTCTTCAGGTCTCAAACTCTCCCCATGGTCCCTGGGGGGCTCTGATTTCTTCTCACAGTGCCTACTGTTGGTGTCTTCACCTTCTGAAGTCACATGGAAATATTCTTTGATGTTAGAGCTCAACTGTCCAAATTGAGTTCTGTGCAAAAAAATCATTACCAATAGTGGGTGATGGGGAGGAGTTGGGAAAACAGTGGGAAATACCTGGACAGCTGGTAGTCAGAAATAGAAGAAATGATGAAGGGCCACCAAAGGAAAGCTTTCTAGGCCTATGGTGCAAGTCAACTGTTTCCTTTAGCCTGACATGGTTGCCCTTTGCTTGTCTGTGAAGTAAGTGGTAAGCATTTAGGAGTTACTCTGGAGATCTGAGATAGCCCTTTAAAATCACTTTTCTTTTTGTCTTTCTCTACCTCTACGTGTGTGTGTGTGTGTGTGTGTGTGTGTGTGTGTGTCCTGATCCTTGAATCCAGTGCCTGTGTGCTGTCCCTGAGCTTTTGTGCTTAAGGCTAGAATTCTACCACTTGAGCCTCAGTTCTACCTCTGTTTTTTTTTTTTTTTTTTGATAATTAATTGAAGTCTTACAGGCTTTTCTGCCCAGGCTGACTTTGAACCAGGATCCTCAGACTTCAGCCTCCTGAGTAGTTAGGATTAAAATCATGAGCCATTGGCACCTGGTAATCTACTTGGATTTTTTTTTTTATGGTTAAGTTACAGACATCTCTACCAAGAGGAGATACACACACACACACACACACACACGAATTACATACATAGGGTTGGGTATTCCTATGTATTTTATCCTCCAGCCAATAGACACCCCATCTTGACTTTTTAGAATACTCAATCCACCATGAATTATTTTTAAAATTAACCACAGATATACATTGAGATTTTACAAAACTAACAGAGACTATTTGGTCTTTGAGGAATTGAAGAGGAAGGAAGTTCCTCCATCTCTGGCCCCTCATATCTTTCTTATTTTTTATTATATACACCCATCCAGAGTCAAGAGCTACTAGAATATCTGCTGTCTTTGTATATCTACAAATGGCTGACACAGTTGGCTCAGTCATCCCTAAAACACTCCACTCAAGTACTATGATTAATCAGTGTCCCTGTAGAGATTAAGTGGACATCCATTTCTTACCTTTGGGGATGATGAGAGTCCAAGATGTTGAGGAGTTGAGCCAGATGTACTTTGTGGATGTTTTCTTCTTAGAAAGAGGCCCTGCAATAACATACTCCTGCCTGGAAAAGCTGTCATCCACCTCCCGATCTCAGAGAGGGAGACAGATGTGTCAGAAAGATGTTCTTACACCTTCCTGAATGTTAATGTCCTAAAAGTGAAAGTACTAGCACAATGAAATTACTTGAATCAGCCATTGTATTTCCACCAAGTGCTCTAATTTTAATACTGGGGCTCAGTTGTAGTTTCAGAGGGATCAGGAGACAAGGTAGATGTTTTCCTAATGAGTGGCCTTTGGTTAGAATATGGCCAGGAATGCAGTTTTGCCAATCCAGGCCCATTTGGTGTTCACAGAGGAATTGTTTCAGAACACTGAGCCTAGGCCCTCCTGACAAGGGAGTATGGATGTTATGTGTATATGTGTATGTACATTCTCCACTATGTATGTCTACTCTACACATTTCCACATTCTATTTTCTATCTCTACAGGTTCTCCTGCCTAGCTGCAAGTGTAGCTTATTTGAATCAACATATATTAGATAATAGCCATCAGTTATCACCTACTTTGGGCCAGGCATTGTTCTAAGGGTATGATATGCATGATCTGAACAAATGAGCAAAGTCACTGCAGTTGAAAACAACCCTTGAGGAGAGCACATGAAGAAGCTGTGCACTGGAACATGGGGTGTCTTAATGATCGTGGTGTTACCTTTTGCCTTACTCTGAGCAAAAAATTTAAATTTGCAAATCACGTCTCTGTGAATAATTAAAATTTTTCCTTAAAAACAAAGCAGACCAATGCCTAACGTATGAACCTGTAACCTCTCTGTACATCAGTTTGATAATAAATAAAAAAAACAACAACAAAGCAGAAAAGCAAAGGATAGGATAATGGCAGTGCCCTCTGAATGGGTGTAGGTTTCTGTACCACACCCAGGTGGAACATCTAAGGAGTCAATGTGCTTGATCTGTATCCGAAGTCTAGAAAGGCGGGGCAGAAGCACATAGACAAATGTTCTCAGACCTTGCAGGGCCTTGTATGCTTGTGTGGAGAGATGTCTGGTCCTGACATTCATTCGTTCCCTAGAAACTAGCATATATTATGAACTTGCCCTTCCTCTAGTCCTGTGTCTTAATGTTCTTGATAGGGTCTGAGTTCCAGGACAGGAAATGGCAAGAGGATTAGTCACTCAGAGGCTGCTGCCTTTTCATTTTATATATTCTCCTCCTAGTCCACTAGCCTGCATTTGAATTGTTTACCATCTAACCTGGTGGGACACCTTGAATGAGTCCTAGCTACTCTGTACACAGCAGTGTTACACAAGGGATGTTCAGTTCAGGGATGTGGTCTCTACCTTCATTCCCAGATGCACTCTTATTGTGTCACTGTTGGGATGACATGAGTACCTTACCACCAGAAATATTCAAAGGCTGAAGAAATTTGGAGACATTAATGGAAATATTCAAATTAAAATTTACTGTGACACTCTAGAGATAGCTTTTATTTAAAGTGCATAACCTGAGCTTTGTCTAATTTTATGTTACCAATAATGCTACAAGCTAAATGGTGTGGTCATTCCTTTTACACAAAGGAGACAGCCAGGGATCAGTATATGAATTGTCCAGTACCACTTACTTGTTAAGATTTGAGATGTAAGTCCTAGAAACCTTGCCATAAAGTTTTGCCAGCCACTGATACTTGCCTTACTCACTCCATCTTTTGCACTGTTATCGAAATTATCATTCTAATAGTTCACCTTAATATGGGCATATCCCAAATTTGTTGGTAGTTTGCTATTACGTGTAGATTCACCAGGGTACACAAACATCTTCACAGGTAGGTCACTGCCTCCCCCTCCCCCCAGTCTGTCCTTTCTCTTACCACATTTTTAGTGTACCAGTACTTTCATCTACTCCATTTCATGATCCTGTCCACACTGTTCTGCCTAGGATATTCTCCTAATACTCACTCTACTGAAGTTTCATCTGCCTTCAAGGATCAGCTCAAGTCTCACCTCCAAAACCAGTCGCTTGGCAATACCCAGCCCTCTGCCACAGGCCCATTGAATAGTGTGTGTGTGTGTGTGTGTGTGTGTGTGTGTGTGTGTGTGTGTGTGTGTGTGTGTTTCCTGATACCTAGGACAACTTCTTCATTTCTGTTTGTTTCAGTTATGTCTTCATTGTGAGAGTAATAGTTTTTAGTGCAAGGAGGTAAGGGCTAAGTGAGCTAATGCCTATAATGAAGTTAAAATAGTGCTTAATATATGTTAACTATTGAGGTTGTTGCATGTATCTCTGATCTCTGCTGTGTTAACAACCACGTACGTTTTTATGTTCTGAAGCACCTTCCATAGTGCTGCTATCCATTTTGCATCAAAAATAGATACCTGATGGAACAAATTCAACTTCCAACTCTGAAGGCTCATCATTTCCTTTGCTATTAAACCATTCGTTGTGTATTCGAAATTCAGAGTGAACTGGGTAGCCTATGGGTTTTGTTTTTTTTTAAATCAGGCAACCCTGTCTTCCCTTGTGTGCGACTCAGTCTACCTGGGGAAATTTGCCCTCTTCCTTTCTTCTTCATAGCACAAATCTTCCTTGTCACAAATCATGTCTCAGGCCAAGAGGGCTATGTATAAGAACGTGCAGCCTGGCCAGCCGTCTATCCTCACTGCCCCTGGTGTGAAAATACTGGAGAGGGAAAATTTCACCCTGCATGTATCATGGCTGTGAATGAGAGCTGTATTAATGGCGTTCAACTTACTCATTCTTCATTCAATCCTTCATTCATTCATTCAACAAGCATTATTAAATGTTGTCGTTGTCTTATGCACCCTGTGGGAGGCTTATTAAGAGACATTCAAACTGTTTAGACTGTGAAATACATTTTGCATTAAGTACCTATAACACTGAAATTAAGTTGCCAGGATAATACCTTTCCTTATAATGTGGGATGCACTTTGATCTTTTCAATTCTCTCCTTTCCAATCCATTTCTTCTATTCTTTAAAATATAGACTGCTAAAAGCCCACAAAATTGATTTCATGGCTTGTAACCCACAATTTGAAAAGCACTGCTACATAGGATAATAAGATTCTATTTTTACAAAACAATTTATATAACTCTATTATTCTAGGACTATATTTATATGTTATTATACTATATATTAGGAGATTCGTATGATCTATATTTATACACCAGTCACTATGAACAACATTCTTTGGGAGAAAGCATTTTCAGCATTTCAAATAACTATAAAACAATGTCTGTCTCTAAGTTAAGAGAACATTTAAGGAAAATGTTACCTGAGAATATTTTATGACATGGTTTTATACATTTTTAAGCAATGACCCGAAGTTTCTGTTTGTTTTTCTCATTATCTACTGGTCCTCAATGAGCTCCATTGGTTGGGTTACCTTTCAGGGCTGATTTATGGATCTTTTCAGTGTTTTACTTGACTCTCTTTCTTCCCAAAGGAAGGCACACTTTAAAAAATGTTTATCCCTTTATGTTATGCTCAATTTGCCTATTAGAGCTCTAAGTTTGTGTGTGTGTGTGTGTGTGTGTGTGTGTGTGTGTGTGTGTGTGCAAGCGCCAGTCTCAGGGCTTGGACTCAAGACCTCAGTGCTATCCTTGAGCTTATTATTTTTTTGCTCAAGGCTAGCACTCTACCACTGGAGCCACAGCTGCACTTCTGGTTTTTTGATGGTTAATTGAAGTCTCATGAGCTTTCCTGCCTGGGTTGGCTTCAAATCATGATCCTTGGATCTGAGCCTCCTGGGTAACTGGGATTACAGGTGTAATCATTGGTGCCTGGCAGTTTTGCCCATTTTAATGAGCAGTTGAGCTCTTCTTTCTGAGTCTGTTGGAAGATTATTGTACTTCTCATCTAGGTGGCCATTTCGGTGGGCTTCAAGGATCCAGGACATGAGCCATGTGCTCAGGCTGATTTGAAAGCAAATAACTTAGACAAATATGACAGAACCTTCTGTGATTGGACAATGGTAAGTGATCATAGGAGAGAAGTTTAGTTTGAGAATAAGAGCTCCTATTGCCACAGCTGGGATTTCTACAAGGCTCATTTGAATTTTAAGCTAATGGATACTGGATTTGTCGTATAAATCCACAATTTTTGTTTGAAGGCCAATTGAATTGCTCTACTACGTCTAAGCCATTGTATACACAGGAGCAACTCGACTTAGCTTTTGTGTTAGTTGCTTTTAAACTCCTCATGTGGTCCTAAATGCACACATTTTTATTTATAGGAATATTTGGTCCCATTATGATTACATCTGTCTAATGGCTTCTTGCTGAGAAACTGTTAGATGACTTTTTCTTTGTTTGTATTTCAATAAGGAAAAGATGGTGTTTCATATCAGTCAAATAGCCATTGCTAGCAGGATGTCATAGGGAGAGGGGATAGGCGCTCAATTCTTTGATGCATTTCCTTTTTTGCTTAGTGCTTGTCCATTTATGATGGTCTTCTTGCATATTCTGAATTTCTTTACTTTGCATGTCTTTGATAAGTTACATTAGGTTGGGTACTGACTTTTACATTAGGAAAGTTCTGCCTATATAATGTTGTCCTTTGAGATGTTCCATAATAAAAATGACAACTTTTATCTGCCTGAATTTGTGATGAGTAGGGGCGGTGCCCTCACACTGACCTGAAACTCACTTCTTTCCAAGTTTACAGTATCACATACACTGCCATCTTTGTATTTCTCTTCTTTTACCTCTATGGACTGTCTGTCCATGACCACTGCAGATTCTTTCTTGGATTTGTATCTTCCTTTCTTTTCTTCTTATCTTTAAAAAAAATAAATCCACATCACTTTTCATTTGTTGATTTCATTGTTTTGTACATCTACTATACCCAAGGAGCATTAGGGGCTGTGGAAGATTTCACAATAAACCAGATTGTTTTTCTTCCCTTAATCCCTCAATCTCTCTACAACTCCTGATTACACTGCTAGTATACTGCAGAGTCTTTTCATCCTTACTCATCTATATAAGGGTCTGCATGGCTATTTTGAAAGAAGGTTTTAAATTATCCTAAGTTATTTCTAAGGTCTTCTATCAAGTATCTTACCTTGCCAGCCAGTTTTCCTACCTGCATTGATTTTCTTCAGGGATACTCACAAGGCAGATACAAATTCTTCCTCCTGTGGCTTTGTTTGTGCTACTTCTCAGTCCTCTGATTGACCTGTGCCCATTCTTCCCCTCTTCCTAATTGCACCCTACCGGATCTTCAGTGCCATGGCAAAGGGCCAGCCCTCCACAAATCCATTCGCAAACACAGCAGAGGGGCTGTGGGAATCACATACTTACCTCCAATCCTGGCTTCCTCTCTTTTAACCCATGTGAGCTTAATGAGATAAATGACTTCTTTGTGTTTCAGTTTTAGTTTCTGCAAAATTGATATGATAGCAGCTACCTCACAGAGCTGCTACGGGGATTAAATAACTCAGAATGCTTATTATAGTGTTTGATATAAAGTAATTGACATGTAAAAAATAATAATTATTGTTATAAACCTTTACCTTGATCTCCATACCCTCAGTCACTCTGCTTTGACTGTCTTAGAACTTGGCTTAAACATTTCTGTATCCTCCACAGTGCTGACCAAAACAGGGC
This sequence comes from Perognathus longimembris pacificus, assembly GCF_023159225.1. NCBI lineage: Eukaryota > Metazoa > Chordata > Mammalia > Rodentia > Heteromyidae > Perognathus > Perognathus longimembris. The sequence goes on from NC_063176.1 coordinate 20,381,309, forward strand.
TGCATATTTCATATGATGTTTTGGCAGAATCTGGAAATCACTTTATTTCTGGATGTATTTAACTTTCCATGGAAATGTGACAGCTACATCTTTTGATGACTTACCTCCTAGTCTACAGGATACACTTCACAGCTAACTTAGCCTGCAAATGTACAAATTATTCTAATATTCTTTTACACACAACTGTAGCAGAAGCAGAGCTAGGCAAATGTGTCAACACTAAATGCTACTTATGTGCAGTTTAACCACAGATTACACTATCATTGGATACAGACTATATTCTCTTTTTCAACTGGTTTGCAAACATACACTCAATGTAGGCCAAGAGAAGGAAATTCATGTCATAACTCATCAGACTTATTTTCCACCCTGTTGGTGAAGAGTTCTGATTTGATGTCAGATGACCCCAAAGGTAATTTACTCAAAGAATATTTATCCACCAGGATTCCTTCTTACATTTCCAGTGGGAAAGACGCAAATAATGATGCACTACTTCTCTGAAACCTCTCCTGGTGCCTGGAAGCATGGCTTTTACTATCATAGAAGCTGTTCAACTTGACTGCAGGTCACATGGGGTGTCTGCAGGGAGGCAAAGGTGCTGGCACCAGGTGGTAGTGTTGTGCATTGCAAGCCTCTGCAGCAGGAGCCCTAACATCTGTGTTCCAATCTTGGCTCATCTCCTCACTGGTTCCAGCTACTGGAGTGAATGTCCTTTTCTCTCTGAGTGCCCATTTCCATAGCTCTGATAGGAAAATATCAATATTCGATTTGCTTCACTCACAAATACAATATGAGGCTCTAGTGTGGTAATAAATATGAATGTTTCTTACAAAATGTCAATTATTATACAAACAGGAAGTGTTAATTTCTCATGTTGTCTGATATATTGTATACCATTTAATGTATCCCACGTGCACAGATAGGGTGATGTCTTGTGAAGGACACACAGCAGAATAGTGTTAGCCAGCTTCAGGGGGTCACGGACAAATGGGAAGGTTGACTCCTGCATAGCTCCTCCTTCTTCTAGAAGTGGCTTCTTTCAGTGGCCACAATTGCGGCTGGTGAAAGGTTCATTCATTTCTTCCCTGTCCCTAAGAGATCTCATACTCAACTTTGTGAACCTGTGCTACTCAAGTCTGCTGAGCTTTGGCTTCCTCTCAGTAAAGTAGATAATGTCATATAAAGTTCCTGTCGTGTGAGTGTAACATACTTAGTAGTGCTGGGGATGTGTTATTCATAACAGCAATAAGGATTTCCTGCTAAGCTCACTCTTCCATATCCCAAAGCTTTAATTTGAACAGCTCAGTATTAGTCATCACGCACAATTGTGTTGGTTGCAGTCAGTACAATTGTGTTCTAACTGAGGTGGGGAAGGAAAGATTGGAGAACATAGAGACAGGAAGAATAAGAATTGATAGAAATGTGGTCGATAATTGCATCAGAAATTTTATTTTATTCTTTGTTCAAAGTTCAATAACAATTTGCTACTGGAACCAAAGCAAACCTTTCTTCGAAGAGGTCAGCACATTTCCACACTTGCCCTTTTCTGTTTACTGTTGTTCTCTGTACAGAATGATCACTTATTCAACATCCTCTGAAAGAACCATACCCCAGTTCAGTCAGTGGGAAAAACAGAGGCAGTGTCACAGGTGGTGTTAAAATCATCCCTAAGTATATGCAATATATTTACATGATGACCCAGTCTCTCTTTCTGGGTCAGAGCTGTGTTATTAATGTGACAGTACATGGAGTGTGTTAGTATTCAGGTTCACATGGGGATTAAAAGCACCTTCTGAACTAAACTTGAACCAGATTTATAAGTATACTTGTAAACCAGGTTTATAAGTAAAATTTCCTCTATCTAGTTCTTTTTTTTTTTTTTGTCAGTCTTGGGCCTTGGACTCAGGGCCTGAGCACTGTCCCTGGCTTCTTTTTGCTCAAGGCTAGCACTCTGCCACTTGAGCCACAGCACCACTTCTGGCCATTTTCTACATATGTGGTGCTGGGGAATCGAACCATGTATACGAGGCAAGCACTCTTTCCACTAGGCCATATTCCCAGCCCCAGTTTCCTTTATCTAATGGAGGGGAAATATTGGTGACAGAAGGAAGATTACAGAAAGTGGATCAGAAAGTGAGTCTGAGGGCTTATGATTATAGATTGCAGAAAGATATGCAGAAATATTTCAGAAATGGTTCTTTGAACTCCTTTCCTTTTGTTTCTTGAATTTAGCTACACCATGTCAGTAGAAAGAGCTTGACATATGATGGTCCACACTTAGCAGGGCTCTTTTAGAGAGCACGACTCAGTGGCCAGGCAACATGGGACATCCAGGCACAGCAACACTACATAGTTTGCTGCAAGGACAAGGGAGGTGCACAGGTGACCTGCAGACAGCAACGTCCAGTGGCCCAATTGGCTCAGCAGCTGACATGGCATAATTCCTTTCAGAGGGCATCTACTGATGCCCAAAGAAGAAAATATGCTTGGAAGATGACCATATGTTCTCAGCATGGGGATGGGGTTAAGTAGCTAGCAAAATTCAAGGGTTTCTTAAGGTAGTTTGTTTTGTAATCCTTTCTTTCCTTCCTTCCTTCCTTCCTTCCTTCCTTCCTTCCTTCCTTCCTTCCTTCCTTCCTTCCTTCCTTCCTTCCTTCCTTCCTTCCTTCCTTCCCTCCCTCCCTCCCTCCCTCTCTCCCTCCCTCCCTCCCTCCCTCCCTCCTTTTCTCTTTATTTTCTTTTCTTTCTTGTACAAGGGATTGAACTCAGGGCCTTATGTTTGCTTGAGCCATGCTTTTTCCCTCCTAGTAATTTTTCAGGTAGGGTCTCACACTTTTGCCTGGCCCCTCTGTCAAGCAAATTGTACCTACCTTTCTCCCTTTAATCTCCTGAGAAAATGAGACTACAGGTGTGTGCCATTGGCCTGGCGTGGTTTTTGGTATAGTCTCATTCTGATGTAATTTAACTTTTGCTCAGGCTGACCTCAAACTGTGATCCTTCTATCTCAGCCTCCTGGGGTTATAGGTGTGTGCCACCCAGCCTGGCTCCTATTCTGTTTTTCAATCAGGGTTTTCCCCACAGGCTGCAGATGGGCCTTTTGTGAAATAAAATCCCCAAAGTCAATTTTGGTCCCAATTTGGTTTATTTGAACTGAATTTCATGTATGTTACAATGTGCTAGTTGTCTGTTAAGAGAAATTAGGGTGATGTGGGAGAGATTTCACACACTAACACAAAGCTGCCAGACAGAAAAACACGGAGAGATTGACACACAGTGATTTGTTCCTGGAATGCCATGACAATTACAGGGACTTTGTGACCAGTGTTTAAAGTGAATAGAAAGCACACTGGCTTTATTTACCGGCTTTGCTCCTAAAGTGTGCTTGTGTATGTGAGACCACGCACATGGGAGACTTCTCGGGGCTTAACAAACTGACCTTTCTTTCCCTCTCAGTTTCCCTTTGGCCTCCTTCTTCTCCAGCTCGGGGAGTTCCTCTCGAAGAATCTGTGACATGCTGCGTGCGACTTTCATTTTCTCCATCACATTCTGCAAATAGAAACTGATTTCAGTCTTTTTTTCTCATGTATAAAGAAATCAAGCATCTGATTTCACAGACCAGAAAGAAATGGCTGGAAATCTTCCAGCCAGGCCCTGGGGGAACCCCCTAAAATTATCCTCTGCCTTCTGGACCGTCCAGATTGCTCGTGCGTGGCTGGAGAAGAAGGGGGGCAGGGCAGAGGGATTTGGGAAATAAATTTTCTTGTGCCCCGATGCGGTGTGTGAGTCAGATGGCTGGACTAGTCCGCCTGATGCCCACTGCGAGTTGTTTTAGGAGTCCATTTGTTCTGTGCCAGGTTCGTATGGGCAGGCAGCTGGGTGGGCCCTCTGGGCTCCGTAGTTAATGCAGACCTCGCTCTCTGCATGTCGTGTGAATCCCTCTTCGGTGCAAATACTCATAAATGCAGGGACTGCTACTGGCTTTCCCTCAAGTGGCATTTTTGATCCGGAGTTGCTGTGGGTTACAGTGACTGACATGGGGGCTCTTACTTAGCAGAGTTGATGGGCAATAACCAAAGATCACCAAAGCACCTCCTACACTTCATTTTATTAGAAAACAGAGAAGGAATTAATTTACTCCTTTTATACGTGGCAAAGCCAAGGAGCATGGAGTTAAGGAATATTCTTTATTAGAAAACACCTTGGATGTAAAATTGTCTAGCTAGTCTTGCAGATAATAAAAATATTTTCCTATATACATTTTGGGCACTTATCACATTTAGCCTTTTCTTCTATATATATAATACATATATATGTACACACATGTGTACATAGGTACATGTACATGTACCTATGTACATGTGTACATATATGTATGTATATATATACACATGTGTGTACATATATATGTATATACATATACATACACATGTATGTGTACGTATATATGTGTGTATATATATATATATATATAATCATAAAGGTTATTTACAGGGCAGCCTTTTCTTTTGTGATAGGATATCACAACATTTTTTCCTGGGCTGGAACTGTGATCTTCTGGTCCCAGCCTTCTACATAGCTGGGATAATAGGTGTGAGCAACTAACCCTGGCTTACACTACATCTGCCTTTTTAAAAAATTTTATTAATTAAATTTTGTTGACAAGGTGTTGTGCAAAAGGGGTACAGTTACATAATAGGGCAGTGAGTACATTTCTTGTGATATCTTACACCTTCGTTTTTCTTTCCCTTCCCTAGATCAGGTAGGCATATATACAATACCCAGTGTACCAAAATCATATACAGTAGCCACGTGGCATACGCCAAAGGAAATTCACCTAGAACTTTAAATATAACGTCAGCAATAGAGTGTGCTTATCCTTGTCTTATATGATCATACATACATAGCTTTTGAGCTATTGTGATCCACTGAGAGGTCTATTTTAGACCTTTTTTGTTTAGTAGTTGTTTGGTTTTAGCTACATAATGTAAGGTCGCTGACCCAAACCTGTGGAAATACCATTTGACAAGAAGTTTTTTGTTTCACAGACCTGGTCTCTAGTGTCCCCCTGTCCCCCAACAGTCATATATCAAGGAGACCATGCACCTTTGTTCTCTGTGTTCTAGGCTTGTCTCACTCAACATTATTTGTTCAAGTTCTGACCATTTCCCTGCGAATACCAATATTTTATCATTTCTAATCGCTATCTAGTATTTCATTGTGTATAGTTACCACATTTTTTGGATCCATTCATCTGTAGAGGGGCATCTGGGTTGTTTCCATATTTTGGCTATTGTGAATTGTGCAGTGATAAACATGGATGTGCAGATGTCTTTTTGATATCCTGAGACCTATTGCTCATGATAGATGCCTAGGAGTGGTATGGCTGGGTCATAGGGTACACTACATCTGCCTTTTGAGACAGAGTTTGAAGATGTAGCTCAGTGGCTTCAAATGCAGATCCTTGTGCCTCTGCCTACTTAGTGTTGGGATGCCAGGTGTGGGAATAGGGCGAAGCGTTTGTCAGGAAATGGGGAGATGCAGGCAGAAGGATGCAGTGTTGCAGACATGGAGGATGGACAAGTCTAGAAATCTGATGAACTGTAGTTAATAGAGAATAATTGTATTCAGGCGTTTTGCAAAGAGAGTACCGACTGTGATTCAGGGTTCATACAGAAAAAAAGGATAACTGCGTGCTTGTTTATGTAACGATTTCACTACATATATGAAAATGGGGTGCATTTATCATCTCAGTGGTGGCTCCAAGGACTCAAGGCAAAAGCAGAACAGCCTATTTCTACCATCTAAAGTTTCCCTTTGGGGGGAATGAGGGACAAGGTAACAAACAGTACACGAAATGTATCCAATGCCTAACGTATGAAATTGTAACCTCTCTGTACATCAGTTTGATAATAAAAATTTGAAAAAAAATAAAGTTTCCCTTTGGCAATTATCTCTTAATGTTCAAGTTCAAATACTCAGTCATTTGCCACTTGATTTGTGTGACTGTGGGCAAGTTATTTAACATCTCTAAGTTTCAGTGTTTGTGTATATAAGAAGGGGACAGAGGCTATTAAATAAAAATATTGGTACCCCCCCATCTCTCTCTCTGTATATATTATTGAGAACTATGTCAGCACATAAATAACATTGAATATTACTTTGCTTATTATTTTCCACTTCATGGTTGGACTTGATTTAAATTTTTGCTTATTTTCTTCTCCTGTATAATTTTTTGGGGTTGGGTATTTAGTGAACATGTAACAGGGGTGGGAAGATCTCAAGAAAAGTTTCTTGTCATATGTTTTTGTTGTAGTTTTTGTGCCAGTACTGGGGCTTGAACTCAGGGCTTGGTCCATTAGGTTTTTCCTCTCAAGGCTGATACTGTACCAATTGAGTAGCAACTCTTGGCTTTTTGGTGGTTAATTGGAAATAAGAGACTCACAGACTTTCTTCCTTGAGCTGGATTTGAACCATAATCCTCAGGTCTCAACTTCCTGAGTAGCTGAGATTACAGGATGAGCCACTGTCACCTGGCTTGGAACATTTGCTTTATCCTTTGCCTACATAAAAACTAAATTAGAGGCTGGTCACAGGTGGCTCATGCCTGTAATCCTGGCTATTCAAGATGCTGAGTTCTGAAGATCATGTTTCAAAGCCAGACTGGGCAGGAAAGGCCTTGAGATTCTTATCTCCAGTTAGGCACCCCAAAACTGGAATTGGAGCTGTGGCTCAAAGTGGTAGAGCACTAGCCTTGAGTGTAAAAGCTCAGGAACAGCACCCAGGCCCTCAGTTAAAGCTCTAAGATCTATGAAAACAAACAAACAAACAAGCAAATAAAAACCTAAATTATCGTCCACAGCAATAGCATTGATGGAAACCTGGCTTGATCTCTTTGTTATGGATAAATAATTCATTGTTTATTGTTCTCTCTGAGTGTCTTGTCTTATCATTTACTCTTCTGAGTGGGTTATTCTTTGAAGAAGAATTTATTTCATCCTGATTATATGTGGCCTGTATGTGTTTGGTGTTGTAAGGAATACTGAAGGAACAGGATGTGAAGAATTTATTTTATCCTGATTATATGTCTGGTATGTGTTTGGTGTTGTAAGGAATACTGAAGGAACAGCATCAGTGTCTGCCCCAGGTTCACTTGATTTCTAAGCACAAAAAGTGAGGCCTGTTCTGAGCTGAGGTGGGATAGAGAACCACTCTGCCTATTGTATGGTAAAGATTTCATGAGATTACTCTTTCCCCAACAAATTCCCAGTCAGTACTGGTGATAGCATGTAAAATAGTTTTCAAAAGAAGTAGATTTGAAAAAAAATTACAATTTTTAGATTGATGTGAAAAATAGGTAGAATACATTATCATTTGTGTGTTGCCTCCTTTAAAGATACAAGTCAGGATTAAAAACAGCAAAACGGTAGGATTATGTCTAAGCTTGCACCCAGTTGTAAAACCTTTTTAAAACTATAGCTCTTTATTGGATTTTCTGACTTTTGTTTTGTAGTGCCTTAGGCAAATTACTCTCCTCATAGGTAAAGTGCTCTAACCAACAGTCTTGCTGGGCACTGGTGCAAACTCAATGAGATACATGTACTAGGATATAAAAGCACTTAGCAGAGTGCCTAACACAGGAAAATACGTATCTGATTAATACTATTTTTCTTTCTACATTAGTGGATATGCCCCTTGTCTTTCCTGGACTGGGGTTTAAATTGAGTGCACCGTTTGGAGCTTCTCCTGGTGCTCACTTTCATCCTGTTGTACCCTAGAGCTTACAAGCTTGCTGCGATTCTACTTCATAGTCCAGCAAAGAGTTAATATTGTGTTTCAACCTTTCTGGTTTGCTGGAGCTACTTAATCAGAAAAATCATTACAGCTTTTCTTTTTTTGTGTGTGTGCAACCCACTGATGTCCAAAGCAACTAATTAGAGAGAAAGAGTATAGAAAATCAATCTTTACTAACATTGACATTTCTTCCAACTTAAGCAATTGGGTTGCTATGGTCTTTGTGAAATCCTATAGAAATCTAAAATTATCACAAAAGATTATTTTATAGGACTATAATAGCTTCTTGGTGGCAGAATGAAGATTCCTTGAATATTAAATACACAGTCAGAATGTGGAAGTGATCTTGCATATACCCTGAGCTCCTTGTATAAGCAGCCTATGCTCATGACACCATTCAAGAAGCTTCAGGCAAAAGGGACTGGTATAACTCTTTGAGGATCTATCCTACCACAAAGTAGGGAGGAAAGGACGGTGTTAGAGTTTTCTTAACCTCTCTAGCTCTGGACCGTTGTCTTCCCAAGCTCCAGAAAGCCATCTGTATGCAATACATCTGACAAGGTTCTCTTAGCCCCAGTTTTTAACTGAGATTTTTGTTCAGTGAGAATCATTGTTCAGAGTGGGAAGCGTGAGGGCAAGACGTTTGTTAGTGAGAGACATCTGAAAGGTCCCCTTGGCTTAGCTGTGCTCCTCTGTTTATGATCACAGCCCTTGTAAGGTTTTCGTTTCTACCCAGCCTCACTATATCCAGTTTCCTGTAATTCTCCTTTGTCTTCTTATTTTAGGGATAGTGTTTAGATATGGGGTTAGAGAACTCCAAGATACTGCACTGTGCCTGTTGATTTTTCTACACCCTTTCTGTATCTTTGTAAATGATCAATGTTTTCTTGAACTTTCATTCCATTTCTTAGTTTGAGGATGTCATATGTTTTCTACCTGATCTTTAAATGATAGGGGATCAGATGGCTAGTGTCTGCATTTAGGATGCTCTAACAAAATACCAGAGACTGGATGATTTGTAGACTCTGTGGTGATGAAATGATAGCTCTCCTTTCACATTAATCGATACAAGAGGAACAGGTCTCTCATAAGTCCATTAACGTGATTCTGGATGATTCCATTTCCATGAGAAGATCCCCTCCCAAAGGTCCCATTTGTTAGTACCATTATTATTATTTTTGGTTGTTGTTGTTGTTTGTGGGGCTTGAGCTCAGGGCTTGGGTGTTGTCCCTGAGTTTTTCTGCTCAAGTCTTGCACTCTACCACTTGGAGCCACACCTCTATGGCTGATTTTCTGATGGATAATTAGAGGTAAGAGTCTCCTAGACATTCCTGCCTGGCTCGGATTTGGACTGCAATCCTCAGATTTCAGATTCTTGAGTAGCTAGGATTATAGGCATGGGCCACCAGTGCCTGGATAAATACAATCATTTCAAGGGTGAAAATTTCAACATATGAAATAACTTTTCAGAAAATAGCAGCTAGTATGTGGCAAGCTGGGTCTTGAGCCATGTTTTGTGACTCTAAGGCTACTAGTTGTTTTGGTGAGCCAAACCATGGGAACTAGTTAAATTAATTAGTTCCTTTGAAGTAAAATACATGCAACTATCTTTCAGTGAGTATCTTAGCCAGAAATTATGTGCCTAAGGATAGTCTTTTGTGTTTTGATATGGATATAAGAAAATTAAATGCTAGTGACGAATTTCACCTTATAACAAATCACCTTCAAATCAGCTCAGCCAAACAGAGCAATGCTGGGAAGATGTTAACAGTGTTCAAAAATACGTTTATCCCATAAGTGAATCTTTTTGTTGTACAGAATATTCAGTGTATGTCGGGTGTGTAACCTGAGAATTGGAATAGATGTTATATGGAAGGTGTCAGATGTTTCTGTCCTTAAGATAATGACAGTCTAATGAAAGGGAGATAGGACAAAGATTATAATCACATTGAAAAATAAATAGTACATTTTTCTGTCTTCATGACATTGAAAGCCCCTGAAGTCAAGGGTGAAAATTTACCTTTCTTCAACAGTCTTGCCTCCTCTTTACATAGTTGGCCAGAAAGTGGTAATTTCTCAGTAAATATTTGGTGAATAAATAAATGCAATTTCAGTAGGTGATATTGTAGTATCTCAGGAACCAGAATGCGAGTTTTATTTAATTATTATTATTTTTATCCATCTCAGTTACTAAGCTATTTGGCTTATTCAGTGGGATTATTGCTTTGCTAGACATTGTGTGAGAGGGTGGTAGTAATTCTTTTCTATTCAGGTTTCTGTATGGAAAAATTGGATTATTAATTCAGTGTTATAATGTTATATCTTTAATAAATTTAAAAAGTGCAGCTGTTTAGGTAAACAGATCAATAATATGATGGTTTAAATCAATTTTGCTATGAAACATCATTACTTTTCTTGTGCGTAAAACTTTGAAAATTAATAAACATAAGCTCTTTATTGGCTACTGATTTTGCAATGTAATGCTGATCTATAACAATGGTGACTCTCACCAGTTAGTTGTGTTTCTTTTCGTTGCAGGATTTTACTAAGGCAATATCTTGCTCTAATTCTGCCTGTCTGGTAATCACCTATACATTTCAGAATTTAGAGAATGTCCAGTTCACCTGTGCCATGAAAATACATTCTGTTCCCTTTACAATGCAATAAATGAGACTTGTCTTTTTAATATCAAAAGTAGCTTGATTATCTTTTGAATGATACTTTCTGAGAAATAGGTCTGTTGAGAAGATAATGGGCAAGTAAATGTTCACGTAAAAACTACATTGTGTTCATGATATTTCCTTAAATAAAAGTTAAATAGAAAGCTATACAATAGCCCTGAAGGGAGGCTGATCAAGGCTCTTTATTACTCATTTTTATCAAAGTGGTTGCCTTTCCCTATTTTACCCCTATGTGTATGAATCTGCCCGTTTTTAGGGCTCAGATTTTGGGCCACATCTTTGAGTAGACACCGTATGAATAGGTCAGTCTCTTCTTTTTTTCTTTCTTTCTTGTGAAATTATAAGAACCAGACATACCTCCATTAAAAATACATACCTTGGGGGCTGGGAATGTGGCTTAGTGGTAGACTGCTTGCCTAGCATGCAGGAAGCCCTGGGTTCCATTTCTCAGTACCACATAAACAGAAAAAGCTAGAAGTGGCACTGTGGCTCAAGAGGTAGAGTGCTACAGTGCTCAGGCCCTGAGTTCAAGCCCCAGGACTGGAACACACACACACACACACACACACACACACACACACACACACACACGTCTTTCTCTCCCCCCCAATTTTTCTGAAGTTCATTTTAATAAATATTACTTTATTTGATCAGAGGCACATAGGTGTTGCACCTTTGTGTTTCTCCCCTAAGAGTATCTTCCTGTCGTCTCACTGTGTGTCGAGAGTCCTGTACAATTTATCATGTCCCAGGGTATTTTAGATCCAGTTTCCACATATGAAAGAAAACATGTGCTGTTTATCTTTCTGAGCTTGGCTTACCTCAAATAACATGATTTGTTCTAGGTCCATCCATTTTCCTGCAAATGACATAATATAATTCTTTCTAATGGTTGTGTAAAATTCAATTCTATATAGATACCACATTTTTTGGACCCAGTCCTCTAATGTAGGACATCTGGGCTGCTTCCAGAACTTGGCTATTGTGAAGAGTGCAGCAGTGAACATGGATGTGCAGGTGTCCTTTTCATATGCTGGTTCATGATACCGAAGGTAGGAGCCCAGGAGTGGTATGGCTGGGTCATAGGGAAGATCTATGTTAAGATTTTTGAGGAACCTCCAGACTGCTGTCCAGACTGGTTGTACTACTTTAAGGAATTATTTTCTTTTTTTGAATACTTACTTATTTATTGTCAAAGTGATGTACAGAGGAGTTACAGTTTCATACATAAGGCAATGGGTACATTTCTTGTACAATTTGTTACCTCCTCCCTCATTTCCCCCCTCCCCCTCCCTCCTTCCGTCTCCTCCCATGATTTGTTCAGTTGGTTTACACCAAATGGCTTTGTAAATATTGCTTTTGGAGTTGCTTGTCTTTTTATCCTTTATCTCTTAATTTTGATATTCCTTTTCCCTTCCCTAGTTCTAATACCAGTATATACAGTATCTAGGGTACTCAGATGAGATACAGTGATAGCACGGGGACGACCACAGGAAGAGGATTCAAGAGGATCATCAACAACAAAAACAAAAAAAAAGCAACGGTTTCACATGGCATGTTGAAAGTAATTACAACAGTTATATAACACTTGTTTCCATAACATGGAGTTCATTTCACTTAACATCATCTTAAGTGTTCAATAAGGGCATAGCTATTGGGCTCTTGTGATCCTCTGCTGTGACTAGCCTAAACCTATACTAATTATTCCCTATGAGGAAAACCATAGAGTCCATGTTTCTTTGGGTCTGGCTCACTTCACTTAGTATAATTTTTTCCAAGTCCTTCCATTTCCTTACAAATGGGGCAATGTCATTCTTTCTGATAGAAGCATAAAATTCCATTGTGTATATGTACCACATTTTCCTGATCCATTCGTCTACTAAGGGGCATCTGGTTTGGTTCCATATTTTAGCAATGACAAATTGAAGGCACATAATTTCTATTGCATTTCCAGATTTTCATCATTCTGAAAGGTGTTATAAAATTGGAAGTGGAATTTTTATTTTTTATTATTATAAATGCTATATTTATGTGAAATGCTACAACTATTAACTATTAATGTGTGTGTGTGTGTGTGTGTGTGTGTGCGTGTGTAAAAAGGCTTTGGATTAGGCTTTTTGCTCTGACCTAGCTTTTTCACCATGATTCTCAGATACCAGCCTGTTGAGTAGCTAGAATTGTAGGTGTGAGCCACCAGTGCCCTCTATAGATGAACTTTTCAGACAACCCTATGGGCACTTCTTCTGGAGTTCAGCTTCCTTTTCTTATCCATTGTAACTGTCCATGGTTCTGAAGACATACTAGCTTTTTAGATAGTCGCAGATTACTGGCAAAATAAGCAAAACTTTAGTATGATTATTTTGCCATATGGTGGTGGGGTACTAAGCCCACCTACCTAGTTGGATGCAGCTTGTAGTGAAAAGTCAGGATAAAAAAATCCCCAAACCTTGTGCCCTTTCTGTCACATTAAGCTGGCACACTGCCGTCAGGCTTGGAGGACTCCTGGTAGAAGTAGATGAACGAAACTGCAAAGTGCAATTTGAAAAGGAAGTTACTATATTGAGTCTTCATAACGGTTTGGAGATGGGGACATAATAGAGATTTTTTTCTCATTGGGTACACTGATGAGATTTTATCAACTTAAACAACTCTCCATTGTGTAAGTATAAATTTTGCCTGGAAAAAAATATTATCTAGGCATCAGTGGTTCATGCCTATAATTCTAATATCTACTGATAGTTTTAAGAAAACTTGGAGAAGGGCACACAATTTAGATGGAGAATTATACACTAATAAGTAAAAACTCTGAGAGAAAATATGAAACTTTTTTTTTTGGTTTTGTCCTGGAGCTTGAACTCAGGGCCTGGGTGCTGTCTCTGAGCCTCTTTGTGTTCAAGACTAATGCTTCTATCACTTGAGCCACACCAGGTTGGCTTCAAACCACAATCCTCAGATCTCTTGAGCCTCTTGAGTAGCCAGGATTACAGGTATGAGTCACTAGCATCTGGGTTGAGATATGTCTTAAAATTATTCTTAGCAGAGTTTTACTTGGTATGGCTTCAGTGCTCTTCAGATTTACGTGAGATACTATTAGCATGTTCTTGCAACTTGAATTGTTAATTTTATTTTCCTCAATATTTTTGTTCTGGTTTTCCTGTCTTTTGAAATCATTTGAAATCTATTTGAGTACTAAAATTACATTAATTTATGCCTATTCTTTAAAAAAATTATATTTTATTATCTTTAAGCAGAAACAGTTGACAAATTAGTTTAAGTACAACATCTCTTGAAATTCATATCTATTTTTGTCTCAATTTAGTTTGCATAAAATAAACACTATTTAAAAAGTTTTATTGAGGGGTAATTAGCACAGTATATATTGCTATAAAAGTATAACTTTCAGTAAAATGTACAGTCCTATAGGTTTCATTTAGTAATATGCAGGTAAATTGTCCCCATGTTCAAGATAGTAAATATATCTATCACTCTCAGATGTTGTAGCTCTCTGTGACACAGTCTTTCTACTTGTCTTCCATTTGGTCCTCATGCAGATACTGATTTATTTTCTGGTACTAAGGGTTACTTTGTATTTTCTAGGATTTCAAAGATTGCACCCTTTTAAAAAATCTGTGTTGGTCTGGCTTCTTTCCCTTGTATTATGATTCATCCATATCATATGGTGTGTTAACAGTTCATTCTTCATTTGCGGAGAGTATTTTGCCACAATTTGTTTATCCTTTTACTTATTAACGAACATTTGGACAGTATACAGATTTTGACTCTTACAAATAAAGTTGTTATGAACACATGGGCATAAGCTTTCATTTGTCATAGGTAATTTGTAGAAGCAGAATGGCCAGCTTGTATAGTAAAATGTGTATTTCCTGCTTTAAGAAGCTGCTAAGCTCTTTCCAAAGTAGTTGGCCCATTCTCCAACCCCTCTGGCAGTGTAGGAGGATGCTAGTTCTGTCACATCCTCACTTGCATGGTGAACTTTTTCTTCTTTTTGAGCTGCATTTGCTCTGTTGCCCAGGCTGACCTTAAATTTCTGGGCTTGAACTACTTTCTTGTCTTGGATGTTGGACATCCTGCCATGGACTGATTTTGCCAGTTAGACCTTTTGTTTGGTGAAGGATCTATTCACATCATCTGCTCAATTCTTTGTCTTTTTACTCAGTTTCCAGTTTGTTTACATATTCCAAATATAAATACTTTACCAAATAAATGATTTTCAAGTCTTTTCTTCTAGGTGTGACATGGATTTTCCTCAGACTGCTTAAACAATTTATCTTTGTCAGAACTCCTCATCTTTCTTTTTTTTCCATTGATTTGTTCAATTTAATTTTTTATCACATCAGGAATAGTGTGTGATGTTAACAGTAAAACAATGTCTAAAACAGAGCCTGTGACTTGCACATTATAATTGATAGACTTCAACTTGCAAAGCAAAAGCATAATAGATAATAATATTTATCAGTATGCCAACTATGATGCCTTTCCCCACTCCGCCCAGCCCCCTGGACCCCCCCGCACTCCACCACTGAGGAACAGCAATGTGGACTCTCCTATTATCCAGCCTCTCCAACCGTGCCGTGCAACCAGATAGTAAGAAGAAAATATTAACCCCAAAGAAACTTGGAACATCTTAAATAACTAACAATATTTTAAGTTAGGAAGTATGTTTCTATTTTTAATGTTCTAAGTCTATGCATTATCTTATGAGTAATAGGTGTTGAGGTTCATCAAGCGTAATTATTAATCTTTATAGATATTAAAAATACTTCTTATCCTTTTATATTCTTTTGGTTGATAGGTTAACTAACAGAATATTCTTACATGATTGGCTGTTATATAATTTATGACTTAATAGGTCATTTATATATTGCTTAGTAACCCGGCTGATATTTTCATTCAGAATTTGAACTTATATCTGCAAGGCAAATGAAACTGGTAAACAATATCTGAATATGCACGCCCATAGTTTTGCACATGTGCAAAACTTTCTCATTTCCTTTCTCAAACTGTTGCAATGATATAAAAATATTTTTTCCTGAAAGTCCCTAGAGGAGTAGTTGGGGAGGAGGAAAAGTAGGAGAAACACGAAGGAGGGGGTAACAATGTTGGACAAGAAATATACTCACCACCCCACACATGCAACTGCAACCCCTCTGTACATCACCTTGACAATAAAATTAAGTAAGAAATAAAGTCCCTAGAACCCCCAATCTAGGGTGTATCTTTTAAATTTTATTTTATAATCAAGGTGATGGGCAGAGGGGTCACAGCCACACACATAAAGTAGTGAGTACATTTCTTGTCATACTTGTTACCCCCCTCCTTCGTTCTTCTCCCACCCTCCTTCCCTCACCAGTTCTCCATCTCCTGACTTGGACAGTTAATTTCCAGCATATTGTCTTGTGAGTAACACTGTTGCATTGGTTTGCCCTTTATCCTTTGTCTCGCCATTTTGATGTTCCCTTTCCCTTTCCTAATTCATATAAACATATGGATATATGTTTAGTACCCAGGGTACCAAAATGGAATAGAGTGACAATAGGGGAGAAATCATAGGAAAGAAAAATTAAAGAAAAAAGAAATAGTCTCACATAGTACACTAAAAATAACAACAATGAAAAACCTCTTGTTTCCATATCTTAGAACTCCTCATCTTTCTATGTGGTTCCTTCTATGCTGTTTCCTTCAATAACAAACAATATCTCCATGCTATACCAATAAATAAAATAAAAAAAAAACAAACAAATAGAGGAGCCGGAGTCAGTGGCTCAAGTCTATAATCGTAGCTACTCAGGAGGCTGCGATTTGCGGATGGTGGTTCAAAGCCAGCCCAGGCAGGAAAGTCTGTGAGACTCTTATCTCCAATTAACCACCAGAAAATGAAGTGGAACTGTGGCTCAAAGTGGTAGAGTGCTACCCTTGAGCTAAAGAGCTCAAGAACAGCACCAGGCCCAGCGTTCAAGCCGCACAACTGACAAAAATTACCTCATTGGTAATAATTAGTATATATCTAGGATAGTCCTATTAGAGGATCAAAATAGCCCAATAGCTATGTACATATGATCATGGAAGATACTGCTAAGCAAAATCAACTCCAAGATATGAAAACCAAGGGGTTTTCATTGCTGTTGTTATTTTTGTTTTTTGTTTTTGCCAGTCCTGAGGCTTGGACTCAGGTCCTGAGCACTGTCCCTGGCTTCTTTTTGCTCAAGGCTAGCACTCTACCACTTGAGCCACAGCTCCACTTCTGGCTTTTTCTATATATGTGGTGCTGAGGAATTGAACCCAGGGCTTCATGTATATGAGGCAAGCACTTTTACCACTAGGCCATATTCCCAGCCTGCTGTTGTTATTTTTAATGTAGTAGGTGAACTTTTTCCTTTTCTATGGGTTATCCCCTGTTGTCACTGTATTTGATTTTGGTACCCTGAGTACTGTATATATATATATATATATATATATATTATATATATATATATATATATATATGTTTATTTGAACTAGGGAAAGGAAGAAGAACATTAAAATGGTGAGACAAAGGGTATAGGGTGAACCAATGCAACAGCGATACTCACAGGACACTATGTTGGAAATTAACTGTACAACTTGTGGGGAGGGCATTGCCGGGGAGGGAAGGTGGGAGAAATATGAGGGAGAGGAAACAAGTTTGACAAGAAATGTACTCACTACTTTATGTATGTAACTGTAACCCCTCTGTACATCACCTTGACAATAAAATTAAATTTTAAAAAACAAATAGAGATTTTAAATTTTGATGAAGTTCCAGTCATTGTTTTTTTCTTTATGGGTCATGCATTTGGTTTCAAATCTAAGAAATTTTTGTTTAATACAAGGCCATAGAATTTTTTAATAGATTGTAGAAGTTTCCTACTCTCACCTTTTTTTTTCAGATAAGTCAGTGATCCACTTTGAGCTAATTGTTGCATGTGATATGAGAGAGGGACCAAAGGCCCCATTCATTGTTTTATATGTTGATATACAATTGCTATAGCACCATTTGTTGCTCTGCCAAATTATCATTCTCTCTTTCACAAATTGTCTTTGAACTCTTTTTCTCAATTATGTTGCAAATATAAAGTTGTTCTAAAAAGTAAATTCTATTTAAAAGAGAGAGAAGCATATTTACATACAAAACAATACTCTTCTCCATTTTTAGGGAGATCTGCAGTTTTGTCGAGTATATCTTTGAAAGTCACTCTCCTTTAGTACATCAGCATGTGCATTTTAGTTGCTTGGCTCTCCTCTGAGCTCTATCTTTTCAACTCAAAAAGTCAGCTGGGCTTCCTCTACCCATTCCTTCTCAGCTCAGGTCAGCAAAGTGGTGCCCTACTTGTTTTTTGTTATTATTATTATTATTAAAGAATTTATACTTACTCTCCAGTGTCTTGAGAAATCATTGGGTCATATGTTTGGTGTTTTTGTTTATTTGTTTGTTGGTTGGTTTGTTCAGGAAGTAGAATAGATCTGCTCCCCATTGCTCTGAACACTGTTATTGTAATTGGAGAGCAATTATATGCTAAACCACATGGTTGATAAAATTAAGTATAGTTATAGCTTCTCAGTAGAGGTAGAAGTAATTTATAGGGTGTTGGAACAATGGGGCATGGAAGATGGTAATTAGCTGAGATTTGAAGATCAGGAAGCATTTGTGTACCCTTGGAGAAGTATCATATTCTTGCACTGAGAAATAGACCTCTCCAGTGGCAGAAGAGCTACAGAGGCATGAATGAGCAAGACTTTTGTTGTTGATTATCACAAGGGATCTGTCTACACAGTTATCACAAAGAACTTTGGTTTGTATTTGGTTGGTTGTCCTTTTTTAACCACATCATTTGGATGGAAATTCCTAGAAGGTAGAGTAAAATATAGAATTCAGACATTTGGGAATAATGCTTTACTAAGATCAGTTTTTAATTTTCAACAATTAAGCAGTTTTACATATTTTATTATAAAAATAAATGAAATTATGTACCAAATAAGAGAGACTTCAATTCTGGGTCTAACACTTATTAGTGGTGTTGCCTTTGACTAGATGTTTCCTTAGCATCAGTTTTCTCATCTTAAAAGGGGATGATGATAGCTGTTATCAGAATTAAATGAGGGGGGGCATGAGGGACAAGGTAACAAACAGTACAAGAAATGTATCCAATGCCCAACGTATGATACTGTAACCTCTCTGTACATCAGTTTGAAAATAAAAATTTGAGAAAAAAAAAAAAAAAAAAGAATTAAATGAGGTCATGAGTATACAATATTTGAAACTGAGCCATGTGCAGATGAAGCCCTCAATGTCATGGTATGTCATACTCGGAAGGAGAAATGGCAGTCTCAGCTAAGTTTTTTTGTGGTGTATGTCTTGTCCATTGGTTGATCTAATAGAATCTTCCAGCATAACTATATTCAAGTATGAATGTCGTTTTTTGTTCATGTCTTTAGCTTCATTTTATTGTGCATCCTTAGTCTTTGCTCACATAACAATACCACCTGGATCAAAACGGAAAGAAAAGCCCCAAACAAACCATTAGACTTGGAGGACCACTGCTCATCTTAATGACCATGCTGAACTGACCAGACAACGTTGGCCAGATTCACAGTCTTTATGAGTGTTTTGCTTCCCTACTGGCAGCTGCTGTCTTTCTCCTGCTCTGTGGGCATGTGCTTCCGGCAGCTTAGCCTCGGTGGGTTTTGTCCTGGAAGGAAGTTTGGCTAGTTTGTTTTGAGATCTGGCAGGAACTGACTCCTTCAGTCCCTCCTTCACAGCTTCCTTTCAGAGAATCTGAAAGCAGGTACCTATGGTCTGTGGCTGCTGGGGCCTCCTCTCCATCAGCTCTTGTTTTCAGGTTCCTGGAGAAATCTCACCTAAATGTAAACCTGTGATGCCAACGTTGCTGATGAGTTTTATGTTTCAACTGGGAAGATTTGGGGAGATTTCAAAACCACGTAGAAGCTGTCATTGTCCACACAGGCCTCCCCCTGTTTTTCACATTTACCTCTTTGAGAAATAGCCATCATTTTCTTGAAACTCTGACCTAAAGGTTAATGAAATGGAAACTAGATTGTGATAAAGGTAACTAGCCAGAGGCAGCTTGCTGGAAGGATTCTTTGAAGGTAGGCATTTAATTTTTCTGGATGTGTCTGTCTAGGGTATAAGATACATTACTTCTTTATTGCCTAATTCACAAATATCAGTGGTGCATTCTATTTTATGCATGCCAAGTATGCCAAAAGTCAGTTTCTATTCTCCTTTGTCAGAAACATGAGAATTTCATATAGTACCAATGGCTTGAGACATTAGTTTGTTTGCTTGTTCATTCCTTCCTTTCTCTTTCCCTCCCTTTCCTTTCTCTCTCTCTCTCTCTCTCTCTCTCTCTCTCTCTCTCTCTCTCTCTCTCTCTCTCTCTCTCTCTCTCTCTCTCTCTCTCTCTGTATGCCCATACTGGGACTTGAACTTAAGGCCTCACAAACATGCTTGAATTTTCTGCTCAAGATTAATGCTCTACCGTTGAGCCATACCTCTACTTTCAGAATTTTCCTAGTTAATCAGATATAAGAGTGTTACAGACTTTTCTGCATAGGCTGGCTTTGAATGGAGATCCTCAGAGCTGAGCCTGCTGAGTAGATAGGATGACAGGCACGAGTCACTGCCTCTGGCTGGTTCTACTTCCTATCACCAGAATTGTAAAGGAATTTTGTTTTTTGCCATGTTGAACCCCTTTTGAAAGTATAACTACTAAGCAAGAATTGCTTTTTACTCTTCTCCTGACCTGTTGACCTTGCTTTTGTTATTAAAACTCATTTAGGATAGAATATAAGGGGTGAGAAGCCTCTTAGAGTTTTTCATCAGTTTCAAACGTAAGTGTGGCAATTAAATAAATTCAATTTCTTTTTTAAATGTTGCCTTTTCTGTGTTTCTTTGTTTGATTTCACACTTTCTAGACAGGTTCTCTACTACTTGAGTCAACTACCAGGCCGCCCTTCCCTTCCTTTCCCTCCCTCCCCTCCTCCCTCCCTCCCTCCCTCCCTCCCCTCCTCCCTCCCTCCCTCCCTCCCTCCCTCCCTCCCTCCCTCCCTCCCTCCCTCCCTCCCTTCCTTCTGTAGTAGCTGGGATTACACTGGTGTACCACTATACCCAGCCTGCTTTTTCTTTGAGGAAATGAATTACCACAGAAATAAGCATACCATCTGGTCATTTGAAATCATACAAATTTTTGTTCAAGTTTGAAATTGCTTACAGTTAGTGCTGCTATTGGTCTTTGGTGAGAAAAGAAGGAATGAGTTCATTATCCTGGAAATCTATGACACTGAAAGGCACTTTCTGTAGTCATTGTAAATGTATTGTTAGATTTCACCATGAAAGGTGAGTATACTAGTAATTTTATCTGAGTTATAGGAGTAGAAAATAGAAACCTATAAATTCTTCAAAGACCAGAAAGATATAATTAATTCCCATCCTTCCTCCTATGTTCTGTGCTCAACTGTGTTTATGGCCAACTTCTAACAGCAGTAGTCCTTAATGACTTACCTTTCCCCTACAGTAATAGCTTTTCCTTGGATTTCAGAGATATCTAGCAAAGTTCCACTTAGTAATTCTCTATCCAGTGACTCCCTCACCCTGACCATTAGATCAAAATCCTCTGTCCTTGCTGTATTTAGAGTAGAATTCAGTCTCTCCTACTGCAACATCTCGAATAATATCTTCCTTATCTTTTTTTAAAGTTTTTATTATAAAACTGATGTACAGAGAGGTTACAGTTTCATACGTTAGGCATTGGATACTTTTCTTGTACTGTTTGTTACCTTGTCCCTCATACCCCCCTCCCCCGCCCCCTTTTCCCCCCTGCGGTGTTCAGTTCACTTACACCAAACAGTTTTGCAAGTATTGCTTTTGTTGTTGTTTCTCTTATTTTACCCTTTGTCTCTCAATTTGGTATTCCCTTTGAATTTCCTAATTCTAATACCAGTACACACTGTTTCCCATTCACTCAGATAAGATATCTTCCTTATCTTGTTGAATGTAATTCTCTTTGACAATAGTTTGATTGGTGCATGTCATTCTTTTGTTTAGTGCAGGATTTTCCCTTATTAATGGACACGATTAGTGACAGCTATCACTTGGATGTTAACTATTCCCAGAGGCTCAGGCGTTGACAGTTTAGCCCCCATGGTGACTAGCAGGAGGGAACTGGATCTTTGAGAGGATGTCCTTGAAGGAGATGGGAGGACCCTGGTCTCTTCCTCATCTTCTTCTGTGTGTGGTCCGGGTGTGAGAGTTTGTTACACAATGTGCCCCTTGCCACTGTCACCAAGCAACCGCACCAGAGGCCTAAAGCAATAGACCTGCACAATCTTCCACTGGAACATGGAGAATGGTTAGCTAATAAACCTTTTCTCTTATAAACGGATCACCTCAGGTGTTACATTATAGTGATGGAAGGCTGATGGATACAGGGTTTTAAACTTTACTTTTTCTCTGCATTGCTTCACAAATTTAGAATGTGTTCTTCCCTGAGTTTTTTTCTTCCTAGTTAAGAATCGGGAAAGCTCGGGGCTGGGGATATGGCCTAGTGGCAAGAGTGCCTGCCTCGGATACACGAGGCCCTGGGTTCGATTCCCCAGCACCACATATACAGAAAACGGCCAGAAGTGGCGCTGTGGCTCAAGTGGCAGAGTGCTAGCCTTGAGCGGGAAGAAGCCAGGGACAGTGCTCAGGCCCTGAGTCCAAGGCCCAGGACTGGCCAAAAAAAAAAAAAAGAATCGGGAAAGCTGGGCTCGTGCCAGTATTATAACTACTTGGAAGGCTGAAACCTGGAGGATCATGAAAGGAAGCTAGCTTGAGCAGAAAAAACCCACAAGACTTCACATTCAATAAACCCATCCAAAACTGGGCTTTGGAGTGCCAGCTGAGAAAGAAAACTGAGGATAGTGAAAGATCCTAGTTCAATCCCTGGAACCAGAAAAAAAAAAAGAATTAAGCTCTGTAGGCAATTGAACTAAGCCATTTCATGGCTCTGCCTCTTAATCCATTCCCTACGAATATCCATGGCTCTTTTCTCTAGGGATGGTTAATATTTATTTTAATATTCAAGAGAATTTTTTTAAATCCCTGCCCATTTGAGGATTATAGCCAATGAGTTCTAGAAACATCTTAGAGTGAATGAGCATCTGGGACTCTCAGTTTTCAGTATGTGATCTTACACGATTAGCCAGGAAGATACACACACACACACACACACACACACACACACACACACACACACACACACACAGAATTCACCTATTTACCCAGGAATGAATCCACAGTTTCTTGCAGGTTGGGGCAGGCCCAAGTCAAAGTTGAAATCTTGAGGTCTAAGGATTTCTTTAGCTGACCAGTCTTCCTCATTTCAACCATGCCCACTTTTCCATTCTTCTGGAGTTGCAAAGTAACCCCAACTACTGAACTTTTTACCATGATGAAGGAAACAATCTACCGGTTTCTTCCACTGGATGGCTTGAGTTTAATCTTTCTCAGGTCTGCTAAATCAGGATTATTTGTTTGAGATCTGCTTTCTACTTTCCCTCCATTACTTTGGGTCTCTCATCTAGTTTTTTCTGTTTTGTTTTGTTGTTTGTTTTTCGGTAGTATTTCCCCAAAGTTGAGAATCAAGAGCTCTCAGGGCATCATATTTGACTAAAGATAAAAATGAATACCTTTTAGAGAAATTTCCAAGATATTCTTCACATTTTCTCTCAGTCAATAAGAAGTTCAATTCACCTTAACATCCCAGTCCTTCCCAACAGATGCAGAATTAATAAATGGTGGTGGAACTATTGATTTGTTATGTAAATTGATATTCAAGTTTTCCTCAACACTTGTTAAAGGATATGAAGCAGTACTATTTTAAATAAATTCAATTGAAGTAGAAGGGAAAGAATAATAATAGAGAATGAATTACATAAGTGAGAATTACTGGTGCCCACCATATTACATTAAAATTGAAGATGATCTCAGTAATCACCTAAGAATAGAGGTCCACATTGATTTTAACTGCTAATTGCCTCAGGGATAGGCCCCCTGAGATAGTTTTAAATCTAATTCTGCATTGTCTGAGGTGCTTTGCAAACTCTGAGCTGTAATTTAAACAGAAAAAAAAATCACTGACCATGGCAAAGCAATATCTCTGAGTAGCTTATCCCTCATGAACTGATTTAAGACCTTTTTAATCATCGTTCCTCAAAGTAAGGTCTGGCCTTGTACTGTGGACTAAGGAGTCATAAATTGTAATATTTCTAATCCACCCAAGTGGAATAAAATCTTCAACAAACTCAGAATTAACAATGAAGGAACTATTTGGTCATTAAGATTATATATTTCAGGGGCATTTGAATGAAAGATTAAAAAACCTGATTAGAATTTAAGGGCATGGAAACAGGGTAAAGAAGGGTCTGGATAAATACAGAAAAATGGGCTGGGGATATAGCCTAGTGGCAAGAGTGCCTGCCTCATATACACGAGGCCCTAGGTTCGATTCCCCAGCACCACATATACAGAAAACGGCCAGAAGCGGCGCTGTGGCTCAAGTGGCAGAGTGCTAGCCTTGAGCGGGAAGAAGCCAGGGACAGTTCTCAGGCCCTGAGTCCAAGGCCCAGGACTGGCCAAAAAAAAAAAAAATACATAAATACAGAAAAATGTCATGAATTACTGTTTGGTAAAATTCAAGGTTTTCCTTTCTCTAGATTACTGCTTCAAATCTCTGTATTCCTTCTAAGAAGGAAGTAAACACTGAAAATAGCTTTATATTAAAGCCAAGAGTTACTCTTGGACGAGTAACTCTTAGTCACATTCATCATTTACACAAATTATATTTGCTAGTGGCTGAAATTTGATCATAACACATTTGAGAATGTGTCAAGTCATTACTGATCAATTCAGCCACACACAGTATTCTGTTCCTGAAATATCACATGAAAATGGCTATTTTCTTGGGTGTTCAGAGTCAACGCAGGGGTGAACACATGTTGTTAAGAGACAGATACATGTTTTAGGTTCTTAGCTTTACTGACTCTCTTTATACTCCATTCCAAACTCACAATTTTTAAGACATTCTTCCCGATTTGTTAAGATCTTCTATTAAAAGTAGAGTTCAATAAATGACACAGGTCTTGAGAAGAATTAATTTCTAATCTTTAGGCATATTTTTGTTTTGATAATGTAACCATTAATAATATCCTCTCTAATAAACCTCCTTTACCAGTAAAATAAGATTTATGTTCAAATACAAGAAACATATAATAAATATGTTTTCATACTTTAACTTCAGTTACAATAAAATGGAAAAAACCTTTAAGAAAAGTCTTGTAACACCTATGCCAAATACCTAGTGAGATTGTTGTATTGTCAGTATTTTAAATCTACACACATTTTAACTCAATGTTTTAATATGTTCTAAGCAAAGACAAAATGTTTTCTTGTTTAATATCTTGAAAATATCTCCCCCAATGCTTGTCACATGCTGGGTTCCTTGTGTGTGTGTGTGTTTGCGGATCCTAGGGCTTGAACCCAGGGCCTGGGCTCTGTCCCTGAGCTTTTTTACTCATGGCCAGCAACTCCAGCTACAGCTCCACATCTGGCTCTTTGGTGATTAATGGGTGATAAGAGTCTCACAAATTTTCCTGCCCAAGATGGCTTCAAACCTCAGTCTTCAGATCTCAGCCTCCAGAGTAGATAGGGTTACAGCAGTGAGCCACTGGTTCCTGGCTTACATGCTAGATTCTTAATAAATAGGTCATTGATTTAATACCTGCTCAATTTTCCACTACTCACAATAAAAATGAAAGGTCTTAAGACATAAAATGTTCAGCAAGATTTCAGCCTTTTGGGCCACTTGAGATGAAAATATGCTCTAAAAAAAATCATCTTAAAATAGTGACTTATCACTTACCCATGAGAGAGTTGGTATTAGCTAGCACACATGACATGAAGGCATGGCTCTGTTGGTTGGCTTCCACCGCTCCTCGGGGTGTGTCCCCCTGCTATGGTCCTCAGCAGCTTCATGTCCCTTCATTTCAGAAACTGCTGAGGTAAAGCCTAGAGCTCTGCAAGACTCAGAGGCCATGGGACCATTCAATGTTCAGAATATATATTTTTTAAATATCAAGTATCCTTCCTGCCGATATCATCTTCCCCCACATGCCAAGTAATATTTGATTAGGGATGCAAATTTCACAGTAAACGCATGGAGAGTTTAATCAATATGCAAATCAGTTGTTATTGAGGGGAAGGAATAGAAGCAGGACTCCCTAAGCTCTCTTGGATGGAAATATCTTTAATTTTCTGGAAAGATGAAGGCTGAATACAGTTGTACACAATTCCTTGGTGCAGGACTTTTTTCTTTCTTTTTTTTTTTTTTTGCCAGTCCTGGGCCTTGGACCCAGGGCCTGAGCACTGTCCCTGGCTTCTTCCCGCTCAAGGCTAGCACTCTGCCACTTGAGCCACAGCGCCGCTTCTGGCCGTTTTCTGTATATGTGGTGCTGGGGAATCGAACCTAGGGCTTCGTGTATCCGAGGCAGGCACTCTTGCCACTAGGCCATATCCCCAGCCCTGGTGCAGGACTTTTTTGAGCTTTTTACATACAAACTTACACCTCTAGGAATGGTTATACTATCTCTTGTGTCCTAAGCTTAATTGGTCTTGGAACCTTTTTAAAAAAAAAACTATTGAATGCCAATTAGTATCAGATGATAAAATATGTACCAAAACCCTAAATATTTTAGGTCCATGCTTCTTCATCTATGTAAATGTTATATTACTGATTGTTTTGTTCATTTAGCAGGTTTTTGCTGTGTATTTGCATTCCGCTTGACATGACTACAGCTATCTTGAGTCACAAACACCATGATTGTCTCTGAGTAACCCTGCATAATTCCCTTTCCCCAGCAAAGTACACATAGACAGAACCATTGGAGTGGTACGTGAGGCTTTCCAGTAGGGCCTGGGCTCCAGAGATGTGCCTTACTTTTTGACATCAGCTAATGATAATCCAGGCACATGGATGAAATTTCTGTCATCCTAAGCCCTCTTTCTTACCAAGGTACAGGGAACTCTCTGGTCTTGCTGATTCACAGAACCACACTTTGGTCCTTTGTGAGTTACACTTCATACAATTATAGCTCCGTTTGCCTTCCTTTCTTGGTCTTAGGGAATCTAAGGACTACTTTTCACAGAATAGGACTGTGTTGTTGTGGGACATGGCAATAAGGTGAAAGTTGAGTAGTTTTAGTTTGGCCCTCAGTCTTAGTGGTTTAACACAACAATCTCTTTTGCAGAAGTTGCTCTGAGTTGACATTGTCAAGTAGTGACCCAGAGATTGGGTGGCTTTTTCTTCCATTGGGGAGCAGGTACAAGGCCCAGGGAGCCCTGCTCTCTCCATTGCAACTGTTATAAATGTCAGGATTGTGCTCAGTATGTTGACTTCTTTTCAGGTTTATGTTGTTTTGTTTCGTGCCAGACCTAGATTTTGAACTCAGGGCCTGGGTGCTGTCCCTGCAAGGCTGGCCCTCTACTGCTGAAGCCACGGCCCATTTCTGGCTTTTTGGTAGTTTAGTTGGAAATAAGAATCTCATGGACTTTTCTGGTGCCCAGGATGGCTTCAAACTGAGATCCTCAGATCTTAGCCTCTTGAGTATCTAGGATCATAGGGGTGAGTCACCAGTGCCTGGCTCCTTCAGGCTTATTTTGATAAATATCTAACAAGCTACATGCTTCCATTTATTTTTTAAACAGTTTTGCAAATTACCAATAGCCTTGGTTAACCCCTTTCTCAGTGTGTATATCATTTTCACCATCACATGTTCTGATAGTTTGTTCAAGTTTAAAATATTCAGCCTAGGTGATAAACAACCACAGTTGCATTAGGAGATCAGATTGCTGGTTTTTTTCCTTATCATTTTCTATTTTTAATTGTCATATAGCAATTTCAGATGTTTTAGGGGTATGGTGTGACATTTTGATACATGAATATTTTGTATGATGCTCAAATCTGAACAACTGGTTTATCTATCCCCTCAGGCATCCATCTTCTCTTGTGTAGGGTATATTCAAAATCTTCTACGGGCACCAGCACAGCCAGTCTACTGAGCTAAGAACGTAGAGGTTGTTCTCTTCATCCAACTGCAGGCTTGCACCTGTTAACCACCTCCCTCCACTTCATCCCCCATCCACCCCAAACTCTAGGGAACACTGTGTTTTTCTCTACTTCAATGATGTTAACTTTTCAGCTCCTATATAAAAGTTAGAATAGATAGACTGCAAAAGATGCAGTATTTGTCTTGCTGTGCCTGACTTCTCTCACATAAACCATCATTATCTTCTTCTATCCACATTGTTGTAAATTGCAGAATCTTGTCTTTTTAAAATTCACAATAATATTCCATGTATACATGTTTTCTCTATTTATCTGTGCATCGTTGGACACGTAAGCTGGCTTCCTGTCCTGGGTAATATAGATAGTGATGCAACAAATATGTGAATGCGGATTTCTCTTCTACAGATTGATTTCCTCTCTTCTGGATGCCGACCCTGTAGTGGGATTCCTTTATGATGTGGCACGTCTATATCTGTTTTTTCAAAGAAACTTCCATAATGTTATCCATAATGGCCGTCCTAGTTTACATTCTCACCAAGAGAATATGATAGTTCCCTTTAATGATGACCATCCTCACCGGCACTCGCGTGTGTGTGTGTGTGTGTGTGTGTGTGTGTGTGTGTGTGTGTGTGTGTGTGTGTGATTGTCCTTCTAACTGGAGTGAGAGGATTTCACTGTGGTTTTGATTTGCATTCTCCTGGGGCTAGTTGATGTTGAACATTTTTCAAATGTTGCTAGTCCTTTATGTGTTTCCTACTTTATTTTATTTTATTTTTGCTGCTACTGGGGTTTGAACTCATGCCTCCCACTTGCCACCCTTGAGTCATACTTATTTTTAAAGTAAGGTTTGACATTTACATTCAGGCTGGCTTGGACTGTGGCCCTCCTAGTTATACTTCCTACATAGCTGAGATGACTAGGGAACACGGCTGCCCCACTTGACATTGATTGCTGTGAGGTCTTGTGGCCTTTTTGTAACTTTGAGTCACAGTCCTCCTGATTTCTCCTCCTGAGTAGCTGTGAGCCATTTTCACTCTCTGTGTATCTTGTTTTTTGTTTTTTTTTTTTTTGGCCAGTCCTGGGCCTTGGACTCAGGGCCTGAGCACTGTCCCTGGCTTCTTCCCGCTCAAGGCTAGCACTCTGCCACTTGAGCCACAGCGCCGCTTCTGGCCGTTTTCTGTATATGTGGTGCTGGGGAATCGAACCTAGGGCCTCGTGTATCCGAGGCAGGCACTCTTGCCACTAGGCTATATCCCCAGCCCCTGTGTATCTTGTTTTGAGATACATACTTTCACAGTTATTCTCTCCCATTCTGTAGGCTGCATGTGCAGAAGCCTTTTGGTTTGGTGTAATCTCATTTGTCAGTTTTTCCTCATGTTGCCTGTACTTTGAGGTCATATCCAACACATTTTGGCCCAAGATCAGGGTCCTGAAACATTTCCTGTTTCTTTCTAGGCATTTCTTGCTTTTAGTTTTGCTGTTTCATTTGATCCAGTTTGAATTATTTTTCTGCATGGTGAGCTATAGGGTCTAGTCCTCCTCCTCCTCCTCCTCCTCCTCCTCCTCCTCCTCCTCCTCCTCCTCCTCCTCCTCCTCCCCTCCCCCCCACCTCCCCCTCCCCTCCCCCCCCACCTCCCCCTCCCCCCTGTCCCTGGCTTCTTTTTACTCAAGGCGAACACTCTGCCACTTGAGCCACAGCGCCACTTCTAGCTTTTTCTGTGTATGTGGTACTGAGGAATTGAACCCAGGGCTTCATGCATGCTAGGTAACCACTGTGCCAGTAAGCCATATTTCTAGCCCTAGTTTACTTCTTTTAAACATAGGGATTCAGTTTTCTTTGACCATTTATTGAAGAAAAGTTTTCTATTTTGCAATATGATCTTGCTACTTTTATTTTTAAAAATCAATTGATTATAAAGAGGTGCATTTATTTGTGTGAGCTGTTTTGTTCTGTTCCATTGCCCTACAAGTGTATTTTATGTTAGTACTATACTGTTTGGGCTACCATAGATTGGTAGTACATTCTGAAGTCAGGTATTGCAATGATTTATTATTTTTTTGCTCAGGATTGCTTTGGCTCTTTGGGGTCTTGGTGATTCCATACAAATTTTAGGAGTATTTGTTTCTTTTTCTTTTTGTATTGGTCCTGAGGCTTGAACTGAGGGTCAGGGTGTTCTCTCTCAGCCTCTTTTACTCAAGGTTAGGACTCTACCATGTGATCTACAACTTCATTTCTGATTTTTTTTGTGTGTGTGTGGTTAAGTGGAGACAAGAGTCTAGTGGACTTTCCAGCCAGGCTGGCTTTGAATCTCTGTTTTCAGATCTCAGCCTCCTGCGTAGCTAGGATTACAAGCATGAACCACGGACACCTGGCCTGTTTCTGTTTCTTTAGAGAATGACATTGGTGTTTTGATAGGGACTGACCTTAATCTTTAGATTGCTTCAGTTAATATGGATGTTAAAAAAATCAGTTCTTCCAATGAATGAGCACTTGCTATTTACCCATTTTTGTGTGTGTCTTTTTCAATTTCTTTTAGCACTGTTTTATAATTTTTATTATGGAAAACATTAGATGATTACAATAAGTCAGTACTTTTAAGGAAAAAATATTCCTAGTTTATTTTTTATTTTTGACAGTACTGAGGTTTAAACTCAGAGCCGTTGCTTGCTAGGCAGGTGCTCTACTACTTCAGTCATACTTCTAGCCCTTTCTGTTTAGATATTTTTTTTTGAATGGTCTCATGGTTTTTTCCCCTGGTGTTGGCCTCAGACTACAATCCTCCTTTTCAGAGCTACTGTGTAGTTGAGATTTTAGAGGAACACCACCATACCTGATTTGTTGTTGTTGTTGCCCATTCTAGCCTTGAACTGTAATCCTCTTGATCTCTGTCTCCCAAGTAGCTGGGATTATAGGGACTGTCCATCATGTGCATAGTTAGGGTGGTTTTTCTTTGTAGTTATCACAATGATTGTTTTCATTATTTTTTTCTCAGTAATTTTATTGTTAGGGTATAAGAAGTGATTGATTTTTTAAAAAAATTATTTATTTTTTATTGACAAAGTGATGTACAGAGGGGTTACAGTTTCATACGTAAGGCAGTGCATACATTTCTTTATCTAACTTGTTACCTCCTCCTTCATTTAGTGATTGATTTTTGTAAGCTGGTTTTGTGTTCTGCCAACTTACTGAGTCTGGTTATTAATCCTAACAGTTTTTCAATGGCATCTTTAGTTTTTTCCTACATATAAAATATCTGTAAAGAGGGGAAATTTGAATCTCCTCTTTGCCTTTTCCCTTTACTTCTTCCCCACAGTCACTGATCTGGGTAAGATTGCCAGTACCACACTGAATAACAGTGATGAAAATGACACCCTTGTCTTGTTCTTGTGTTGGGGGAGAAATGACTCCAACATTTCCTTATTCAATGGGGTATTGGTTTGGGTGTTTCTGGACAGCCTTTTTTTTTTTAGGTAGCTTCCGTTTATATGTAATTTAAGTAATTTATTTTTAAATCATGAGTGGATATTGAATTTTTTCAAATATGCTTCTGCACTTGTTGAGATGATAGTGTTTGTTGGCTTTATTTTGTTAAATGCACTGTATTCCATTTGTTGATTTGTTCAATGTTTAACCATCTCTGCATCTGGTATAAATCCTACTTGATGGTTAATGTGTAATCTTTTTGTGTGTGTTGGATTTGATTTGTCAGGATTTTACTGAGGATTTTTTGCATGTGTTTATCAGAGACATTAGTCTATAGTTTCCCTTTTGTGTTTTCTTATTTTGAGGTCAGGGTATTCTGGCTTTGGGGCAGGTTTGCTGGTGACTCTGGGTCAAGTGCCCCTGCTTGTGACTGTGGGGTGCTGTCTGTGTCTGTAGGCCTTGTGGGGGGCATTCTGGTGGGACCCACAGTGTGTTTGCATCTTAGGTCTGCATGGATACTGAGCTGCACTAGCTGGCATCTCCTGTCTGAGGGAGATTTCCTCAGGTCCCTGGAGATGGTCTTGCTCAAGAAGATCTGCTTGCTGCTCCCTGAACTCAACAGGCCGTGGTGCATGGCGGGGACCACCTGTCTGCTTCTCACAGCCTCAGCTGGCGGCTAAGGCTAAACTGTCTCCGGGTCCACAGGAAGGACAGGTATGCTGGTGACTTCCTGGGACCTTTGTAGGCCCCGATGCTCAGGAGGTGCCAGAGGCTTCCGGGCCATGAGAAGATGGGCAAGGCCATTCGGGTGGTTCACAGGGATGACCCCTGGTGCCTGGTGGCTTGAGAGGGCAGGATCTTAGATGATGATGTGGAAGGGCCCGTATGGGAAGATACAAGGTAGGCTGGCCTCTTTCTTTGGGGCAATGCAGTGGTTAGGTTAGGTAATCCAGCATCTTCCTTAGTGTGGCTCAGGGCCTCTTAGACCTTTAAAATTTCAAAACAATGAATTAGATTTAAAAGCAATTTATGTTTATTGTAAAAATATTATAAGGGATATAATAAAGAAGAAAACGTATTTGTCCTTAACTGCTACCATTCTTCCACAAAAAATAAATATCATGTTATCTTTGTATAAGATGGTCTTTTACGAACTTCTTTAGCATATCACTATCATAGACATATCCCATGCTTCCTTTCTACATTTGCACTTTGTAGACTATGGTTAGAACCAGTGCTAATGGCTTCTGCCCTGCAATCCTAATTACTGATGAAACAGAGACCTGGGGAGAATTGAGAAAAGTCCATAAGACTCCATCTCCAACTAAGAGCAAAATGGTGGACTGGAGGCATGGCTCAGTGTAATGAGCAAGCTGAATCGGCTTTAGGCTCTGAGTTCAAACCATAGGACAAGCTAAATATATAAGTAAGAAGAAAGGAAGGAAGAAGGAAGGAATGAAAGACAGAAAGAAAGAAAGAGAATGAAAGATACAGTTAGAAGAAGAAAATGAGTCTTTGAGAGAAATCTCTCCTGGGGTGTGTGAGAGAGAGAGAGAGAGAGAGAGTGTGTGTGTGTGTGTGTGTGTGTGTGTGTGTGTGTGTGCATTTGCATGTACACAGCAGGCATATACATGTGCATGCATGGCACATTCAAGTATTGATGCCTTAACTCAAAGCCTCCTGCTCACTAAGCTTTCTTGTTCATGGATGGTGCTTTACCACTTGAGCCACACTGCCGGTGTGGCATTTTGCTACTAATTGGAGATGGAATCCCACAGCCTTTTCTTCTTGCATGGCTTTACCCCACTTTTACTTCATACTAAAACGCTTGTCCATTTAGACACTGGAGAAGTACGGAAATGAACGAATAAGTAAAGGAAGTGTTTTTGGAGGAGCATCATTTTGGATGGTGTTAAAGATAGGGCTTTTCATTTGATGTGACATTTTATTCCAAATGAAAGCAGAAGGAACTATAGCTGTATTTTGTTCACTACGGAGCTGTGCACATATGTGTTGGAGGGACTATATCCAAACAGCTTTGCAAATGATCATCCATCTTTGGATGGGTTCATTACACTGCAGCTACTTACTCACTCCTTTGTTTACTTTTTAAAAAATTTCCTAGGGCTTGAACTTAAGGCCTCTTGCTCTTGCTGGGCTCGCTTGTTCACAGCAGGTACTCTATCAGCTTTTTGCTGGTTAATTGGCAACGGAGTCTTGCAAACTTCTGCCTGGGCTGGCTGGCTTCTGACCACTTCCCTTCAGATCTCAGCCTCTTGAGTGGCTAGGATTACAGGCATGAACTACCAGCCAGGCACGGCCAGGCATGTATTCATGTATATGTCCTTGGGTCCTTGGGACTAACAGGGACTGGTTGGTAATGTATGCAGCTCTTCTCTCTGTGGTTTGCAGATGAGAGATGAGGCTTCCCTACTGCGTCCTACTGCTATCTTTACCTGGGATTGTGCGGGTTGTGGCTTAAGCCTCACTATTCTTTCTGCAAGTTGCCTGCATAGGCTTCAGTTTTCGCAAGTAAATGAAAATGGATTTCAGCTTCCACATGTCTTAAATGATGTGTGTGCTACACAAGTGAAAGGGTTACCCTGTTTGGACCGTGTGAAAATCTAAATACATGTGAAGTGCTGTAAATAAATAGTGACTAAATCTTGCAATGGAGGCAGGGGTCCTAATTATTTTAATGGAGCTTATTTTATGAGTTTTTAGCTGGATAAAGGGCAGTCTTATCCATTGTGGGTTCTTGAGATGATGAAAGGAAGGCTGTTAGGAAGGTCTGATTTATTCGGTCAAATACTCAAGGTTGTCAAACATACCAACAAATCAAAGTCCTCATTTGAGTAATAACGATGATTAGAAGCCAGTGTTGGGTCTTGCAGGCTGGCATCTCTTCTATTCTTTAATCTAAATATCAGTTCTATATTAAGTATAACACAGTTATAATTTATTAGCAGTTCTGCCACTCTCATTGGGAGTACCAGACTTTCCGATGCTGTAAATGTAGGGGATTCGACTTCTTGTTTAAAATTAGCAAGTATTTATCTTTTGGTCATTGCTGTTGTGCTGGTCCTAGGACTTGAACTCAGTGCCCAGGTGCAGTCCCTTAGCTTTTTCACTCAAGGCGGCAGCAAGTGTCTCAGACTGTCTTGCCTATCTGGCTTTGAACCTTGCTCCTCAGATCTCAGCCTCCTGAGTGGCTAGGATTACAGACGTGAGCCACCGCTGCCTGCCTGTGTTTATCCTTTGTTTATGAAGATGGATGTAGCATGTGAGGATGCGAAGACAAGGTTTTGATGATTTTTCTAGATTTAGGTGCTACAGACCAGAGCGGGAAAAGTGGGGTGCAGGAAAGGAGTGGCGGGGCACAGAGCATTAGAAGGGAGCAGAGACATTTCTCTGAAGAGCTGTGATCTGGAGAATGTGGCTTCTGAAGCCTTCAATCCCAGTGATGGTTCTGGAAGCCAAGAAAACTTGGCCTTGTTTTGTGACCCCCATTTCCTACTAGCAGAGTGTAGGGATGCATTTCCTGATTTGACCCAGGCTGTTTATTCTGCAAGGGAAGGAGGTGGTTGTGCTGCAGATGCCTGGGGAGAACCCTCGCTCATCTCATATTCTGGAATCATCTGGACCCTTGCACGTGGAGTATTGACTCCTGGCAGTGACACCCCCACCTCTGCATAATCTGTCTTTCAAGTGAGAAGACTTTGCTGGTCAATACTGAATCAATTTTCTCTGGCAGGCTAATTGAATGCCTCCCTCAGACAAATGGGTCACCAGGGGAAAGGAGTAAAACCTTGATATGCAGATCTGAATAGAAGCTCCAGAAGAAGCTGAGATATGTGTGTGTGTGTGTGTGTGTGTGTTGTGTGTGTACATATATATGTGTGTGTGTGTATTTAAAACACACACATCCTGAGACAAAAGCTATGTGACACGTAGGGGTAGTTATTTGCTTGACAACATGAACATTAATCAGTCTGTTTATATCCCTTTTTTGTTTGAGTGTTTTTCTTCTTTAACTTGATCCCTGCATAGCGTGTGTATGTATGTAGGTATGTGTGTGTATATGTGTCTGAGAGAGAGAGAGAGACAGAGAAACAGTGAAAATAGGCAGAGGAGTGACAGAGACAGAAAGAGACGGGGAATTACAGAATGGCCTCTAGAATGAGGATTTCATTCATTCCCTCCCTCCCTCCCTCCCTCCCTCCCTCCCTCCCTCCCTCCCTCCCTCCCTCTCTCCCTCTCTCCCTCCCTCTCTCCCTTCTCTCTTTCTTTCTCTCTCTTCTTCCTTCCTTCCTTCCTTCCTTCCTTCCTTCCTTCCTTTCTTTCTTTCTTTCTTTCTTTCTTTCTTTCTTTCTTTCTTTCTTTCGTTCTTTCTCTCTTTCTCTCTTTCTTTCTTTTCTTTCTCTCTCTTTGTCTTTTCTGTGTTGTCACCTCTGTTTTTCAATCAAGGCTGGCATTCTACCTCTTGAGCCACAGCTCTACTCCTGGAGTTTAATTGGGGGTATTTGTCTCACAGCTTTTCTTGCCCAGCCTGGCTTTGAACTACCATCCTGGGATCTCATCCTCCTGAGTAGCCAGGATTACAGGAATGAGCCTCTGATGCCTGGAGGGGAATTTCTTATGTTATATAGTTCTGTCTTTTTAAACAGCACACTATTTCCTTTAGCAAATTACATCAATGATGTGTAAGTTATTTAACATTCTTGGTGTTTACAAACACATGCTTTCCACTACCTCCTTTGGAAGTTTGTGAAAAAGAAACCAGAGGCTCTCAGGTACTAGCTTCTTTCAAAGCTCTCTCTCTCCTTCCACGTCCCCATCTCCAGCTGATGGTGGAGGAAAGCATAACATGCTCTGTTTGCACCCAATGGCAAATGGCATCTTGGGAACAGCTCCTTTTATTTCCCCTTTCCGTGCTCCAGGAGGTCAGAACCTGCCCCTCTCAATCTGCTTCTTTGTTGAGTAAGTTATTTGAGCTGAGGACAGGGGAGGGAGTCACACAGGAAAGGCCTCTTGTCCTCTGGGTTCTTTTGCTAAAAGCAGAAGAGAAGTTGAAGAAGGCAAAGGGCTTTCTGCCCTGGAGAGCAGAAGTTATTCAGTGAAGACAGCCATGTGGTGGCACAAGAACGACACCAGCTTCGCTCTCTAGCCTTATCTACTGTTTAATTGCTGTCCCTAGAGACTCAATGTCCCTTTCCTTTGTCTCTAAAACTTTTCTGGGTTTTTTTGGGGGGGTGAGTATATTTTATGAGCTGGCTTTTAAAACTCCTTTGCAAATTACTGGCTACTTGAATGTGTCCCGTGATATATATGAAATATAGTTGTTAATAAACATCTGCTTTGTTTTTCTCTCAATAACTACCTTTTGTTTCTGGAGACTATTCCACTAACATCCCACTAATGGCCATAGGTGGTCAGGGCAAAATCATTTTTCCTCCTGTGTAATGTATGTTGTAAAAATGGTTGCCTATGCCTAATCTATGTATTAATTTCTCACTGTCACTTTAACAAATTACCACTGATTTAGAGGCTTAGGACAAAATACATTCACTACTTTTCTGTCCTGGAAGTTAGAAGGCCAAATGCAATGTTGCCCAGTTAGAATCATATTGCCAGCTGGCTTCTCTTTCGAAAGCTGGAGAGGAGAATGTGTTTTCTTGTCTTTCCAGCTTGGAGAAGCTGCCCTATCCTGGCTCATGGCCCTTCATCTTCCAGCCCAGCTGTGGCTGGCTGATTCTGTTATGGTGCTACCACCTTAACTTCTGCTTCTGTCATCTCTTTCCTCCCTTCCTCCCTCCCTCCCTTCCTCCCTCCCTCCCTTCCTCCCTCCCTCCCTCTCTCCCTCCCTCCCTTCCTCCTTTCCTTCCTCTCTTCTTTGTTTCCTTGCTTCCTTCTTTCTCTCTTTCTCGCTCTCCTTCCCTCCCTCCTTCCTTCCTTTCTTCTTTCTTTCTTATAATAGTCTTTTCCTTTTTAAGTTTTTTTAAAAAAATTGTTATAAAGGTGATGTACAGTTACAATGGGTTACAGATACATAAGTCAGGTAAAGAATACATTTCTTTTTGGACAATGTCACCCCTTTCCTTGCTTTCTCCCAGTTGTATAGTCATTTCTTTAAAATAATTAAATTATTACCTTTAAGTAGTTGCACAAAGGTTTTGCCATTTAACAAAGCAGTTTATGAATATATCTTGATCAGTGTCATCCCTTCAACATTATCACTCACCGCTTTTCTACCCAATCCTCTCTCTTCTTAATTTATAAGATATACCTTGGATCCCTATTTGCATTTCCCTTCTCTTCTTTTAATTCATTTATACCTTCTGTCTTGACCCCATTCCACCTATATTGAGTACTTGCTTTTTGGTATTTTATTTCACTGAACTTTGATTTTGTTTCTAAGGAATTATACTACTTGAGATCTCCTTTGAATCAACCAAATTTCCATGAATACTTTTGTATACACCTGTTCTTCTGCCTCCTTCTTTCAAGGGCTGGAATTCCATTTGGCCCACTTTCTTTCTCAGGGCTAGATGACAAATAGCCTAATTCTGTGTTACCCAACACATTTAGAAGTTCTGGACAGTAGGACATATTCACCAGATCCATTTAGGTCATCCCAAAACCAATCAGAGTTACTGAAAGGCAGCAAAGTGCTGATTAATGGGCAGTTCAAGGCCAGCATGGGCAACAAGTTAGGGAGACTCCATCTCAACAGAAACTCCTGGCTACTTGGGAGGTGAGATGGGAGGATTGCAATTTAAGAACAGCCTTGAGTGAGAGGAAGAGACTTTATCTAAAAAGAAAAGAAAAAGAAAAAAAATGGTTGGGGACATGGTTCAAGTGGTAGAGTGCCTAGGAAGCCTGAGGCTGAATTCAGTCCCCTGTAGGGACCTCCAAAAAAGAAAAAAAAAAGGGGGGGGTGCTTATAATACTTTATTTGCAAGAGTTTAACAAACATTCCTGCCAGCTGCTGTTTGGATCACTGAGGATTCAGGAACAAACAAAACATGTTTCCCAAGTTTAAGGCTTTTACTTTTTTTTTTTTTTTTTTTTTTTGCCAGTCCTGGGCCTTGGACTCAGGGCCTGAGCACTGTCCCTGGCTTCTTTTTGCTCAAGGCTAGCACTCTGCCACTTGAGCCACAGCGCCGCTTCTGGCCGTTTTCTGTATATGTGGTGCTGGGGAACCGAACCTAGGGCCTCGTGTATCCGAGGCAGGCACTCTTGCCACTAGGCTATATCCCCAGCCCAGGCTTTTACTTTTTTTTTTTTTTTTTTTTTTGGCCAGTCCTGGGCCTTGGACTCAGGGCCTGAGCACTGTCCCTGGCTTCTTCCCACTCAAGGCTAGCACTCCGCCACTTGAGCCACAGCGCCGCTTCTGGCCGTTTTCTGTATATGTGGTGCTGGGGAATCGAACCCAGGGCCTCGTGTATCCGAGGCAGGCACTCTTGCCACTAGGCTATATCCCCAGCCCAGGCTTTTACTTTTGCATAGAGCCCCTGAACTGTTTGAACCGCTGGTTGGTTTCAAAAGTAAATCTTTGACAGATTCTCCATCTGATTTTAATGGTTTCTGGAAAGCTAAGGAACTTCCTCACCTTACCGGGATCGACGTCAGGGACAGAACAGGTGCATTCGGGAAAGGACCCCAGTAGTTCGAAGCACAGGGGCAGAATCAGTTACAGAGATGGACGGAACTTCAGCTTCTCAAATCACAGCGGTAAATGTAGAGTAGCTAGGAGATGTGGCCCAGAGGGGGTGAGATTGGGATCTGGACCCAGTCTGCCGTCTGTCACGTGCTGTGTGGGGAGAGGTGTGAGTCACTGGAAACCACGGGGTTGCAACACAACTGGAAGACCCTAGAGAGGAAGCTGGATCGGAGCTGGCAATGGAAATCTTACTTTCCCTCCTAGAAGAACACCCTCTGTCTCATCCTGGGAGCCTCCACTGTTGATGAACTTGTTTATCTCTAACTGTCCCCAACCCCCTTCCCCCAGTGGTGGGTGCAGACCCCTAGGTGTGGATGATATTTACTGAAGCAGTGAAGCAACTACTTGTAGTCAGTTCAGGAGATCTCACAGATTAAGGGTCTAGACTGTGAGCAAAGCTAGGATTGAATCAAGTTACTTAAACTGTATCTACTGATGCAGTTCCCATTCCTCCTCTAGTTTTTAATGTCTGAGAGCTAGAGCAGGGAGCCTAAGTATATGGAAACACATTTAGGGTCATCATCTTATAGAATTTTCATGGTAACAGCCACAGAAGTAGTAGTTTTGGTCATTCCTATACATGTGTCTATAAATCATAATGATTTTTCTGCCAGTTAATCTAATTAGTTTTACTTTGATGTAGTCTGATTGGTTTGCATTTTCCCTTCTTTTTGGGAATTTTCTAATATCCATAAATATCATTAAGACAATGGGTTTCCCTGAAGGGAACCCATTAAATAAAGCCCTCTGTCTTGCCTGACTGCTGAAGAAGGTAGAACTAAAACAAGAGGAAAAGCTGGGGATGCGGTGGTCAGGCCTGTAACCCCAGCATGTAGATAGAGACTGAAGGATCATGGGTTTGAAGTGAGAACTAGTCTCCAACGCAAACAAACAAAACATATGAGAGGGGCTGGGAATATAGCCTAGTGGTAGAGTGCTAGCACCACATATACAGAAAAGCCAGAAGTGGCGCTGTGGCTCAAGTGGTAGAGTGCTAGCCTTGAGCAAAAAGAAGTCAGGGACAGTGCTCAGGCCCTGAGTTCAAGCCCCAGGACTAGCAAAAAAAAGTTTTTAAAAAACCACAAGGGGCTGGGAATGTGGCTTAGTAGAGTGCTTGCCTAGCATGCATGAAACCCTGGGTTCGATTCTTCAGTACCACATAAACAGAAAAGGCTGGAAGTGGCGCAGTGGCTCAAGTGGTAGAGTGCTAGCCTTGAGCAAAAGAAGCTCAGGGACAGTGCCCAGGCCCTTGTTCAAGACCCAGAACCCCCCCCCCTCCCATCCCTCCCTCCCTCACACACACAAACCAGATGAAACTTCAAAATGCTGCCTTTATTATTCGTAAGGTCTCAGTGGAGGTTGTATTTTTAAACAGATTTTGCTACTCAGTACATTACATGACTTGGACTCATTTTCTGAGGGGTGAGGAGGGATTTGGGGAAGGATGTCAGGGGTCCCCTCTGCTTCCTTTGAAGAGACACAACAGAAGCAGGAGATCAAAGGACAGAGCTGAGCTCAGGTCTTTATTGTATCCCTCCTGGTTTGTTGGTCACTCCCCATGATCACGAAGGTCTATTAGAACAGCCTCCTTCTTCTGGAAGCCTCCATTAAGTGCAGAGAAATGTTCCTTCTGACCAAAGGGGCAGTGTGTCTGCTTGGCTGATACAGTTGAATCCTTTCTTTATGTGCTCACTCCAGCACACTGCTGTCTAAAGGTGAAATCTTGGATTGACACAGCCAGGCCTGTTTGTATTCTGCTTCATCTTCTATCTCTGTATTAAATCTGTCCCTTGTTCTCAACTTCCAGACTGATTTTAAATTGTTTTAAATTGTTTCATTATATTAAATCTGCTAATCTACTAATCTATTAATGCTACTCAATAAGATGATGGTTTGCCTCTATCAGAAAGAATGACATTTCCCCCATTTGTAAGGAAATGGAAGGACTTGATGAAGTGAGCCAGACCTAAAGAAACAGGGACTCTGTGGTCTCCCTCACAGGGAATAATTAGTACATGTTTAGGCTAGTCATAGCAGAAGATCACAATAGCCCAGAAGCTATGCCCTTATGAACACATAAGATGCTGCTAAGTGAAATGAACTCCATGTTATGGAAACAAGTGTTATATCATTGTTGTAATTATTTTTGACATGACATGTGAAACTGTAGCTTTTTTGTTTGTTTGTTTCTCTTGTATTCCCTTCCTGTGGTTGTACCCCCGCTATCACTGTATCTTATGTGTATCACTGTATATATGTGTATTAGAACTAGGGAAGGGAAAGTGAATATCAAAATCGAGAGACAAAGGATAAAAAGACAAACGATTCCAAAAGCAATACTTATAAAACCATTTGGTGTAAACCCGGGGGAGAGGGAAAAGGAGAGGGGAGAGGTGGGGAAATGAGGGAGGAGGTAACAAGTTGAACAAGAAATGTACTCACTGCCTTACATTTGAATCTGTAACCCCTCTGTACTTCACTTAGACAATAAAGGGAAAATTTTTTAAATTAAAAAAAGATGATGGTTTGTCATGTGCCAGCCACTTTATGTACATTGTGTCATTTAATCCACCAATGTCATTCTCTAAAGAAACAGAAACAGGCCAGGTGTCCGTGGTTCATGCTTGTAATCCTAGCTACTCAGGAGGCTGAGATCTGAAAACAGAGATTCAAAGCCAGCCTGGCTGGAAAGTCCACTAGACTCTTGTCTCCGCTTAACCACACACACAAAAAAAAATCAGAAATGATGTTGTAGATCACATGGTAGAGTCCTAACCTTGAGTAAAAGAGGCTGAGAGAGAACACCCTGACCCTCAGTTCAAGCCTCAGGACCAATACAAAAAGAAAAAGAAACAAATACTCCTAAAATTTGTATGGAATCACCAAGACCCCAAAGAGCCAAAGCAATCCTGAGGAAAAAAATAATAAATCATTACAATACCTGACTTCAGAATGTACTACAAATCTATAGTAGCCCAAACAGTATAGTACTAACATAAAATACACTTGTAGGGCAATGGAACAGAACAAAACAGCTCACACAAATAAATGCACCTCTTTATAATCAATTGATTTTTAAAAATAAAAGTAGCAAGATCATATTGCAAAATAGAAAACTTTTCTTCAATAAATGGTC
Source organism: Perognathus longimembris pacificus (assembly GCF_023159225.1). Classification (NCBI taxonomy): domain Eukaryota; kingdom Metazoa; phylum Chordata; class Mammalia; order Rodentia; family Heteromyidae; genus Perognathus; species Perognathus longimembris. The sequence continues at coordinate 20,423,223 of NC_063176.1, forward strand.
AAAGAAAACTGAATCCCTATGTTTAAAAGAAGTAAACTAGGGCTAGGAATATGGCTTACTGGCACAGTGGTTACCTAGCATGCATGAAGCCCTGGGTTCAATTCCTCAGTACCACATACACAGAAAAAGCTAGAAGTGGCGCTGTGGCTCAAGTGGCAGAGTGTTCGCCTTGAGCAAAAAGAAGCCAGGGACAGTGCCCAGGCCCTGAATTCAAGGGTGGGGGGAGAGGGGGAGGGGTAGGAGGAGGAGGAAGAGGAGGAGGGAGACAGGACAGTAACTTTTATTCTAACATTATAGTGACCCATTCTCCTATCATTCTGTACTCAGATAGAAATTAGGAGCTGGAGGCTTCGGGATTAGATAGGCTTGTTTTCCTACACACAGTCGAGATAATCAAGTATGTCAACAGTAGCTTTGTACTTGGTTAGAAATTGGTTGGTGGGGCTGGGAATATGGCCTAGTGGCAAGAGTGCTTGCCTTGTATACATGAAGCCCTTGGTTCAATTCCTCAGCAACATATATAGAAAAGGCCAGAGGTGGTGCTGTGGCTCAAGTGGCAGAGTGCTAGTCTTGAGCAAAAAGAAGCCAAGGACAGTGCTCAGGCCCTGAGTTCAAGCCCCAAGACTGGAAAAAAAAGTGTCCTGGACTTTGTTGCCCAGGCTGGCTTTGAACCACCATCTGCAGATCTCAGCATCCTGAGTAGCTAGGATTACAGGTGTGAGCCACTAGTGCCTGGCTTTTTAAAAAAAGAGAAAGAAATTGGGTAGCTTTTTACCCACTGTTCTTGGACAAGCAATGTGTCCTTTACTGTTAGACTCCAGGCCCTCTTCTGTCCTGGCACATTACTTCCTTCTCCTCATGTCTTTACCCAAGTCGAAAAGCCAGCAGGAGTGGAGTACATAGCCACTTGTACTGCTAAGAACTCCTGCAATTCCATGTCGGTCAGTGCTTCTCTGCTGTAGGTGGGAGAGAAAGAAAATCTATTCTGTTCCTGGCAAGTGGGCAGCTTTGCCCAGGCATACCTGTTTCTGACTGCTCTTGTCTTTAGAGCAGAATACTTTCTTCATTTTCTTCCTTGTCAGCAAAGCCCTTTGTCCTTTTTTCTTCACCTTAAATGTATCCTCATTCTAAACTACTGGTGGAAATATTAAGATAAATTATCATTCAAATCCCATTCACCTGTAGCAGAGTTCCAGGACGGCTTGCCAGATGGACCATGCCCTGTGCATAGAAATTTGATTAAAGAGAAACTTGTGATTGTTATAGCTTGGGGATTGAGGGCTGGGATATTTTAAATAAGGAACTAGTTTCTCTCTCAGTCATCTGGGTTGCTGAGAATAATAACAAACATCTGCTTGAGAAAAGGTCTCCTGGTGTAGGACTAAGTATTTGGCTGTAACTTGCAGGATCTGGTGGTGATTTACTGGCTAGTTAGATGGAATGGCCTGGATTTTGTCATGAAATCCTTAACTGCAGAAGGGTGGGAGAAGAAATTTAGAATATTGTTAAAAATGTCTCTGAAACACTTAGGATTTCCCACAGAAGGCTGTCCTATTGCCAGGTTGTTGGTTCATTGGTAGTTTAAATTTGTTCTTTTCAGTTTATTTATAGCTCCTATTAGTACTAAAACATAAAGTACATATAGACAGTAAAAAATCCATTTTTATTCATTTTCACTGCGCCCAAGGAGATTACATAGTAAGCACAGCAGGAAACTTAATGATTTTCAACTCTATCAATAAATGTGAAAAAGGAAAATAAGCCTATTTGATTGATTTCTCTTCTTCTGCATCCTTCTACCTTAAAACAAAATGGGAAACTCTGACAAGAGTCTATTCCATTGATTTCTTTTCTTGGTTAGGGTGGTGAAGAAGTCTGTCAGTCTTCACTTTAGCATTGTATCTGTGAGATATTTGAAGAGCTTGGTTCTTGAACTGGTTATCAAGCAGTAATTCACTTTCAGACTCAAATAGACATCTGTGGTCCTAGTGTCCTTGAGTTTGGCAGAACCATTGAAAAGACACCCACATAAACTATGTGATTTATTTTTTTTATAAAGCAATGTAGTGCTATGTCACGGACCGAAATGTGCAAAGTGATCCTGACTAAGAAAACATAAATTATTAAATTTTGCTAGAGAAGAAAAATTTGCTTTATGATTAACTTAAGGTTCTCTATCACTGAAGAGTAGTTTGACTTCATTTTCTTTGTGTGATTACAAAGGACTCTTTGTGGTAGAGAAAAATCAGGGGGAAACTTTTTAAGTACCAGTAGATCCTCCCTTCACCCTTTCCACTAATACCTCACATTTCTCGAATGCTAGTCAGCTAGCTCTTGCTCTAGACTCACAGTGGTGCACTGCCTAATGTTTAACAACTGGTATTCAAAAATTACGATTTATAGCACTTGCCAATTTCTCTGGTGTAAATATTTCCATTATGGCAATTGCAGCCCTTGAGGGCAGTGTTGCTGGGGAACTTGAAGATGTGCTACCAATAGATTCTGTGAGCCAATAAGAATCAGTTCCAGCACAGCCCTGGCTAAATGCATTCGAACTCTTGGGACAACTCTATGATTTAGGCACTGTACCAGCCTCCTTTCAAAGGCAGGGACACTGAAACAATGAGAGACAAAATTTACTTCCCCAAGAGACAAAGCTCTTCAGTGAGACAGCCAGGGTGAGCACACAGCCCATCTGGCTTCAGAGTCTGTCACCGTTAGTCTTTGCAGTGGTGTCATCCAATTGAGAAAGTTGATGGTAATGTTGTTGGTGGATATGTGGATGTCGAGTGAAATTTGTAACACTGAAGATTGTATTTGTTGATATATTTCTATCTGTGTAACAATCTCTGCAAATTATTTACAATAATGGCTCTGAGATTTTATCAGATGGGGGCTATGGTGTATGTAAGGGGAAATATCTCTAAGAGTAAGGAAGCACCACAGTGTAGAGGAGAGAGACAGGGATGGGTAGACCCTGGGGCAGGTGGCAGATGACATGGGTAAGATCTGTTAGCAGTACTGTGAGTCATTTGCCATACAAAAGGAGAGATTTCGTGGACCTCTTCTATCTGAGCTTCCTGGAGGAGCATCTCTACATCTCTACTTTTCTGCCAGTAAGCCTCAAGGGGTAGCTTGAAGTCAACATAGCACAAATAGGGTTAGCCCCATCATTTGGGCCACAAACCCCAAGGAAAGGTGGTAAGGCCCTTCAATAGCCCCTCTCGAGGGTTGATGTTGCGGTTTTGTTGTCTGGGTATACAGTTAGATACATAGGAACACAAGATCTTTTTTTACAGGGAGCCCTCTCTCTGGTTTAGATAAAGATTCTGTTTTTAAAAAGAATAATCCTTAGTTATTATTTTTTTAGCATTCAAACTTAAGGCACCCACATTGGTATCTATATGGAACCCAAATGTGTGCTGATGAAGGTAGTTTCCTGATCACCTAGATTCTATGTTGCTATCTTACATGTGAGACTCCAGTATTGGAGAGGCAACCCGCAGAGAAAACAGAAGTAGATTTGGTGTTCATTCCCTGCCCCTTACTGCCCCCGTGCCCTCCCATTCCCTTTTATGCCAAACACCAAAACCAGTCACCTAAATTCTTTATGTAAGGAATGGACTTGATAGATCGCCGAAAGGTATCTATATTCTGTAATAACATTAGCAATTTAAAAGTCAAAATGTAATATTGGCATATCTATTTGTAAAAATCTTCCTTTCCTTTTCCTTCACTATACATAGTAGCTTTCTTCCATTTCTATTTCTTAGTTTTTCTTTACAGACCTCAGCTTCTCCAAGAAAAAGTTTTCTCTTTTTTTTTTTTTTTTTTCAATACAATTCTGGAATTTGAATTTAGGGACTTAGGTTTGCCAGGTAGGTGCTGTGCACTTGTGCTATGCCCGGCCTTTTTGGCTTTTGCTATTTTTCAAATAGGGTATTACTTCTGTTGGAGGGGAGGACATTAACCTATTATTTCACATTGCCTGTGTATCCGGGTGTGCACAACCATACCTGCTTTTTACTGATTCAGAACGGCTTTCATGGGTTATTTTCCTGGCCTCAAACCATGATTCTCCCTATCTGTGCCTCCCAAGTAGCTGGGATCATGAATGTAAGCCATCATGCTGGTGAATTTCCCTATTTTATTCTCTGGTTTTCTCTGTTCACTGTCTCTAACTATGCTCTGAAAAACATGGCCTGCCATCTTCCTCCTCCATGGATGTCTAAAGGGAAAAGAGTGCACAATCTGCTCTCTCTGATGGAGGCATTGTTGCCCCTGGGCGAAAGGGGATTGCCCTGCTTTGATCTAGGTAAGGATTTGGCTTGATCTTTCCTGTTATGTTGACCGATATGAATCCAGAATTTTCTCAAATGCAATTTGGTTTTCAGTAGTGGTAATAGAGCAGTACTACTGCCATAGTAGTGTTACCATTCAGCCATATGGTTGGCTGGTCCTTCCAGGACTCCATCTCTTTTGTATCCTCTAATCTCAGTATTGATTTTAGTCTTGGAGTGTGCTTGATTTGCTTTTGGACAGATCTCAGCGGTCCCCACTAGCCTGAGAGTGGGATGATAACTGCCCCCCTCCTCCAACACACAGCCCATGATAACTGCCCCTTCCATTAGCAGACAGCCCTGATGCCTGGTTGTCCTGAATGCAAGTGTGAAGAATGAATTTTTCTCTCCATGTGGATGTCTACTGACAAGCAAGATCATGTAACCTTTTCTGGGTAAACTGCCCCCTCTGTCCTTTGCAGGCTTCAAAGCTTCTTGGAGAGGCTCACCTGAAGCAGTGTGGCATGATGCCAATGTCAAGTTTTAGGGAATTAGTGAGAAATCAAGACTCTGCTGGACCATTGACTGATGTTGGGATAGTTAGACACTAGACTATAATGATAATGTTTTGTTATATTTCTTATATTGTTTTATTATACTTCTAAGGGAGTGTTTTGAATACCTCATACTTTACCAATAGTGACCCAGTTCTACCATTTGTTATGCTATTAATGATTTACTTATTTCACCCACAAAAACCTTTGTGGATATTATTGCTAAGTCAATTATATTGGTCAAGGATAAAAATAGCTGCAAGCTTGTAGTAGTACCTCATTAAATAGTGACTGAGCACACTAAAGTATGATGTTCAATATGGCAAGAAGTTGGTTAGATTGTAGTTTAACAGCTTTCTAATATAATTTGTAACCAAACTGAAGTTCAGAGAGAAATAGCCTTCGTCACAAGATATTTAGGGTTTTGAATACTCTTTCTAACCACAGGGAATATTTATTCCTCCCATCTAGGGAGTTTTCTAGACTACAGAGACAAGACAGCTTTCCTTTCTCTGGGGCTCTAGAGGAAACACAGGAATATATCTAGCACATGGCTGAAAATGGGTATCAATAAAAGCTGTCTGGTTTGACAGAAATGAGCCTTCAAATCATTGTAATGGGTTAAATTTTAGTAATTTATAAGGGTATACATTCATTTTTCTGGTGTGTAACCTTGCTTCCCTCAAAAATAAAAAAAATAACATTTATTTAGGAGCTATCTTCAGAAACTTCTATGTAGTTCTTTGTTTTTCACTTCTTTCCAGTATTATAACTATTATTTCTAATATGCAGACTGAATAAACTGCACAGTAACTTGTAACTCTGCCTAAGTCAATATTTTATTTTTATTGATTTCTTTCTTTCATCAGTCATAGGGCTTGCACTGAGTGCCTAGGTACTGTCCCCTAGCTTTTGTGCTCAAGGCTAGTACTCTTGAGCTCTGAGCCATAGATCCACTTCTGGATTTTTGGTGGTTAATTGGAGATATGAGTTTCACTGACTTTCCTCTCTGGGATGGCTTCAATCTGCAGTCATCAGATCTTAGACTTCTAACTAGATAGGATCATAGGTGTGAGCCACCAGTGCCTGTCTCCGAAGACTAGATTTTTTTTTTCTGGTAGTTTTATGGCACAAGTCAGACAAATGGATTGTTTGTTCCATTAAGGAGCAAAAGACAAATAAGAGAAGTAGACAACTTTCCTAGCTGACCTGCCTCCCCCCCTCAAATAAAGCACAGAAACATTGGTTTTTAATTAGTGAAGGATAATGGGAAAAAACATGTATAAAAAAATCACTGGGAAATTAGGATTCCAGACATATATGAATTTTTACATTGTGAAGGTTAGATTTCAAATGAATATCCCTAATTAGGACCTCAAATAACTGAAGGATAAAAAAATCTGATGTCTAATTTCTTTGGAGGAACTAGATATGAACTAACAATCTTATTGATACTTGTATCCTGGAGAATTTGGGTGCACGATATTTTGAAGGTCATTTTGAGGGCATGGCTTCCAACCTGTCATGGTGGACTAGTTACAGCTGCATTTTTTACACTTTCTGCCATATCTTTGAGTATCTCCCCTGCACTGACCATTTCCTGTTGGATTATTGCTCTTTCCTTGAAGCCTCCAATCTGAACTATGTTGCTTTTATTGGAATAAACTTGAGGTTTCTTTAATAATTGGGTGTGGATTTGAGTCTGGCTAAATACAAATGTGGGGAAGTTGGTAAGAGTGACAGAGTAAACGAAGTATCTGTGGACAAGATGATAGTCCAGGAAACAGAGATTAGGATACAGCCCTTTTTCCATGTGGCCTACCTTTCCATACCCAGAATAGCTTCAGTAACTCAAGTTGTCCCTTCCTGTAGAACCTGGGCATAGCCTTGGGCTTCTCAACAATTATTCCAGGCAGTCAGGATGGTTCTCATGGTCAATTTGGATAACCCAAAGAGCAGACAGACAGCAAATCACACAGCAGATGCTGTCTGGAAGAGCCAGCAGGCCAAGGGCCATGAATCAGAATACAATGCTAGCTTGTTGGAGACTGCCAAGTCAAAAGAAGATATGCAGATGAAACACTCAACTTGTTAAGGAAATGGGTTGTAGGTTGGTAGGTTGTCAAAATGGGGGAGCAGGACAGAGCTAGAACTGGGCTATCAAGAAGAAAGAAAAGTCATCTTATCAGCAATGAGAAGGAAAGTTGAAGCAGGGTTTGCTTAAGGACAGCTATTCCCTGGAGTAGTGCACCAGAAAGGGAAGAGAGGAAAACAGTTTTCATTGTGCTCCTGCTATGTGCCAAGGACTGATATCTTATTCCACAGGCAGCTTTTATCATCCCTTCTGCCTAAGGGTAGGTTTATTTCTGGCCTGGATGTAGGCCAAGCTCAGAGGCCAAGTACCAGGCCAGAACCATCACGTGTCACCTCCTTTCTCACTCCCCATCTATATTAGCATCCCCAACCGCATTTTGAGGTCTTGATGGAAGGCACTTCTCCATGTTTTCCTCAGGTTATGCCTGATTCAGGTGCTTAGTAGGTATTTGTGAATTTCATCCTGCATTCTGGCTTGGGCAGCCTCTGCTGTTCAAAACATGTATTTCTGGGAATTGTATTTCAAAGCAGATATCTGTGAGTCAAAACGCTGCTTGCTCTTGTGATGCAATCTTTTGTCATTATTGAATAAGATAATAGCAACAGTAAAAAGATTCAAATATATCATGAACGATTGGATCTGGGATGTTCTCCATCCTGAATCTTGAAGCAAAGAATTTAGGCTAAAAACTATGAAAGATAGGAAAGGCAATACATACAGAATTTTTAAAGGTTCTCCAAGATGGACTTTGAGAGGGCTAGGATATGCACCTCTCCTGGACTTCAATATACTTCTTGTGTTGTTTGAAATTCTGATAGTACTGTACTTCTCACATCGTTGAGTTAAGTCCATGGGGAGAGGGGTGTTAAAAGATATCCAGTATCTTGAAGATTAAAATTACCCCAACATCAATCTTTGTTTTGCTTTAAAAATTGTCATGAAAGAAAAAGCATATGTAAGTTAAAAATATTAATCTTGAGACAGTAGACTCGGTTACCTATTTCTGAATAGGAGCAACATGTCTGCAGATGTTTATGCTGGATCCTGAGATATAAAATAGCCTGGGCTCTGGAGTTATATGGTACTTTTATTCTGTCACTTATTTGTTTGATTAAACTTCACTGCTTCTTGGTTTCTCCCTCTCCTATGAGAGGAGGACAACAATGTCTACATATATCGTTTAAATAAGGATTTGAGAGAAACCCAAACTATATAGCATGTAGCAGATGCTCAATAAAGTGCACATGTCATTACTGAAATTTTGAATTTTAGGTATTTTAAAAGTTGATAATAAATCCTTTCTTATCTACGTTTATTTCTCTCAAAATACAAAACTACCAGCAAATAAAATACAAAACTTTCATGATGCATTTTTTTTTAATTGTCAAAGTGATGTTAAGAGAGGTTACAGTTTCATACATTAGGCATTGGATACATTTCTTGTACTGTTTGTTACCTCCTCCCTCATTCCCCCCTCCCCCCTCCCACTTCCCTCTCCCCCCATGAGTTGTTCAGTTGGTTTACACCAAACAGTTTTGCGGTTTGATTTGTAGTCGTTTGTCTTTTTATCCTGTGTCTCTCGATTTTGGTATTCCTGATGCATTGTTTCTAAAAATATGTTTATTTTCTGCATTGTACCATATTCTATGTGCAAGCACAAATACTTAAAGAAATTTGGATATTTTACCCAAATTTTTCTATACATCTTGAGCATTCTCAGTTTTATCTCAACTGTGATCTCCTTTGAACCAAACATCCAGATATCAAGGATCATCTGTACAGAAATTGAATGTAGAAAGATTTTCAACACATTGGCACTATTCTGATATACAATCTCTGATAAGTGGATTCTTCTAATCACTTTTTAAACATTAATTTATTTATTTTTATTGTAAAGATGACATAAAGAAGGGTTACATAAGTAAGGAAATTAGTACAATTCTTGTTGAATATTGTTACCCTCTCCCTTGTGTTGTTTAGACAGGGTAAGATTAATCTCTGATCTATAGAGGCCTCAATAGAAGGAAATCCGCATCTTCAAAGACTGGATTTCCAAACCTAAGATTGAGGACATTCCTCATCCCTGCTATGCCCTTCAGTGTTATATTCCGAATATTTGTATTAGTGCTTAGTCAACTTCCAATCCTAAGTGATATGCTGATTTAGAGGGTGCTGGGATATAAAGTGTACCGTCAGAAGGTTTCTGTGTTGAAAGTCTAGTCCCCAACACAGAGGTAGGATTTTTCAGAAGTGATTGGGTCATGAAAGCACTGATTGAATTCACTAATAAATGAACTTCTGGGAGGTGGTGGAAACTGTAGAGGGGGGAAGCCGATTGGAGGAAGTGGGACAATTGGGGGATAGTGGGAGTGTATGTCCTGTCCCCAGCCTCTCCCTCTGTTTCTCGGTGCTTCCTGGCTCCCATGAAGTGAGCAGCCTCCTTTGCCGAGTGCTCCTGCCACCATGTTGCACTGCCTCAGCAAGGCTTATAGCTTGTGATGGATTAAATCTGTGAGCCAAATAAATTTTTTTCTCCCTTAACATGCTATCTTCAGGTATTTTGTTACAGTGATTAAAGGTTGACAAATGTGGGCTGGGTGCCCATGGCTCAAGCCTGTAATCCTAGTACTCAGGAGGCTGAGATCTGAGGATCGTGGTTCCAAGCCAGCCTGCGCAGGAAACTCTGAGACTTTTATCCCCAAAAACCTGCTTAAAAAAAGTCTGGAAGTGGCACTGTGGCTCAAGTGGTAGAGTGCTTGCCTTGAGCAAAAAAGGAAAAGAGCAGCAGCTCCAGGACAGCACCCAGGCCCAGAGTTCAAGCCCCCAAACTGGCAAAAACAAACAGTTGACAGACATGGAAAGGCAGAGGTACTTTAACATACTCATGACGGATCAGAATGGAATGTACTAAGGCAATTCTACTCCAACAGAATCTTGGCTGGCACAACCTTTTACATTTAAGAAAAATATGCATTTGTGATTAAAGAGTCTGTTTTTATGTATGTGTGTGTATGTGGCCTTCGTTACCATGAAACTGTTTAATATTCTGTAAAAATATTTTTACAAGCTCAGTTTCAGTTATTCTAATTATGACAATAATTTTTCACACCCTGGCACCTATTGAATTAGCAACCAAGTTCATTTCTTGAGACATTATTCAAGGGGATTCTATCTGCATTCAAATTAATCTCAAGATCGTTGAAATTAACAATGGGAAAGGTACATTAAATCATCTAGTCCCTTTCTTAGCTCGAGGAGAATTAATCTTTACATGGTAATTTCTGGTGTTTTGTCCAGTGGGTTTTAAATATCTTGAGTGAGTGTTATTCTGACTGTGGGCGGTCATCTCATCAAATACCAGTGAGAATTCTTTCTCACAGTAAACTATAATATATGTAGGTTTTCTGATGCTGCATAATTTGCCAGTACTGAGAACCTCCAGGAACCAGGCAGTGAAGAACCAGGCAGTGAATTCTCCAGAAGAATGTGTGTGTGTGTGTGTGTGTGTGTGTGTGTGTGTGTGTATGTGTGTGTGTATGTGTGTGTGTGCAAGCTTGCATGCCTTTGTGGTCACTGGATAGGTTTGGGTGGATTCTGATGGGAGGAAGAAGGTCCTTAAGAAGAGTGGTATATAGTTTTCATTTGAGATTTTGCTGTTGTTTGCTTTCATCTTGTAATGCCTGGAGTGGTTTGGGGAACAGGCCTGAGGAACTATGTAGGCCAAGGGAGTGACACTGAGACTGATAAATGTGGATGGTCTGTTGCCAGTTTGAGTTATAATGATATAAGTTTATAAGTTCAGAAAAGTACAAGTGAACTAAAAAATACCTTCGCTTAATGTTGTTCTTTCCCCCAACTCTTCCGTGAGTTTAAGATGTGAAGTAGAAAGTGACAGCCTAAGTATTTTCTTCTGTATAACCGAGTCACAAGCTTCTGGTCGGATGGGTAGAATAATAGAATGGGTAGGAATCTCTGTTCATGTGTCATTCCAGAAGTGAAACATTATTAGTACTCTGAACCCTTTCTTGGTTCTTGGTTTAGTTAACTCAAATGTTATTAGTCTTCTTGCTTACAAAATAAGCTAAACTGAGGGTCTGAATCAAACTCTTTTATAAATCTTAGGCTACATCAAAAAATAAAACAATTTGTATCATTAACAACATATTCATGATTAAAATTAAGTCCAATGTATGACAGAGGAAGTGGGTGTCCAGCATTGACACAAAAAAACACCAGGATTCTCTGCGCCTTGTAGGATACAAGGATCTTACAAGGCTGTAAATTCACTCACTCTCCCTTGTGCTCCTTCAGTTCCCAGCTTCACACCCAGGATGACAGGTAGTAGTTCAACTCCTGCTTGAACATTGGGTGAGGCACCAGTCATTAGCACTCCTGGCTTCTGTAACAGTGGTCCAAAGGTTCTTAATTCCATTGACACTCCATTCTGCCTTCTTAACACATCCACCTGTGGGGGCTACACTTAAGGGCCACACAGAAGTCATTGAATCTCTTATAGTAGCTCTTCACACATTTGAACACACTTGTCAGTGCTCTGTGTCTCTTGTATCTACCCTCTTCACTATTCCCATCACCAGATTCTCAAGCTCCCACACTCCTTCCCAGGTAACCTTGTTCCATCAGCTTGGTTTCTGCATAATTGACAGTTCTCAGGGGCAGCTGTGGACAAACCTCTTCCCAGTCTTCTTGAATACAATCCTTTAGTGTCTGGAATTCAGCAGGGACTAAAGAAATACGTATTTCCTGAGCAGCTGGGGCATATCCAGCCAATCTAATGGCACATTTGTTTAGCATTGTAAGTGTCAGTATAGGAACAAAATTGTACCAAACCTAATATTTTCTCTGTCTCAGCCCTCATTAGAAGAAAAGGTACAAAGACTATCCTTGCTCCCAAATCATTTATTCTCTCACAATGAAGCCTATGCTTTGTGGATCAGCCAAAAGTACAGAAAGAATTGTTTTACCAGAAACACTGGCTCTCACCTATAATCCGAGCTACTTAGGAGGCTGAGACATAGAGGATCATGGTTCAAAGCTAGCCCAGACAGAAAAGTCTCCTCCAGAATAACCAGCAGAACACTGACTAGAGGTGGGGCTCGAGTGGTAGAGTGTCACCTAGTGAGTGAGGGGTCCTAGATCTAAGTCCAGTGCTCATTTTTCAAACTTTTATCTCTTCCCCAGCTCTTCCAAAAGAGGAAACCAGCTTGCATTGAACACATAATAGATCCTCCACCTGGCGGCTAGCTAACATATAGCTCATGACTAATCCTGCTCTGTGGGGGAAATGCAGAGCCCCCCTAAGGCCTCAGAGAGGACATAGCATGCATTTTATGGCAAGGGCCTGGCATATTATTCAGGCCAACACTCCTACACAGGAAGCCTTGTGAAAACTAGGGAAAGATGAAGGCCCCCTCTGGTGGCCCTTAGAAAAAACTTCATTGTCCTTTCCATAGCTCCCTCCCTTCTCAGCCAGGCATCTTTGTGGGCCTAACCTCTCAGCCAGGAGCTCAAACCTGATGTTTTTCAAGCTCTTGCAAATGAGTGTTAGTTCATACATGATGTTACAAAACAGACAAAACCAAGCATGATGTTACAAGCTGGGTGCTCGTGGCTCACACCTGTAATCCTTACTTATGAGGCTGAGATCTGATGATCTTGGTTCCAAGCCAACTTGGGCAGGAAAGTTTGTGAGTGTCCAATTGACTACCAAAAAGAAAAGAAAAGCCAGAAGTGGAAGGGTGGCTCAAATGGAGCACGAGCCTTTAGTGAAATATCTAAGAGACAGTGTCTAGGCCCCGAGTTCAAGCTTCCATATGGACACACACATACACACGTGCGTGCACACACACATGCATGTGCGCACACACAGCACAGCACTACACAACCATAATGTTACAATAAAGAAACAAACCAAATACTTATATGTTATTTTCAAGGGAGTGACCAATGAATTTGTTTCAGTTTGGTCTTGCCCTGCAAGAAAAGGCTATTTGGCTCAGGAACTTTCCATCCATTTGGGTTTTATTTAACTCAAATACTGTTTCCTTATTTTAAAAATTCACAGGAAAATATTACCAGAACCCTCAAAGGAGAGGAAGGCTAATAGTTTGACCCTGAGCTTGCTGTGGGTCCTGGTGACCATCAGCCCACTGACCTAGCCTCATCACTTGCATGATGCTAGACAGACAGAAGGCAGAGGAAATCCCCCATAGCTTGCCTGATGGACCCAACCTTCCAGCCCAAGTATTCATCTGGTGATGAAAAGCTGAGCTCACAAAGAAGCAGAGAGTGCTGGAAGAAAGAATTAACACATCCCTCCCAGGGAGGCCAAATGTGAGATCAATCATGTCTCCTGGCCACCACAGTGACTGGAGAGAATGAGATGTTAATTTATTCACAGCCCCATCAGGAGACTGGGAGGGAGTTCTATAATCTGTCTGACTCCCCAGCTGACATAGCTGGTTTTTTTTGTAACCTAGGGAACCCCAGCAGGTGCAAATGCTACCTGAAGTGGCTATGTATGGGACCAGCAGAACAGACTCTGTCTCTTAACTTTCTTTCTTTCTTTTTTAAGTCCCCACACTCTCAACTATTTCTTCCTCCTCCTGAGCAATGCTGAAGTGTTGAAGTGCCCTGGCAGGGTGACAAGATAGAACATTTTGCCTCCTCAAAGAATAATTGGTGACTGACTGAAAAGCCTTTTCTTTTTGCCTATAGCCTGCAGGGAAACAGTGATGTATGTGAAAATGTTTATTTCATTTGGTTTTGAAGAGACCATTTGGTATCATGGAAATAACACCCAGCTTTGCAGTCCTAGAAAGTTGACCTTGCAGTTTGCTTAAGATGATTTTTTCCCCTAGAAAAATCTACAGTCTGCCTTTTTGGGGAAGGGGATTGGAGTGGAGGTAAGGGCAAGAAAACCAGAATTCACCCCCTAGCGATATGAATAATTGGAAGTTCTTAAATGCAAATTGGCATGGCTACAGATGACATAACATTTGTTGATATAAAGTGGGTTATCCCTAGAGGCACAGATAGATTTAGTTGTTTAGGTCCCAGTGCCTTTATGAACAGAACTAAGTGAAATTCCACCCCCCCAGCCCCCCCCCCCCCCCCGCCTCCGTATCCTTGTGGCAGTCACCTGAATAAAGTTATCATTCTAGACAGGACAAAAAGACTCAAACAGCAGGGTTTTGCATTGCATTGCAGGTGTAATGTGCCAAGGGGAATTCCATTCACCTTTTGTGTTCTGTCACGTGTAGGACAGCCTGTGGGTTTCAGTTACGTTTGACCTTGATGAAGTTCTCTATTCAGGTTTTGGATCCATTTCCTCATCTCTGCAGTGTTTCTTACTCAGAGGCTCGAGAGGACTGAAGACATGATTGGGGTTTATTGAGAATGATGGGAACTGTTTTTAGACTGGCATGTGGAGAAGTCAGACTGATGGAGAAGGCTCTCCCCTAGGCTGATGGCTCCTCCCACTCTACAATACTTGGAAACCTATTGGGTTCTGAGTCTTGAGGTAGCTGTTTGTGTCACTGTTTATAAGACTGGTTGGACACTGATGTGAACCCTTCAGGCACAAGTGGAAAGAACAACCCAGGCACAGTGGCTTACAGCTAGAATTGCAGCTACTAAAGAGGCTGAGATCTGAGGACCATGGTTTAAATTCAACCTGGAATGTCTGTGAAACTGTTATGTTCAATTAACTGGTTAAAAGGTTGGAATTGAAGTTATGATTCAAGTTGTACAGTAACAGCCTTGAGCAAAAAAGCTAAGTGACACTGTCCAGACCCTGAGTTCAAGTTCCATCGCAATGTATACACACACAGACACACACACAGACACAGACACACACACACACACACACACACACACACACACACACACCCCAAGAAAGGCCATCTACAGAGAATTCAAATTCACATTCACTGATTGCTAAGTCTTATGGGACACATCATAGTAGAAATCATCTTTGAGGATACTGTATCCATTTTAATGTATGTTCACCTATCTCAGGTATTTATGAAGGCTGCTGGTAGAACCCCCAAATCACTCCTGAATTGTGGTGAATGCAACAGTTTTCTTTGGCTTTCTTGGGCACAGGTCCAGTTGGGACAGCTCCATCCCTGAGGCATTGATACTGTGCCTTTCCCTCTACTTTCATTATAGTTCCTTCTCTTTGTTTGACTCTAAGTCTCATCATCTTGGCTGTTGGATCTTATTATAATATGGATACTCTGCACTTTGCTCATGGCCTTTCAGCCACTCTCATCTCCATAGCTTGCTCTAGCCAGGTAGCTCATGCTTTATCCCAACATTTTGGAACTAGGAGAAATAATTATAGGTTCAACACCTAGTTTGTGGTGTTCTTGTAGAGTCTGAATTCTCTGAGGCATTCATTGCCAAAGCCATTAATGATGGCCCTAGAACTCAGATTCAGGGTTTGCCGGTGTTTTTCTACTGCATCACCATGTGTTTTGTGATTTTTGTTTTGCAGTTGTTAGAAAATTCTGTGGACATCGCACTGAATGTCAGGCAGAAGGGATTTAAATACTATATTCATAGAAAAGCTTACCAAGAAATGAGTGCATCTGATCTTATGACAGTGCTAATTCAGAAGGAAATTTAATCCGTATTCAGAGACTACTGATGTTTTAGGATTTGACTTCAAGTCTTGAAGCCTCCTGCATGGACTCATGTGAAGAAGATACGAGAATAAGGTGAGAAAGTGAGAAGCTTCTGGAGGTGAACAAAATGGCTCTGATGCCCTTTTAATCTATCAGGGCATTCCACTTACCTGCTTCTAGCAATTATTTTTCTAAGTGATGGAGTTTTCCACCACAGAGAGTCCAGATGAATCAGCTCCCTAAGTGAAAATGATAGAGATGTATTTCCTGGGCTCCTCCTCAAAAGAGTTACTGGAATGGATCCACTGCTTTGGCAAAGCTGCTGCCAAGAGGTATTTTAATTCAATTGCAAGCCAGATACAATGATTTATGCCTGCAGTTCTATCTTGAGTAAGAGACTGATTAGGATGATCACAGTTCAAGACTACCCTAGGCAAAGAGTTTCTAAGTCGTCTCTACTAATAGCAGGGTGCTGTGCCATGCACATAATGTCCCTGCTATGTCAGGGTTTGAGGTCCGGAGGATTGTAGTTCTGAGCCAGCCTAGGCAAAAAAGCTCACAAGGCACCCTGTCAACAGAAGGTTCTGGGTGTGGTCATGCAGGGTGATGATGGGTATAGACAGCATAGCAAGGATGCTTGCAGTCTAGCCCTGGGCGGAGGCAAAAGTGAGATTCTATCTTTAAAAAATAGCCAATGGGAAAAAGGGCCAGAAACATGGCTTAGTGGAAGAGTGCCTTCCCAGCAAGTAGGAGGCCCTGAGTTCAAAGCGAGAGAGTATGTATGTGTGCACATGTGTGTATCATATAAGCCTTTAAATGTCCTGAAATTATATTAAGCAACCTGTATACATAGTGCTTTTTAGTTTATAAAGTACATTTACATTCATGACCTTTTTTAAGCCTAATGCCAGATTTGCCAAGTAGAGGGGCAGATGATATGTTGTGGGTTCAGCCATGGCGGTGGTCAAGGCTGCAACTCCATCTCTGATGATTATGAATACAACAGGGAGTGGGAGGAAATAACTGGGATATGACTGAAATTATTTAGGTCTCAGAAGGTGACATCCCTCAGCTAGCTTATGAACGCATGTCTGTGGGACCAACCTGCCTCTTATTTTAATCACAAAGCAAAATCATAAAGCCTGGAAGCTGTGGAAGCCTATAACGTGTGTGTGTGTGCGTGCGTGCGTGCGCGCATCTCTGTCTCTGTCTCTCTCCATTTACCACACTTTCTACAACATCTCACCCCCTCACATACTCATATTAAATTCCTCAGCGTTTCTACAGATAGCAACATCAGCTAGTATCTGTTGAATATTCCACAGTTGCCACCACCTCTCCCAGCGTCATTCATTCATTCATTCAGCTCTCAGAGCAGCCCAGCGGGGAGGCCACCTGCAGTGCCAATGAGGACAGGGATGCCTTGAGAGGAAGTGATCTGCCCACCAACACATTGCAGAGCTCAGGAGCAGAGCAGCCAGCCTCAGAAGGCAGGCCCGCTGGCTCCAGAACATCAGACTGGTGCTTCTAAGCACTGCATGGGATTGCTGTCCTAACCCATCTGAAAACTGAAAAAGAAATTAAAAATGTACCTATCTGAGTCACAGGTAAAATATCAGCTTAATAAAAATCTAATGTTTTTGAGAAATCTCTTTAAAATCTAGAGGGCAAAGTAAGGATGAACTGGGCTTCTCAGGAAATCAGCCACGTTAGTATCTGGAACCCACGGGACTCCAATGGCAGGAGATGCTTAAGGTAGCAGGGATGGAGGGACAAGTGACTACAGTGGGAGGGGCAGGGGTCTCACTTTGCTAGGAGATATGATGAGAAGCATAATGGATGGACACACACACACACACACACACACACACACACACACACACACACATTTTTCCTACTTCTTCCCCCTTGATCAGATTTTCCACTGTAGCCTTTAAGATGATCTCTGCTTACTAGCTATGAGACTTCAGGAATGTTGTCTAATTACCCTGCATTCCCATTTCTTCATCTGTGATAATAGATTTACATTAGGAGCAGAGTGAGTGATAAATGTGTGTATGTAAGCCTTAGCAGAGTTCCTGGCATCTCTGTTATAAATGTTCAAAAGTAAGTGTTAGCTGCCACCATCATTTTTTAAAGTATTTTATTTTTAAGTAGTTGTACAAAGAGGTTACCATTGTATAAGTCAGGTTAGGAGTACAATGCACCTTGATCAATGTCTTTGATGTTGGTCATTTTTCTCCATCTCATTCTTATCCTAAAGTTACATAGTTCAATTTGTGCATAATATACTTTGAATATAATGACTGCATATGCTCACTCTGCCTCCCTCCATTTCAGTGCCTCCAATCATTACCATCATCCCAAAACATTTTCCTGGTGCCATGTTGTTTTAAAAAGTAACAGTTTAATCTTCTGACTGGCATAGCTCATCATAGCTCAAGTCAGAAGTACATAAGCTAATTGCCTGACCTAGTGGTTTCTTTGGTCTTAATATTTAAAAAATTTTTTAAAATTGGGTTTAAGTTACAAATATGCTTCATAGTACATATTTGAACTTTCACAATGATGAAAATTATTATTCTACTCTACATAGCTTACCAAGTCTATGACCTTTAACAATAAAATCATTTCCTTCATTTCGGGTGATATATACATTATGTTCCTTTTGTTTAGTAATATCTTTCCCTCTTTCACTCATTCCTTCCTTTCCATTCCCACCCATGAGTTGCTTAGTTCACTTTCATCAGTGTCCAATGTACCTGATAGTCCCCTCTGCTATATTATTATTGTTGTTATTATTATTTTCACACTTTCCATTCATTCTGTGTCTTCTTTTCTTTTCACTGTATTTTGGTATCTTGAGACCTCTTAACTTTGTTCTCTCTCTTTGCATTTTAATTCTAACACCTGCATATCAGGGAGACCATATACCATTTGTCTCTTTGTTCTTGGCTTCTCTTACTCAACATGATTTGTTCTAGTTCCATCCATTTTCCTGCGAATGCCATTATTCTATCCTTTCTAATGGCAGTGTAGAATTCCATTGTATGTAGGTACCACCTTTTTTGAATCCATTCATCTGTAGTGGGACATCTGGGTTGTTTCCATATCTTGGCTATTGTGAATAGTGCATCAATGAACATGGAGGTGCAGGTGTCCTTGGCATATCCTAGTTCCTGTTGTTTAGGATATTTGGTCTCAATATAAAAAATACAACCAAAACACTTATCACATCTCCCTGTACACTGACCCTCTGCTGAGGCTCGCATCTCCATGTGATTTGGGTCCAGTGTCAAGCTCAGGAGACAGCATGGTTGATTAGATGTATGTGGCAATGAGACTCAGAGATGATAGAGTGTTTCTGTTCTTTTTGGTTGCAGCAAGGGACACATTCCCACTTAGCTTTTCCCCTCAACAGTGGTGCTCTACCATTTGAGCCAAACCTTCACTTCTGGCTTTTTGCTGGTTAATTGAAGATAAAAGTGTTACTGACTTTTCTGCCTCAGCTGGCTTTGAACCTTTATCCTCAGATCTCAGTCTCCTGAGTAGCTAGGATTACAGAGGTGAGCCACCAGTGCCTGGCTAAGCAGAAGTGAGTCTTAAAGTCATTGCTCTGGTAAAGATAAATCAAGATTTAGAAACAAGTTGTTTTTTGGTTTTTGGTTTTGTTTTATGTTTTTCTTTTAAACTTAACAGTTTCTATCTTTCTTTCAGCTTCCCAATTCTACAAATCCTTTATCTCATTAAAGCATCGGATGGTACAGCCATATTAATAATGTTCAGGGCTTATTCTGAGCAATTTGATGATAGCCATGTACTTACATTCTGAACCTCATCCCATGCCAAGACTTAAACAAGGGATGGTCAGACTCTTGTGCTTTTGAAGTAGAAAGGCACAGACTCACCTGAACTACCTTTACAGAAGGCTATTATTATTATTATTATATTTTTTGACAGTTCTCTTGTTTGAACTCTGGGCTTATGCTTGTTTAGCAGGTACTCTACTACTTGAACCATGACCATGGACCTTTCTTGTGTTAGTTATTTTCCATGCAGGTTCTCAGGATTTTGCTCAGGCAAGCTTCAGATTGTGATCCTCCTACTTATACCTCTCACATAGTTGTGATTACGGATGTATACCATCGTCCTGGACTTCTCTGTTGAGATGTGATCTCTGTTGAGATGTGCCCAGGTTTGCCAGAAACTATTGTCCTCCTCATCTCCACCTCCTGAATAAGTGGAATAACAGGCATGTGTTTGCCACGTGAGCCCCCTTACAGAAGGCTTTTTTATACCAGAGTACGGAAGCTTCTACTGAAACATACTTCGCACTGTGATAATGCAGTAACTCCATTGCTGTTACATTGAATGACGAGGATAATTTTGTTCTTAACATTTTTTGACTTGCTACTGTATGTGAAGAGGGTGGGGGTAGGTATATAAATGGGGGTAATTCTAAGTCAGCACTGAGAGAATTCAGCCAGCTCTTTGTTCATTCCCAGAGGCTGATCACTGTTAAAGTTGGTGCTGTGTGCCCAGAGCTCCCCATTACAAAGTCCAGACTGTTACTTTTGCTCTCTCTCCTTCAAGCACAATTGGAATCTCCAAATCATCTCTGAAATAATGGTGGAGTGAGTGAGAACTAGTGCAGAGATCATTTCAGAGTTCCTTGAAGTCTTGACGGATATATAGGAAAAATTTTAACAGACATTATCATAATTAATACCTCCAAATGAAGAGGATGTCTCTTTCTGCTGTTTCTTGAAAAACATTAGAACAACTTCTATACTATGTATGTATACAATCACTGACTTCTTGGAGTTCTTCTATAATCGTGTTACTTTTTTTTTTTTAGTACACATGATATCTGTAAGATGGTTGAAAGGCATTCTGCAAAAGGTCAGAATAGGTCAGACTCATGACACAAAAATCTGAAAGCATGGCTCAATTGGTAGAGCATCTGCCTAGCAACTTCAAGGCCTTGAGTCCAAACTCTAGTACCTCGAAAACCGGAAAAGCACAATAAAACAAAGAGAAAGATTTATGATCTGAGCTTCATGACAGAGCACTGGCAATTCAGATTTGCTAGGTTGGATGGATGGGATGACTTTGGATGCAAGCAACATGTTGTTATTGTTTCCAATAGATTTGGCCTCTGACCTGTATTTATTGTGTAGTCCCCATAGCCAATTGTATATTGGTTTCTGGACCCAGGAGCTCAAGCTCATTTTTCTCTCCCTAAAAGCCCTATCGTTTCCAGAGGGCAATGTGTATCAGAGACCTGTTCTTGGAGTTGCTTTGTCAGAAGAGGGAGATATAGTAAGAGGCTGTCGGGAACAAACAAAGACATCCTTGACAAGAGCGATTTATCTTGCTACCTGCAACATGCCCTTTGGTTTGATAGCTGCACAGGCTGGCCGGGATTATTTATCTTGAGCTCACTGTGATAGATGGAAGTGTGCTTCTGGCAGCTTTCCTTCCTTCCTTCCTTCCCTTCCTGGCCAGTCTCTGCTCACTCTTCCATATCAGAGGGCTGTCAGCCAGCATTGTCCTGGGGAATCAGGGAGGAGGGCAAATGACTAGAAATACCTTCAGAGAAATGATCTTTGCAAGAAGGACTTATTTGGTTTCTTTTTGCCTGTCAGTTAAACCTTAGAACTCAGAGAGACCTAGGAGAGAATCTTGCATGTGCGAGGAAAGTCCTATCGTGCTTCTCTCCCGCAGTTATTCTCCTTCAAGCACACATCTCTCATCTTTGCCTCGTCAAAGAAAGACTTGCTGTGTGCTTCCCTTTGCAGCTCCAGCTTCCTGGTGATGCTAGCATGTGGCGGTTTGCAGTAGAAACTTGGATAGCCGCTCTCCTATCTTCAAGCCTAAGAAAATGTTGCTCCTTCTCTTAAGAATTGTGTGTTTCTTCCTTATCCCTCATTCCCCCTGGCCAGCTCCTGGGTATTATTTATGTATTCGGCTCAGGTGCGACCTTTTCTCGCTGTCCCTTGCCTGGTTTCACATCTTAGCCTGTGCGGTTTTTCAGGATAGTGGAAGGCTGGAGAAAGAGTTATTGTTCAAGGCATGGACTTTTATCTCTTTCCTCATTTCCAATGCACAAAATGCACACACACATTCATGCATGTGCACACACTAACACATGCTTGCATACACATGCATGTGTGTGCATGCACGATGCATCTATGCACATGTGTACATACACATGCACACTGATGCACACATGTATGAAACACACACACACATGAGTACACATGCACGTACTCTGTTGCATGGTGTCTGAGAATGTGGCCATTTCCTTGGTGGTGTAGTTTGCTCATCAGGGAAGCCCATTGTTTGTAAATGGAAAGAAGCTGGCACCAAATAGATGTTCTCAAAAGGCTTGAGCTGGGGAGAATTTAATGAAGGGATTATTTCCAACAGTTTGGGTGATTGAAAGAACCGATAAGGGGTAACATACCCAGGGGTGAATAACAGCAGGAATGGCCAAGGCACGGGAACAGAGCTACTGATGTCTTGAGAGAGACAGAGTGGGGAAATCCATCATCCACTGCTCTCCATCATCTTTCTGACTCCCACAGCGATGCCTCGCCATGGTCATAGCCAACCAGAAGCAGGCAGGAAAGATCCGTCGTGAGTTCACAGAGGAAGGCCAGGGAGCACAGGGCGGTGAAGGCCTGAAAATGGGCAGATGGAAAGTGGTTAGCACACCAGTGGCACTCCTGCTGCCCCAGGGCTCTTTGCGCGGTGTAGATGTACGGATTCTTTTCAAGGCAATGTTCCTACATGCAAAAAATGAAACACATGGCATTACAAGAGAAAGCCGATTATGTTGCTAAACAATTATTAAAATATTAACAGTGTAAAAGTATGATATATATACAATTATTAACCTCATGAAAGTAAAATCTAATGGCAGATCTAACATCGACCAAACTTTCTGTAATCATTAGTGTCGATGGTATTCTGAGATACCTATAGCAACTGAAAAATATATATGAAAATATCTGTGAGGGTTTATTGTGGATTAATCTTAGGTGCTTCTATGACTATTATGCTTTTTTGTTTGCATTTATTGTTAAAGAAAATGCTGAAAGTCAGTTTGGGTTTAGGGCCTGTTAATATTGGCTACATCGAGGTGGGAAGCTCAGTGGTTTGGAGATGGGATGAAGACTTGCTTAAATTTTGAATTATGTGACTATATTTTCTTTTGACATTACTGGAATCTAGACCCAGGGCCTTGATACTTCCTAATAAAGTCCTTTAATACTTGAGCCACAACCCTAGTCCTTTTCTGCATTAGTTATTATTTTGGATAGAGTCTGGTGTTTTTGCCTGGGCTGCTCTTGAACCTGGTCTCTGCCTTTTGAGTAGCTGGGATTGTAGGCATGAAGCACTGTGCCTGGCTATGTGACTGTATTTTCTATTAAGAAGATATGAGGCTAAACTCTGAAAAGGATAGTTGAACTAGAAATGGAAATAATGGAGTTGAATTGAATAGTGAGCTACACTACCTGTGCTGCTGCTATGCACGCTGAGGATGCATACGGGGAAACTGTCTGGGGTGGTGGTGAAGAGGAAACCTTTTAAAGAAACAGATTTAGCCAGAAAGATGACATTGTAGTCATGTAAAAGTTATGAGCATGGAAGGACAGGTGAATTATTCATGTGTGATTTGTATTTAAGTATTCCCAGAACTCAATGAGATGTGACATGACTTGAATGCTGAAAGACAAAATATATCAGAAGACAGAATCAGAATAGAATGTATTACTCATGTTCTGGTCAGCTTTTCCCCTTCAGGAGTTTTTCAAGGGAATATTTTGGTTCAGGGTGTGGAGAGTGGAGATGCTTATATCTCTGTGTTTCTTGGAGTTTTGTAAATTCTCAGTGACTTTATGTTGCAGTAATATAAAGAAAGTTACTTTTTAGTGTGTGCTACTGTGGTTTGAACTCAGGGTCTTGTGCCTGCCTCACAGGTGCTCTGTCACTGGACTAGTATCCCCAGTGCTTTGTGCTTTGATTGAGATACGGTCTCATTTTTTGCCTAGGCTAGCTTGGGCTGTGATCCTGCTAGTTTGCTGGAATGACTGGTGTATTCCATCATTCTGAATTTTACTTTATTTGTTTGTTTAGTTAGTTAGTTAGCCAGCCTGGAGCTTGAACTCAGGGCCTGGGTGTTATCTTTGAGGCTTTTTGTGCTTAAGGCTAGTACTCTACCCCTTGAGCCACAGTACCACTTCTGGCCTTTTCTGGGTAGTTAATTGGAGATAAAAAATTCATGAACTTTTCTGCCTGAGCTGGCTTTGAACTACCATCTTCAGATTTCAACCTCCTGAGTAGCTAGGATTATAGACGTGAGCCACCAGCACTTGGACTGAATTTTATATTTCTTTAAAGAGATATATTTGAGGATGTTTATTTATATATATTTAATTTATTCCTTTATTTTCAAAGTTATGTACAGAGGGATTACAGTTTCATACGTAAGGCAGTGCATACATTTCTTATCCAACTTCTTACCTCCTCCTTTCCCCGCCCCCCCCCCCCCCGCCTTCCCCCTACTCCATCTCCCCCCTACTGAGTTGTACAGTTGGTTTACACCATATCGTTTTGTAAGTATTGCTGTTGCATTGGTTTGTCTTTTATCCTTTGTCTCTCAATTTTGGTATTCCCTTTCCCTTCCCTAGTTCCAATACACACATATACAATATCCAGGGTACTAAAATCAGTTACAGTGATATCAGGGGTAAAACTGTGGCTGAATTTTATCTTTTAAGATGGAGTGTTCATAAACATTTCCCCCAGGCTGTACTAAAACCATGATCTTCTTGATATCAACCTTCCTAGTAGGTAGGATGACTGGCATGAGCCACTGTTATTGTCCACAATTGCCTTCAAATGATCTTGACAGAGAAGCAATGAACTTTGGCTGTGTGTTTTAAATCATTATCATTTAAATAAATAACTATTAAGCAGGGGGTGATGATGCATGCCTGCAGTTTTAGCACCTGGGAGGTAGAGGTCTTGCTATGCAGTGAGATTCTGTCTTAAAAAGACCAATGAAAATTATTACTGTTGATGATATTGGCTACACTTTAATTTGTATGCTTTACAGAGCTTTCTAAGTACAATTAGGCCTGCGCTTTCTTTATTTGCCCTTCATACTTGTAAAGGCCAGCTACCATCTTATGGGTAGAAGAGCTGAGGCTTAGGAGCTAAGGGAGATGGAGAAACTTGAACTCACTTCTTCACTTCACTTCTGTGACATGTATGGAGGTGGAGAGGAAAAAAATCACTGATTAGGTAGGTGTGAATGCAGGAATTCTGGTGATTCTGTGGAAATTGATAAACAAAACAAAACATTGATTTCCAGGAATCCTTTTTGCAAAGAAACATTTTTGCACTGGGTCAAATCAAGCATTGTTTGAAACTTTACCTTGGGGATTCAAAGTAAATATTCACCTAGACATGGTATTTCTCTCTCTCTCTCTCTCTCTCTCTCTCTCTGTGTGTGTGTGTGTGTGTGTGTGTGTGTGTGTGTGTGTGTGTGTGTGTGTGTGTGTGTTGGTTCTGGGGCTTGAACTCAGGACCAAGATGCTGTCCCTGAGCTTCCTTTGCTCAAGGCTAGCATTCTACCACTTGTGCTCTGAAGATAAGAGACTCATAGACTTTCCTCCTGATCTGGCTAAGAACTGCAATCCTCAACTCTCAGCCTCCCGAGTAGCTAGGTTTATAGGCATAAGCCACTGGAACTGGGCTCTTCTTTTTAAGCAAAGTCTTTACTTGCTTGAAGAAAGAAAAGCAAATCTTTCTGGCACTGGAGGGAACATGTTTGTTTTTCCTGTTCTGTCACTCTGCTTTCCTGATTACCTCTTCATCCTTTCATGGTCACATGTGCTGATGCCACTGTCCATTTCCATGAGCAGCATACATTGTTACTGGAGATGGGTGCAGAGGCATTGGGAGAGACCTGCTTCTCTCTTCTCTAGTGGCAATATGGAGTGGGCTTTTAGAGTCAACTACATCTTTGTGACCTCCCTGTTGCACAGCTCTGCTGGGTCCCACTGCAACCTCTGAGGGGCACGCGTAGAGAGGGCAAAATCCCTCAGGTAGAGCCCGTGTTGGCTTCTGTGTGTGTGACAGTGTGCACACGTGCAAATGCACACATGTACTGGTCCTGAGGCTTGGACTCAGGGCCTGAGCATTGTCCTTGAGCTGTTTTGCTTAAGGCTAGCACCCTACCACTTGAGCCACAGTTCCACTTCTGGCTTTTTGGTGATTAATTGGAGATAAGGGTCTCGGGGACCCTTGTGCTCGCTTTGAACTATGATCCTCAGATTTCAGCCTTCTGAGTAGCTAGAATTTTTGGCATGAGCCAGTGGAATCTAGTAGTTGGTGGCTTTTATTTGTACTAATACTAGTATCCAGTTTGTAAATGTAATTCTCTATTTCAATTTTTGGTCATGGTGGCATAGTTGTACTGAAATTGTTCAGTGGTTTCTTCCTGAGTTTGAAGATGTTCAATCCAAATTGAAAGTCTGACTTTGTGGGTAAGCATAGGCCACTAGGAGGAGGCTCATGTCTGTCCTCAAGGAAGCCCTGATCAAATGCAGGGTGCCATAGCTCATGTTGATAAGCCGTGAAAGGCAGAGAGAGGAGGCGAGAACAGCCTCTGTAGAAGCACCCCAGGTCAGTGCTAGAACATGAAGGATTTGGAAGTAAATCTGAGAGTCCTGGCAAATGACTGCATGGAGGGAAGGGCATCCGGCACTTCTCTAGATTTCTGTTTTTCTCTCTTTTTTTTTTCTTCAAATTTTTATTATCAAACTGATGTACAGAGAGGTTACAGTTTCATACATTAGGCATTGGATACATTTCTTGTACTGTTTGTTACCTTGTCCCTCATGCACCCCTCCCTCCCCCCTTTCCCTCCCCCACCCCAGGTGTTCAGTTCACTTACACCAAACAGTTTTGCAAGTATTGCTTTTGTGGTTATTTCTCTTTTTTTACCCTGTGTCTCTCAAATTTGGTATTCCCTTTGAATTTCCTACTTCCAATACCAGTAAACACGGTTTCCAATATACTCAGATAAGATTACAGAGATAGTGTAGGTACAACCATAGGAAGGTGATACAAGAACATCATCAATAATAGAAACTACACATACACATAGGACGTTGAAAGTAGTTACAACTGTGATATAACAATTGTTTCCTTAATCAATTCCAAATGGATTAAAGACCTTGAAATCAAAACAGGCACCCTGAAAAACACTAAAGGAAGGAGTAGGAGAAACACTTG
The DNA here is from genome assembly GCF_023159225.1 of Perognathus longimembris pacificus. Classification (NCBI taxonomy): domain Eukaryota; kingdom Metazoa; phylum Chordata; class Mammalia; order Rodentia; family Heteromyidae; genus Perognathus; species Perognathus longimembris. Next base: position 20,450,113 of record NC_063176.1, read on the forward strand.
GGCTCCTTGGCACAGGACAGAACTTCCTTAACAAAGACCCAGAAAGGCTACAAATCAAAGAAAGGTTGGACAAATGGGACTGCATCAAACTGCAGAGCTTCTGCACGGCAAAGGACATAGCTCTCAAGATAAACAGAAAGCCCACAGACTAGGAGAAGATCTTTACCGGACATTCAACAGACAAAGGCCTCATCTCTAAAATATATGCAGAACTAAAAAAATTACCTTCTTCCAAAACAAAATCACAAAGAACCAATAGCCCCCTCATCAAGTGGGCTAAAGACTTACAAAGAAACTTCTCTGATGAGGAAATGAGAATGGCCAAGAGACATATGAAAAAATTCTCTACATCACTGGCCATAAAGGAAATGTTTTTCTCTCTTTTACCAACAGTCTGGCAGGCTTTTCCAGTTCATATTTGAACCTCTGCGCTCTCAGATGTAAAACAGGGGTAGTTCTGCAGAGTTTTTAATTTGTAAGCAGTGGACACTAGTTCTCACCAACTTAAACCGAGGAAATTTGGGGGAAAGGTGCTGGGCTGGCCACAGAATGGCAGGAGACCTGAGACTCAAACTAAGGAGGAGCAGGAAGTGGGGCAGGCTTGGGGCTGGGCAGTTGAATGCCCATTACTGGGTAAGTTAGCCCACTCTTCTTCGGCTTGTTGAGGTATGTTTGTTTCCTGTGTGAATACAGATGGTCCAAGGCTGGCATGGGGTCTTCACAGTCATTGGGGATCCTCTTCTTTGAGCCCCTGAATTTTGATTTCTCAGTGCAGAGCTCTGAATGCTTACCTTAAAGGAAAAAAAAAGAATGGGCAAATCTAGTCTTCCCCTTTTGAGTTACTTTCTCTCCTGAAATTATGCATTTATTCAGTAGAATTTGGATGTACTTGAAGGCAATACACTTGCTATCAACCTAAAGCTTGAAATCTGTAATGCAGTTTTAATTTTATCATTTAGTCATATAAATAAGGTAATGAAGGCTGTGGAGCTTGGCATATTTGACATTTAAATCTAACCTTGCAAATCCATTTACTGGGTTAGAAAAGAATTTGCTATGCTTTCTGAGGTTGGCCTGGATGTGTTGTTATAGGATAGTAATGAGAATCGCTTGAAGGGCCAAAATATATATTTGAAGTTGCATTTTTCTTTTTATTTAGTTTCATTGAAATAGATTTTCTAGGTCGGGCTCTTCTCTGTGCTGGCCATACATTTAGCAATAGTTACCATAACAATTACACACGTGGAAAATATTCCCATGGAAATACACTGTAGTTGAATACATCAGAGCCTTTTCTCTGTGACTGTGAATCATTTGGAGCTCAGTGTGAAGAGCTGTAGGTTTCAAGGTACTAAAAGTCATGTCATTCATTCTGTTTCATGCATTTTAATTACTTACTTGGGAGTTTAACCATTTCATGTATTTTTATCATCTAAAATGACTGAGAATATTTGTGTGTTGATGTCAGATAGTTTCATTTTATTTTTATTTTAAAGAATTTTTATTGTAAAGATGATGTGCAGAGGGGTACAGTTATGTAAGTCAGGTAATGAGTACATTTCTTTTTGAACAGTGTCACCCTCTCCCTCTTTTTCTCTCTGTGTTTTCCCTCTTGACCCCTCTCCCCTACAAGTTGTATAGTTCATTGTCAACATAGTGTCTAGTATCACTGCTGAATTCATTCACCCTTTGTTCCACCATTTCTGTGCTTCCCCTTCCCCTCCCCAAATCAGATAAACTTACGTGCAAGACAAAGGATACAGAAAAACAGTGACAGTAGTTGAAAAACAGGAAAAAAAAGACTACAAAAAGTAAACTAAAAACCTCTAGTTTTCTTGGAGTACATCTCAGGAAAGTATGTCAGATAGTTTTAATCAGCAAGAAGTCAAATACAAGCACTGACCTGTATGTTCCTTTGTATTGTTGTTGCTTCTAATATGAGGGGCTCAATGGGGATTGCGAATAGGAGCCGCCATATCAAGCAGCCCCGCCCTTGTAGTACTTCCTCATCCCTGATAAGCTGGGGAAGAGTGCTCTCTTAGCTCCCCGCATAGCACGGCCCACAGCGCAGCCAGGCATGCATGTCTGAGGGGCTTGCAGAACCTCCATGGGAAGAAAGTGGTAGACATGGCCAGATGTTCCCCCCCAAGTTCACGCTTCCCTATCTGCAGCCCACGATCATCTCTACCCAGCAGGAGTTACATTTCTGATCCCTTCCTGCAGCTAAGGAAGGGCTTGTGGATAGGAAATGGAAATGGAGTACTGCTACCTAGCCATGGTGCTGAAGAAGCAGGGGTGCTGACTCCAGCGCTCTCTTTCTTCTTTGGTTGCTTGTAAACGATTACACCTGGGCCTGGTGAGCCACAAGTTAGAACGGCTGTAATCGAATGACCGCCTGTGAGCTAGGAGCATCCCAAGTGTATTCTCAGGGCTCTTTACCCTAGGTCTATTTGTTATGTCGGCCAGCATTGCCCTATTATAAGAAAACGGGCAAACCCTCTGACTTATTCCTCTATTTCTTGTATTTTTGAAATCCTTTCTCAGTTCAATCTTAGAGTAGGAAGAAAAGACTGGTTTATGTTTCCTGTGCTTATTTATACATGTAAAGGAAAACATGAAACTATGAATGAAAAATGAATATTATCCTCCTGAGTTCTCTCTCAAATGGCTCATTGGGAAGAAGAGTAGCATAGAGGTTAAGGGTGTAGATTGTGGAACCTCAATGTCTGGCTATAAATCTGGCCTCTGTTGCATATTATCTTCATAAATGTGGGCAAGTTGATGGAGTTTCTTGTGTGTATCTTTTTTTTTTAAAAATCATTGGCTGAGAATATGTCTTAAGGTAGTGTGTTGCCTAGCATGCATGAAACCCTGGGTATGATTCCTCAGTACCACATAAACAGAAAAAGCTGGAAGTTGCATTGTGGTTCAAGTGACAGAGCGCTAGCCTTGACCACAAAAAGCTCAGGGACAGTGCCCAGGTTCTGGGTTCAAGTCCCAGGACTGGCAAAAAAAAATAATTAAGTAGCTGTATAAAGGGTCTCAGTTCAACCTATCAACTTAAGAATACAATGCATCTTAATCAATGTTACCCCATCCATCATTCCCCTCCATCTTGTGTTTCTTGTCTCATCTATAAAATACAGGCCATAGTATGACCTGCCTCAAAAGAATGTCCTGAAGATTATATGAATGAATATAACTAAGATGATTAAGTGTTGTCTGGTTTGTAGCAAACATGTAATCCATGTGTGCTTTTAATCAATCATTTTCTTATGTGCTTCTTATTGGTCAGTTTCTTGTCATCATGCAAGGATATGATTATGGATTCTGAGGAGCTTTGCATTTGTGCTTAGATTTTTCACATTAGTAGGGAGAATGCAGAAAGTTGACATGAAGAGAACTGGTCTTGTCTCAGAGACAGGAGCAAGCATAACATAAAACAAAGCACATCACCAACACTAGTTCCTTTGTGGCTTAGAAGCTATGAAGGCATGGTGGTGATAGTGGTGTTTACTGTGTGCTATATATGATTTGATATACATGTAAATCCTGCATATATTAGCTTATTTAGTCACCAGGACAATTCTATATGTTATAAATTGTTAAGTTACATTATTGTTTCCCTTACTTTATAAATAAGGAAATTGAGGCCTAATGGGTTAAATTATGACCCAGATAGACACCATGGTTGGTAGAATGTGAAGTTGTTGCTTTAAATCAAGTGCAGCTGACCAAGTTAGGGCCTTTCTTCGGGGACTCCTTTGCCAGTGTGCTCAGGAGGGCTGACCACAGCTATCCAGGCCAGCCTCCTCTCGACCTTGGACTGGTTTGACTGCAGGAGGAACCACTGTGTTATGGTCACCTACACATGTTCCTTGCAAGGTCCCTGTGCACGCAGGCTTCTCTTCTTCCTCATTTTCTTCTTCCTCCTTTTTCTTCTTTGTGGTACTAGTGTTTGAACTGAGCACCTTGCACCTGCTAGGCAGGTGTTTTACCAACTGAATGCATCCTCCCCACCCATACCCCTTCTTTGTCTTAGTTATTTTTCCAGTAGAGTTTCAAGTTTTCACTCAGGGTTAGGCTTGGACCACAACCCTCCTATCTATGCTTCCTGTGTAGCTGGGATTGCAAACAAGCCTAGCAACCTCAAGGCCCTGAGTTCAAGTCCTGATATTCCATCTTACCACACATATGTATAAAAACATGCTTCTGCTGAAGTTGAAAACTATTGCTGCACTATAATAATTATATTGTGCTCTACTAGTGCTATGATACTAGATTATGAAATACAAAGTAGCTCGGTACTAAGGTAAAAAAAACCCTCTGTTTCAGAATTGCCAAAGTACATTGTGTATTTTGTGAATCCACATGTATGTGTAGATATGTAAAGAAATTAAATCATGTGTAGGCAATGTTACAAGTGTGTCTCTACATGTCAGAGGCCAGACTCTCCAGATACTCCAGTTACTCGGCATAGACTACGTAAAACAACAACAACAAAAAAATTATATATTATATATGTATATATATATATATATATATATATACTATTTCTGGTCTATAAAGCTAGAGTCTGAGACTATTAGTAATATTTTGAAACCAATTTTAACTTTCAGAAGTGATTGCATCATACCATGTCTGCTGAGCTTAAGATATTGAAGATTTAAAAAATAGTACTTGCTTTCACTTGTGTAATTAAAGTTCTTCAGTGAATCAAGAATATTTTAATCCAAATGAAAGGTGTTTGGAAATGGGGAGAATGATGCAACGGGTGATGTTGAACAAGGAACCTGGTTCTCATAAACTGACCTATTGAGGCAAGCCCTCTGCACCACTGCTTAAAGATCAACAGATATAATTAAAAATAAGTAAAAAAATAAAGATTTAAAAGGTACTTGGTTATTTGTGTGAAGTATGTGGTCTATGCCTCGTTCCCCTTGTTATCTTGACATATTTTTGGCATGTGTTTTAGTACAGATGTGGCACTTGCAAAAATCTGATTTCATCTGGGATCTCACTCAGATTGACCTTGTTAATCATGCCAAATTGGCAATCAAACCAATCAAGCCCGTTGCCTGACCTTTGTGAAAATTGCTGGGCAGGTTTGAAACTGCTTCACATACACAGAGCTCCCCAAAGTTCAATAATGACTGTTCGTGTATGTGTGCAATGTGACAAGTAGCAATGGGCTTTATGTGAGAAACAATTAAAATAGCATCAATACTCACTAATGCCTTGCATCAAGGGACCAGAATGGTGGAAAAGCCCTGGACGCTGGGGTGTGATGGATATTGTAGGCAAACCACAGTTGTCACGGAAAAGCTAATGATCATTATTTTTCATGGATGAAACCTTCACATTGCCAATAAAACCTTTCTAACAGGAGGATGTGTCCCCCAGGACCTATGTTTAGGCATTGTTAAAATCTGTTTTCTTCCTTCCCTCTCCCCAAAGCCCTTTTAAAAGATTGATTATTTAATGTTGAGCTTTGTTTTATTTCATGCTGCTTTCTCTTGATATCTTGCATTTGAACTATGAGGGCTAGTTTATCCAACGGCTAAAGAAGGAAATGAAAAATGAATATTGAAGGCCTACCAACATAGCAGGACTACAGGAGTCAAGCACAATAAAGTCTCATCCTCAAGGATGTGATGAGCATAGGCCTTCTGAAAAAAATAGTAGTATTATTAAAAGTAAGTTGCATTTTTCTCTTAGAAAGAAAAAGGAATCTGCAATATTGAGTCATGGCAGGAGACACCATAACCTTGGAGTTTTCAGTACAATTACTGTGAGTTCTCAATACAATTACTGTGTCAATTACAATAGGACAATCACTCGATGTCAGTTAGTGTACAATCACAATTAGTCCCTCCTGTGTGTGAAACATTCACAACACCACAATAGATGGTACTCTTACCACACCAACCTAACAGCAACAATGTAATTACAGGTACAATGCAAAATGCCCAAACCAGGTAGATAACCTACCACAATATGTCAGTCAAGATCCTGGCCAGAAATATATCTAAATTGGAGATTATATTTTTTAATTAAATTACTTTCTTGCTCATTTATTGGTAGTACCAGAAATTGAACTCAAGGTCTTGCTATTGCTACGTAGGTGCTCTACCACTAGAAGAAGCCCTCCAGCCCCTTTTTGTTTTATTTAGCTTTTGAGTTAGGGTCTAACTTTCTGCCCGGGCTAGCCTGGGCTGTATTCCCTCTGTGTGTGCTTCTCCATGGCGCTGTGGGTGACATGCATAGCCCACTGTGCCCAGCCATGTGTGCTTCACAGTAGCTCTGATAACAGCCTCATGCCGCCACACCCAGACAGTGGTTGAGGTGGAGTCTCACAGACATTTATGCCTGGGCTGGCCTTCAACTTTGATCTCCTAATCGGATCCCTCCGCAGAGCTAGCTGATAGGTTTGAGCCAGTGCCATGGCATTGTAGCCCTTTCTTGAACTGGCTGTTTTGAGTTTGGGTCTCACTTTTTGTCTGAGCCAGCTTCTGGACCACGATCTGCCTATTGGTGCTTTGTGGTGTAGCTGGGATATCAGGCTTATGCCACTATGCCTAGCCATGTATTGAGAAGGGGGTCTCATGTATGTGCCAGAAATGGCCTCGAATTGTGATCCTCTCAATTTCAGCCTCCCAAGTAGCTAGTGTTACAGGTGTGAACCACCAGTACCGGCTTTTGGGTAACGCCATTCTATGTATCCTAAGCTGGCGTTGACCTCATGGTCCTCCTGCTTCAGTTTCCCAAGTGCTAAGTTACAGGTGTACACCACCATGCCCAGCTTTTCTATCCCTGCAGCCGAAGAGTCATGAGAAGGTCAAAGATGCCTGGACAGGACTCCCTGACAGTACCTGTGGACTGAGGCAAAGTGTGTTGCCACACTCAGAGACTGCGGGAGGGACTGGGTCACTACCCATTTTATTCTCCTTAACTTTCAAAATATCTGAGGATCCTCCCATTGCTTGGAAGCCAGATGGCCAAAGAGCCACAGGTACGGCTCAGTGCCCTGGCATGTGCCAAGTAGATTAGAGCCCGGAGGTGGAGGAGCAACAGGAGCGCAGCAGCCAGCAAGCTGGCCAAGCTTTGATCAATAGTAATGCACAGAGTTAGGGACGAATGCAGGCAGCACTGATGCTCCCTTCACTGTTCTGTGGCAGACACTCTGTCTCCCTTCAGGATCCAGGCTGCACAGGAAGTCAGTCAAAATATCTTAGTAGACACCATTTATTATCCACTTAGAGATTTCTAAAGCCACTACTGAGCCTAGCAGCGCAGGTCTGCAGTCACTGCAATGGCCAGACAGAAGTCAGAAGGGTCACTTGGAGCCAGACTAGGCAAAAAAATTAGTGAGACTTACATGTCAATCAACAAGCCAGACACAGTGGTATGCCTGTAATTCCAGCTACATGGAGGTACACAGGAGGAGACCTAAGGTCCTATCTGAATAAAAACTGGAAACCTCCTCTGAAAAATAAAGAAGGCAATAGAGAAAGGAAGAAAGAAAGAAAGAAAGAGAGAGAGAAAAAAAGAAAGAGAGAGAGAAAGAAAGAAAGGAAGGAAGGAAAGAAGGAAGGAAGAAAGAAAGAGAAATAAAGAAAGAAAGAAAGGAAGAAATAAAGAAAAAACCAAATAAATGGCTAAAGCATGGCTCGAGTGATAGAGTACATGCTTAGTAACCATGAGGCTCTAAGTTCAAACCCAACTGCTGCCAGAACAAGCAACAAAAAACTTCCTTGAAATCTCCATTTCTAAAATCTAGTATTGCATCCATATTCCAAGAACACCTTGTCTCTCTTTCCATGGCATCTAAGTTTGTCTTCTTTCTTGACTCCTTGGTACTCTTTTTGTTGTTGGAAATGCTTTCCCAATAATTATTGTAGTCAGGAAGAAATAAGTTTGCATCTAAAGGGATTTTTAAGCCAGGTAGATTTAGGAGGATTTTGCAATGTTAGGAAAATCTGTTTCCAAAAGAGACAAGAAAATTGCCTTTTAGTGTGTGTCAAGGTGCCACATGCCATTAGAAAAGTGATCCCCTTTGTGAACAGCTGATAAGAGAATACGTGGTGGCCTGCTTTTATATTGAAATGTAGCTATTTCCATAGATGCCTGATTCATAGGAGTTAATTACACAGTACTGTTTTCCAAAGTCTATTTGAATCATAGATATAGCATTGATATGAGAAATTCCACTTGTAATTCAAATGCTTCAACATTTGCTTTCTAAAAACCATTGATGTGTAGGGCTTAAAATAAGGATTAAATTTAATAGATTTCACTTTCTATTTTTATATTCACTTGCTGTGAGATCAGTTTTGGAAATACAGTTAAGCTCTTCAGCTTCTTTGATCTTGTGTTTTGGTTTTTGAAGAAAGTAGCTTAAAGATCTTATGTGTTAAATAAGATGCGGAGGTAATGATGTTGGACTAGAGCAAGCTGTCCATAAGTGGTGCTGAATCCTAGGTTACCTTAGGCCACACAGGGTGAAGTGGGTGAAGGCCACAGACCTAATGGTTGTGATGGCTCCTGGTAACCTCAGTGGAGGCAAGTGTGATGAATATCCTGCTTAATAGTTGCAGTAGATGACACTTATTTACAACTTTAAAACGTGTCAAGTATGGTTGTTCAAGTCTGTAATCCTAGCTACTCAGAGGGGAGAGATCAAGATCAGGAAGATCATAGTTTAAGAAAAGGTTTGGTCAAATAGAATTAGATCACATCTTAACAAACAAGCTGCTTATGGTAGCGCAATGGTGATCCTATTAATTAAGCTGACTGAAGTCCAAGCTTGGCTCTATACAAAAACATGAGACTCTATCCGAAACCCCATACTAAAAGGGGCCAGTTTTGTTCTGGAACACAGTCTGTATCATTTGTTCTATGATCTCAATGCCGTTGTCCAACTCAACTGTGACTGTATGTGCCATGACGTCTAGAATTCTTCTCCTTTTCGAGCTACTTGTCAAAGCAGGAAATTTTAGAAACAAAAGTGCAACCAAGAACTTCCCTGAGGATGCAGGGACTGTGATACAGGGGGTGAAATTGACGGGAATACAGTATAAATGTGTGGAGATACAATAATGTAATCACTCCCACCTGTACAACTTATAGTAGCCAATTATAAATAGATAAAAAAAAAGAACATTCCTAAACAGTAATGATCTTAGTTCTTTCAGTGTGGCCTAGATTTTCTCCTGTGAATTAATTTATGGAGTGTTCTCCTTTTCCAAGTGCTTGAACTGATGATGTCGAATGACCCCAGAGGACTGATGTCAGAGACCGTCCTGAAAGCAGGTGCTAGTTTACTAAGCTCAGTAAGAAAGGGTTGTGTTCAGGCCATCTTTGGACCAGGATTCTCCTGCATAGCTGAGATGACAAGCATGGTCACCATGCCTGACCACTGATAAATTCTTAGATAGACATATCCGGGTCTGAGTTTGGGGTACATAGCCTTGTCATTAAAGAACTGACTGAGAAATACCATGAGGGCAAATCATAGTGACACTGCTAATCAGCACCACCATCCCAGCAATCGCTTCCTGTTGGCATGTTTCTGCCAGAAATTATGCTTGGTGACTCATGGCATTTCCTCATTTAACCTTATAGCAAGTCCTCCCATTTTACAGGTGAAGAAACCAAGTTTTTAAAGGACTAACATAGTTGAGGACCAGAACAGAAACGTGGTCAAGTTCAAGTTTGAAGGCATGTTTCCCTGATACAACAAAATATATTAACAACATTTTAATTGATGCACTTGAGTGATCATATGTGAGAGTGGTGTCCAAGCAGATCTGAAAGTGAATTGGCTTAATAGCAGCGTTCCTACACACAGTGTGACTGTAACATGCCCTAGAATTGCCAGGGGAAAGGTACCATCTGGGAAAGGGGAAGTTTTACATATACAGTTGGAAATCCAACTATAACTCCTTAGAACCTCCCTTCCTCCCTCCCCCTCCCCCAAATTCAGCGCTTCATACTCATTTGGCTTGCTTGCCTTTGACTGACAATTTACCACTTCCTTCAGTCATACCCTCAGCCTGGCTTTTTTGCTGGTTATTTTGACAGAGTGGCTTAGGCATTTCTACCCAGGGTGACCTTGAACTTTGATCTCCAGCTTCCAGCTTCCTGAGTAGCCAGGATTTTAGATGCGAACCACTGTTACCCTAACTGAGGGGCCTTTTAAAGCTCTGAGGGTAGGATAGGAATGAACGAATGACAATTGTTGATTTTAAAGCAAATTGAAGTGTCTTTAGCATAGGAGAAGTAGACTAAGCTTTCAAGCCATTGGAACAGACCAACAAGTAGGATTTGTATAGGATCAGTACAGGCAGGTGTGCAAGTCTCCTGATAGCCTGCTGATTAAAGAATTCAAATAGAATGGCTGTACTTGCAGTTCATAAAGAGGGAATGCAGTGCACATTATTCTACTTTCAGGGCTCTGTGATTTTCCCTATGGAGTAATAGTGACTTTTCTGACCATGAAAAGAACCTAAGTGACTTTCATTGGATACTTTTAAAGTCTAGACTTTCTATGTGTATCTTTTCATTATCTTGAGAGTTAGAAGGGGTAATGTAAAGCAGTAAGACTATTTCATTTCATCTACCATATTTTTTAAAACGCTGGATTATTATTCAGTGGTTGTATTATATTATCCAACTAGTTATTTAGATTCAAATTATAAATCTTTTTGTGAATAAGGGGGGCTTGTCACCTTTTGCAAGGTTCATATATAAGTTGTAATAGTGCTCTTTATTTTTCTGCTGTATTCCCCCATTCCATCTAGGCTGCTACAGTGAGATAGACGGAAGGGATGAGATACATTTTTTTTTCCTGACATCTGTAATGGAGAACTTAACAGCAGTCAGCAATTGCTCTGTGTCTGTCAAACAGGTGCATTCTCTAATGAATTAAATGGGAATATTAGGAGATCAATATCTACATTTCAAAGAATCCTGTGTTTTAAGGAAAAGGTTTACTATAGAATGTTTTATGCAGAATTATTCCCTGGAAAGTAAAATAAAGTACACATTTATATAGTATTAATTATTTCAAACTGACTAAAGAGGAAAAGGAATGAAGAGGTAGAAGCCACTACCAACTGGAGATTAGTGGAAAATAATGCTATGTTTCTCTCTCTCTCTCTCTCTCTCTCTCTCTCTTTTTTTTTGCGAGTCCTGGAGCTTGGACTCAGGGCCTGAGCACTGTCCCTGGCTTCTTTTTGCTTAAGGCTAGCACTCTGCTACTTGAACCACAGCACCACTTCTGGCCCTTTTCGGTATATGTGGTGCTAGGGAATTGAACCCAGGGCTTCATGTATATGAGGAAAGCACTCTTGCCACTAGGCCATATTCCCAGCCCAATGCTATGTTTCTCTACAGGCAAAACATGTGTCAGTTGAAAGGTGGATTTGCTTTACAAAATTTCTCACAGACATAATCTAATCATGGATGCTTGATAAAGTATAGGCCTGTCAACCTTACTGTTAAATGAGCTGTGGTTGGTAAGATCATGGTCCATGCCAGCTTAGGCCACCCCCTCATAAATGAGACCCAATTAAAAAAATTAAAGCAAGAAGGGCTTAAGTGGTAGAGTGCCTGCCTAGCAACTGCAAAGCCCTGAGTTCAAATTCTAGTACTGCCCCCACAAAAGTACCTATACAAGTTTTGTGTAATGTTGTTGCTGACTGCCTCTCCTTGTCTTGGTAATTATATATGGTTGATTCCCAAACTATTTTGTCAGGAATGGAAGTCAGCTTTCAGTAACAAATAGAACTCTAAAGATCCCATCCATGGATAAAGAGGCTGCCCCTAAGAGACTCATAGAGCTAGCTTGTGCTTGGATAATTTCAAATTAGCATTCAGCATTGACAACCCAAAGAGAACAATAATTGATAGCACCTTCCTTTCATACAGTATGTACTGTATGAAAGAATAGGAATACTTTAAGTATGTATCTTAGGAAGTTTCTGTGTCTCTTTATAGACCAACAAATTCATTAGTGCATTTGGAGCTGTTGTTTGATCGTCATGTATAAATATTACAGAAGGTGACTGAGAACAGAAATCACACCTTTTTCTCCCCCTACTTCCTCCTGTTCCTCCTCTTCTTTTTCTTCCTCCTCCTCCTCCTCGTCTCCTTCTTCCTCCTCCTCCTCTTCTTTTTCCTCCTCTTCCTCCTCCTCTTCTTCTTCCTCTTCTTCTTCATTTTCTTCTTGGACTTTCCTACCTGGGCTTTGAACTGCAGTCCTCAGATATCAGCCTCCTGACTAGCTAGGATTACAGGTGTATAGCTCTACTTTTAAGGAGTCTGCAATATAGTTAAAGGAGATGGGCCAATGAACCATCAACAGTGTGTGTGTGTGTGTGTGTGTGTGTGTGTGTGTGTGTGTGTGTTTCAGTGTTATTACAGATTGGTTTAACTAAGGGTTGTTCTTTGAGGTTAAGGTAAAGGTGAACCATTCTGTTGGACTAGAAATAGTTGAATAGAAGATGTGACATAGCATTTGGATTTGGGAAGAGGAATTGAGATTGAGAAGGGAGCAAAGCTACATAGTCATAACCTGCAACCCATAGCCTATGGAAGAGCTGCAGTGGCTGGTCCATAAAGTACAAGGAGGCAGAGCTTCTGCTGAGGTGTGGTCTGTATGAGTGGGAAGGGTTCCAGTCATGGTCAGGGGCCATCGCTGGATGGACTGGGATCCAAGTAGGAAGGGAGGAAGGCCTGTGAGAGATGTGAGAGAGATGAGCTGGATAGAGCACATTTCTTATGTAATTGGATGTGCTTACTTCAATTTTAGGTTAGAATACCATAATCATTTTTGTTATCCTACTCCCTAAGCATTTGTGAAGCATCCAGAATGTGTTTTTAAAAAGAGGTTGGAAGAGTTATATTTATGAGCCCTCATAATATGATACCTCTTAGGGAGACCAAACATAGCAAAATTGAACTGGAATGGGGGAGGGTAGAGAGGGAGAAGGGCACTAACAGAAAGAACATCCTAAAACAGCATGGTAAAAGGACACCAAGGAAGAGCAGAGGTGGGGGTCTGGGGTAGAGATTCAGAAAAGATCAGTGACAGGAGCTGCAAAACGGCTGGAAAAGAGGAAGATTGCAATTCGGCATTTAGGAAGATGGTTGTGAGTGGAATACACAGCAAGGTTCTGGGGGTGTGGGTTTAGACAGCTGACCCTGCACCACTGAGTCTCATTTAAGACAATTTGAATATGTTGTTAACAGCTCTCAGCAAAGGTTTGTTGAAGAAGGAGATTGAAGCTCTTGGCTTAAATGAGGGTCTGGATTATTTATGAATTTAATTTATCCCTGTGGTCCATGGCCCCAGTTGACACAGGCTCTTCTGCATTCTTTTCTTCTTGAAGAAAATCGGAAGAACATTTAATCCTAACTGCACTGCACTAATACATATTTTAATAGAAACTGGGCTGGGCCGGGACTGGGAGGTTGCACGAGCAATGAGGAAGCATTAGTGCTTGGGTAATTACTGAGTTTCAGATATGACTTGCTATAGCAGGAAACCCACATTCTCCTCTCCTAACTCTTCTGACTTATTTAATTCTGATCATTTTCTTCCTAAAGACAAATCTGGTTATGTCACTCTGTATGGAAGGGCTCCTCACTGCCTACGGAGGCAAGTTCTGACTGGTGTGAGTAATAACTAGGCCCTTACCCTTTCTCTAGTCATTTGTATCTACTCCGTGACCCCACGGCTCTACCTTGTACATTTACTTCCCTATGTTCCCTCATACCTTTTCACTGTTACTATCTCTTCCTGGGATCCCAGCCTCCCCGACCCCCATGCCTAACAACTTTACATCCTCTAAAACTCAGTCTGTCCCAGAATTCTTCCTGGTCCTTCTCCCTTCTTCCATGGTCTCTGCTGTTGTATTTCTTTGTTATCATATCTGCCATATTGATTGGTTGTTCTTTTCTGATCTGACTATTCAGCCACCACAAGGTCCTTGAGGGCAGAGAGAGTTTGACTCATTTTTATTCACATGTATATCCTTCCTGGAATATATAAAAGCTCAGAAAACACTCATGGAGTGGAACTTAACAGTAAAAACAATCCTAGATGGTTGTGAGGTCTTAATAGAAAATTTAGATCAGAGTTTATACCATTAGGCCCCAGCAGTTGAAAACTGTTTTAGTTTGTCTATATACCCTGCCTATTCCACAGTCTTATGGAGAAGTTGGCCTACTTGTTCTTCCCCAAGGATTGCACAGGCACACATTCTTCCCACTATGCCCTTGTCCATAGCGTTGCCCAGGGTGAGCCATCCTCATTTATTTAACAGTTGCTCTTTACTTTTGTTGGACATTGGTCTGGGGTCCAAAGCCTCCCTGAATTTTACTTTCATCTTCTTCTAACAAATAATCTCAGCCCTTTTCATGACTACCATTTCTGATGGGTTCTTCATGCTTCATGCTTAATAAATACTACATTTGTGGTTATTGTTTTCTTCTGGACCTCTTGTCCACCTGTCCAGCTAAATGACAAGATTGTAGAGAACAGGAACTGTGTCTTCGGCTTCTAACTTTATGCAGAGCCTTACTAGATGTCCAGTGGTTGAGAGGACTTGGGGGGTGGTGTTCCGATGCCCAAGCTCTGCAGCTTCCTCCTGTATTCTGTCAGGTGTGTTTGTGATGCTGCTACACAAGGGTCAGACTGCGGTGGTCGGGATCTGGAATTGAAGTGTGACTTTGGGAAGCATAATTGTCCAAGTTCATTAAAAGTAAATATCTCCCAGATGGGAAGATTAGATGGTGTAAAGATTGCTCCACGGTGATTTATAGACCTAATACAATAGCAATTAAAATCTGGTTGGGATGGAGTAGTTTATCTGAATGGAAATTTTGAAAGAAGTGTATTGTGAGAAGCTGCCTCTGTTAGATCTGAAAGCAGGAGGAACTGTGATAGTTAAAATGTTTTAGTAGTCACCCACAAGTTGAAGTGAACATATTCTTTTGTTGTTCATGCACATTCTTTATGTTATATTACCATGCAAATGTAATAAATCTTATGAACAACCTCACCTTGGTATCATTCTTTGTGTGAGCTAAGGATGGAGAAATCCTTCATATGTCTTGTCCCGTTTCCTTTCCTAGGATGGCAAGGGAAGAAACTGGATTTGCTGAAAAAGCATTGGGAGAAAAAACATTTCGTACGGACAGTTGCATCTTCATAAAAAAATAGCAATTACAGTATTCCAGAGATGACACAAAAGAGTGACAAATGCTAACTTTATCTATAAATATTTTTGGGTAGAGGGATTCAATTAATGCCACCTAGTAAAGAAACAAAACAAAACACTAAATGTACTACATAAGTATAAAAACTAAAGCACAATCAGCATTAAAATCAATCAAGATGCTTTGCACTGACATGTTGAATTGAAATCTCTTGGTACAGCTACTTAAAACAACAATAATAATAAAGATTTAACTTGAAGGTTTGTCAGATGCTTGAGGAGGAATACTTCCCATGCTCTGGGGTCAGAAATGGCTTCCTGATGATTCGCCACACGTGGAGATCTATAGAAATTACACTGGCCCTGTCTAGTACAGTGCCCCTGTCAGTGACTGCCTCGTAGTGAACTCCATGGAGCCTGGTGGCCTGTGTAGGTGCCTATCTGGACTTTTTAGTCTGATTAGCTATGAAAAGCTCTGTGTGTGTGAGTATGCTTTAGATTTTCTGAAACATTGGAAGAGAAGTCAGTCCGAAAGGCTTTGCGAGATTATCAAGCACTGCTCTGACCCTTCAGGGCTGTGTTATTCTTCATAAATTACTAGAAAGAGGATGGGATGATTTCCGAACCAACACAAGGGAAAAAATCTCTTTCAGGGATATAGGGCAGGGCAGAGGGTGAAGCAATGCAGAGACGGTTTTCACCAGCCACTGTGGAAAATGAGCTATACAACTTGTGGTGGTGGGGAGGGCGGTGGGAGAGGGAAAAACTGGGAGAGAGAGAGGGGGAAAAGGTGATATTGTCAAAAAAGAAATATGTTATTTACCTGACTTACGTAACTGAAATCCCTCTGCACATCACCATTATAATCACAATAAAACATTTTTAAAAGAATATAGGGCAGGGAGTGGGGTATGTTGGGAATGAGTTTCTAAATGTTCTCTAAGCAGTCCAGATCTCTTTGTTTTTGTGACAGCAAATAAAATCATTGTCTTTCCTGCTTCCTATCTTTTTCCTTTAGCTAAAAAGTAGTTTATAGAGTGTGCAAGCTGGCAAAGGTGCTCCTTCATCTGGAATTTTGTTTCTTTCATAACTGCTCTTGCAGGGACTGACAGCTACATGCACTATAGTCGTCATGGCTGTTCACATGACTTCAGGGGCAGGGCTGCGTCTCTCTTGTTCCCTGGGATGCTCCTTGCTCTCAGCCTGTGCCTGTCTTACAGTAGAAACTTGAAAACATTTGTCAGAGCAATGAATAAGTGCCTATTCTGCATCTTCTGAGAGCAGTAGAGAAGAATTCTAAGGCCCAGCCCTTGATTTGCAGCTTATCATGGGGAAAATATCTAGTATTTATTAATATTTTCTTAGTGGCATTGTGTTTTCAGACAATGCTCAGTATTAGACTTGCACACATTAATTAGCCTTGAAGACATACGGATACAGAATATATTATAATCATTTGTCTTGGCCTTATGTGTGGGCCAGGCTCAGCATTGTTTTATTTTGAGCACAGCTCTCTCTTCCCCTCTGTACTGTGGAGTTATTAATAGTAATAAGAGCTTCCCAGATTCAAGTCAGCAGCGTGCCTGAGAGGGATGTTCAAAGGAGATAGGAAGGATTTCTTCGCTCCCCAAGTAATTTGTATGCTGGCAGTACCACTCCTCCGAACCCCTGCTGCTTTCGCTGATGTGATTCCTGATAGGGCTTCTGAAGAGGAGGGGACAGAGGCAGCCAGGCTTGCTGGCAGAAACTGGGGGTTAAACCTCAAGCCTCTCACCTCCACTTCAGGGCCACACAGATGCTCAGGGTGGGTCAGCTGTCAGTGGGAAGAGAGAGCAGAAAGTATCACGCTAAGGATGCTGGGTTCTGGTTTAGAGACAGTCTTAGAAGAGTGTGTGAATACCCATAGGGAGACACATGGCCGAAGATTAACTGTAGCAGGTAAGAAGGGCAATGTTTGGAAGCAACTCAAGTGTCCACTGACTGATGAATGAAGAAACCAATTGTGATCTGAGTGTGTGAGATACCATCCAGATTTTCTTTATATAAATATTTAAAATTATATTCATTGTACAGAGGGGATTCATTTCAACATGTCCATGTAGGAGCACAGTGTCACCCGTCCATCACTCTCTCCCATCTCTCCCTGTAGCACCTCTCCCCTCAAGCTATCGGGTTCCAGTTTTACATACGTACACTGCACGCTATGCAGGACTGCATTCGTCCACCAGGAAGGGCATTTTGCAAGGCAGCTTTGCTCCTCTTGGTGATCCCGCCAAGGCAGGAAGGAAATTTTGACATATGCTGTAACCTAGAAGACTCTGAGGACATGGTGATAAGTAAAATAAGCCAGTTACAAACGGGCAAATCCTACATGCTTCCATTTACACCAGCTTCCCAGAGTAGTTCTATTTATAGAGACAGAAGGTAGCACGGTGGTTGCTAAGGAGTGGTGTGGGGATGAGGCTGGTTTCATGGGAGCTGAGTTTCAGGTTAGTAGGATCAGGAGCTGGAAACAAAGAAAGGAAGGGGAAGAGGGTAGGGAATCACCCTAACCTGTGAGGACATGGCTCCAGTGAATTAGGACTTCCTAAGCCCCTGCCATCTCCTAATCGTGCATACCACTATAGGAACTAAACCTCCACATGAACTTTTTAGCGATACTTGACGTCCACATTGTAGCCCTAGGTGATCTTTGCGCTGATTGTGTGAGAGCAATGGTGGCTCAAATTGTTGGTGCTTTAACGTGACTTAAAGCAGTAGCACCTCATTCTACTAGTAATCTTTGTAATGTCATCTTGGGACATTTGCGTTGTGTGAAAAAATGCCTTTCACTTGAAAAATGTCTTTGATAAATTAGCAGGCATTAGTTTTTGTTTCATTTTGTTTTGCAGTATTAGGATTTGAACTCAGGGCCTTGTGCTTTACATGTGCCCTAGCAATTGAGCCACAGTCATCCACCCTTTTAGCTGTGGTTATTTTTCATACAGTGCTTCTCATTTTTGCCTGGGCTGGCCTAGATCTTGAGTTTCATGATTGTTACTTTCTAAGTAGCTCTCTTGGGTACGCATATTTGTAGTGTTTTGTGTGATAAATGTGAAGTTTTTATAAAAACCCTTTTGCTATATTCAAACACTCGCTTTGAGGAAAAGCACGCATGATTGAATTATAAGCAGAACTAACCTCTTGTTTCATAAGGGGCCATTTTAACTTAAAAGAATAAGAGACAAAGGAAGTACAGTTATTCAGTAGCTAGTCGGCATGCTCAGAAATGAAGTGAGCCTGCCTGTTGCTTCAAGAAAAGCAATTTCCTTGGAGTATTTGTTGCCTATAATAAAGGTCAAGCTTTTCAAGGAAAATGTGAATTTTGGAAAACTTATATCTGCTACTATGAGCTTAATGGCTTTTCTGCAGTTGAAGATTGTTTTGGGTGAGGATAGTGCCTAAAATATGTAATTTTTGTATCTCATGGAATGAAAGGATCAACATTTGGGTAGTCAGCAAACTCATTGAACTATTGCTTTTCAAAATGACCAATGTGTTATGCTGCTAAAGATCTATTCACAGTACAAGAGAGGCTAACATGTTTTCCTATCATAACAGAAAATGCTCTCTACATTTCAACCAACCCCTATGAAATGACCTGTTGTCAAGTTTTGCCATATTATCAAAGAAGAATATACAAAGTTTTCAGCAATGCTTAAACTCTTGATCCCTTTTCAACTCCATAATGCTGGATTTTCTTCATTGACTACAAATAACTCCTATTAAAATAGATTAAATGCAAAAACAACCATGATACTCTAGCTATCTATTTGATTTGAATCTAGCTATTGAAGATATTTGCAGAAATGTAAATGTTATCTTCTCATTAATTTTTTGCTATATAAAATTATGTTATATGACATGTGTGGGCTTGTTACTTTTAAACGAACTAAAAGACATTCAAAATTTTCTCCGTTCCATAACTAGTGCTGGTGGCTTATGCCGGCAATCCTAGCTACTCAGGAGGAAGCTCAGATCTGAAGATAGCAGTTCAAAGCCAGCCCAGGCAGGAAGGTCTGTGAGGCTCTTATCTCCAATTAACCACCAAAAAGGCAGAACTGGAGCTGTGGCTTAAGTGGTAGAGCACTAGCCTTGAGCACAAGAGATAAGGGGCAGTTCCCAGGCCTAGAACACACACATGCACACACACACACAATTTCTCCATTCCAATTTGTTTAAAAAAAAATTAAAGTACACGCCAAACGATTCAAACGCTGCAGTACTTTTTGAGTGTAAAACATCCTAAAACCAAAGAATTTGAGCCTGCTGACTTAGGAAGACATTTTTCTAGCCATACTGTAGTAATTAATTTTGATTCATGATACACATCAGACCAAATAGATTCACACTCTGAATACTAAGCATAATAAAATTGACTTGTGCTTTTTCTCATTGAAAAGGAAAAAAATCATAATATTAGATATGAAAATTTCTCATGCATAATTTAATGCCTGCCTTTTTCTAATCCTCAATTAGTTTAGATAACCATGAACAAACTGGAAGATGAAAAGTCTTTCACACAAACTAATGTTTTGAGAGTTTGTTTCAATCGAATGAAAATTTATTTCGCTTAGCAGAGGTTAAAATTGCACTAGAGAGATGTATGTAGAGATATTGCCTATGCACCTTCTCCTGTCTTTATTCTACTTGTTCTTTTTCAGATTACAGGACGTTTGTCTCCTTCCTGCTCTCCCCTTTCCTCCTCACTCTGGCTTTTACCCATTCCCTCCTCTCACCCTCTTTGTTCTATTATAGCTACACGTGTTTCTTCATGTGTTAGCTTTGGGTTTCTACCCTGTCGCCTAGGAGATGCTGAGTTGGTCAAGATGAGCAAGGCGTTGGTCAAGATGGCAGACTGTACGCGTGGCCTTTCATTCTAAGCTTTAGGCCTTAAAGATGTCCACTCACCACATGAAAGCCTGCACCAGGGTCTCTTCTGCCATGCTATTCTTGGATTTAAGAGGATGCAAAGGAAGGGTAGAGAAAAGGATGTTAACTTACATCTTTTACTTCTAGAAGAAATGACTTCAGAATATGTTCAATTATACTGTGTTCTTCATAGATTTCTTTCTTATTTTCTCTCTAGTCCAAAAGCCATTCCCGAGTTGGCCTGAAATCAAGCACCAAACAGAAGGTATGTTATCTTTCATTTTTTTCCTAAATTTTTCTTTAATACGTTGTTATTATTATGTCAATGGATGATGGTTTTCTTCCCTGAAGTCAAAGATTTGCCTTAGAAGGCCAGGATATAACTAGAAACTAACTTTAGAAAAGTATTCCTGACTATAGCCTTCAAAAGAACCTGAGCAGAGCCACCAAGGTGAGTTGCAACTACATGGGAGAATCGGTGATCACTGCTCTTAAAAAAAAATCATTGGCTTTGCCTCCATAACAATAAAGCTGACATTGCAAATTGATCCTGGAAATAGAATTTGAGGCGAGTTCTTGGAATCCAGTGACAGAACCTTAGACATTACTCATGGCTTAAAGGAATAAGACAAGCAGAAGATGTCTTACCAAATTCTGCTCTTTTACTTTCTTACCTCTACAGTGGAGGAATTGCAAGGAGGCAATTGTTATCTCAGTTTATAGTTTTCACTAAACTTTGTTCTCCCAGTACCGCTGTCTGGTGTAGACAGGGGCCTTCACTCCTGATCTGTGGTAATGTGTAACACATGAGTTCTGTGAGTGAAAAAGAACAATCTCCAGTTCTTGGTTTCAGCACTTTATTTCATGACCTTAGATGTGTTTGTGCAAAGATGGTCATACCCCCAGTGTCATACAACTTAAGAATAAAATGAGAAGCAGGGCACTAGTGGTTCACACTTGAAATCCTAGCTACTCAGGAGGCTGAGATCTGAGGATCACGGTTCAAAGCCAGCCTAGGCAGAAAAGACCATGAAATTCTTATCTCCAATTAACCACCAGAAAACCAGAAGTGGCACTGGGGCTTAAGTGGTTGAGCATTAGGCTTGACCTGAAGAGCTCAGGGACAGAGCCCAGGCCCAGAGTTCAAGCCCCACAATTAGCAACAACAACAAAAAGCATAGAATGAAATACTCAGTGTGACAGCCCTTACATGTGCCCTCTTGTTTTGTGCCATGCACTTCATTTGTTTTGGAGAAATTATGCTTCATTGATAGTTTAGAAATTAAAGTTAGAAAATTTGGAATGCTAAAATTTTAATCCTTATACACATATATACACACAGTGACACACACTCTTATGTCATGTTAATTCTTAGTGACAGATAGGGCAATAGTGTGCATATATTCCTTGGAGTTTGGCGAGATTGATGTTTAATTTTAGAGGTGTTCGTGGTTAAATATGCCTTGTTCAATATAGAAATTTGGACTGCATAAACTGCTTTGTTAAATGACAACTCCTCTGTACAACTACTTAAAGATAATACATTAAAACAAGTGTGTACTATTTGGAGCACTTACCAAAGTTTTCATTTTAATTTTTTTTTGTAGTCTTAGGGCTTGCACTCAGGGCCTGAGCACTGTCTCTGGCTTCTTTTTGCTCAAGGCTAGCACTCTACCTCTTGAGCCACAGTGCCATTTCTGACTTTTTCTGTTTATGTGGTGCTGAGGAATTGAACCCAGGGCTTCATGCATGCTAGGCAAGCACTCTACCACTAAGCCACATTCCCAGCCCCAATATTCTCCTTTTTGTAACAAGAAGAATTTAGCAAATGTAATTAAGGCTCTTGCTTCTCTCACAGTCTGTCAGGAGCAGGAAACCATGTCAATAATTTGAATAGAAAATTTAATAGGAAGAACTGTCCACCTTGCATGCAGTGTTAACTCAGCAGTGGGAAGGAGGAAAAGAATGGCATGGTATCGTCAACAGCAATTCCAGAAAGCAGCTGTCATCCTTCAGGCTGAAGGACACAGAAAGCTGGAATTATGAAACCTTCCTAGACAACATAGAGAATAGGTCTCACAGGCTGAAATCCCATTCTCTGGAGGCCCTGTCTTATACACACAGGTGTCCACTGGGGAAAACTTCAGAGGAGGCAGTGGCTCTGCAGGGAAGAAAGATTGGTTCTGCAGGTGAAGCACTTGCATAGCAAGGAGCAGGTCCCGCCTTTCAATCCCGGTTCTGCAGTCTGCCTCTAGTGCCCCCTACTGGCAGAGCTAACAAGAAGCTTGAAGACTCAAGCAGAAATTGTATTTTGTAGTCCCAGCCAAGAATCACAAAGTCACTTATAGAGAGATAGGTCTGGAGGTGAAAGACAATAATTTAATAACCAGTGCATTTATTAGCTCCATTTTTTCAGGCAAGAAAGCCAAGGCACTGATGTGTTATATTTGCCCAAAGTCAAATAGCAATAAAAGACAGAGTCAGAATTACACCTAATCAATTTGGCTCCAAGTTCATGCTTTTGACCACAAAAACAACTGACCATGAACAAAAACATTTCTTTGAGTCTTATATTCAAAATCTGAAGAGATGATAATTCTTA
The DNA here is from genome assembly GCF_023159225.1 of Perognathus longimembris pacificus. NCBI lineage: Eukaryota > Metazoa > Chordata > Mammalia > Rodentia > Heteromyidae > Perognathus > Perognathus longimembris. Next base: position 20,472,850 of record NC_063176.1, read on the forward strand.
TCTTGTGGAGCTGATGTGAGGACTAAATTCAATAATATAAATGCGGTGCCTATAGTTCTACTTGGCACATTGCTGCTGCTCAGTAAATACTAGCACTTTCTAAAGATGACATTCTTCTTACGTTCAGTGAGGGAACCTCTTTTCCTCTCTGTGGCTGTGTGAGTAGTTTTGAAAGCATTGTCTTTGTCTTGGAATGGTCTCTTCTGTGGTGAATTAGTGATAGGTGATGGTTATCTCTTCACTGTAGCAAGTTTTAAAGTTTTCTGTGCTGGAAAGTAAGCAGAGAGAAGTTAAAGCTGAAATCTGATCAATAGAGGCTTTATTGATGGTGTCCTTCAAATCAGAATTTATAAAGGGCCATAGAAGAGCATTGAGTTACCTTTCACTTCTGATTTTCAGCAACGGGGAAAATCATTGAGTTTGTTCATTCATTCTTTAACACAACAACTATTTATTGGGTACTTGATTGTACTGGACATTGTGCTGACCATTAAGTGTATAAATGTTGACATATGGATGTTGCCCTCAAGGCTGTTTGTTGAAATTTAATGGAGGAATATGATTTGTCAACTAGCTGTTCACTTTCCCCATTATTCCTTGTCCTTGACAGGGTGTGTGTGTGTATGTGTGTGTGTGTGTAAAATATTAGATGGTCAACCTCTGTCCAGGGGAAATTTATAGGTATAGGGGAAGACAGCTGCCTCTCTTGAAGCAAAGTGTGCATAGCCAAGGTCTCAGCTCTGTCAGCAGCAGATGGCTATATCAGGATTACCACCTCCGGGTGTAAATCAGGCTATTTTAATGTTTATTTTCCCTTGCTGTTTACTTTCCTTTGTTTAAAAGTGTGTAATCCTAAGGGAATCATTTTCTTCATGAATGTAGTCAGGCTGGAGCTTTAAAGAAAAAGAAGCCTTGGAGTGTAGCACAATATGGAAACATCCAGAATTCTTCTGGGAGCTCCATTGTCATGTTGTCAAGGTCAGACTAGCTTGTGGAAATGCTGGTAAAAATCAAAAGATTATATTGAGATATAGATTTACAAAATAGGAATGATGCAAACCTATCCCTGACCGCCATGGCACAAGGGAACCGGACATTAAATACACAAAGGATGGGGGGTAGGAAATGTGTATTCTTTTTTTATTAATTCTTTCCTCTTAAATATTTTATTAAAATTTTTTGATTGTCAAGGTGATGTACAGAGGGGTTACAGCTACTTACTTAAGGTAATGACTACTTTTCTTGTCAAACTTGTTACCTCCTCCCTCATTTTTCTCCCACTTCCCTCTTTCCTAACCCTCCTCCCATCCCCACCTCCGAGTTGTACAGTTGGTTTACTACATATTATCTTTTAAGTATTGCTGATGCATTGGTTCACCTTTTACCCTTTGTCTCATCATTTTGATGTTCCCCTTCCCTTCTTTGAGTCAGACAAACGTATCTACAATACCCAGGTTACCAAAATCAAATACAGTGACAACAGGGGTAAAACCATAGGGAAGATAAAAGAAAAAAGAAATACTTTCACATAGTGCATTGAAAATAACATCAGGGATAAACTGCTTGTTTCCATAAATTGGAGTCCATTTCGCTTAGCATCATCTTATGTGATCTTACGTACAAGCTATTGAACCATTGTGATCTTCTGCTAGGACTATCCTAGATGTATACTAATTATTACCATAATAAAACCATAGAAGGCTATGGAAACCATAGAGGCTATGTTTCTTTGGGTCTGGCTCACTTCCAAAATGTGTATTCTTGTTACCCCCCAATTTAGAATGTCAGTAAACTAGGCTGACACAAATCAAAAACTCAATTCCCTCTACAAAACCTATTTTTTACCCTTTAAGTATGTCTTCAAAATTAACAATAATGGTAAAAATAGCATAAAACTAATGCTTGATTTTGCTTTGACTCTAAAAGAGATTTCCAATACACCCTTCACCTCAGACATTCTTAGTTTCTGCCATTATCCACATCTTACCACAATGGTTTATTCAGCTACACTAAGACATCATCTGAAATCTGTAGCTTATATTAGGTGCTTTCTTGCACTGTCCATTCCGTAGGTTTAGATAAATGTATCCACCTTTATAGTATACAAATTGCCTTCACTGCACTAAAAGCCCCTTGTGTTTTTTCACCTTTCTCTCTTTTCATCCTTCTTTCTTCCCATTCCCTAGCAATCACTGTCACAACCATTTTATTTAAATTTTTGAAATTGTTATTATAAAGGTGATTTACAGAGGGGTTACAGTTACATAATTCAGGTGGTGAGTACATTTCTTCTTTTCTTATTTTAAAGGTGATATAATTACATAAGTCAGGTCAGCATTTTTTCTTGGCTTTCTTCCAATTTTTTTCTCCCATCCCTACCAACAACATTTTGGCTTTTTAATAAGGTCATATAGTAGAGATGGTAGAGTATGTAAGTTTTTGCAATTGGTTTCTTCTACTTGACAATATACATTTGAATATTCTTGAAGTCTTTGTGTGCATTGAGAGCTCATCAACTTTAGTATTGAATAATATTCCACTGTTTGGATGTACCACAGTTAATTTATCCATTTCCTGAAAGAAATCTTGATTATTTAAAAATTTTAGCAATTGTAAATAAAACCATGACAAACATCTATGTGCCGGACTCTGTGGGCATAAGTTTTCAACTCTTTTTGGTAAATACCAGTATGATTAGTGGTTTGTATAGTTAAGAGTATATTTGGTGTTTATAAGAAAAGATCAGATGCTTTTCACATGGTTGTACCATCTCACATTTCCATCAGCAATGACAGGGGTTCTGATTGCTCTACATCCTGAGCAGCATTTGGTATTATCTATGTTATGGATTTTAATATGTCTGTAGTGATATTTAATTGTTGTTTTCATTTGCATTTAAATGTGCTGAGAAGTATCTATTCCTATATTTATTTACTCTCTGTATAACTACTTATTGGTGAAGAATCTATTAAGAACTTTGTCCAACTTTGAAATGTGGTTGTTACCTTACTGCTGAATTTTAAGTATTTTTAGGATATATTTCAGGTAACAATCTCTTATCAGTAGAGTCTTTTATTTTAAACTTTTTTTTTTGTCAGTTGTAGGGCTTGAGCTCAGGGCCTGGGCACTATCCCTGAGCTCTTTTGCTCAAGACTAGCACTCGACTACTTTGAGCCACAGCTCCACTTCCCAGAAAAGTATTGTGCAAGCATTGTCTCCTAGCCTACGGCTTTTTCCCTTTTTTCTTTTCCTTTGATGATGTCTCTTGGATAGCAGAAAAAATTAATTTCGTTTGGATGTGATAAGCCCTGCTTATCAGTTCTTTCTTTCATGGACCAAGCCTTTGGTGATTTTATTCTATTTTATCAGAGACAAAATTAACTCATCAAAGCCTGTTATTAATAGAATGTTTAAAATATTGTCAGTTCCCCATTCACATATATTTCTGGTAGCCAGTGACCTTGAGTTTACTCAAGGATGCTTTCTCCTATCAAAATCATCTTTCCAGATCAGAAAAATGAATCCAAAGAAACACTTGATTTAATATGGTTCCAAGTCTAATTTCTATTAAGGATATCCCATTCTCATAAGTATAGGAGGTAATAGAGTTACAGGGGTGGAATTTCTGACATTACCAAGCAGGGTACAATTTTGGGTTGATAGAAAGATCTTATCCTTTCTCCTAGAATTACACAGTCTACCCCTAAGGTCAATTCAGCAAGGGACATAAACTGGTTAAATGACTCAGGGTCACCATGTGTATAGTGCCAGTATTCCATGATGAAGCACAGACAAAAACTAGCTTTTCTTTATTCAGCCATGACTCCCTTTGCCCCCATCTCCCCTGCCCTGTTGTGTTGTGTCACTCTGCAGATCCAACCACAAGCTATCTTCCAAACAGAAATGAGTTTCGTTCATATTTGTACTTTCTTTCCACTTCCCTAGCTCTTGCCTTACAGCCCTCATCGTAAGCCCCTAGTATCTGAGAACATCACAAATGTTGATAAATGCATTTGAAAAAGACCCCTCCCACCCCTTGACAGAGGAGCAGGTGGCGGGATGGACAGTGTTGGTCTGAAGTCCTCAAAAAAGCAGCATCTAGATGTTTCCTGTTTTAAGCTTTTGAATGTGTCTGTCTTTTCTGGGTGTATCCTCATGTCCCATCAGCTGTGCCCTTTGTTCCTTCTGATCCTTCACTCCATTTCCTCAACATGTATCCTTAGGGGCTTAGGCTACAGAACTTGTGGGACTGTGCTACCAATGTATACCTCGTTTTCCTAGGTGAGTGAGTTTGCTGTAGCTCTGGAGACAGTGTGTCCGTTGAGACGGTGAGGCACCTGTCAGGTTCTGAAGGCTGTGTGTGGTGTAGTATGCTCAGGAGCAGAGCTGGGTGCTGGTCAGTGTGTGAGAACCCAGGGTTCTTGGGAAGTTAAACCTCTGAGAACTGGGCTGGGCAGACACTTCTCTGGGACATGGAAGGTGGTCAAGACTGCCTCATGGTTCACAGGGCAAGGAAAGTAGAACTGCCAGAAGCCTTCACTCCACTGCTACACATCACTGTAGCTAGTCAAGATGCTCTTGTGGGTTTTGTGACACGGAAGCCTGAATGAAAGAGGACACTGTGTGGGCTATGATCCCTTTCCGGGGCAGTGCATTGGTGTAATCCATTAGGTCTCCAGACTCTATTCAAGGCCTGTGAGGGAACAATGCAGGCAACAAATCTTTTAGCTATCTGTGGTATGCATAGTCAGTTCTGGGCTCTTGCTACCTTTTCTCACTATGCCAGGTCCCTCTTCATTGTGGATCTCAAGAGATGGAATGTGTGCTGTGTGTTTAGTTCCCTCCTTAGAAAGCCATCCTGGGTCATGGATCTCAAGAGATGGAATGTGTGCTGTGTGCTTAGTCCCCTCCTTAGCCATTCTGGGTCTTGGGAGTCTGCAACATTTCAACCACATCTCTTGTTGTACTCCAGTATGTGATTTCGAGCCCTCTAGTTCAGTAGCTCGTTCTTTCTTTGTTCTGGTCCATCTTTGGCCGTATAAACCATGACAAACACCCCAAATCAGCCATCTTGCTGATGTGACCCTAGCTCATTGCTTTTTGCTTCTGGATTGCACTGTCAAAGTATCACAGATTACTTTTCCATGCACCTACAAATCTTGGCAATTATCAAGAAAGCTACTAACAACCATCATGTGCAGATTTTGTGTAGACATAAGTTTTCAACTCATTTGGGTAAATACCAAGGAGCATAAATTGCTGGATCAATTTTTCTCTATCATTTTCTTCTCACAAATGATACAGCTTTAGCTCTGTTTTCTACAAATATGTGCTCCATCTCTGTTTTCTCCCTTGTGCTTCCTTATGTTGGGCTATATTACATATTTCTTGCACTAAGCCCATCGAATCTCCCAAGAACGTTTTATGTTTCACTAGGAGGCACATAAGGAAAGAGCAAAGCCCTATGAAAGATAGTACCGAGAAGTTTAAGTGTGACAGCTTTATGTGGAGAGTCAAGAAGTAAAAACCTGAGGATGCGTTCATTGCAGCCAGGAGTTAAATTTCTGTCCTGCCCCTCCATTTCTGTTGGCATCAGAAAGACTAGTTTGGACCTATTAAATCTACTGTGAGGAGCTGAGGATTTAATTTAGCTTAGGGGAAATTAAAAGTCACTGTTTCTGGGTGGTGACAACTCTCCTGGAAGGTTTTGACAGAAGAAGAAAAGGTAATCAGACTCCCTAGAGCAGAGTGTGTATTATCTTTAGTCCAGGTTATCTTCCCATAGCTGTGAAAGATGCCAGCGGCCTGGGAAGATGCTGCCTGGATTAAAAGTGACAAAACAGGCAAGATGAATGAAGCACAAATGGAGCTCATCTCTAAAAGGTCACAACAATAGGACTCTAGGAGGAGAGTTGACTAGTTCTATTCATATTGTTTTAAAAAGAAGCCAAGTTGATATTTTAGTATTTATTTTAGTTCCCAAATGCTATTTTATTTTCATAGAGGTGACTATTTGAGACAAATATTATTCAAAAGACCAAAGGGTATATGACAGACACTGACACTAACTTTTACAGTCATTGCCTTTCTGCATTTTAGCCATAAAAGGACCCTGAAGGACAAAGTAGACATTTCAGCAATGTAGGTCACTTTCTGTTGCCATGTACTCCCAGGGCCTGGCTGACTGGTGATTTTATTCTTGCACTTGTTCTGTACTGAGTATGGTTTGCAAAATATGAGATTGGGGTGAAGGGCCTTTGGGGAGCATCATGAATGTTTCCTTAGCTTTATTTTTGTTATTATTATTATTTTTTTTTTGCCAGTCCTGGGCCTTGGACTCAGGGCCTGAGCACTGTCCCTGGCTTCTTCCCGCTCAAGGCTAGCACTCTGCCACTTGAGCCACAGCGCCGCTTCTGGCCGTTTTCTGTATATGTGGTGCTGGGGAATCGAACTTAGGGCCTCGTGTATCCGAGGCAGGCACTCTTGCCACTAGGCTATATCCCCAGCCCCTCCTTAGCTTTATTTTTAATTGACAACAATTGTATATTAATGAGCTATAATAGATCTTCTATTGTGTTTAATGTGATGGCATTTGTTAGGTGGTAGAGTTATCTCATGTTATTTTCTTTCTACTTGCCATGGTGGGGAGCAGCCTGTCTTCCCAAGCTTGTAGATTGTGTCTCATTGCCATACAGCTAGAGTCAAGGGTCTTCTTTATTCCTGTCTTGTCTCCTTTAGTGTTTATAAATCCCTAGACATTCCAAAGATAGAACGCTTGCTCAGACTCACTTAACTCACAGTCAAACATCTAAAACTCAGAAGAGTCAGCTTCAGGTTTGTAGGCCAATGGTTTTAAGAACTCCTTTCATTTCCTAAACCCTGAATGAGGTGAGACCCAAGGTAGATTGCTCCAAGTGTTTACTTACTGTTTCTGGAATAAAGAGAAAACAATAACTTCTGGACTGCAGTTTACCTCCAGTCTCTGGGAGTTTGTCTTCCTCACTCCATGTTCTTGCCCTGCCTTTTCCAAACATCCATATCTTTAAAATTTAAAGAATATATACCTTAAATTGACAGACATATCATAACAGAGATAGCCTAAGGGTTTGGCGCAACTCCAAAGAGCCCAGTGTGCCGTTGTTGACAGACTCTCTCTTCCCTGAGTTTTCATGTTCTGTCTTTTCACAGCCTGATCCTCTCTTCCTGTCTCTCCCACCTTCCCCAGCCATCATTACACTTTAATGTTGGAGCTTTCATCAGTGGAGCCACATTTTTCCTTATGCAATGCTTCATGAAATGATAAAGAGCTGGGTTGCCTGTGATCCCTAGGCTAACTCTCCAGTGTGTTGCTCTCTGTCAGTTCCTCCATGCCTGCTGGGCTGGGAGCTAGGGGTGAGGAATGGAGAGGCAGGAGGAGCAGGGGGCAGTGTCCCAGAGGGAACGCAGGCAGGGGCGGAGAGGAGTTCAGTTACATTAGCAGTATGCTGCAAGCACTTCTGCCCGTTTCCTCGGCATGTTTCCTGTGGATAACTGACCTTCTGTTTCAGACCTGCTGCTACTGTTATAACCAGATTTATAATACTTGTGCTAGGCTTCCCTGTACTACTCGGCTTGCTAAAAAACTAATTATCTGATTTGTCCTCAGACCTATTAAACCCAACAATCCCTTCTGAGAATAAATATTTTAACAGTCATTTTGTAATGATGAACCCTTTACCACCTGCATGGATAACATAACCTATTTATGAATAATTTAACCAATTCTTCAACTTTACATGAAAAAATAAGAGGAAAATCAAGTAAATCAACAAATACAAATGTTAGGCCTATATGCTATAGATGAGCAAGGTTGTCAGATATTTTTACCTTTTTTTAAAAAGCGTTTTATAGGAACCAGTCAAGAACCAAGAGCAATGTGACAGTCAGTCATGAAATCCCCCAAAGGACTATGGCAAGCAGAATTCTGAAGATTTCTACTTCCCAACCTATATGTCTAAAAGTCTCACAAACTTTCCTACCTGGGATAGCTTTGAATCTTGATCCTCAGACCTCAGCCTCCTGAGTAGCTAGGATTGTAGGTATGAACCACCAGCACCTAGTTAAACCTTTTTTTCTAATGGTATGTCAGGCCAAATTTCTTGTTCTTATGGGTTTTAAAAATTATTTTTCTTTCATCTACACATTAAATTTACTCACTTATGTAGTAGTATCATGAACCGAGTTTTGTTATAAGTGCTCAAATGTGGCATAGACTTAGAAAGATGAGGGCTTTATTATAGATGGAGATTACATTCTGGTAGGGAATCTACTCAACATAACAAGCATCCATATATTATGAAAAGAAAGAAAGCTAGGGAAGGTGGTAGCAAGTGCTAGGGAGTTCTTTCACAGCCATAGAAGGCCTTTCTTAGAGTGTGATATGAGCATAGGCCTGTTAGGAAAAAGCTAGGTGGATAGATGATTAGATAGAATATATTCCTAAAAATAAGTTGCAAGTTTATGCAACACTTTGAATTTTATCTTGAAATCTGAGTTAATTGTGTCAAATATATTTATTGAGCATATATTAGGTGCTTGTTGGTAAAGTTGGGAGTTAGGTAGTAGGAGAAATATAAGAGTTGGCCTAGGATACCTAGCCTACAGCCTTGAGAGCACTGAGAACAATACATACATACACACACACACACACACACACACACACAAATCTCAGACAATAAATTATTTGGTGCTAAATTTGCAGCACATAGTCTAAGTTTGGGGAGACCTCTTTAAGACTTACATTTTCCACAAATAAAGGTCTAATTTTACTAGATTCAAATGTTTTCAAGTACAAAGCAATACAAATGAAGATGAAGACAGTGAGAAGAATATTCTTCAATGGAACTTCACTTCCTACTCCTCTGGGGATCTCATAGGAGGACATCAATGGAGTCTATGAAGTAAGATTCTACCTGGAAGGAGGAAACTCTGTTGGGAAAACATACTATGAAATAAAGTATATGACATCCTGAGACCTATTTCTTGAATCACTGAGGAGCGAGGGAAGGGATGGCAAATATACTGTTTTCTTTGGTATTTTCTGTACTATAGACAATTGGATCTGTGATCTTAATTTAGTTAAGTCAAATTGACATTGTCCACTGTCCAGCCTAGGACTTAGCCCATTTAGGGTGTTTAGTAAATGATTAAGAGTAGGACACAAGTATCAGCTATTTCTGTGCTAGTGGGATTTTCACTAGCTAGTGACATTTTCCCCCTTATTTCCCAAATTTTCAGCTTCTTACAAATTTTGATAATTCATAGCACAGTTTCTAATTATACTCATTTCTGATTATATTACTTACGAAATAAACATCTTAAGATGTAATAATTTAAAAACTGTTAGAGTTTATATTTAGTTTGAACAATAGATTTTTCTTTATGAAACTATTTTATTTTTGCTTCAATGATTTATGTTTGAATCTATCCTTTTCTTTTAAGGGCGATATCACTACAACCATTAATTATAATATCTAGTGTTCACATTATGATTTTCACCAAAAATATAAATTTTCTTTTTAAATTGAGTAAGCTAAGGTTGTGCCTACCTTAAAAGTCATGCAGCAGGTTTACATTTCATAGAAAGGCTTGGAATTCAGGTAACATAAAATAAACAACAGCAGTAATGACAGAAATCTGGAAAAAGTTTCCTTCTACCTATTGAAAAATAGATATTCTTTTTTGCAAATCTGCCTAGACTATTCTTAAAGCTGTTTGTAATGATGCCAGTGAGGTTTTATGAAACACAGAAGTATTGTTACAAACCTGAGTTGGAAGGTTTCCCTGTGGTTTTGATTTATAATTTCATTAGTGTAAAATCTGGTGTTAAAATCCAGACAATGATCTGTGCTCACTGCTTCCCAGGTGGGGGCCTTTGGTTGTTTCTGAAGATCTTTGTTGCACTTGTACTTGGTGTGCTGGTGCTGGGCCTGTCTGCTCTTGTGTGCCTTCCTTGCCATTCTTACCTGTGTTTTGCTTTGCTCCCACTGTCTGTGGGGATAGAACCTTACAAGTTGGATTGATTCCTAGACTCCTCCTTATCAGGTGGTTTCTGGCAGGAGCTAACCAGTGGGAGGTACTGGGGATACTGGAAGGTTAGAAATGGAAAAAGCTGTGACACAACCTTTGAAGTAGGGAGGTCAGGTCTGGCTGGTGCCATATTGGCCACATGGTGAATGTAGGGTCTGGCATCTTCGTGTTGGGGGAAGGTGAAGCCCCCCTCAGAGGATGGGCATACTGAATCCCTGGAGACAGAGGCGAGCACTTGGCTCACTGTCAGTCCAGTGAGTGGGATTAGATATTTCCTGTGACCTTGCCCCCTGCCTTGACCTTATTTATCCCAGGACCAGCACAGGTGCCATTATGACATGCCACGTGTCTCTGTGTTCATGTTCTGTCTCAGATCTCCTGGCTCTTCTCCAGTCACCATGGCATCCCAGTTCAGCTTTCCATTGGAGCTGAATTGGTTTGTTGGTATTGCTTTTGTTCTTTTTTCCTCTTTGGCCTTCAGGCCAGAGTTTCCTGTGTTAAGTGTATTTGTGGCTGCAGGCCTTTGTAACAATTGGCTACCTGCAGACTGCTAGTGCTCCACTGGTCTTCGAGACAGGAGTCCGCCACAAAGTCGATAGCTTTTTAATAAAAACTCCAAAATTTGTCCTTCAAAATGTGGCTTCTCCCCACAGATTTGGACAAGATCTTCATTAGCCATACAAAAGACAAGAACTTCATATCTAAAATATACTTAGAACTCAAAAAATTAAATTCCTCCAAAACAAATCCTCAAAGAAACAACCAGCCAATTAACAAGTAGGCTAAAGATGTACAGAGACTTCTCTGAAGAGGAAATAAGAATGGCCAATAGTTCCATATCTCTGGCCATAAAAGAAATTCAAATAAAAACAACACTGAGATTCCACCTCCACCCTATTTAGAATGAGCATTATCAAGAAATCTAATAACAACAGATGCTGGCAGGGATGTGGCCAAAAGGGAGTCCTACTACACTGTTGGTGGGAATGTAAAGGACAAAGGGTGAACCAATGCAGCAGCAATACTCACAAGACAATATGCTGGAAATTAATTGTACAATTTGTTGGGTGGGGGAGGGAAAGTGGGAGAAAATGAGGGAGGAGGGAGGAGGGAGGGAGGAGTATGACAAGAAATATACTCTTTTACCCTCTCCTAAGGAGAGAGTGGCTCTCTGCTGTGCCTACCACTAGGTTGTCTCACTTTCCTGTTTGACATTTCCTTCCACAGCTTTTGGGTTGCCTGTGCTACTAGGGCTCAGTTATTTAAGACTCCATTTTAGCCTAATAAAGTGGTTTCTGATGTCCTAGTTAAACCTGGACTAATCAAAGTACCATTTCCAAGAGGTGCTTGCCAACAGAGTGAAAAGTTTAGGAAAGTTAGTTTATAAAATTTACCACAGTTTAGACCTTACAAAAAGAAAGTTATATGGAAAAATGGATGCATTTTTAACAGTTTCATTTTGTGGGCAGGTATTTCTAAGATGATGAGTTATTTTATATCCTGCGATAAAATAAGACATGTTAATGACATGGGCCTCTGAGTTCCATCATTATACATCTTGGATTTATAACAATTCATAATTAGCAAATGATCTAGTGTGATAAAAAATTGATGCCACTAAAACACAGTAATTGAAATACTTAAAAGTTTATACATACCAGCATAGTACCTTTGTCTTTATTTGAGGAAGATATATTTCCTAGTAGTATTACTAAAAGCTAGAGTGAGAAGTAATACATGATTTTCCAGAGACAGAAAAATGACTATCCTGAACTGTTACCAAAATTGATAACCAAGGGCTTGCTTTAATCCCTTTTCACTTGTGCCAGCAGAATAGCCACAGATTGAGTAGAACAATAAACAATGATCTGCCTGATTGGAGGCTCAGAAGTTAAGGAGCATGGTACTAGCATGGTACTGGTAAGGACCTTCATACTGCATCAGAACACAGAAGAAGGAAAAGTGAGCGTTGTGAGACAAAGGGGGGAACTGGGCCACAGCCATCCCTCCATCAGGAATCCACTCTTGTGCTAACTAACCCTCACCCCAGGGGTAGCTCTAATGCATTCCCATGGACAGAATCCTTGGGCTTAATCACTTCTGAAAGATCCCACCCTGTATTATGGTGGTAATTTCTATATTAAGTTTCTATTTTTAATTCTGAATTGGATAGTCAAATCTCAGCACGATGATTAGTGTCCAGTGTTTTCTATATTTCTCTGGCAATGTAGCATTCTGTCATGGAAAAATCACTGGACTATAGAACTGTAGACTATAGAACTATTCTGAAGTAAAGTTTGCTGCAGGCAGGATGTGCAGATGATTTATCAAGAGAAGGACATTGTAGGGAAGCAGAGAACTAAAACACACAAAGAAGAGTTTCATCTGAAGTCCATCCTCAGCCTGCTTGAACGACAGAACTTGAATGGCACCATAGAGAAGTCCTACTGGAGACAAGGGCTCCAAACTGTACTCACTCGCTGTGGGGTAGCCCCTGGGGCAAACCTACATACCTTCAGACAGTTGTGCATGTGGAGGTGAATTTTCTGGACAAAGGTGCAACTGTGAGCCTCCTAGCAGCCACTAAGAGATGGACAGACTGAACCTGAGAAAGGAAAGGTGTATGGGTCATGCCTATACCTCTACAGCATCGACTGCAGATATCAAGATAAGTGGAATGCTATCTTACCACTGGCAGACCCTTGGCAATGGACAGACCATGTTATTTTTCTAAATGTCATGTTCCTACCTGGTTTAAAAAAATGGGGAGTATGTAAGAACTGCCTCCACTCTTACAAATATGCTTTGGAAGAAATAAAGTGCTATAGTGGTGGCCAGTCTATATAGAAGGAGAGGGGAATACCAGGATGTAAACAAAGGCTCTGAAAACTCCAGGGAAACATAGTCACTGTCTTAACTTGGATTCTTCTGAAAGTAAAGTCAGAGAGAAGGATTTATCCAGGGTAATCTCTTTTAGAGATGACAGGGGAAAGGGTTGGGAAGAATGAAGCCGGGTGGAAGAAAAGCAACAGCACCCCTGATATCCCTGTCATGATATGGTTTTGCTCCTGCTCCCTCCTGTGCATCCTGAGGCAACAGGAATCAGAGCACGGCCTGCGTGTTGCTGCTCACCAGCACTGAAAGTTCTTGCCTGCGATACTACTTTCTTGACACTGCTTTGATGTATTATTCCTCTTTGACATCTGTCACTGATTCTGCAAAGACAAGTTGATCCTTGCTTCTCAAAAAAGATTTATGAGGAGCCGTTTGTGCAACGTGTCTGTAATGCCCCTTGCTGCACCTGATTTTGTAGCCACTATCAATATTCATCCTCCCCTCCACTATGCATTGTGGACCTGGCCAGCACTTCTGAGGTGGCTTGATCAGTAGGTCTACTCGGAGCCTCGTCTCTCATTTACATGACACTGGGTTGATCAGCTTACTTCCGTGGTAATGCTATTCTTTCCATGCATATAATTCATCCTGAAGGGCAGGACACCAGTCTCTGACCCTTAAGATGTGCAGTAGGGGTTGGTGCCATTTTCATCTTCTGTCAGGCAGTGGGATTTATCTTCTGGGGAATGTGATGTAAGACCAGTGGATTCTAGCATCTTCATTGTTGGAGAGATGTGGTTGTCATGAAGTGGGTCTAGTTCACACAAATGGCTCCTTAGACATGGCTGACATCACAAGTCCAAGAGAATATCAATTGGGACACTAGATGCTTGTGCATTCGTTGTGAAATTTTTTCCTTGCATATGATGCCTTACCCTTCATTTTCAAGTATGCTCCAGGTAAAGTCCAATGGTCTAACGGAGTTCAGAATTTTTTAAGTGAAGTATTGAGAGTAGAAGGGTAGGAAGAGGTCTGATAGGGATAGATAGATAGATCTAGGCACCTATGTGAGGACCCCTTTGTTCTTTGTTTATGGGGAAAAAAATGAAAACCACATCCAATTGTCTGTATCTTATCTTAAGCTAGAACATGAATCTCAATGATTTGCAACTCTTCCTTCTCATGGTTTTATTTCTCAAACATCTAAATGTTATGGGCAGAATCTCAAGTGACATGTAAGGTTGGTAGAAGATTTAATCAATCTTGGATATTATTATGATCATTTGAGTCACTAAAGCACTCAAATAAATATGTATTAAAAGCAGGTCTGGGAAGGGTGAGGGAGCGACAAGGTCAAAATGTGCTGAGTTCCTACTGGGATGAGACTGAAGAAAGGAAACAGGAAGTCCTATCTCTGGGCTGCTCGTGGGAGAGCTGTCAGAAGTTACCCTTTATGTGTCACAGTTCCTTCTTCCAAAACTATGCCACAGTGGTGGATACCCAAGCAGAATTGATGCAGACAAAATACTCTTATCTCCATGCTTTCATGTTGCTCTCTGTTCATCCTTTTTTATTTTAACTTGAGAGTTTTCTTTATAATTTAAATTTTATTGTAAAGACAGTGTACTGCTAGGTTACAGTTACATAAGTCAGGTAATGAGTATATATTTTTTTGAACAGTGTTACCTCCTCTCTCATTTTCTTCCACTTTTTCTCCTCCTGACCCTCCAAGTTGTAAAGTTCATTTCCAACATAGTGAGTCTCAATGTTGAATTGGTTCACCCTTTTCCCCACCGATTCTGTGATTTCCCCTTCCCTTTTGCAACTCAAGCAAACTTGTGTTCTTATTTTCTGCTGTAATTACCTTCTTCTCTTCTTCTTCCTCCTCCTCCTCCTCCTCCTCCTCCTCTTCTTCTTCTTCTTCTTCTTCTTCTTCTTCTTCTTCTTCTTCTTCTTCTTCTTCTTCTTCTTCTTCTTCTTCTTCTTCTTCTCCTTCTTCTTTTTCTTCTTCTTCTTCTCCTCCTCCTCCTCCTCCTCCTCCTCCTCCTCCTCCTCCTCCTCCTCCTCCTCCTCCTCCTCCTCCTCCTCCTCCTCCTCCTCCTCCTCCTCCTCCTCCTCCTCCTCCTTCTTCTTTCCCTCCTCTTTCTCCTCCTTTTCATCTTTGTTCTCTTCTTCCTCTTTCTCCTCCTCTTCAACCAACTCCTTCTCCTCTTTGTTGTCCTTCTCTTCTTCCTTTTTCCTTAATTTGGCCCCTAAACTAGTGATTTCATTGGATGAGAGCCACAAAATGGAGCGAGAAGGAGGTAGAGGAAATAGCTCCAGGTGGGGGGGGGGCACACAGGCGAGGGCTGCCAGCATTATCTGAGGGGTAATTAATGGTTATCTAGTAGAGATGCTAATATGCCCCCTTTAGAAAGGGCAGGTGGACTGTGAGCAAGTCTTTGTGAGTGTCCTATCTCTTAGTCATATTTGAACGGGAAAAGGCTTTCAACATCTGATTTAAGCTTTGCTGTGTCTTTCTGTTAAATTCTGGCATGAATCCTTTATAATTTCATGTTAGTCATGACACCCTGCAAATTGCTAGCTCCCACGATTTGTTTATTTGTTTCATCCCTTAGAGTTTATAATTAATCCTAGCTAATGATGTAGCATGATTAAAATAAATATCGCTGCGGAATGTCTCAAGCTCATATGGCAGATAATAAGGGATGAACGTTGACATTTCTTTTCTGATTTAGCAGTGGGAAGCAGAGTGAGAGGAGGTGTGTGTTTGTGTTTTTATGTTGCTATAAAAAACATGCCCAGTGCTCTGAGTCACTTTGAAACACGGACATTTATGGGTGGGTAATAATGAGATGACAAACAAAGAGCTATAAAAACCTTTCTACTTGTTAAATGTGGGGATTGTAAATGGATGAAGACAATGAATTGTCACCTTATAATCAAGTCTT
Source organism: Perognathus longimembris pacificus (assembly GCF_023159225.1). NCBI lineage: Eukaryota > Metazoa > Chordata > Mammalia > Rodentia > Heteromyidae > Perognathus > Perognathus longimembris. The sequence goes on from NC_063176.1 coordinate 20,488,704, forward strand.
GTAAATGAATTAAGTTGATAAGTTTAGTATAATTGTACAATTGTGTAGCTCACTTACATTAAAGGAGAAAGTTACTATTTTAAAATTTCCTCAGTATGCTGGGCAGGGGTGGCTCACGCCTATATTCCTAGCTAATCAGGAGGCTGAGATCTGAGGATCACAGTTCAAAGCTCTCCTGAGCAGGAAAGTCCATGAGACTCTTATCTTCAATTAAGCACCATAACAGACAGAAGTGGCTAAGTGGATGAGTGCTAGCCTTGAACAGAAAAACTCAGAGACAGTCCCTAGGCCCTGAGTTCAAGCCTTAGGACACACACACACACACACACACACACACACACACACACACACACACACAAACACACACACACGATTCCTCAATGTATTTTAGAAAGATTTAAGTAGAAAACTACAATGACAACTATGTGGTCATGCCAACTAATTATTTCTTTTTTACTTAATTTAAATATTTGTCACACAAATACATGTGCATAGTTTTAGAAGGCAAAATGCTAAAAAATAAGTCCCTTCTCCCACCAATGTGAGATCAAATCTCTAACAATAATGAATTTGTTATAATTATTTCCTCTTTAAATGATTGCCTATTTTATGAAATCAGAAAATTTTGCCTCATATTCATCTTACCTACTCTTCTATCCTTAATGTAGTTATTTCATAACTTTAGGTAAATCCGTATTCATGTTCTTTTTAACCAGGTAACCATTACTTATTGCAGAGTCCAATAGCAGACAATGATTATATTGGTCTTCTTTTTATGACCTTTTGTTTTCCTGGTGCTAATAACTATTTCACTCTTTTTTTTTTTTGTACTGTTTTACTGCTTTTGAATTTCTAGTCCTACTTTACCTTTTCTACTCCTACTCTATCCATGGCTTCAACAACTTTGTGAAATGTGTTTCTTAAAATTGTCGTCAGAGTCAAACCCATCAAAACATATAGCACTTGTTTTTATTTTGAGACATCCACAGCCCGTAATTATTCCATTGCTTGGTAGGGTTTTTTTTGTCCTAAGCTAGGGACAGAATTTACCTTCATTTTGTTTCTCTCTCTTGTGTCCAGGATTCTATATAATTTTATTTCATTGTCATCCTAAAGCTTCCTCAAAAGTCATGGGCAGTTGATTTTCTAAGATTTTATATATTAAACTTTAATCCTGATACTTGATTGATGGTTTGGCTAGATCTAGAATCTTTGGTTGTGAATAATTTTCTCTCCGGTTTTGAAAAAATTACTACAGTGACTTCTTACAATATTAATTTTGAGAAGATGGATGCGTTTCTTATTCCTCATCCTTCACCTGTGATCTATTTTGCCAACCTGGAAGATCTCTGTATCTAAGATCTCTGTATCTCTGATTTTCATGAATCTCACTGTACTATCTTTGACTCTTTAATTTTTGTTTTATTATGTCTTTTAAAATATTAATGTAGGGGTTGGGAATGTAGCTTAGTGTTAGAGTGCTTGCCTAGCATGCATGAAGCCCTGGATTCACTTCCTCAGTACCACATAAACAGAAAAGGCCAGAAGTGGTGCTATAGCCTTAGTGGTAGAGTGCTAGCCTTGAGCAAAAGAAGCTCAGGGACAATGCCCAGGCCCTGAGTTCAAACCCAAGGCAAGACTGGCAAAAAAATATAATATGTTTCAATTCTGTATTCTCTTTGGGTTGTCTGAGAATTTATCAGTGATTCCTCCATTCCTTCTTTCTGACATTCTAGTTGATTGGATTCAAACTGTTTCTTAAGCTTCCTATTTCCATCTCTCTCCCATTTGCCCTGGTTTTTCAGTGAATTCCTTAACTTTATCATGTTGCCCTTTTACTGTTTCCTATTTTAAAAGTTTAGCACTATTTTTAATAGCTAAAGGAACTTTCTTGTGTTTTGGATGTGCATTTGTATAGTGCCAAGTTGTTATTTCATAGATGTAATTTAGAAACAACAATTACTAAACTACCTACTTCTTTTCTCCCTCAGTAGGGATGTCCCATTTCCAGGTGACAGCAGAACAGTGCCATGAGTGTGTCACACCCCATGTGGGAAAGAAAAATCTCACAACTCCAGAGACCATTGATTACTTTGCCTTTGAAGTTAGCTTTTCTCATTGCCTTGTCTCTGTTTCTGCTATCTCTGTTTCTTCATTTTATTTTCTCAATCCTTTATTTGCTTCTCTTATTTTATTCTTGCCTACTTTCTCTAAATGTATGGAACCTTTCACTGTCCTTTCATATTTAAGAACAAATCTTTAGAAATCGAATCGGAAGTTCAATCTATTTATGACTTTTAATTGCAGGCCTCTACTGTAGGAGTATGAAGATGACCTTGTTCTTCAAGGACTTTCAAATATTGGCCTGTGTAGTATTTTTGTTTGGAGGCAGGGCAGTGTTCCTAGAGAAGTGTCCCCCATTGTCTGAGAGATCCTTCTATTCATTCTGTAGACTCTCACTTAATCTCCTATCATCATTGGTTTCCGCATCTCTGCTGTTGCCTCCTCTACATGGGAGCACACTGGCCTCCTAGAGGGATGAGAGGGATGTGAAGCCCCCTCACACATTCGTCAGTATTATTTGTGCTGCTAGCCTATTTGGCAAGTCATATCCTTCTCCAATGCTGTTCCCATCTATGACTGAGTTCACAATTAAAATCGGTCAAAAGTGGATATTCTATTTCGAACTCTTATTTCCTTGAATATTAGGGTGATTGTTAAGATGACAAAGATTGGATATGTCTGCTGTCTTGATAATGAAAAAAAAAATCCAGTACCCATCACTTTAATTATAATAGGGAACTCTATCAGTGGTAGCTATAAGTTGCTGTGTGGAAAGACATTTTTTTTCTTTCTTAAATTTCCTAGGTGCTAAAAGCTGACACACCAACCTTATGAATATGTGTTCTCATGAGTGCAGATAGGAAAACAACAGAAGTGATTGATCATGGGTAAACATCACATTGCAGCACTTTCCTTCTATCACTGACAGGAGATTTCTTCCCTTCATTTCACACCAATTCACGCTTTCTGATCATACCAAGAGTAGAATAATTGTGGCTTTTCTGAATTTTTGCACGTAAGTCCTAAGTACAATCTTGGCCTGTGGAAAAGTGCTTGGAGTTCTGTGATTATCTAAACTGATGCATCATGGTGAAAAGATACAGAGGAAATAGAAGAGTCAATGGCTGATTTAGGATGGGAGAAGGAGGTTAGATTTTGCTGATAGACATAGGTTGGAAGAACTGATACCAACAAGAACCAGAGGACAGGAGCCAAAGAGGATTGGGGATGCTAATTACCACTGAGTACTTACCACATGACAGGGCTATGCTTGCCCGTGCTTACATACATCATGCCATTTAATTCTCATCATAGCCCTGTAGAGAAGATAAGGCTACTTTTACTTCCTAGGTTGGGAAGTGATTTACCCTGATTTCCACAGGACCAGGCTTCAACTCCTGGCAATCTGACCCAGGATGCTCTGCTCCCAACCCACTCTGCGGGCGATGCAGGGTCCTTGGAGAGGAGGCTATGAAACAAGAGGCAGCTTCACGTTCCAGGAAATTGTGCCCCAGGGGCTTGCTAACATTGCTGAGAAGAGAGGGTGAGGAAAGGAACTGTGTAAACATTTGCTTCTGCTTGAATGTGTACCTCCCAGGGCTCCTCCATCAATTAGGAAAGCCTTCTTAAAGAGCACAGCCTCAGCTTCTGAACAGAGGACCCCAGGACATGCATTAATGAGAGGAGGGGAGACCACAGCTGACAGAATAATAAAGCTCTCCCAGGGAGTCCTGGGCCCCTGGTGAGGCCTAGAGCTGGCTGACAGAACAGCAGGAGAGCCTGGCTGCAGGAGCCCTGGCTCAGTATGTAGTCTCCCTGGTACAGTTTGGAAGCACCACCCCTCCCTGCTATGACTCCCCTTATATGGGACAGTTAATGAGCATGCAGTGACAGGAGACAACTCTCCATCTTGTTCCTAGTGTGGACTGGTGACCAGACAATCTGCCATTTCCCTCCTAGTTTCATTAGGAGAGAAATGCCTTTTCAGCAGTTCGCAGAACTAGGTTCCAAGAGCCAAGGGCACCACATATTTCATTTATTTCCTCACTCGCTTTTTAAGAGGAACATGTAGATGTCAGATTCGATGTAGAAGGGAATGCTGTTTGGTTCTGAGCTACAATTCTTCCTTCACCAGGGTGCTTACTTAAATTACTTTGCACAAGAATGACTGGATTCTATAACCCATTAATTCAACACAGGAGGAAATTCGGGATTGCAGGGTTGTTGTTTTTTTTCCTGTTAGGATTTTTTTCTATTATTTTTTATTCTTTAATGGCAATGAAGTTGATGCTTAACTCAGAGATGCTTACCTAAGTGCTGTGCTCAAGACCACACCACGGTGGAAGTGGAGGAAGAACTGAGGTTGCCTCGCTAGTCATCCTGAGTTCTTTTGTAGGCACCATGGTGTGCTCTTGTCTGTTAAAAGTTTACTGAAAGTTGGGAGCCAGTAGCCCACACCTGTCAGCCTAGCTACTTTCACAGCCGAGATCTGGAGGATTGTGATTCAAAGCAAATCCTGGCAGAAGAAAAGGCAATAAGACTCTATCACCAAAATAACCAGCAAAAATCTGGCCTAGAGAGAACGCACAAGTGGTAGAGCACCAAGCAAGCAAGCAAGCTGAGCAACCCTGAGGCCTTGAATTCAAACCTCAGTACTGCCTCTCCTCAAAAACAAAAAACAAAAAACCCCACCAATTACAGTAAGTAGTGTTCTATGGCGAGAAAACAGAGAAGCCACGTTTTGAAAGATCAGATTGGGAATCTTTATTGGAGTGTCAGTGTACACAGAAGGACTCCTGTCTACTACTTAACACTGCTAGAAAACAGCCTTGAGAGCGGAGGAAAGAAACATGTGAGCAATGCCCTTAGCCCCTTTTGCTCTAACTTACTATTATTAATTTTACATTAAGGTCTTTTACTGTTTGCCTAAGGCTAGGCTCAGATCATAATCATCCTACCTGTGCCCTCTGTGTAGCTGAGATTATAGAAGTACACCACCATACCTGACCTTCCTCTATCCTAAATCTACCAACCAGTTTTTGAGAGCAGAAGATAAAAGTGCTAGGAAGACTATTTTTAGGAGAGTTACTAGTAATTACTGAATACAGTGACTTTAAATTAAATTCTAATCAACCTCCTGTCCAGAATTGATTTCAGGGGACTTTTCTTCTCCCTAAACATGTCTCTGTGTTTACCAGAAAATCCACATGGGAAGAATTTGTATGAATGTAATAAATTTAGTAAAGATAAGTAAAAATAAGATTGCCACATGGATGATAGTGTCTCCATGGGGAAGAAACTGTAAATGAGGTCAAGCAGTGTCAGTCACTCCCTCTCCCCAACATTTCCACAGTGCTGAAAAGAATCTGCTCCACTCTAGCATGAGCCTTTAGAAGAAAGAGACTATGCTGTGTACGTCTTTACATCCCCAGTATTGATGATGTAAAGTAATGGAATATATCTAACTGGTTGATTTTACTCAAATGGTAGTGAATTGAATGAATAAATGTTCCTATAAATGAAATTCTGATTTCTTTCCGGTGTACTTATAAGTTGATATTGGCTAGTATAACAAATGAGGACTTAAATTTCAGTAGCTGTGCTCAAAGGACTGTAGATATCACTTGTACAGTAGTCTAAAGTGTATTAATTTCCTCCTTGGTAGTTCAGGGACCTGAGCTCCTTCTAGTCAAGTCAGTGTTTCTCACTTTCTGGAAGACTACTGCTTATGGTTTAACAGGCAGACAGGAAAGCATAAATACCATTTCTGCTCACATTCATTTAACTAGAATAATAGCCATATGACACTGACTAGGGATGGGAATATGTGGTCCCTGACTGGGGGAGGGGGTGTAAAGAGTACGAATTTCATTGATAACTAGCTATCTCTACCACATCCACTTTCTACTGTGTGAACTTGGGCAAGTCCATAGCGTCTCTAAGTTTTTGTTTCCTGACTTCTCCTGTGAGCTGAAAAACCACAATGTATTTGACGTATGTAACATGATTGCAGAGCCTATGGTTAATATGTAAGAGGGCTTATTATATTTCAATTCAAATAAGACATTTATTAAGACAGCAGTGTGTTAATATCCATTTTGCATCCACCACAATCATGGTGTACACAAAGTAAGGGCAACTCAGGGGAACATCTATTCACAGATCTTAGCAGAAGATGAGGTGAAGACTTTTAGATTGCTAACTTCTACTGGAGCCATGGCACATAGTCAGGCTAAAGCCAGTATATGGTGAAGACTTAGGTTAAAAGGAGAATTTTAGGGCTGGGAATATGGCCTAATGGTAAAGTGCTCCTCCTGTATACATAAAGCCCTGAGTTCGATTCTTCAGAACCACATATATAGAAAAAGCCGGAAGTGGCGCTGTGGCTCAAGTGGCAGAGTGCTAGCCTTGAGCAAAAAGAAGCCAGGGACAGTGCTCAGGCCAGAGTCCAAGCCCCAGGACTGGCAAAAAAAAAAAAAATGCAAAAGGAGAATTTTCTTTTGCAATTTTTCCTGCAGACTTTCTGAGAGATGTTACATATTGTCAGTGTGAAAGGCTGATTGTATTTATTGACATACTCATTTTATTTGATTGTTGTATTAAGGGCAAACAACTCAGAAAGATACTGCAAAGCAAGCATCCCAAGCCATGGATATAGCCAACATAAAAAGAGTAATTAATATCATTTTTATCATGGAGATACAAATTATAACCATAATGAGTTACCACAACAATATTATTAGAAGAGGTAAAAATGAAACTATTAAACAATAAATACTAAACACAAAGGAAGATTGTTCTTTATTTTTGGTGATAATAATAGCAACAGTGCTTCTTTTTTTTTGCAGGGAGGATTTGAATTACCTTATTAGTTCTTTTTTTAAAAATTTTTATTATCAAACTGATGTACAGAGAGGTTACAGTTTCATTTGTAAGGCATTGGATACATTGGCTACTGTTTGTAGCAATAGTGCTTCTAAAGCTGACCAGGTTCTATGAGACATGTGCTCCATTCTTAGGACTATATAGAGAACAAACAATTGCTTTTGTCCATCAAAAATGCATCAGAATTATTATAGGACCTTTATTAGAATATCCTCAAACTAAAAATCACCTATATAATGTTCAAGAAGACAATGAACAATTGTTCTCTATCAATACTAGAAAATATTATGAAGAATGAATAAGAAACTGCTGGTATATGCAAAGCATAAATATATCTAAGAAACATAATAATAATGATCCAAAGAAGCAGGCATAGCAAGAACATTAAACTATTTGCATAGTTTAAAAAAAAGCAAATTTATTCCTGTAGCATAAGACTGTATGAGGTGCTCCTAGGGTGCCCTCTCTAGTTAAACTGGTCAAAATGATAAGAAATAAGACCCACTTATTAAAGTTTCAGAAAATTTCATACAGTGACTAAAAACACTAATACATTTGACTATAATTCAGTCAGAACGTCTGAAGTCTCATGCCATCCTTCTCTTTCTGTTCGCATGCCGATTGTATTTACCCTCTTCATCCTAGTGGTACAAGATAGAACAGAATTTTTGCAACCTTGCTCAATAGATCTAAGGGAATAAGAAACAGAATGCTGGGGAAAAGAGAACAAAGAAGTGTAAGGAACCCAGGCCCATGGGTAGAGAAGTGAAAGAAAGGGGAAGGGAAAAGGGGAGAAGAGGGAAGCTGAGAGGGGCCTCCTAGATCTCCCCCATTCAGGACATTACTCATTCTCCCACGGCTAGGAGTGCGTTGGCTGCTGAGTTCTCCAATCTAACATTGCCATTGATTGCAGGGATCTGTCCAAGGTTACAACTCTCCATTGTGTAGATGGAACAGCTGACACCCACTGTGGACATCTCTGAAAGGCCTACCCTGCTTGATGGCTCCCTGTGTAGTTGACTGAAGGCTCTGCTGAAACAGAGCTCAACTCTTTCCACCCAGGTCTGCCTCCCTACCCACACAGCTGTGCTTGCCACACCTTTCCCCATAAGGCTCCTGAACACGAATCTTTATCTCAGAATCTGTTTACTAGAGCACTGAACTTGGAGAACAGAGAAGGGAAGGAAGGAAAGCAGAAAGAAGTGAAGAGACCCCCAAGGACCCTCTGCATTGCCATGTGCAATGGTTTCTGAAGGGGTCAGTGGAAGGACCCTCCTGGGTTACATTCCAGGTAAATTCAGAGTAGTTAGACCATTTGTCTCCATGTAGTGCAAGTACAAGACTGTGAATGCATGTCTGAAGTTCCTTGATGTGCTTGCCCAGCGAACAGACAGATTATTTAATAGTAGAAACTCACTTTCCACTTCAAGAAGGAGAGTACTGTCGGGCACTGGTGGCTCACACCTGTAATCCTAGCTACTCAGGAGACTGAGATCTGAGGATCACAGTTCAAAGACAGCCCAGGTAGAAGAGTCCCCTTGGGACTCTTAAGTAAACTACTCAAAAAAAGCTGGAAGTGGCACTGTGGTTCAAGTGGAAGAGCGCTAGTCTTGAGCATAAAGAGACTCAGGGACAGTGCCCAGGCCTTGAGTTCAAGCCCAGGACCAGAAAGACAGAGTGTGAGTGCGTACACATGCCTAGGGTGTGTGTGTGTGTGGGGGGGGGAATACTGAGACTAAAATAGTAATTCTGTAATACTCTCTACTCATATTGTCTACTCAGCATAGTCTAACTTATCCAGTTCTGCTTTGAGCAGAACAATTTCCTGCTATCAGGAAATCGATGTGCTTGCTAGTAGCCAAGGGAAAAGTTCATTTACAGCTTTTTTAGTAAAGGATTATCCCTAAGAGGACTTTGGCAGTAGGACATGGAAGCTGGATTCTGTTTTCCATGCCTCGCTTATAGTGAGCCTTCCAAAGAGTACATTTTGAAATGAAATGCACCATTTTTTCTGAAGGAATGTAAGTCGGGCTATAATAGGGGCCTCTGAACACCCACACTTAGTTCAGTACCATTCACACCAGGTATGGTATGGACACAGGCCAGATGCATACAACTGATGAGTAAATTTAAAAAATGTGCTTTATATGTACAGTGGAATACTAATCAGCCACAGGGAGTGGAATTATATCATTTGCAAGGAAATGGATGGATGTGGAAATCATCATGTACGTGAAGTAAGCCAGGCTCGGAAGGACAAGGTTTCATGTTTTTTCTCATATATAATTGTTAGACTTAAAATATAAATATATACATAAACACAAACAGGACTTTGTCTATCTATCTATCTATCTATCTATCTATCTATCTATCATCTATCTATCATCTATCTGAACAATTAACATGTTCTCTAAGAAAAGAATATTAGGAAGTTGAAGCATGTCTTGTATGAGCAACAGGTACTAGTGGAAGGGGGCAGATGAATGGAGAGAGGGAGGAAGGGTATATGTGTGAAAAACCAACAAGGAAATTTGTTGAGACTGGTTTGGAGTGACAGGGGAAGGAGAGAGGATGAAGGGTCAAAATGCATTGTATGCATAAATGGTCACATTAAAATGAAACTTCCTGGTAGAACTAATGGATGTCAACAGAAAATTACTTGGGCTTGAATAAAAGAAACAATCATTCTTCTTTGTGAATTTGTTGCAATAATTGGTATAGGTATTATATTTTAACAAACCTCCCCCAAATTGTTACCTATGTTGAGGTCGAATAAAAAGACTAGTAGAAATAAAAAAAAAAACCAATTGTAGTGTTGTCTGTAAGCAGAGTGCTTTTCTGAGCTGAAGATGGGAGTGACACCTAGAAATGCTGCCTTTCACACTGCCATCTACCTTCAGGCTTCCTCAGCTAGCCGCTCTATTTGTTACTATTTGATGGAGTTCTTTCAAAACAACAGCTTCCGGGGGCTGGGGATATAGCCTAGCGGCAAGAGTGCCTGCCTCGGATACATGAGGCCCTAGGTTCGATTCCCCAGCACCACATATACAGAAAACGGCCAGAAGTGGCGCTGTGGCTCAAGTGGCAGAGTGCTAGCCTTGAGCAGGAAGAAGCCAGGGACAGTGCTCAGGCCCTGAGTCCAAGGCCCAGGACTGGCAAAAAAAAAAAAAAAAAAAAAAAAAAAAAACAGCTTCCACTTGAAAGACACTGTTGATATAAATAAAATTTCCTTCTTTTTCCGGAAGTCCTGCTTTCTTTGTGGATGCATTTACCACTCTGAGATCCAATTTCTCTGATAAAAGTGCTTTCTGTCTCCTGTGTGATTAATTCCAGGAAGTGTTTATCTGTTGTGATCTAAATGTGTATTTGTTTTACCCTGAGCCAACAAGACAATTACAAATGTTGTCTTGCCTGCAACCATAGGCTTGGAAATGCAGTTGTCACAGTGAGAGCCACAAAGCAGATGAGTTCCAGGCTCTGTGATGACACTTGACTAGCAGAGTACATGCAGGAGTCAGAAAGTAGAAATTTTTTTTCCCCCTGGAGATGATGAATGTTTCTCTGTCTTGCAGAAGTGGAAATGGCCTTTGCTAGGGCCTTGATTTGAGCTAGAATTGTTCCTAAAAGTGTGCAGAATAGCCTAGTGGTCTAAATTCCCTACCATACTATATGCCCATGGCACTCAAAGAATATTAATTGTGTGCAAGTATTCTGTCTTGTTTCTTCTGGGTTCTCACTGACTACTGGAGCTCTGATTCACCCTCTCATGTGAAGTAGACTGCCACTGACCAGAACTTGAGCAAGGAGTTCTTGCTATATTTGGGAACTGAATTAGGGCTGATGCTCACAGGGATAATTCATTGATGGAGCAACCTCAATGCTTCTCTAGACAAAGTGCAGCCTAATGGGCCATAAACGCACATCCCTTATGTTTATCTGCTGAAAGCTCATTATTCTCTACTGTCCTATCATTAGCACTCATAATAAATACTTTTTTCCTTTCACACAAAGGCCAAATAAAATTCAGAAAGCAGAGATGATAATGACAATATAGTAGTAGCTATGCCATCTTTGCTATTAAGTGGAGAAAATTGAGACTTAGGTGGTGCCCTTTTGAGTGACAACCCTGAGTGTTGGATGCTATCTTGAGATGGCTCCTCAGGGAGCCATCTTCTGTCATTTTCTTGTAACTGTCACTCTAATGTGCTGAGGGGAAGTTTTGTCATCATTTGCATATCCTGAAAGTTTACTGAATTTTAAGAAACGTGAACTTGAGAAACTCTTGTCCTGTAATATTTAAGAATTTGTATGGTTTTAAATATCTGGTTGGAACTACTAAGCCTGGCTACTAGGCTAATCATTTATTCATTGTAGCATTATATGGATTAATTCAAGGATGTGGGAGGCAACGAAGCATTAGCTAAAATTGTAGTTTATGGTAAAGTGTGGGATTTATGAATGCAAGCCAATATTTGGAGTCTAGAATGCATAGCACAGCTGTATGCCAAGTACTCTAAAAGTTGAAGGGAAGAAGGAAGAGCTGACTACATTATCTTGGGGGTACTTTCACCGTGGGAGTGGCATTTAAACTGGGTATTGAAGAATAAGTAGTAAATGGGATAGAAAAGGAGGTAGTGAAGACCATTTTAGACAAGGGATAACACAGACAGGAGTTGCAACATGAGTTGCTTGTAGATCCCAAGTGCTGTTGTGGTTAAGAGATTTTGGAGAAGTCTTTCTATGAAAGCCAGGAAGATGTTCATCAAACAAGGAAGTCATGGAAATCTTTTATGCATGAGCAGAAGCATGAGAATGGAGAACAGTCAGAAACTGTTTGGAGTAAAATGATGGTTCCTATTAGAACCAGGAGTGAGAAACTGGATGTTTTCAAAGGTAAGTCTTAAATTCCTGAGGTGCTGACTTCCTGCAGGCTAAAGTGAGTCTCAGCCCCTCCCATCCCCCATGAGGAAGAAATATGGTGGAATGTGTTTCTGCATTTTAGATGATAAAAGAGGCTATATGACTGTGGGACCTGTTTTTGGCAGCTTCACTTAGTCTGTTTTTCCATTTCCTTTAGTGACTATGTTAAGCACCCAATACATACACTGGAATGTTGTTTGTTTGACTTGCTACTATGTTGTCTCTTACTTGGATCTTTGTTTTGCATAGCCCTTTAGAACTTGCTTTAATATAGAAAACTGCAAATGCTAAATACCTAAATACCAATTCTTTTTGCTTTATATATTAGTTGTAGGCTAGTTTCCTAGTTAAGCTAATTCCTTATGTAGCAAATATACCAGCCAAACCTGTGTTTTGTTTTTCAAGTACTTCATATGTTGTCTCAAATCTTGTTATTTAACAAATGCTTGATCACTGAATTATTAGCCCTAAAATGTAACTGAAACCTTAATAGTTTCAGGATAATTTCAAATGAATACTTATACTCCTGTGTTTACCACAACATTGTTTGCAACATCACCAAAGTGGAATCAACTAAAATATCCATGGTTGAGTAAAAAGATAAAGAAATTCAGGTACACACACACACACACACACACACACACACACATAATATTTATTGCGAAAATTCATTCAGGTACACACACACATAATATTTATTGCTCAACCACTGAAAAGAATTAAAATTTGTTGTCTGTAGCAATATGGATAGAACTGGAGGAAATTATGTTGAAATGAATGAGTCAGGCACATATTCTCATCATTTAGGAAAGCTAAACTGGTTGATTGTGGAGGAGTAGTAGGGGATACTAGAGGTTAGGAAGGGCACATACATAGGGTAAGAAGGAAGATGAATAATGGGTACGGAAGGATAGGTCTATAAGAGGAGGAAGTTCTAATATTCTATAGCACAGTAGAGTGACAGTGGTTTACAACCTTTTTGTAGATAGCTGAAACAGAGGAATTTGTAGGCGATATATACAAAATGGCAAGTGTTTAAGGGGATGAAAATGATAATTACTCTGATTTGATCATTACATATTGTATACATGTATCTAATTATCACACTGTATCCCATAAATATGTATAATGATTATGTTAAATAAAGGAAAATTAAAAATTTCCATGGATAAAAATAAATTGTTTTTATAATTAAGGTTTCATTTTTTAAAGCTGACTGCAGTTATTTTATGCTTCAAGTATCTCAGTTTTTTTTTTACAGTTTCCCTTACTTATAGCTAACTTATAAGTAGCAAGCATTTATTTTTCTAGGATTTGCTCAGATAATTCAGAAATAGAAGCATTTCTTCCAGATATATTGCTTTTATCCTTTCAGTTGTATTTCATACTTAAATAGCTTGTTGGAGATAAAAAAATTGACACCTGATGTAAACTGAAATAGGTTTTATTTATATTAGTGTGTGTGTGTGTGTGTGTGTGTGTGTGTGTGTGTGTGTGTGTGTGATTAGTGGAGCATGAACTCAAGGCCTGGGCACTGTCCTTCAGCTTTTTACTCAAGGCTAGTGTTCTACCACTTGTGCTACATCTCCATTTTCAGCTTTTTTGGTGGACTTTTGTTCCTGGGCTGGCTTTGAACTGCGATCCTCAGATCTTAGTCACCTGAGAAGCTTACAAAATGTTTGATTTGAGTTAGTTGGCAATAATAAAAATGGAAAAACCTTCCCAGGAAGTGCAGATTTCCTAGACGTGGGTGCTCATGGGTCCTGGAGCTAAGTAACGCTACCACTGGCAGGGACATGGCAGGCCTCTCAAGCTACCACTGTGTACTGCCTACTTCCATCGTTTACATTGCGTGCCTGGTTCTTATAGTCATTTAAGTTTATAATTAAATAAGATCTTATGTTTGAATAAACTCATTGCCTAGAACTGGGACATGGGGCCTTTTGCGAGGGGTGGGGAGATCAAGACACTAAGACCATTCAACCATTGGACAAAAATATCTGTAATATAATCTTCCTTATAAAAATCTTGTTTTGAATTTCTTCTCTGAAGTATGCAGAGTTTGAAGATTCATGAACAATCTCCATACAGCATCATCTTCTTTGTTCATCATTCACTGGGCACTTCTTCTTTCTAAGTTGTCATTAATGGAAGTTGGGGGCAAAAAATTTTGGTTGGGGCATTTTTCTTCTGGTCCTTGTTGCCCTCCTCCTGGATTGCTCACTTATTTCATCACACAGGATTATCTGTCTTTGCTCTGTTCCTGGGGAAACCAGTTCTGCTCTGTTTCCTTTCTTCCCTCCAGTACAGTGTTTTCTGCACTAGTGTCTCTATCATTATTTTTCTTATTCTTTTATCTTGAAAAATGCATCATTTATAAATACAATGCATGCCTGAAAAACGAACGTGGATCTATAATTGCTATTTTAGCAGAACATACATAGAAAGCCACATAGCTACTTTAAGATACAGGAAAGGATTCGTTTTTATCTATCTATTCATTTGTGAAATCAAGATGTTAATTTTAAATTGTTATTGTAAAGGTGATATGCAGAGGGTTACAGGTAATGAGGTATTGAGGAGAGGAATGGGCTGTGGAGGATGGCTGGTCAAGGAAGGGTCCTTCCTTCCTAAAGTCGAGTTCAGGCTGCCCATGATGGAGATGGGACTGAGAGTAGGATGATCACCAATCACCTCTGACAGTTGTTCTGCGTTTCCCCACCTGTGACTCCAGGCTCCTCCTCCTCTCCCTGGCCTTCCGGTACAGGGGAGTCCCCACAGAGTGCAGCACCTCGGGCTTGTCATTTGTTTCTTTAGTGGTGTGGCTGCATTTGATGCTCATGTAAGCCTTTGAGGAGAAGATGAATTCCAGGGAAGACGAATATGAGCTGTAGGCAGTATGAGGATGTAAATGTTCATCCAGGGACACATCTGCATTTATTGAAGCTGATGGTAGAAGTCTTGGCATTGCAGCATACTGTTGAAAATGCTCCAGGTGCACATTTACATGGATATGCACTTAGTCCTAGGCATCCATTAAGAGGGATCATTTTAATAGACAAACTAATTTGTGATACTCCATTGCTCAAATGACAAAAACATTCACTTTTCCATACTGCAAAGCACCTCAGTAATTACTTAACTGTTTGGAATTGTTATTCTCATATAGAGACTTTATTGCTTTCCATTTTGCCACTCCTTTCCAGAGGAGGTTACACTGACTTATTTGTTTTTCCTGTAGAGAAGGTGGTCCACCCCTGAGTTCTAGCTAAAACCCACTGACAAGAGAGTTTGCCTTGTCAAAGTTCATTTTCAACCCAGGGAAGTTTATTGTGGTCCTGAGTTAATCTTGTTTTTGTTTTGGGATGACTTCATTTCAATATCATGTACTGTAAGACAACTCAAAATATCACTTCATTTCTTGCTTTTCTGTTCCTCGCTCACAATACTTCAGGCATCCTGGCTTTTTTGTCTTCAGCTTTGGTTTTAAACTTGCCCTTTGTTCCCTGTGGTGTGCCTTGAACACTTCTTGAATCTCCCCAGGGCTTCATCCCTCATTTCTTTTCTGCTCAACATTGCTTCTCAAAGGTCAGCTTATAACTTTCTTGACCATCTTTTGTCAAATGAATATTTTAATTTGTTTTGAATCTGAAGTTTAGCAGTCATCTCTTTTATCTTGCATCATCATTCTTGATAGAATTTAACACCCCCAGCATACTTTTTAAATTGATTACTTCTATATTGCCTCCCTCACTGGAGTATAAGTTCCATGTGAGCAAAGGCTTTGTTGACTGCTATAATTCCTAGTTAATAGAATAGTATTGAACACAAAGGAGTCACTTGATATTTTTCAAAATGAGCTATGATGATTAATGGCTGGTAGATTCAAGTTCAATTTGTAGGTTTCTGTTAATAGTGCATTGTCAGTCACTAAGCTACTTCCATGGAGATATCAAAAGTCCAAGGTGAGTCTTCTTGCCAAATGTTTGTATAAGCCAGTTTTCTTTGGCTATTGGGTTGCTTTCTCCTAGGAATGAGAAATTTGCAAATGTTAGTTATTATGACATTGAAGGTGCTCTCTGAATCTTTGTCAATGTGTGGCCTTGGGACTAGTGGCATAGGCATCATCTGGGGGTTGTTACAAATGTATGATTTCAAGGCTTACACTACCTACTTGGTCAGAATTCTCATTTTAATCTAGGTGATTCCTATGCATGCCAACATGAGAAGGATCACACTTAATTATTCAACTTGATATAGAAAATAGATGAGATCTTGAACTTAGTCACTTGCTCTTGGCACTCATTAGTAAAGGTGATATGTTAGATGAATTTTTTTTCCTTTTTAACTGGAAAGTAGACATGGATTTTGAGTAGTCATTTAATTCCTCAGTCTTGATGTGTTTTTTCCCCTCCATGAAGAGGCAGTTGGCTTTAATGTGCATGCATATATATATGTGTGTACCTGTGTTTATGGGCTTGTGGGGGGGGGGCAGGGGGAGAAGGTGTAAACCAGAGTAGATTTGTAGATATCTTCAGGTCCACTGTTTCCTCTGCTTTTTCATTCTGTCTTGCTGGTGACCACATTCTATTGGAAGAAAGCAACCCCTTGTCATGGTACTCAGAAAAAGTTTTTCAGCTGATGCGGTAGTTGATTGAGGAAAATAGCTATCTCAGCACTTACTCTGTATATGCATTTTAGTATGTGCTTTACATCATAAATTTCTTTCATCTTAATATATCAGGGTGAGATGGAAGTCTTACTAGTGTGATCTTCACTTAAAAGCATAGAAACCAAAGTATGGAAGGATTCAGTCACTTGTCAACCAAGCAGAGAAGCTGGGATTCCAGCCTTTGGCAGTCTGCCTTGGGCCTGAGTACTTGTTTCTGAGGGAAGATCTTGCAAAGGTTATAGTACCTGTTGGCAAGAAATGTGCATTAAAAGTTGGTAGAAGGCACATTAGTGGGGCTCATTTGAAAGGCAAAACTATGAAATATTGAATTTTTGAGCTGAGTGATCAAGCTTTATTTCTTTTGAAGCTCATTTTAACCTTTTGTTATGCAAAGCTACCAGTGTGATTTTCTGAAGTAAAAGCCATCCAGAATGATTAGCAAGTTGTACTTATTATTCACTGTAACTACTAACACATAGAACTTGAGATTGATAAAATTGCACTCAAACCACCTTCAGGCAATCATTAGCATGCATGCAACAGAAGACAGCACAAAACAGTAATTCCAGTGATTCTGTGAAGGAAAGGAGGAGAAAGGAGGGAGATGAACCAAAATATATGCTTAGACTTTTGCCATGTTAGATCTGTGTTGGGTGTCTTACATACATGATTTTATTTATTCTTTACAATGCATAAATAAGTCAGTATCTTTCCCCAGTCTTGCAAAAAAGAAAAGCCAAGGTTTGGAACTAAGTATTCGGTCCACATTAAGTATTAATCAAGTATTTGGTCCAGGAGGCCAGGATTCCAACCAGTTTACCTGACAGTTTAGTGATCTGGAGAAACATTACTAGCAATATGGATTTTGCATTGACATATGTATTTTTTAAATTTTTATTTAATTTTTTTTTTCTTACTTATTATCAAAGTGATGTACAGAGAGGTTACAGTTTCATATGTTAGGCATTGGATACATTTCTTGTTGACATACGTATTTTAAAAACAGACATTTCCCCATCCTATTTAAAATGATGTTGATCTTACTGCATCCCAGCTCAGATAAGTGGGCAAGAGTAATAGAAGTAAATTAAAAAATATAGATGAGTATTTTCAAAAGACATCACTGTTGTCCTAAGAAATAAGTACAATAAAAGAAAGCAAGATTAGTGAGAAATTGGTGTATTTGTAGACAGACACAGGCTGTAGTACATGTGCATACCAAGTGGTCTATTTGTTCCCTTTACGAGAGGGAGGGGCTGGCTTTGCTCCTAGGTAGGTGAAGTTATAAATGTAGACATAGCATTGTATGCCACGTCTGGTGTGTGCTGATCTGTGCAGTAAACACACTCAGCAGGAAATCCACCCCCACACCTCACGTCTTCCTTCCAGTGATTTGCTGTGCTGCCTGCAGTTGTCTTCGAATGCTGGTTAAAATTCCATCTGATTCCACCTGTTCTTGTTCTCAGTCCCTATCAAGACTTGAGAGCCTTGGATCCCAAAAGGTCAGCTCAGCCACTCCTAGTAGGCAGAATTCCTTGACATTTTTCCAGGCATGTCAAAAGCCTGCAAAGGAGAAGAGAATCTCTTTTTACTTGAATGCCGTGTTTTTCACATTCCAGAAGGAAAGCAGCTGGCCCCCCCAGCCATGGTGGAAAGGCACATGCTGCCTTTCTGCATTTCACAAAATGGCTTTTGCAGCATTAATGAGGCAGCAGCCCTAGCAATTGCTCAGGAATCAGCATACGCAATGTCTTTTCCCTATTCCCAGCTCAAGTGGTTTCTCCTCTTTAAAATTAAAGACTTCCTAGAAGTTCTCCAAACAATACATTCTTCAGCTACATCTTCATGTGACCTTTCATATATAGAAATTTTACATTCTAGTAATTTGGAGCATCATTTTTGAATGTGGAGTTATCAAGGCTTACAGAGCAATCATTTTAATTTGAATAACCCAAGCCACGTCTGGTGCTGAATGAAAAGAGAAGCCAATCATGTCTGCCATGCCTTTCCCTAGCCTGGCCTCTTAAAATCCTCCTGGGTTATTCTCTAGTGACAGTTATTTTTCAGTTTCCCGAGACAGCCAGAAAAACTCTGATGTAAAAGGATTTGTCATTTTGATTCTAGTTGAAATGAAGCATTTTGTACAGTACATGAAAAAATATAGAAGTCTTTTCAGTGGATGAACAGCCTATTATCCATAGCAAAACTGCTGTGTTTTATGTCTGTCTGAGAATTACTGATTACCCCAACAGCCCAGGCAGGAAGCAACAAGGCTGTTGCTGAATTGTGGTGGCCTGGAAATAGATGGGAACTTTATTTTTTTTAAAGTATTTTCAGTTGGTGCCATGGGTCTCCATTTTCTCAAGTACAAATGAGGGCTTTGGTTAGAAATCCTGAGGGTAAAAGGCAGCCACATAAATGAAAGCGACCATCTATATGACTGTTAGGTTGGTTTCAGATGTAGAGGGCAATGACAAATAACCAACTGAGTCCACCAGTGACCTGTTTACCTTTGTAGGGCGATCACCAGCATATCCCAGCTGTGTCTCTGATGGCCAATTTGTGAGGAAGATCAGTTCCTTTTATGACTAATCTGTCTTGATTTTGGCACGAACACAAAATAGTCTTTTATGGAGACTGACTACAACTTCAGTTTTCAGACATCATGGCTGCCCAGGTTTGAACTTATCTTTTCTGTTTGATTGTTTGTTTTGTTTTCATAGGTATAAAAACCCTAACTATAAGAGGGTGAAAATAATTACAGGAAGAGCGCTTTGATGTTTTGGAGAAATTCACAATAATCATAATTACATTGAGCTTTTTTTGCTCATGTGGTCAGGGCCCACTCCTCAGGCTTGTGACAGAGCCAACTCTCAAAAGGGACCTGCACTTTGGCTTACTGCTCTGTGATTGGCTTCTTGAAATTCTTGGTGGATTTAGAATGAGGAACTCATTGTGTTTCTTTTGCACTAAGCTCCACGACTGATTATCTAGTCTTATATGCAGTTAGTCTAAAACAATGGGTCAAATGGGGACTCTGGCCAAATATTCCCAGCTCTAGTTTATTACCAATTGAGCGTGTATTCCTTCTTACCTTGGTTCTCTTTTTCTCCTATTTTTCACATACACAGAGGAAGTTTGAGAAATATATGGTCAAGAGAGTTAGAGAGTTTGAACTTAGGTCATTGCTCATTTACTTGCTCTGTGATTTTTTTTTTCCAAATGACTGTTTTCTAAGCCTTAGTTTGATTAC
The DNA here is from genome assembly GCF_023159225.1 of Perognathus longimembris pacificus. Classification (NCBI taxonomy): domain Eukaryota; kingdom Metazoa; phylum Chordata; class Mammalia; order Rodentia; family Heteromyidae; genus Perognathus; species Perognathus longimembris. Next base: position 20,508,497 of record NC_063176.1, read on the forward strand.
CAATAAAATGGGAATGATAATAGCATTTCATTTGCCAAACACTTATAAGGAGTAAATTAGGCAAGTCTTTTTTTTTTTTTAATGCAAGTCTTATATAACACCTAGCATAGTTTCTGGAAGTGGTAAACATTCAACAAATAAGAAGTAGAATATCAATTATTGCTAATACTTTATTATCAAAAATTTCAACTGTACAGTAACAGAAAAGTTAAAGAATTTATCATGATTACTTACATTCATGTCCTGGTTTCTCCTACTAATGTTTTATGCTGTGTATTTACCCATTTATTTATCTACCAATTATGATTTTTGATACATTTCAAAGTAAATTACATATATAAGTACATTTCCTTTAGACAATTTAGTTTACAAATCATTAGCTAGAACTTGATATTTATTTAAACTTTCTAATGTAGTAGAGTAAAATGCTGAATCTTAAGTATATATTCACTGACTTGTGACATTGCTGTACTTGTTTAATTCAAATTCCTATTAAGTTGCTGTCTTAGTTCAGGCTGTTAAACTAAAGCCATAGACTGAGTGGCTGACAAAAGATAGAAATGTATTTTTCAACAGTTCTGGAATATTGAAGTTAAAAATCTAGGTGACCTCATGTTATCATGGTAGATTTCTAGTTGTATTTTCACAGCTAGAAAGAAAGAAAGAGCTACCTCAGAATTTCTGGTCACCAGTGGTTCATGCCTGTAATCCTTGCTATTCAGAAGGCTGAGATGAACCATGAGGACCACAGTTCAAAACCAGCTTGGTCAGGAAACACCATGAAACTCTTATTTCCAATTAACTACCAAATGTGGGAAGTGGAGCTGTGACTTGAGTGGTAGAGCATTATGCTTGAGCACAAAAGCTCAGGAAACATGTCCAGGAGTTAAACCTCCAGGACTGGCACAAAAACAAAACAAAACAAAACATAAAAAAACCTTAAAAACCATCCAGATTCGATGTATGCAAAAAAGTATTTGTTATTTGTCTTTCTAAATCTGAACTACTTCATTTAATATGATCTTCAGTTCCATCCACTTTTCTGCAAATGATATTATTTTGTTCTTTATGGGTGGATAATATTCCCTCTGTATACAAACCACATTAAAAAATCCACTCATCTGTTGATGGATACGTACTGAGGTTCATTCATGGTGTATTTATTGATGAGAATTATTCCATGTACAAATGAATCACTATACCATAATACACATATGCTGTTTATAATATAGCAGTTGGAGAATTTTATGTTTATGAATATAAGGCATCTTGATCGATATCACCCCTTTCAGCTTTTTATTTAAATATGTTAGAATATACATTTTAAATTAAATTATGTTTCTATTATTAAGTATGCCATTCAACAAATCAATTTATGAAAACTATGTTTACCAAGTATTCTCTAGTGATTCTCTGAATATCATTGGTATTTGTTGTGTTATTCCCTTTCTCACCTATAATTTAATCATTTGGGTGAAGAGTTTGTAAATCTTGCTTTTCTTTTCTTTTTTTTTTTTTGTAAAGCACTTCTTTTTTTTTATGTTCCATTTTTAACAGTTTATTTATTTACTTATTTATTTATTTTTTGCCAGTCCTGGGCCTTGAACTCAGGGCCTGAGCACTGTCCCTGGCTTCTTTTTGCTCAAGGCTAGCACTCTGCCACTTGAGCCACCGCGCCACTTCTGGCCATTTTCTATATATGTGGCGCTGAGGAATCGAACCCAGGGCTTCATGCATATGAGACAAGCACTCTTGCCACTAGGCCATATTCCCAGCCCCCTTGCTTATCTTTTCAAAGAACTTTTTTGTTTCATTGATTCCTTTAAAAAATTTTAAGTAGTTGTGTAGAGAGGTTTCAACAATCAAATGATAAGTAGAATGCTTCTTATTCAATGTCACTCCATACAGCATTCTCCCCCATGTTTTCCAAACCTATTCATACCTCTCAATTAAGTAGTTCAGTTTGGCCTGGGGGCCAGTCATGTGCCTACTTGCTTCACAAGCTCTTTTCCCCCAAGTTTGTGTGACTAGGGCTAGGAAATGTAGTAAACGGAGGAATGCTTTAAAATGCAGTGAATAGTGTGTGTTTTATTGTTTTTTCTTCTAATAATTATCATTTCAATGTAACGTGTCTATTTACGTAAGAGCACCTCTTGCTCATAGTCACTCCTTCCATCATTCTACCCCCTCCTCTACCTACTTCTCAAGTTCCCTACTTTCATTTTCACACATGTCTGTTTAATTTTCCGACTGTATTTTCTTGCTGTTCCTTTCTGCATTTGTCTGTCTATTCCTTTTAGCTCCATCAGAACATGTTTACCTTCCTGGTATTTATTTTGTTAAACTGTGAATTGTTCAAAGGGGTAATACTGCCTGCTTCTATTCTATGCCACTAACACATTATTTGATTACTGTAGTTCAGTAGCTGTGAAATCAGAGAATGTTAATTTCTCCAAATTTGTTCTTCTTTTAAAAGAATGCTTTGGATATTCTAGCTACATTACATTCATTTTACCATATTTTCCATTAATTTTTGCCTGAAAAAGTAGCTAATAATTTTTCACAAAAACCTATCTACTTTGGGAAATTAAAAGTTCCTCTTAGGGGCTGGGAATATGGCCTAGTGGTAAAGCGCTCTCCTTGTATACATGAGGCCCTGGATTTGATTCCTCAGCACCACATATATAGAAAAAAATGGAAGTGGCTCTATGGCTCAAGTGCCTTGAGCAAAAAGAAGCTAGGGACAGTGCTCAGGCCCTGAGTTCAAGCCCCAGGACTGGCAAAAAAAAAACAACCCAAAACAAAACAAGTTCCTTTTAAGCTAAATTAGTATGTTATAATTATAAAATTATGATAGTAATATTCTGTGTGAGTGTATGTTGTCTATCTTAGGGCTTAAAATCAGGGCCTATGAATTGTCCCTGAGCTTTTTTATGCACTCTATCACTTTTGAGCCACCACTTTATTTCTGTCTTTTTGCTGGATAATTGTAGGTAAGAGTTGCATGGACTTTTCCTACTCTGGGTGGCCTTGAACCAATGATCTTCTGATCTTAGCCTCCAGAGTAGCTAGGATTAGAAGTGTGAGCCACTAGTGCCCAGCTTAATGTTGCTATATTTTAACTAAATACATGATCAGCAATTTTCCAACATTTTTGTAAAGAACTTTCATTATTACTTTATTTCATGAAAAAAAGAAATGGGCAGAAAAGTTCACTGATAAGTCGCATGAGTTATTTGGTGAGGTAGGACTAAAGTTTTCTGTCTTAGAAACTGAGTTATGTTAGACCATGCTGCCTGAGGCAAACTGTCAGCTCTCAGTACAAGAGGGTTACTAGATTTTCTAGTGGTCTGTTATCATGGAAAAGATTGTTTTTGAAGAAAATAAAGAGGTCAGTGACTTTTGTAGTGTCACAGTTTGCAAAGAATTCTAGTATTTCCAGTACTAACATGTTTGGATTCCTTGTCTGATACCTTCTAAAAAATGTTTGTGATAAGGATACCAATTATATCTTATTCCTGTTTCTTTTTCATCTGAACCACTGGAGATATATATGCAGGATTAGATAATTATCAAACATTGTTTCCAATGACAGTAATGTTGGAACTTCAGACCTACCTTGAAAGGAGACTTCGGTATTTTATCTCCTGGATTAAGCCCATTTTACCAGATGTAGATTAGGAAATGGATAATTACAGGTCTCTCCAAAGTGGGGTCCAGACTTGTCTGGAGGAGCGTTCTTTACTGAAGAAGCAGGAGTGGGGAGAGCTTATATGATCCATACAGAGAATCTAGAGAGACTCTAAGTAATACCATATGGCATTTTTCCTACTTAGAAGGTAAGGGTGGGAAAGAAGAACATAAGGGAAGAGAGACTCTTTCCCCTAAAATGACTGAAGGAGGTAGGTTCAAGGCAGGAAGGAATGTTGGAAGAGGAATCTCTACTTGTGCTTTTCAACCAGGGTGGACCTACTGTTGCCCAGGGCAAAATGCTTCCCTCCTGTGTACAGATTCTTATTTTTAAGTTGGAATTGCCACATTGAACTTTTTTTTTTTTTTTTTTTGCCAGTCCTGGGGCTGAACTCAGGGCCTGAGCACTGTCCAAGGCTTCTTTTTGCTCAAGGCTAGCACTCTACCAACTTGAGCCACTGCGCCACTTGTGACCATTTTCTATATATGTGGTGCTGGGGAATTGAACTCAGGGCTTCATGCATACCAGGCAAACACTCTTGCCACTAGGCCATATTCCCAGCCCCTGGAGTTGTCACATTGAGATTCAGCCTTTCAGTCCTAGTTGTATTCTCCCGACACTCAGGGGAGAAATCTTGAAATGGCTTCAGCAAGCTACATGTATTCAAGCATGTTGTTATCTAACAGTTCTTAACATTTTTAGGATTTAGACCACATACTTTATATATTCACCAGTCCTGTTCGCATTCCTCTATTCTCTAATTTTTTAAAAATCAAACTCTCTGGCATTTCTTTGGAAACTCCTTGCCTGACAGAGCAGTTAATGGGGGTAGGGCTATTATTCATGAATAGTTGTATCCCCTCCAAAATTCATGGCAAAAATCTGAAGTGCAACAGAGGTTAAGTGATGTGGCCATTGCCATGAGGATGGGTTAGTGTCTTAGAAAAGTAAAGAAAGCAAGGAGACTCCTTTGTTCTCTACCATCTCTTCTGCATTGGGAGGGCATAGCATTCGAGTCACCATCTTGGAAATAGCAACAGAACATTCACCAGATACCATATCTTGATTTTGTACTCCCCAGCTTCTACCACTGTGAGAAATTGATTTCTAGAGTGTACAAATTACCCAATGTTAGGTGTTTGTTACAGCAGCATAAATAATTAAGTCAGATGAGACTGAACATTGCCTCTTGCCCCCTCTTTAAAGACCATTTTTCTAGAAGTAGGTACAAAAGATTTAAAATCACTATCAGGAGGTCCTAAGATATTTGACTTTCATGATTAGGACATTCATCTTCTGGTATATTGTAAGCTCAATCATTATGGGTACTCCAAATATTTTATTGATGGCAAATTTAGTATCTAAGAAATTTCAGGAAGACCTAGGTACTAAATATTTTGGCAGTTCTATTGATTTGTTATCACTGAAGGGACCTCAAGAATAGCCAGAGAGAAACACTGTGGCAGTTTCTATCTGCTTCTCTGTTACTTGGATGCACGCACATAGTTATGAATCTGCAGACCAAGCCTCTCCTTTTGGGTGTGATTACCCCAGTGACATGGAACTCTTCTATTCCGTAAAATAGAACATAGGAACGTATACATCCTTTTGGATTTCTTACAAAGAACAGTAAATGTTGAAGTTTTTTTAAATTTTTCCCTCCTTATTTTCCGTCTCTAAGAATAAAATTTATTCAATGAACTGTACCAGCTACTTGGTGTTTCTGCATTACTCAAGGTAATTGCTACTCAGAGCCAGCTCTTTATTGCCTGCTGTTAAAGGTTTGTATTTCTTTTGTTGTGGTTTCTTGGCTTTGCTTCTGGCAGGGCTGACAAATTAATAGGCATCAGGTACTAAAAGTATTTGCAATTAAAGCAAAGTGGTAATGTCACTTGTTCCCAGAAAGGTTTCTTTAAAAAAAAACCCCACAAAACAAAACAAAACCCCAAAACACTTCCTGAATTAATACAGTCAAGTATGGATTGTTTTGCATGTTGGAACTCCTTTTCCACAATCAGGTTTTAAATATGTGTGTTCTGTGTCAAAGCAAGTAATAGTTGCAAGTGTTAATCTTTGGCTTTATCCCATTTTCCTTGATTGTTGTCAATTGTATTTTGAACTAGATCATTCTGATAAAAACAAAGAAAGTAAAAAATATGATAATGCCTATGTCATTAATTTAATTCAATATGTATTTTTTAAGTGCTTCTCAAAGCATGGAAGATAAGTAGGCATGGCTGTGTGTGTACTCTCCTGTCAAGGAACTAGGGTCTAATAGATATAGAGATGATTACTAAGTAATATGATTAGTTCATCAACAGAGGAAGTGTGGGAGTTGTCATTCATTCCCCCCCCCCCACACACCTTTTTTTTTTGCCCTGGGGTTTGAACTCTGGGTCTGGGTACTGTCTCTGAGCTTCTTTTGCTCAAGGCTAGTGCTCTACCACTTGAACCACAGCACCACTTCCGGTTTTCTAAAGACTTTACTGCATAGGCTGGCTTCAAACCATGATCCTCAGATCTCTGACTCCTGAGTAGCTATGATTATAGGCATGAGCCATGGGACTTTGGCTCCATCTTATCTGTTCTTAGACTTTGAGAGGAACTGATTGACATTCTCTTCTGTTTCATCCTGTATAGTTTTATGGTTGTACCCTAGATGTGTTACATGATATCCACCACTCTGAAGCCTTTGAGGGCAGTAATAAATTAACCCCACTTACCAAAAGCAGTCCTTTATTAGCCTATATCTTTATTAGTTTATTTTTAATTTTTAAATTCTACTTGAACAAAATGATTTCAATTAACATGTCAGTTTATGAGTACAATGTGTCTTGCTCAATGTCACTCCTTATATGGTTTTCTCATGGACTTTCCTGTCCAGGCTGTCTTCAAACCACGAGCTTCAGATCTCAACCTCTTGAGTAGCTAGGATTATAGATATGAGCCACCAGCATCTGGCTTCACAGACCATCCTATAGAGTTATAGAGTTCAGGTCTTTTGGGCAGAAATATGAATGTACCTTTGCCCAAAGTAGATCTAAGATGCAAACTGAAGACATGTGCTACTGACTGCTCTATTGGTCTTTTTTTCCCCTTAAATTTTACTCTTTGCTACATTTCCTTCTTGATGGTCAGAGGATACAGGAAAGATGATGAAAAGAAGATGAGGCCTGTTTCTGACCACACAGAAGGATCAAGACAGTTCCCATGAGTCCCATTTATCTCAGATCTAACTGTAATTTCTGCTTGCTTTTTGTTAAAGAGGTATGAAGGCAGGAAAGGAGAAAGGGAAAAAGTCAGAGAACTCCTGCTATGGGACAGGAGTTAAGAGGATAGGAGAGCAGGTGAGAGAATAAAATAAAATAAGAAAACAAGTTAGAATTCCAGTGATAAAATAAAATGAAATTCTGTGGCTCTGAGGGTATTTTGAAACACCAGAGACTTTCCCCTCTGTGGCACAGTGTGTTTACCTTACCCTTCCCATCACAAGCTCCTCATCTTCAGTGTGGGAGAGAAAGCTGGGGTTGGAAGGAGGTAGACTTCCAAAAGGGTTTTTATAGATTAACATTTGCTCATTCAACACACGAATAATATTTTAGGTACTTTGTGCAAGTATTGTTTTATGCACTATGTTAAAATTTATGGAAATTGAGAAAGGTAGAGAGAGATTGAAAGAGGGAAATAAAATACCCTGAGATTGAAATGAAAGTACACATGAAATCACTCTGATATAATTAATGTGCATTAGGATAAACTGTTACATAGTATTGAGAGTGGGTAGTTTCCATACTTCCATTTAGGCAATGTTCAAATCATTCACTCCTCTCCCTCTATAATATATTTGAAAAAAATATATATATAATAATATACTATGTTAAATTACCAAAGATTGGGAAGTTATCCAGCTCTATTTTCATCCTGAGTTAAGAGATTGTTTGGGAGATGTACCAATTTATTGTCTTGGCAGATTGCTTACAATGGCCCTATAGCTTTCAGTCTTCTGAAAGCCAGAGAACACAGAGTGCCAAGTTATTTGGCAAGACTTTGGTCCCACTGTGCACTAGACATACATATGCTCAACTCTGGAATAAGCCCAACCCTTTTCTAGGACTGGGGCCCTTGGGTGATACTTACCCATAGGACTTTGAAGACCCACCTGCCAATAGATAGATGACATCTGTGATTCTTTTTTGGTTGAGAGTAGGCAGGGGACATCAGAACTGATTGGGAGATTTCTAGACTGAGCATGAATTAACTAGAGATTATCAGCAGAGGTATGTTCCCATACTGACACTTGGCCAAAGAAGCTTGGCACGAATGATAGCTCTCCTAGCCAGTCTCCATGAACAAACTGGCCAAAGTCTGACACTACAAATTGAGAATAATAATAAAAAATTAGCAGTAAGATTCATTTTTTGAGAATATGTATAGTTCCTGCTTTTACTCAATTTGTTTTCTATAATTAATATATCTATAAGTAGCTACAATTGAACGCTAATTTTTCTTTATGAAATTCTCTATTTCGAATGACATTTGTGTTCGGACAACTGCTCTTCTATAAATACTCACAGGATTGTCAGTTATTTATTTCTCTTTTTAAAAGAAAAAGTAGTTTATGAATACAATGCATGTTGGTCAATGTCAAGCCTTTCAACATTCTCACATCTTCCCAATCTTTTCCTTCACTTTTCTTAATTTTGTAGCATTGAATGTTTGATTGCATTTCATTCCCCCCACCCCACCTTCTTATCTTCATTTGTCTACCTCTCTCCCCTTGACCCATTCCATCCTTTGCAAGTACCCATTTCTGGTGTTTATTTTGTTGACCTTTGATTTAGCCTTTTCAAGGAATCACACTATTTGACTTTTCTCTTGAATGTACCATATTTCAGTTAATACATGTGTGTGCACTTGCATACTACACGAAGTATTTACTTATATATTTGTAAATGAATTCTAGCTTCACATATGAGAGAAAACATGTAACCCTTGTCTTTCTGACTTAATTCACTTATAATTTGTTTCCAGGTCTTTTCATTTCTTTGCACAAGATGCAATATCATTCTTTCTAATAGACGAGTAAAATTCTATTGTGTATACATTCATGTTTTCTTGATTCATCCATCCACTGAGAGGCATCTGGGCTGATTTCATACCTTGGCTATGGTGAATAGTGCTGCAATGAACATGGTTGTTCTAGTGGATTTACTGGATCTTGGTTTGCAATCTTTTGCATAAATGCCCACTAGTGGGATTGCTGGATCATAGGGAAGTTCTATGTTTAGGTTTTTGAGGAATCTCCATACTGCTTTCCAGAGTGGTTGAACAAGTTTACATTCCCACCAACAGTGTATTAGGGTTCCCTTTGCCCACATTATCACCAGCATCTGTTGCTGTTTGTATTCATTATGATGTCCATTATAACTGAGGTGAAATCTCAGTGTTGTTTGATTTGCATTTCCTGTCGGCCAGAGATGTTGAGCATTTCTTCTGTCTCTTTTGGCCATTGTTACTTCTTCTTCTGAGAACTCTCTGTTTTAGTTCATCAGCTCATTTGTTAATTGTGTTGTTGATTGTTTGAAGGCTTAGTTTGTGAAAAAGACTATTATTGGATACTATTTCCTCTCATTTTTAGTTAAATTTAAGAAGTTAAACTTTGTATTTTAAGCAGTGTCTACTGAAAATAGGATTTGGAAACTTCTTAAGTACTAGGAGGGAAGTCTGGTAGGAATAACGAGATGTGAAAATGTCAAGTTAATAACAAAATTTGTTATTGGACAGTATTTTTTTTTTGCTGATTGTAGTAAGCCTCTTGGTAAAAATGGGGAGCTTGAATTCCACAGGTTCTTCTTTCACTTAAGAAATTAATAAAACATTTTGGATTGTTCCTTGGTGGAAAATGGGGTTGGGGATTTCCAACAGGGTAGGTTGGCATAAAGTGCAGGAATCTGGAAAGCTCCATCACCAGACAAAACCTAGTCCAATCTTTTTTATGGCTTGTTCCATGCTTTGAATAGATTAGTGTCCCTCTTGAGTGCCTATGTATTTAATCATTCACACACAATTGGCTTTCTTTCTCTGCATCTCCATTTGTGTCTTGTTTACTTCATGTTTGCATAGAACAGTGTTGTATTGAAGTGACTTGTGTTTTGTGTAATTTTTTCAATTATAAATTCTGTTCCCTGTAGCAAAGATTAATTTACTTTGCTTAAAATGTCAAATAATGATATTTTTCTTTTAGTAACTATGAGCTTTGTAACATAGGTGTACTTTTGTGAATTTTTCCCTTGTTTGAATATCTGCCAATACCTGAGTATTGAAATATGATTACCTCTGGGTTGCTGTGATTGACTATTCTCAGGCATGATGGATTTATAAAAGTGTGCACAAAAGCTGAAAGCATGAAAAAATGATTAATGAGTTTAAAAATTTCAATATGCCATGGGTTGGGGTGAAGAACTAATGCCAAAGAGGAAAATATTCTAAAATTCTAAGTACCTTCTTTTAGATAGTCTTTTCATTGGTGTATTTATCTCATTTCATACACATTCTTCTTCTTTAAATTCCCCACTGAATAGAGATTGACAAGCTTAAGTCCTATCATATCCTGATTGAAAGTTAGAATTTGCTGCTTTTGAGAGAGCCAAGAATTTGCTTCTTTGTCTCCCCTTTGTATCATGATTTTGATGAGAAGTTCATTTCTTAGCATTAATTTTAGCATATAAATTGGTTGAGTTTTGTCTCATTTTGTTTAAAAAGAAAGGGGAGCAAAAGGAAATGAAATATTCAAATCATTGCCCATAAAGATAACATGACAGATGAAAGATGATGTCTCTGCTGTAGCTGAATTGACAGCCCTTTGGCCTGCTGTGGATAATCTGAAATGGCCAAAGGGGAGTTAATGCTTCCCAGTCCACCTGAGGATAGAAAGGTTTTGTTTTCAGGTACATTTATACAAGTGGGAATTGTATCAAAGTCTAAAATTATAACAACATCATATCTTCACAAAATAAATATAGCTAAGACTGTTAAAATAATCAGGAACTAAAAGAAGGCATAACAACACAGTTACTGGGATTAGCACTAATTACCAAGAAAGTAAAAGGGCATACCTTTACCTTCCCAGTACTTGAAAAATAAAAGGGGTTGCATGGCTTACTTGCAGCCTGTGGGCTTGTGCTAAAGCAAATAAAAATATAAAAAAGGAAAGAAAGCACTACGCTGGGTGAAGTACCTCACTCCAGTACTGCAATCCTAGCTCCTTGGCAGGCAGAGATTATGAGGACCATGGTTCAAGGACAATCTGGGGTGAAAAAAGACTTGACAATATACCATATCTACCAATAAAATCTGGGTGCAATGGAGCACGCTTATCATTGCAGCTACTTAGGAAGCACAAAGAGGATCATGGTCCAGATCATCTTCGGTGTAGATATGAGATCCTATTTGAAAAGTAACTAAAGCCAAAGGACTTGGGAGCATGATTCAAATGGTAAATCACCTTGGCAAGCACAGGATCCTGAGTTTAACACCCAAGTACCCTTCTACCCTACCATCCACAACGAACAACACTGAATTAGGACAATATTCACCTACTAAACATGAAATCTATTTTCTGTTGTTAAATTGTAGAAATCTTTACGTAGATACACAGATAAATACCAAATACTTTCCACAAAACTATCTTATGATAATAAAATATGTGAGAAATAGGCAAAGATAACTTTGCAGAACTTTTCTTAGAGATGCTATGCTTATTTATTTATTTATTTATTTATTTTGCCAGTCCTGGGGCTTGAACTCAGGGCCTGAGCACTGTCCCTGGCTTCTTTTTGTTCAAGGCTACCACTCTACCACTTGAGCCACAGCACCACTTCTGGTGTTTTCTATATACGTGGTGCTGAAGAATTAAATCCCGGGCTTCGTGTATACAAGGCAAGCACTCTACCACTAGGCCATATTCCCAGCCCTAATATGTGAGTTATTTTTTCAATTGATTTTTTTTTTTTTTTTGTCAGTTGTAGGGCTTGAACTCAGGGCCTGGGCACTGTCCTTGAGCTTCTGTGCTCAAGGCTGGTGCTCTAACACTTGATCCACAATGCCACTTCCGATGCTCTACTTTTATTAATGATAATATGCTACCACATTAAGAGCCACTATTAAAAATTCTTTATTGTTACTATAAAGGTGATATACAGAGAGGTTACAGTTACAGTTACATAAGTCAGGTAATGAGTGTTTTCTTTTTGGACAATGTCACCCCTTTTCTCTCCCAGTTTTTCCCTGCTGTGCTTACTCAGAAGTATAGTTCACCTTCAACATAGTATCCAGTGAGTATCACTGCTGCATTTGTTCACCCTTTCTCCTTCCATTTTTGTGCCCCGCCCAAGACAGATGAACAAGACAAAAAGAAAAGAACAACAGAGGAAAAACTTTTGTTTCCATTTCCTGAAGTTTATTTCAATAAATATTATTTTGTATGATCAGAAGCACATAGGCATTACACCTTTCTTCTCCTTTCCTAAGAGCATCTTCCTATAGTCTCACTGTGTGTGAATGCCTAGAATCCTATATAATTTATCCTGTCTTGGAATATTTTAGATCTAACTCCCACATATGAGAAAAATCATAATTTGTTCTAGGTCCATCCATTTCCCTGCAAATGACCTAATATTCTTTCCAGTGACTGTAATATTCCATTGTGTAGAGGTACCCCATTTTTTTTGCATCCACTAAGAGACACTTTTTGAACGAAATTTTGATAAGACTACCTTTGGGACAGCTGCAGAGAACTAGGGCAAAAGCAAATTCAGCTGCAGTGACTTATCACTGCCTGGATGGCTAGAGTCCGGGGGACAATCACCAACAGTCCTGTGGCATACTCAAAGTTGTGTGATTGGTGATCATTGGCTTGCTCAAAGCCACTGTCCATACTTGGTTGTCTGATTTGGTGGGTGCAACAGAACAAGATGTATTCAAGGCAACTTTCCAACACTTCCTTCATTAATCCTTTCTCATTAGTCCTTAATGCTCTGGTCAAACTAGCTTGGTAGTCATTCTCCTTACATTGCCACCCTTTGTACTTCAGAGCCTTTACTCTTGTCTCTTGCATTCTCCTGAAATTATTTTTCCACAGTTTTCATCTGCCAAATTTCTACTCAGTATTGAAAGCCTTGCTGATAGAGTAGGTTAGAAGGGACTTTTCACAAGCCTTTACCAACTATACTTAACTATAACCAAACACAAAACCAACACAACTATTTTCTTTCTGAACTTACACAGAATTTCTTATCTCTTCATTACTTTCTGGTTACCTTTGTAGTTATACATTTTTGTTTCTTCTACAAAATGAAATACTCATCAAGGCTCTCCTCCTTCCTGCCTACCATACTTACTATTTGTAAAGATGATATTCAAGTAAATATGAAATAATCTTTTAAGTTTATTATTGCTATTTTCTTTATTAATCATGAAGGTAAATTTCTCTCTGCTCTACAAAACTGAATGCTCATAGGGTTTATCGTTTAAAATTCAGTGAAAAGGGAAGTAAAGTAAACAAAGGTGAAAGAAGTTTTGCCTTTAAAAGTTTTTAAACCAAAATAATAATAGCATTGAGAAAATGAAAAGGCTCATATATACTGGTCTTATATCAGATTCCCCGGGGACACCCCAGTATGGAGAGCTGTGCATAGGTTTGCAATCTCAGGAAGTATGGTAGGAGAGAAATGGTGGCTTTTTTTTTATGCCTCACAAGGTATATAGCTGAAAATGCTGTAAGGAGGCAATAGAAGAGTTCAAGTTAATCAATGTTTTATATAAGCCATCAAATGAAAACCTCCAAACCCAGGGGTTTTGTAAAATTGTAGTTATGGACATAAAAAAGTATGATCATATGAGTATAAGGACATGCAGAAATATGGTTCATGCAGGAATATGACCAGAGAACAAGTTGTGATTTCCTGACAATAAACTGGGGAAAGGAAGCAAGTCCTGTTGTTTCGAATCTTTCTGGAACACCTCTGTGACATTTCTTTCCTCTTGTAACCTGAGGGCAGTTAAGGAAGAACAGGTGAGACTCTTTGTTTTTTTTTTTTGGCCAGTCCTGGGGCTTGGACTCAGGGCCTGAGCACTGTCCCTGGCTTATTCTTGCTCAAGGCTAGCACTCTGCCACTTGAGCCACAGCGCCACTTCTGGCCATTTTCTGCATATGTGGTGCTGGGGAATCAAACCCAGGGCCTCATGTATACAAGGCAAGCACTCTTGCCACTAGGCCATATCCTCAGCCCCAAGGTGAGACTCTTAAAGGAAGAGCTTTTCCTTCTTCTGTAGTTTCTCCATGCTTACATTGCACTGTATGCCAGAGGGCTCCATCTTTGGGTGTTGTGTTGTGAACCTGGGCAGGATCAACTCCTAGGCTAGGGTGAGAGACACAGGGCGGGAAGCTTCCACATAGGCCTCAGCCCTTCCCTGTGGAGCTCTGGAGTCGGACTGCCCTTACAGTTGCTCCCTCTGAAGATACCATGGTGGAGGGTGATGCTCCCAGGTGGTTTTGTTGGATTAGGGCTACTGGTTTGGGGCTAGGCTTCACTTTTTGCCTGAGTACCATTACTACAGAGTGATTCTTTCAAAAGCCAGCTGTTGGTGTTCCCAGCTGCTGAGGACGGAGTGCCTCTGCCTGAAGACTGTTTCAGGGCTGGTAGCCCAGCAACCAGTGCTGTACCAATACCACTGTAGACTGGCTGTGGACCTGAAGGTCCAGACAAGGAGTGGAGTGAAGAGTAAAGCACAGTCCCATACACTAGTTCAACTAGTGTATTGGCTGATCTTCTTTTGTGGTGTGTGCTGGTCCTGGAGCTTGAATTCAGGGAGGAGACACTGTCTCCAAGCTTGTTTTACTCAAGGTTAGTGCTCTATCAGGCTATCACTTGAGCCTGAGCTCCACTCTGGCTTTCTTTTGTGTTTTGTTTTTTGAGTCGATTATTGGAGATAAGAGTCTCATGGACTTTCTTGCCCACACTGGCTTTGATCTGTTATCCTAAGATCTCAGTCTCTTTAATAGCTAGGATTGCAAGTGTGAGCCACTGGTGCCAATCTTTTTTTTTTTTTTTTTTTTTTGGCCAGTCCTGGGCCTTGGACTCAGGGCCTGAGCACTGTCCCTGGCTTCTTTTTTGCTCAAGGCTAGCACTCTGCCACTTGAGCCACAGCGCCGCTTCTGGCCGTTTTCTGTATATGTGGTGCTGGGGAATCGAACCTAGGGCCTCGTGTATCCGAGGCAGGCACTCTTGCCACTAGGCTATATCCCCAGCCCCTGGTGCCAATCTTTAATTATAGGAGCAGGGCCTTTATTTCAGTGTGGGCCTATACTTCATGCTTTACATCCTATACAAATGGAAAAACCATTGTGTGAAATATCCCATCTGTCTAGAGATGCTTATGAGATGTTGTCTTTCTTACATAATTTGAAAGCAACATTTTCAGTGTTTTGCCTTTATTATGTCTTGATTTTAAAATTTGATTTTGTATTTTATTGTATTGTGAATGCACACATTTAAGTCCTCAAGTAGTTCTACAAACCTTGTGATTGATTACAGCAGTATTTCATCCCATCCCTTCAACTATCCTTTCCATTTCCTGTGGATTCACTTGTATGTTAATATCTGCATGTTTAGATTATTTTTGTCTTGATTTGTCAGTTTTAGATACCTGCATTTTTCTTTTTATGGGACAGTAATAGGCTCTCCTTATATATTGCAGGATGGCTTGGAATTCATTCCTCTGTCTCTGTCTCCTTTAGCTCACTCTTCACCTCCTATCTTCTAAACATGATTATGTTCTAACCTTTTGTCTTAGGTAATTAAGTCTATATTACTGTCACTCAGAGTTTTATGATTGAATTTGCTTTATAATATATCTGTTAAAGGTTTCCCCCGTGTTTTTGTTTATTTTTCAGAGTGAGTAATTACCAAGAATTCTCTGTGACTCAATTTCTTTAATTGTGAGATGGGCTAATTGTATGTCATGGGGTGGTCAGAAACATAGAAATGATGATTGCTAGTTTTAGTTGACTTCACTTTTTATGTACAGATCCCTAATTCACTTCAAACTTTCTAGTAACTTTATTCTTTCAATATGTATGGATTCATATGAAGTACACAGTTAATCAATGAAAAATAGACACTTTATGATCAACAAAGTCATTTAGTTGAGAGAACAAGGTATACAGCATTCTTGAATCTGCCCTGTACCTCGCTGTCTGACCTTGGGCTAGAATACATGGTTTTATAATCTTCAAATGAGAGAATTGGATTAGATAATCTCTAGGGTCTCTTTCAATCTTGATTCTATTATGGAGTCAATGATATGCAGAAAAGACCAAACTATGAAAAATAGAAGCTTGCAATGGTATTAGTTGCTATCACCTGTAGCACCACTCCAGAGGACATCGTAATAATCTGCCTGGAAGGATAAGATCACATCACTCACCCTGGTGATGAAGGAGAAAGCTGCAGTCTTTCTACCTTTAGAATTGTCCCACCCTTTGGGACACCTGGCTGTAATTAGAGGGAGCTACCACTGAATGTCGCTGTAGGTTACGTAACTAAGTGCTTAGGAGTGTTCTCCATTAGTGTTGCTGTGTTTGAGTCTTGAGAAGACCACATAGTCTACTTATGTGCTTAGAACTACCTACTTTCAATACTCAAATTCAAACATAAAAACTCTGGGATGGAAATTAAAGAAGGCTTTTAATAAAAAGAGGTAAAATTTAAAACTCTTTCACTAGTTCCATATGCTCTTTCCCTCCAAATACTGTTTTCCTATATCTAGTTACTGGTAGGAGCCATAGTGGTATTTACAGCAACTCCTAATTAACCAGTGTCTGGCTGTTTGGCTTATATCTTTTTGACTATTTTCTCTCCTCAAAGATAAGGAACTTACATTGTAAGAGGAAATGTGATCTCTTTTGTTTCCTGGTACTTGTTTCTATTGTATCCCTAAGCTTATCTAGGTAGTCATTATATTTCATTTTTAATATTTTTGAACATATACCACACAATGGCAACATATAATTGTTGGCAGTTTCTTCCCTCCTTAGCAATATCTTATAATCGATGAGGTTATTACTTGATAAAATATTGTGTCTGATATGATACATCCTTCCTAATTTATTAGAGTTTGATCTGTTATAAACATTTACAGATTAATTTCTTTTTTCTAGTCTAATGTGTTTAAAGAGCTCCAAGTGAGGAGAATCACATTTACTGAAAATCTAAGTATCTGAGCTATGTGATTTGCTATGATTGTGTTTAAAACTTAAGACACTGGGAAGTCAGATTTTCATTTTTTTTATAGATGAGAAAACGGAGGTCCATAAAATTCAGCAGCTTTGCAAAGTCAAACTTCTGGACTTTTGTTTGAAGGAGAATATTTCTATATTGCTGATCACATTTCTTTTTCTGCCAGATCATGATAATTTAGAGTCTATCTACCCCTTTATACCAGGAAGTTTTCCTAATATATAAAGCTTAGTCCTCTTTCAACAATCTTAAACATTTTGATAAGTATCCTCCATCAATGAAATGATCTCTGTGAATAGCATCCTGATGTTTGTGATTGGAAGGATGGGGGCAGGGAGGGGGGTCCCCAAGTCTCTGAAAGGGGACATGCTTCTCCAGTGAGTAAACAGTGCTTTGAGGAGACAGTATGGGGCACATTGTGACTCATGCAGGCTCTGTGGAGCCTCTGATTTTTCTAGTGAACCACTTTGGGGAATAGATTTCCAAATGCCTTGAATGAAAAACAACAGCAACAAAAACAAGGAAAACAATCTAAAGTATTTCCTTCAAGTCTCTCACTTACAGAAAGCCAGTTTATCAACTTCAATAACATGGTTTCAGACAGCGTTCACAAGCGACTTGGGAACTCACGTTGGCAGGCAAGATAGGAAGGATTTTATCCACGTCCCTTGAACTTCCCAAAGGGCCCAATTGAGGATAAAAGAGCAAATTCTTTTCGTATATCTTCTTCACATGACAGTCCCCTAATGTGAATGATACTCCCTGCTAAAGTCAAGAAGGCCAGAGAAGGGAGAAGGCCATTTACTAATCATCTTTGTGTTCGCAAAGGCCTGTGCTAGGCCCCTTTTAATTCCTGTCAACTCTGAGAAATTG
The DNA here is from genome assembly GCF_023159225.1 of Perognathus longimembris pacificus. Lineage (NCBI taxonomy): Eukaryota > Metazoa > Chordata > Mammalia > Rodentia > Heteromyidae > Perognathus > Perognathus longimembris. Next base: position 20,526,359 of record NC_063176.1, read on the forward strand.
CTGAAATGCATTTTCTTCTAATTTGCTGCCTCATGTCATGAAGGGCATTTGTTGTCTACAGGCGGTACTTATGTTTTCCGTTTTATTCCTCTTTATTTCAAGTTTTTCTCATTTGTAAATCTAAGACCAAGACATTAGCAATCTGTCAGACTCTGTTTCATTCATTTGTCTAGGGATTTATCATCAAAATATTTCTTTTATATCAGCAAGTTGGAGTGTTATGATGATAAATAATCTGTTCTCCCATTTTGCAATACTTCCTCAAGTAAAGGGCCTAGCATTATCATGGTGCAGGAAATAGTAGTTAAAAATGTAAGGTCACTAAGATATAAATTTAGCGTGTCTTTGTCTGAAGGACAATACTGTTAGCTGATGCAATTTTGAAATGATGTATTTAATTTTCGATCCTGTAAGAGACATAATGACTCTATTATTTGTTATCTGGTGACACCTGTTGGATAAAATCTATTTATACCTATCCAGCGCCCTTCACCCATCTGCATAGTGATAGCACTAGAGCAAAATCTCATGGACTTTTTCATTTCATCTCAACTTCTTGGATGTTTTAATGTGAAACAGATGAGATTGATATAGGGACATGTAGTAAAATCATAAAAGTCACTCAGGATCTTTCTGGATCTTAAAAGCAAGAGCATCTTTTAATCTTTAGATTATGTGAGTGCTTGGTGACATCTCATTCATTTATTTAATCAGATATCTCTTTAATCACTCAACAAACACCAACTGAGCACTAGCTGTGTGTCCCATGCTGTGCCAAATGCAAAAGACATCCTCTCAATAAGGCAGCATCCCTGCCTTTGAGGGACTGACCTTCTGTGAGCATCACTAGGTAAGAAGACAGTTCAAGTGTGCAGCGAGAAGCTCTATGCTAAGGATAAGTATGGCACGAGGGGGAAGCAGATAGAAAGAGATGTAGACCCAGTTTGACAGTTTGATGAAGAGCAGATTCTTTCTGGAAGTGCTACCCTGGACTTGCTTTGAAGTAAGGAGACTGGGTCTAGGGAATTGGCCCTTGATTTCCCCTGCTTGTTTCCCTGCTTTGCTTTTCTATTAGGTTTACGTGTGTTTATCTGGCTTACTTTGCTTATGTTAGGGCTAGTTCCACACATCATGTGTGGTTTGGACCTATATAAGCATTGTGCTAGCTACACGCAGGACTCTGGCCTTTGAGACAAGAGTCCACTGGCAGTCCACCGGCAGTCCACCGGCTCTCCAATAGACTCACAATTTGGCCTCTTTAGTGGTGGCTTCTCTGTTCCTCAGGACTGAGTTTCCTTTCCACAGTTTGAGAGCCTGCTCTTGACCGGCTCTTCTCTTACTCTAGTCCCTGCTCTTTCTCAGATCCCGAAATTGGTTCTCCTTATTTTCTCCTCATTTTAATTAACATGAATGCATATTGAGGTGTCTTATTCCTCATTTCTTGTAATTATGCCTTCCCCTCAGCACTCTCAATCACAACATTGGCTTCAACTGTCTCACAGAGTCTGTGCTTCTCTGTATCTCTAACTAGCCTTCGTTAAATTAGCAACTCATTCATTATTTTATTAAACAGCCATGGACTATCTGCTCTGCAACAGGCTCTTCCTGAGTAGATGAATAGAATCACCTTCATTAGTATTCACTGAGTTTTCAACCTAGCTAGCAAGAACTACATAACATATAACAAAATTGTGAGACTAAAGAACATTTTAGGAATACAAAGAGGGAAACCACAAATGACTAAGCCAGGCTAAGCTTTGCTGAGGGAAGACCAAATTGGCCAGGAGCTTAGAGGGAAGGATGGCTTTTTTTTTTTTTTTTTTTTTAAGGCATGGAGATCTCACTAGCATGTGCAAGGATTTGGTGATCTCCCTGACTTGTTCAGAAAACAGTATGGTGTGGTTTGTTGATAGGATATGTGCTGGAAAACATCAGAGCCCACCCTGAGGATCCTACAGTCACAATAGCAACAGATGTACATTAGGTTAACTTATATTTTCTTGTAGGCTTCCTCCTCCTCCTCCTCCTTCTCCTCCTCCTCCTCCTCCTCCCCTCCCCCTCACCCTCCTCCTCCTCCCCCTCCCCTCCCCCTCCCCCTCCTCCTCCTCCCCTCCCTCTCCCCATTCTCCCCCTTTTTCTCCTCCTCCTCCTCCTCCTCCTCCTCCTCCTCCTCCTCCTCCTCCTCCTCCTCCTCCTCCTCCTCCTCCTCCTCCTCCTCCTCCTCCTCCTCCTCCTCCTCCTCCTCCTCCTCCTCCTCCTCCTCCTCCTCCTCCTCCTCCTCCTCCTCCTCCTCCTCCTCCTCCTCCTCCTCCTCCTCCTCCTCCTCCTCCTCCTCCTCCTCCTCCTCCTCCTCCTCCTCCTCCTCCTCCTCCTCCTCCTCCTCCTCCTCCTCCTCCTCCTCCTCCTCCTTCTTCCCTTGCCCCACCATTGACTTCAGGGCCTCTACCTGCTAGCCAGAAACTCTACCATATCCCAAGCCATTCTTTCAGTTTTGTTATTTTTCTTTTTAAGTGTTTTTTAAATAATTAATTTGCTTTATTACTATTATACAGGTGATGTACAGAAGGATTACAATGACAAGAGTCAGGTAATAAGTGCCTTTCCTTTTGTATAGTGTCTTCTGTTCCCTCATTCTCTCCCAGTCCCTCCCTCTTATCTCCATCCACAAGTTGTGTGGTTCACTTTCATCCATGTTCAGTGAGCTCCACTGCTGCACTTTCTCCCCTATTCCCTCGAGTTCTGCTTTTGTTATTTTTCAAGGAAGGTTATTTTTGCCTGGGGCCAGCTTCAGCCTGCTGTTCTCTTGCCTTCAGTCTTCCCAGTAGCTGGCATTGCAGGCCCCACTTCCTGATCTGGCTTACTTGTTGAAGTGGAGTCTTGCTAACCTTCAGCCTGGCTGGTCTTGAGCCATGATCCTCCTAACCTCTATTTGGGACTGTAGGTGTGAAGACCCCGGGCCTGGCACTAACAGAGGTGTTAGTGGAAAATTGCATGCTGGAATTGTGTTGGGAAAATGTATACTCAAATTTGTTCCAGGTAGATAGTCATGTGTGACATAGAAATCAGGCAGAAAATTTAAATGAAAGGTGATGAAGACTTGGACTAAGACAATGGCAATGAGGAAAAGGTGTTTCCGAGTTGAGGTAGTTTTTGGTAATGAAAGCTGTAGGACGTGGTTGGTAAGGAAGAGAGGAATCCAAGTAGCACAGCAGCTGAAAGAGTAGATGGACCTACCGTTAATCAAGGTATAAAGATGACACAGAAATAGGAAAATGTAAAGTACTTTGTTTTGGACAAGTTAAGTTGTACATAACTTGATATTTTAGTGGAACCATTTAATAGTTAGTTGAGAACATTGAATTTGAAACTTGGAAGGGGTTCAGGGATGGCCAGTGATTAAAATGATCACCATGTAGCTAGTAGTTGAAGCTCTAGAAACAGATGGATTATGTTCATATTCAATGAACCTGTAAAACATATATGCTCTTATTGCTGGACATAGTGACATGTGGCTGTCATACCAGCTGTGAGGGAGGCTGAAATTAGAAGGATCACTTTCCAGGTTAGCTTTGGCTCAAAGGTTTACCCCCCACCCCCAACCAATAAGCAGGGTGTGGTGGCAAACATATTTAACAGTCTCTGATCATATTCGGTTCCCATTATTCTCTCTTGTCATCTTCCTTGCTCTCTCCAGCTGCTTCCCTTCCTCTTCTCAAATAGAACCTCTTCGATTTTCATTTTTTTGTAAAAAATATAGATTGCACAAATGAGCAAAAGATGTAGTATTTGTCTTTCTGAATCTAGTTCACTTTGTTTAACATGATGATCTCCAGTTCCACTTAATTCCCTGCAAGTGACCTATTTTGTTCTCCTATACTCGTCCATCATCTCTTGAATGCACCTCTAGTATCTCATCATCTTTGTACTCCTGGAAGCACCCAGTCCAATCCTGGAAGGTGCATGCTCAGGAATGTTTGTTGAATACACGGGCCTGGGGCAGTTGGAAAAGAATGATAGAAAAGAAAAAAGAAATCGAAACATGGGATTTCCTCAAGCCCTGAGGAACATTTTAATTACCACTATTAGTCTTTTGCTTGGGGAACACATTCAGATGGATCTCAAAATAGAAGCTAAAGGAACAAAGATGCAGCAGCTCAGATCTACGATAAGGACTGTATGTCAGAGCTTTAATTATGAAGTGTGCTTATAGCAAACGAAGATTTTTTTTATTTTTATTTCTGATGTACAGTAAAATTACAGACATTGATTTTCTGTCAAACCATCCGTAGGGGAGTCTGAGATAATGGTACATCACCATCCATTTCTAATGACAGGGCTGGGCTTTTAAATAGGAACCCATGGAATGGGGCCTTGTAACCTTCATTCTTGTTGTGCATCCATCTAAATGATTTGTAATAGCTAGTGATTATGAAAATATCTGCCTTGACCTTCTCTCTCCTCTCCTCCTCACTCATCAAATATACATGTCTATTTCTCCTCAGCTTGGATAACAAATTAATGTAGTTGGTGGTTTTTCTTTTAAACAAATGGACTCATTTAGTTATATAGTAGTACAAAGAACTACTATGAAAAAGAAGAAAGATAAACATTGGGTGAAAAGCCTTATCATAAAAGTTATCCCTGCCTCCCACAAAAACACATCAACACAAAGAATCTTTCTCTGGATCAAACATCTTCAACTTGCTTGTCTAAGGCTGCCATCAGTTTCATTTCCTGAGACGTCTGAAGGAGGGCATCTTATCAAGCACCACAGCTAGGTTGAAACTAATGAGCTTTTCAAGTTCCTACCTTCTGTCTTGTGTAACTGTGGTCATGGTATAGTGTCTTCTATGCTTTATCTGGCTGACTTTTAGCTTTTCAAGTTACAAAAGAATTTTCCCTTTGTTCTGTTTCTAGCTATAGGAAAGATTGTGTTTTTCTGGAGAGTGTGGTACAGAAGCTCCTTGAATGTTTTTCCTCAACATTTTGGAGTTACAAGTTCAACTCTGCATGTGTGTATGTGTAAAAATGATCATACATACTTGGTGCCAGGGCTCATGCCTATAGTCCTATCTACTCAGGAGACTGAAATGTGAGAATTGTGGCTTGACACCAGTCCTCTAGACACTTATTTCCAATTAATCACACACACTAAAGACAGAAGGGGAGCTGTGCCTCAAAAGGTAGATCACCAGCCTTGAGCACAAAAGCTCAGGGACAGTGCCCAGGCCCTGAGTTAACCCTCTAGGACTAACACACACACACACACACACACACACACACACACACACACACACTCATACAACGATTATACCTTTTTTCTTTTCAGGTAAGGCATAACCCAAAGGTCATATGATGAAGAGAAGACTAATTCTTCTGCCTCCACTCACCAGCATGTGTTTTTAGAGCTATGCTGTTAGCTTTACCCCAGTTTGCCTAGCCTCTGCTGTGTTCTTTACTGGCAGAGAACTCTGTAGACTAAATATTTTTACAGACAGAGCTTGAGAGGCTATCTAGCACTTTAAGAACTAATCAGAATAGCTGTTATTTATTGACCATACATATTACATTGTTACAAAACATTCTAAGGTAAATGATCTTGGTTTGATGTCCAGATTTGGAGAGGTTAAATGATGAACTACAGTCCACATACCATGGGACAGAGCAAAGATTTGAGTATCTATCTATCTATCTATCTATCTATCTATCTATCTATCTATCTATCTATTGTCAGTTGTTGGGCTTAAACTCAGGGCCTGGGCACTGTCCCTGATCTTCTTTTGCTCAAGGCTAGCCCTCTACCACTTGAGCCACTTCTGGTCTTTTCTGTTTATTTGGTACTGAGGAATCGAACACAGGGCGTCATGCATTCTAGGCAAATAAACAAGTGATCTACCATTAAGCCATATTCCCAGCCCCATTAGCTATTAATTAACCTACCCTGCTCCAAGACAGACAGACTCCTTTGGTCTACCCATGCTTTCACGTGAACAGCTTTTAGTAAGGTTTCAGATTGTTTAGAGAGAGTTGGTAATCCCTTCTCCCTTTTCTGTTATTTTGAGAGCAGGTGCTGGTAATGTTCCAGAGTGAACTAGGAGAAAAGGCAATGAAGAGACTTGAGTTCTCTTCTGCTCATATGTAACTTAAGTATGGAGAATGAGAAGCAACATTTGGCTACACATCAAGGAAACAAATAGCCATTGGGATGAAGGAATATTGGGATAAGAATGTGAAGAATCCCCTACATCCTAGAGACTCATGCCTGGCAGCTACCCTAGTGAACTGGAAAGATTTACAACAGTTCCTCCAGGGTATTATCTGTTTCAGGGAAGTCTGCCACCCATTCAGTGGTGGAAATGGTATTTCCATTGTGAATATTTTTCTTCATTCCTTGGTGATTTTTTTGGCCTTTGTTTGTGCCAGACCTGAAAATCTGGAGCTGTCAGCTCACCTTCAACTTCCTCCAGCGCACAGTGGCAGTGTTCCCAGTCCTTATGGCCATGCGTGTGAAGACATTTCTGCATGCAGGGTAATATTTATGGCTTTGTCAGCTGTTGGCACCATGGGTATGGGCTCAAGCTAGCCAAAGGTGCTTTAGTGGATGACAAATGCTTGTTTCAGATGATCTAGGAAGTGAATTATTGGGCAGTCTCTTCCTCTTCATAGTATGCCTGTCCGAGTCCAAAGCAATCCCTGAAAGAAAGAAAATCTTGATTCAGCAGGAGCACAGTAGACAAATCTGGCTCTGGACAACAAGCATTTGCTCTTGGAATCATCCTTTGCCTCAGAAGGACCTCTGGCTACCACCACTCTGTGTATTTGTACATCTTCTTATCCTCATTCCTGGTTCCAGCTAAAGATGTGAGTGATGAAAACACAGATTTTTTTCTACCTTGCCTTGATTCCTCAACTTAGTCAAATGAATATCACTCTTGCCTTTGTGTTAATATTTATTTCTGGGAAAGTAAGCAGAGCTCAGTATATGAAGGAATTGATATTGCCATATTCAAAGAATTTTAAGATATATGATTTTCATCTAATCCACTTAGTAGCCTCCCAAGTGGGCAGGAAAAATCTTGTTATACTTGAAGACTGAAACCATTGATTTAATCATGCTTACTGGAATCACTGGTAGAACCAAGACTGGAGTCAGGCTTTCCTGATTCCCAGATCTATGCCCAATGTGGACAAATAATGGCCTCCAGGACAAATCTGGTCAGTTGCCACTTTTTTATGGCCTATGTGCTAGAAGTGGTTTTCAGTTTTAGTAAGCTAGAGGAAAAGAGAAGCAAAAATGAAAACCCAGCATTATTTTATGACACAAGAACTATATATGGAATGCAAACTCCAGTGTTTACATGGAACGCAACCATACTCATTTATATGTTTATATACATAAATATTCTCATTCATAGATTTTATATACCTCCTTTCAAACTATAATGGTGTTGAGTAGCTATCACAGGCACTGTTTGGCTCTCATAAGACTTTTTCCACTATCAAGTGTGTCACTGCTAACTAAAATATGAACTCTCTGGCCATGCATAGGAGAAGCTTGCCAGCTACTAACACAAATCAAATATACAGACTTTGACACGTACTGTCTATATTATTTTGATAGGTCTGCTATAAAATGCATCAAGAACTGAGAGCAGGGGATGAGACTCAAAAGAACAGAAATTTATAGTCTTGAAGTTCTGGAGTATAGAAGTCCAAAACCAAGGTATCACAGAGCCGTGCTCCTTCTGTGACCCTAGTATTTGATGGTGGCCTCCAAACATCAATTTAATGCCTACTTTCACCATCACATAACCCTCTTTCCCTCATTTTCTCTGTGTGAGTTTCCAATTTCCTCCTTTTATAAGGATGCTATTCATATTAGATTATGGCCCACTCTAATTGCCCCAGCTGATCATCTATAAATGTCCTGTTTTCAAATAGGGTCACATACACAGATCTTGAGGGTTGACATTAATGTCTTTTTTTTCCCTTCACAATGCTACTCATAAGATTCTTTCTACTACAGAGTATTGTCCATGCTCACCATTTCTCATCTGGTCTCTACTTGCTTCTCTTTATACTCCCTTGTTTCTTTTTCCTTTTGCTGCCCTTGCCTTGTTAACTAATGCTTAACAAATATTTATAAAGCCCAACACTATACTAAACTATAAAGTAATTAAGAGTTGGGCTTTGGACTCCCTAATCTTAACAGTGTTATGACAAACTACCCCTAAGTTCTATTAAAGGGGCTATGTAAGATATAGTGGAGTCTTAAGCAATTAAATTTCAAAATATTGGGTATGAATCTTTTAAAATCATCAGTGTGGTCCTATCATTTAAAATTCCATAGCTATTAGCTCAAAAATTATAGATCATAATATACAGAGCACTTGAGAGGAGATTTTTCTTACTATTCTTTGAAAATCAGAATTGATGGAAATGTTCTGCTTCTCTCTTTTGCCCCAGTTCCTTCAATCCATCTTCCCTTCAGCACTTACCATGTCAGATGACTGTGCTCTGATCTGCTCTGGGAAGGACAATGAGCATGATGGGAGCAGGGGCCTCTTGCTTAGTGGGTATGTCAACACCATAGCTTCAGGGAGAAACTAGGGCCTTAGCTTTGTGGATGGAGCTCATCAGCTGCCACTCAGTGCCTTTTGTCTGAAAATGTTGCTTTTTGTTGTATCTTCTTGGAGGCTCTTTTGTCATTCTGCTCTCTCCTGGCAGTAATTGGCCACATTCAGACACTGTCCTGAAGTGCATTAAATGTGTTCTGACAGCTCCTCCTCCCCTAACCCAGAGTGCCACCCTCCCCCCCCCCCCAGCCTCATAGTATTCTTCTTGCCAGAGTCTTGGGTAAGGGCACACTAAAGGAATCCTTGTGTGTGTGTGGGGGGGGGGGTGAGTGGGGAGGGGAGTGTGGTTCTACAGTAGCATTATTCAGGTAATTCTGAACTCTGTAATTGTTCAGGCAATTATGAATTCTGTAATTTGTAAACCATGACTTCATTTTCCTCTGCAAAATCAGAGCTGCCTGTTGGCCTTGTATTCCAAAGCACTGGTGGAGGAGTGGGTACTAACAGGTAACATGTTATAGTACTCTCTGTGTAGGATTCACAGTTACTGATGATTGTAATTCTGAGTCTAGAGTTACATATGCATTTTATCTCCCCTTACCTAGCCTTTTTATTTTTGTCAGTCATGGGGCTTGAACTTGGGACCTGGGAGCTGTCTCTGAGCTTTTTATGCTCACCACTTGGCGACATAGCACCACTTCTGGTTTTCTTGTGGTTAATTGGAGATAACAGTCTCACCAACTTTCCTGCTCAGGCTAGCTTTGAACCACTATCCTGATATCTCAGATTTCTGAGTAGTTAGGATTATAGGCATGAGCCACTGGCACACATTGTACCTAGCCTTTTTAAGAAAACTTTATGGTCTTCTTTATATAATTTGTTATGAATGGGAAGTTTCTCTTATTTTTGTAAGTGATGCTCAGTAAGAAGGAATTAATAGTAGCTTATTAAAGAAACTCAAAACTGATATTTCGAGCCTAGAGAAGCCTCATTTTGTTCATTTTTTAAAAGTGAATTTCATATTGTGCTCTGATTATCTCAGAGTATAATTTTCATAGCATAATCTATCCTAAAATACTTATTTTTATTAGATTTATTATTTTAAATAGCTCTACAAAGAGGTTTCAATTCAATATGTTATGAGTACAGTTATGCATCAGTATTACCTCTTCTGTCATTCTCCCCTCTATTTCAACCCCATCATCATCGCAAGTTAGCTGCTTCTGTTTTCACATGTACATTGAGTATTAGGGCTGTATTTGCCTACGGTTCCTCTCTTCATTCACCTGCCTCCCAACCCTTTAGTCCCACTGCCCTCAGACAAGTTTTGTCTTCCTGGTATTCATTTTGTTAAACTGTCCTTTAATTGTTCAAAGCATTTACACCCTGGGAATCTACCCCTGCATGTACTTTAGTCAGTTTGACTGTGTGTATGAACACATAGCCCTGTATGTATCTTGATTTATGTTTATATTTCATATCTAATCAGTATGACAGAAAACATGCTCCCTTTGTTTCTCTGAGCCCGTCTTACTTTATTTAACATACTTTTTTCCAGGTCTATCCGTTTCCCTGCAAAGGTCATTGTTTCATTTTTCTGATGGATGAATACCGTTTGTCTGTCTGTCTGTCTGTCACATTTTCTTGATCCATTTGTAGATTGTAGGGCTTCTGTGTTGTTTTTATAACTTGGTTATGGTGAATAGCGAGTGTCACGATGAACATTATCCTAGAAATGGTTCTGATGACCAATGACCCGAGTCTTGTCTCAAACATTCACTAATTAAGAAAACTTGGTCAGGTCAACCTCTATGTTTCTTAGTGTGCTAAGATGAGATTAAGAACTACTTCACTGGGTTGCTTACAAGTCTGAGTTTAACAAAGTATGTCAAGGGGCTTTAGAAGTTTTATGTCAATGTTAGAAGTTATTAGTATTGTCACTAATTAAAAGTATGTTCAGATATACCAGAAATTTTTTTCTTGAAGTACAAAAGTCATAGTTATTATAAATGTTAAGTTATGTTGGCTATAGCTGTTGATTCTTAAAGTAAGGTTCCTGGACCAGGAGAACCGATCTTACCCAGGAATATATTAGAAATGCAAATTCTTGGGCCCTGTCCTATCCTTTCTAAATCAGACCCTCCGGGGCTGGGCCCAGCAACTTGATTTAAGAAATTCTCTGATTACCATGCCGCTGAATTTGAGCTCCATGGACAACATTATGTCTAACTAGTAAGGGTAGGCTCTGATTTTGCTGATAAGCTGGACTTCCTTTAGGATGTGGAAGGGCTTCTGAGACACAAATATATACACTTGGCATTGAGATGTCACCATTAGTTGACTTTTCTCAGCATGTCTACCAGCACTATATGCTTTTTTCAGCATGGGTTTAGGTCCTAAATTCGCATATCCTTGAAGCACCACCTCTGCTAACCACAAGCCATGAGGCAGCACGGTGGGGTCCAGAGAGGGTTTTAAGGTACTTTCTACTTCAGTAGGAGAGTGACAGTGAATGAGATGGCTGGGAAAGCATATATGCAGTTGTGAAATGTCTGTTCTACTTACTCCTGAACATTTAAGTTTTTGTTGTTAATATCCTTAGCCTTGCTCTCCTGAACACTGATGTATTCATGAGTCTGGATCTGCCTCTGAGGTGTTTGGTCGGGTGCCTATTACATGTCTCTATTTCCTCATAATGGCTCTTGATTATTCCATGCTGTGTCTGTCCTGATGGCCAGGGGACCATAGTTACCTGGGTAAAGTGAGAATTAGAGTTACATATCAAATTAAGGGGGGTGGAGAAAAGTGGGATGAACGTGAGGGAGATTAGGATGTTCTTATGTTGATCCACAAGGCCAGAGACATATGGAAGTTGTTCAATACTTATTGAATGACTGAAAGTGGAGCTAAGCTGGCTACATCACTTATGAGCATCTATCTTATCCCAGATGAACAGGATATTATGCTTTGATTGAATGAACTATTAGGTATGTTTAGTTTTAAATGCAGACATAAATAGATTTGGTGTTTTCATGATTCAAATTTCCTCCCATCAGCTTTCCCTTAATTATCCATAAGTGTTCTGAGCCTTCATTAACTAAATAGGATGCAGATGATGGTCATTAGCCTGGGATATAAATCCTGCTGGCACATTCAATGGCTTTTTACTTGGCTAATTGAAATTTTCAGTATTCATGAATTACAAGAAAACACTGTAATTTTATCATTTATCTGGGTGTGTAATTTTTTCTTTGGCTGGTGTTTTATAATTATGATGTTTAGAAATAATAAATGTGAATGCACACACTGTCTGGAGGGCATGCCACTTATTTCAGGATATATGCATCCATAGTCTACTAAGAAGAAGAAGAAAATGGAAACTCATACTTTGTCAGGAAACTTAAGAATGAGTCTATAAAATAGCCCAAGAAAACATCCAAGCAATATGCACATTGGGGACCCATCCATTTAACTATAAAAGACATCCAAATTGTTAATAATATGAACAGGTCTAGTCCTGACATCTCCCCAAGAGTAAGAAATCTTCCGGTGTGTCTGAGGTACAAATTGGAGTTATCAAATAGAAATGCTTTATTCAGGCATTATTCCTTTAAACAGCTCTTAACTTTCAGTTGTATTTGACATTTATCAAAACTAATCGTCCTCTGTTTGGTGGTGTCTGGCTAGGAGTGAAACACACACACACACACACACACACACACACACACACAGATATGGGCACATAAAGGGGATGCTTGAAAAAAATTCATAACAAACTGAGTTCCTTAATTTTTATTAACCAATATGAAAGCTGTTCCAATTTAACCATGTGCCATTATGTTTGCTTTTTTGAAAATATAAATCTTATTTATAGGCATTATATGGGAGAAATTGGCATAGTAGGGGCAGAATCTATTTTCCAGTTTGCATTACTAAACTGAATTTCAAACAGCACTAGAATAATTTTTAGAGAAAAAAGTGTCCTTTAACAAGAAGCATAGAACCCCAGTAAGAATGTCATATATCAAGAAAACTAACAATAACAATTGTTGGAGGGGATGTGGCCAAAAGGGAACCCTACTTCATTGTTGGTGGGAATGTAAACTGGTTCAGCCACTCTGGCAAGCAGTATGGAGATTCCTCAGAAGGCTAAATATAGAACTCCCCTATGACCCAGCAACCCCATTTTTGGGTATCTATCCAAAAGACCACAAACAAAATCACAGTAATGCCACCAGCACAACAATGTTCATCGCAGCACAATTTGTCATAGTTAGAATCTGGAACCAACCCAGATGCCCCTCAGTAGACGAATGGATCAGGAAAATGTGGTACATATACACAATGGAATTTTATGCCTCTATCAGAAAGAATGACATTGCCCCATTTGTAAGGAAATGGAAGGACTTGGAAAAAATTATACTAAGTGAAGTGAGCCAGACCCAAAGAAACATGGACTCTATGGTCTCCCTTATTGGGAATAGTTAGTACAGGTTTAGGCAAGTCATAGCAGAGCATCACAAGAGCCCAATAGCTATACCCTTATGAACACATAAGATGATGCTAAGTGAAATGAACTCCATGTTATGGAAACAATTGTTATATCACAGTTGTAACTACTTTCAACGTCCCATCTGTATCTGTAGCTTCTATTATTGATGATGTTCTTGTATCACCTTCCTGTGGTTGTACCTACACTATCTCTGTAATCTTATCTGAGTATATTGGAAACCGTATATACTGGTATTGGAACTAGGAAATTGAAAGGGAATACCAAAATTGAGAGACACAGGGTAAAAAAAGGCAAACAACTACAAAAGCAATACTTGCAAAACTGTTTGGTGCAAGTGAACTGAACACCTCAGGGGGGGAAAGGGAAAGGGGGAGGAGGGAGGGGGGTATGAGGGACAAGGTAACAAACAGTACAAGAAATGTATCCAATGCCTAACGTATGAAACTGTAACCTCTCTGTACATCAGTTTGATAATAAAAATTTGAAAAAAAAAGCATAGAGCGTGTGGTGTTCTCGGTGCTTTGCAAAACATTTCCACTAGTGAGAATTGAACATCAGTCCATCTTCAGGCAGTCCCATTGTGCAGCTTGAATTGGATGACCATCAAGTAATCATCTTCCATTTATGGGTTCTGACCAGACTTTTTGGGTTACTTTTTAAATCCCGCATTATTTTTTTTTCTAGGTTACTTTTGCCTTCTGTCCTCTTACAATTCGAAAAATGACAGTCTATGTTATTTTAAGAAGACAAGCTTATGCACCCCCAAATTAACTGTGATTGTGTCTCAAAATCAAATGTAAAGGCATTTTATAGGCTTATATTTTTGTGGAGCACCTGTTATGATGCTCACTTTATGAGTCAACCAAACTGGGGAAGGAGATGCCCTGATAGCTGATAAAACTTAACTTGTGAAGATTGAACAAAGGCCTGGACTCACCAATGCAAACAGAATCATATAATCCAGTGAGGATCCACACAGAAAAAAAAATAGAGTATGGGTTAATTTTCACTCTCCATCTTCTCTTGCTTTCAGACATCAGAGATCCTGGTTCTTGGGCTTTTGGACACTAGAACTTAGGCTTTGAATTTAGACTTTGAATCACACAATGGGCTCTGCTGTATGGCTCCTCTGGCCTTCAGATCCAGGGCAAATCACCACCTCTATCTTTCCTCTTTCACCAGCCTTCAGAGGGCATATATTTAGACTCCTTACCTTCCTTAACAGTGTGATCCACTTACAATGATGCTTCCTCTTATATCTGTCTATATATCCTATCAGTTCTGTTTTTGTGGAGAACTCTAATATTCCTGCAAAGTTTCACTTCAGTAGGTGGTCAAGAGTTAGCTATGTTATTCAGTCAAATGTCTGCTTATCAGAGGACAGGGAAAAAGTAGGTAGCATATACCTGATAAGATGCTAGTTTCTGCAGATTAACAAAGGACCTAAAAGAGAATGACTATGTGTGTTCTCATTTCATAGAGAAGAATCACTACCTCCAAGCCACTGATTCAGCTTAAGTTCTTAAGGAGATATGTTAAGACAGGCAAATATTCAGCCTAAACTCCTGAGCAAGAGGTCCATTTGCTTTCTTCTCTGGCTGTCATGTCATGAAAGACCAGCAAACTTTTAGTTACATGGAATTCATGTTCTCCACATCTCCCTGTTACCAGGGTCCTGACCAGATATGCTCTCAGCTCTCCATTGAAGTTGCCTTTGGCTGAAAAGCCACAGTGCCTTGGTTCATGCTCTTCTAGGCTGTTTCTTGTCCCAGCTTCAGAAGACCTTAATATTTTCCTCTATTCCATCTTGCACCTTCTTTTTCCTTTAATTAATGGGACCCAAGACACTCCCTAACAAACCTCTTGCATGCTAATTTCTATATAATAATTTATTTTTTAGGGGATCTAATTCATAACACATGTCTTCAGAGCTTTTCTTAGTATGGTGAGCGTTCAATGTCCTTATGACTTAAGTCCTCATTATTCTATCAAAATCTGATTTTGAATTTATTAAAAAAAATCTCAAGCCGAGGACCAGTGACTCACATTTGTAATCCTAGTCACTCAAGAGGCTGAGATCTGAGGATTGTGCTTAAAAGCCAGGTCAGACAGGAAATTTCATGAGGCTTTTTGCTCTAATAAACTGCTTGGAAAAGGCCAGAAGTTGCTCTGTGGCTCAAGTGGTAGAGTGCTGCCCTTGAGTACAAAGAGGCTCAGGGAGAGTATCCAGGTCCTGAGTTCAAGCCCCAGAGCTGGCAAAAATCCAAACAAAAAACAAAACAAAAAAATAAACAAATTCCAAGGTGCAAAAATCTCCTTTTGGAGAGCATCTGATGATTTTATTCCCTTTAAAGTGTAGGAGACTAATGACATGCTACATAGAACTCCCCCTCCATAGTGACACATACTATGAGCTGTAGACCACAGCATCTTACATGAACAGTCTACTGTGAGTCAATGCCTTCTGCTAAAAACAGAGCTCCTAGAAGTGAGTTTTCAGGAATCAGGACATAAATAGTTAAAAGTGCTGCCTTACTTTTCTTATATTATTTAGGAAAATTGCTAGAACTTTTGCTATACTGTATTTTTAACTCTGTGCCCATTGCCTCACAAATACGGTCACAAGTCAGGACTTTCAGAAAGACTGTGTGACATTGTGCTTGTGCTTGTGACAAACACAGCATCCCTCAAACTTTGGTGGAGGTGACTCATTAGGAGTTTCCCCTTTAGTAGAAAAATATTGATGCAATAATCAAGAAGGTCACAGCCTGGGTAAGTCATGATGTTTTGAGTCTTTCATTTTCAGTAATTAGTGTGAACATGTTATTGGAAGGTTCAGAGAGCCCACCCAAAGTCACTTACAATAGCTGCAATTAGGAAACTGGAATGCCAGTTAAAGGCTTTTGAAGAGAATGAAGTGAGATTGGCCAAGCGTATAAATAAAATTCCTTTAGAAAACAGCTAAATTAAGGCTGTAGACTATCATTGATCCATGCCACCCCCTTTTCTCTCTCAGTCCAGGTAGTAACACTGCATGAGCTTTGTCCTTTGCCTCAAGTGATTGTTTTTTCCAAATACAACATTTAGAGTTGCAATTTTTGTGGTTGTTGTTGAAGCTAATTTTGCTTACCTCTGACTCTCCATTCTCCTGGGAACATTTTTCTTATGTCAGCTGAGACTATTTGCCAAAGTTGGATGGTACTGTTTAATTTCAAAGATCATTTCCTCAGGGGCTACAACAGGAATGCCTGAATTCTTAGATACATGCCTTAATTTACTTTCCCCTGTGTGGCAGTGGGGCTGTATCCTCAGCTTAGTTAAAATGCAGTTATGGGGCTGGGAATATGGCCTAGTGGCAAGAGTGCTTGCCTCCTACACATGAAGCTCTTGGTTCGATTCCCCAGCACCTCATATATGGAAAACGTCCAGAAGGGGCGCTGTGGCTCAGGTGGCAGAGTGTTAGCCTTGAGTGGGAAGAAGCCAGGGATGGTGCTCAGGCCCTGAGTCCAAGGCCCAGGACTGCCCCCCCCCCAAAGAAAATGCAGTTATGGTCTCGTGATGTAGAGTTTTCAGTATCTGAAATTTAGGTCTTCCCCTAATTTTGACTCTTATTTAAGATAAAGATTGTAACGACTCGAGTGGGAAGATAAATCCCTACTATAAGCCTTCTGTTTTACTGGGGAAAACTTAGTTGCATTCGCCATGGATCAGGATCATTCCTATAGCAAGTTCCTTTAGAAGTTACTCTCAGTGTTTTCAAGTGGAGAACGAAGAGTTTCTTGGGTTGGACAATTTTGCATCCAGAGGATATGTAGTGCTGTCTGGAGACATTTTTGGTTGTCATACTGAGGTGTTCAGAGTGGCATTATTGGCATCTGGTAGGAAGACCTAGAGGTGCTGCAAAACATCCTCTGGTGCCTCCTTACTCCCCTGCAATAGGAGTTATCTGATCCAAAATATTACTAGGTCTTGTGTTGGAAAATCCTGGTTTAGGCAATAGGTATGTGGCAAATAGACGTGGAGTTTTACACATTTAAACGTCTTTTCATCTCTCTTCTGTTTCTGAGTTTCACTTTATAGTGCTATTATGGTGGAAAATTGCCTTCCAGCAACAACTTCCAAAAGGATGCTTTGGGATAATCACTACTATTTTGACTTGTGTTATTACATCTTTCTTGTATCTATTTGAGGCATATTTGTTCTATATTAGGTACTTTCTTTATATTACTGGTTACCTCAGAAGTGTGGGATTTAACTATATTATATAAATATATACCTCAATATATATAGATCTCTACATACATATATATCTACATACCTGTATCTGTCTATCTATATCAGAAAGAAAAAGAAGAGTTAAAAAAAACTCAGTGCCATTTGTATGGCCAACCACAGCTATGTATATTCACCCTGCAATCCAAAAGTTAGAAAAAGAAAACTTCATTATAGATACTAACCTAGCCTTCAATGCTAAAGTACCTTGTGAGTGGCTTATCAGTCCAAGCAAATCTATGTACAGATGTGTAAGAAGTCAACCATGGGGAGATGGAGTATGTTGAAAAAGGTGGAAGGGGATGGCAAGCTCTCGTACTATGCACAATCTCTTGAATGGAAGAGGCTCTCCTCATCCACTTGGGCTCACCAGGGGTATCATTTGGAAGATTTGGGACATAGATTTGGTTCTAACATTTTGCACCTACCTCTTCAAGGCAGAGTGTCACGTGTTGAAGTGGGTCTTCTGTCAAACTACGTAGCTTTGATTTCTAAACTAGCTATGTCCAAGATGTGTGATCTCTGGCAGTTAACCTAACTGTATTCCAGTTACCTTGTTTGTGAAATGAAGATAGGTAACAGTTCTTTCCTCAGTGGTAAATTTTGGACTGTGATGAATATTCCAACTTGAGCTTTGGGAGTGGTGAAGGGAAGTCCTAGTAAAATCCTAAGAAATAACCATAAAGGCACAGGGACGTTCAATGAACAGGGAGAGCCAGTATCATTATACTTGGACTGTTCTGATACGTTTCTGCCTTCCTACTTTGCAGACCACCATTTTCAGCACATTGGCGGGTGAGAAGTCCTTATCTGACTGCACAAAGGTAAGTCAGCATCCACGGATTCTAGCCTTCTATCAGAGGAGCAAAGACTTCAGAATTGGTGGCATTCAACTGAAAACCCATGCCACAGCTGCGACGGCATTAGTGAGGATGAATGGCATTTACGAACCTTTTTCTTTAGAGAAAGAAATGGAAATGGCTTACTTTAAGGATGTGTGAGACCCCACTATTTTGGGGCACCATCTTGTTATAGAGAATCTCTGGTTCTATACAGTTCAACCTCACAATTATCTACAACTCTGTTCTGTACAACAAATATCAGGAGGATTCAGAGCATGTTGTTCAAGCTGCAATTCGTTTCTATATCGTTGTTTGCATATTTAAGTAAAATAAACTTAAACCCAGTATTATAATGCAGCAATTTTGTATTTTGAAAGCTGATCATATGGCATGGAAATCTGGTTTGGATTCACCAGAATCAAGTTTGTGAAGCTGTCATACTTTGTAAAAGGATTAGCTCCACTGGCATCTGATGGAACATGCCCCTGTAATAGATCATGTCTGCAGACTGCTTGCTAGAGGAGCGTGAAAAATTCCCTGCCTCGAAGGCCAGGGGTCACTTTTAGCCACCTCTTTAATCTCAGATTTAACTAGATCTTCTCCTTCTGGAGGAGAAAAAAGTGATTTCACAGTCCAAACAACTCAAATGAATTCCTTGACACTATCAATTGATATGGAACACCAGGTGCATGAAGAGTTGATCTGTGCCTAATATATTAGTTACTTGGCATTTCGTAAGATTTGATAGCATGACATCGTCCATTAGGCTTTTCCCTTTTTAATGTTGCTTGATGTGAAAGTAGGCAGTCAGGTATTTATTCTTTAAAGGTCATGTGAGGGCTCGTGGCTCTGAACACCATCCGTTTTATTATTTTGACAGTTTTAAATTGCTTAATAGCTCTCTATTTGATTGACTTCTGCTGTGTTTCCGATAGTCTCTGCACTGAGTTAAAAACTGCATGCGAGTGAGGACTACGTATTATTTTAGGATGATAAACCTTAGAGAACAAAAAGAGTTTAGTGTATCTCTAGCTTCAATGTTTTCTTAGTGTAGGGCCAGCTTTGATGTTATTTATAGAGAGACCTCTAGCCTCTCCCCACATATCCTGCTGATAGGGAACTTGATGAGCAGAACTGTTTCCTAGGGAGACTATCCGAACAGGTAGAATGCTATTCACTTTACTGGAGTAAAAATAATAGAAGTAAAAGTAATAGCTGCCTCCATTAGGTTCCTATCTAGTTATTTAAGAACTAAGCCAGTTAGTGTGCATTCTGATGAATCTCTTCTCCATCTCTCACAAGGCAAATGATTTTCCTTATCATTTCTAATAGGACATGATGGCTATGATTTTTTTAAGGACACAGACCATAGTTACCTGTTTGTCTGGTTTAGAAACCTGGTTCTCCCATTCTTTGTATAACATTGGGTTGGTATCAGTGTCTTCCTCTAATCATCTATCAAATGGGAAGTGTAATTGTGCCTTCTTCATATAACCTGTGAATGAATGTGTGTAAGTGTTTACTAGAAAGGCTCAACACGTACTCAGTGCTAAGTTAGCTGCTATTATCAGTGTTTCTAGACCAGGATAACTTTTGTTACAGGGGATTAGTCTTTGTTATCAACATCAGGGATTTTGTATCATTTTCCAGATGTTAACCCATTTGGCATGAAGCATCAAGGGACTTCTGTCTCTTCATTTGGCAAGCTTAGTTTACATACTTGTTGTATAACAAATACAACTGAGGCACGGGCTAATTTAAGAAAGCAAGCACAGCCTTTCTTAGGTGTAGCACCAACACTCTACTAATAGTCTTGGATGTTGCCAGTCTACTTCTTTTCATTTATCAGTCAGAGGGCTTGAACTTAGGGCCTGGGCTCTGTCTTACCTTTATTGCTCAAGGCTAGTGCTCTACCACTTTGATCCACAGGGCCACTTCCTTGCCAGTCTATTTCTAAACCATGTCCTGTTGCAGTAAAGTCTGAAGTCCTTACATATCCCCCGAGGACATTTTTACCCAAGCTTCTGTTTAACATGACTCACAATTCTCTTTTAGATTTCTGTGAATGATCTTTTGCACATAAATATGGGCCATTTATGTATTCCTATTCATTTTTAATTTTTTTGATCAATTAAGTTGTTATAAACCCAGTTTGTCATTCACTTATATGTCACTTCTCTTAGTTCTTTATCATGCATGAATCCGAGTAACAGTTTCTAGGACTGTGATTTGATCCAAGTCAGTTAACAAGTGACCAATGAGCACCTTCAGTATGATTTGTGTGGAAATACCTTGTGACCAAGCCATACGTGCCTTCTCTTTACCCTCACAGAGATTATAGGCACTCATCAGACACATGTTGGCCGAATTGTGATAGATACTATCACATACCAGGAGTACCTACATAGTTGAGGGAACAGAGGACAGTTCTCTGAGGAAACAATGGTTAAGCTGAGATACAAAGAATGAATGAGAGGCTGGGCATGATGGCCCATGCCTGCAATAACCGCAAATGGGAGGCTAAAACAAGAGAATCAAGACTTCATGAACAATCTTGAGACTTGCCTGTCAAAACCCAAACTAACCAACTACCCAACCAACCCATTAAATAAACAAACAAAAAAGTACTATAACAAAAAATTGATTAGATTTGGTTGTAGGAGGTCTGTTGGAGCAGGACAATAGAAAGCATGAATGTCCTAAGGTAAGGCAAGGAAACCATAAAAAGTTAAGAGTGTCTGGTAATCACAATTTGAAATGGAAAAGGTGAGTAGTGAGTGAAAAAAAAGGTAAACTCTCAATGTGGTTGTTGTGGGGTAATAAAATTTATTTTGGGGTAATAAAAAATTTAAGGAGCTGTTTAGTCCCTTCGAAACTGTACAAGTATACTATTCTTATATAAGGTAGAATAACTAGAAAAAGAACATTACAAGTTGCTTGCATGAATTTTTTTCTCTTTTATAGATAGCAATTAAAAGGAACTTGGATATATAATTAATATCAAGGTGACTGCTTTAACAAGCAACTACTGTTAAGTAGTTGTATGAAGAGATTACAATTTCATGATTTTTTAAAAAATCCATAGATATTCCCCCCATGATATTGTGTCAAAGGTGAAAGATTTATACAATCTGAAGAGAAACCAGAGAATTCCCCCATGATATTTTGCATAGATGATACCATTCATATGATACATACACGTCTGGAAATCTGACTCAAGGGAGATCTACTTTTAAAAAATAAAATTTTAATCTGAGTCTCTAGTAATGAACTGTCTTCTGAGCACAGTGTCTTTGTCGCTGATGGGCTTGGAGGGCTTTTCTACTTTGGTATCCCACAGACTACATCTAAATGTAAACAAATCTTTCATATATCCTGAAGATTCCTCTCTTATTTCACACCTCAGTTAATGGCTTCACCACTCCAAACCTTAGTCTTACCCTGATTTTCTCCTTTTTCTATCCACTTGGCTGGCAGATTTAATAAATCCCTATTTGAAATGTCTCTGGACTCTCCCCATCTCCTCCTTTGCTTTCCTATCCCTTCTTTTTTTTTTGGCCAGTCCTGGGCCTTGGACTCAGGGCCTGAGCACTGTCCCTGGCTTCCTTTTTGCTCAAGGCTAGCACTCTGCCACTTTAGCCACAGCGCCACTTCTGGCCGTTTTCTGTATATGTGCTGCTGGGGAATCGAACCCAGGGCCTCATGTATACAAGGCAAGCTCTCTCGCCACTTGGAAAGATTTCAGCAACTCCTTTTCTGCACTTTCCTTATACAAACTTTTCTCTTTTCTACCTCATTTTCTAAAATAGAATTATTTCTAAAAATGATAATAGATACATCATACTTAAAATATCTTAAAATGCTTAGATACCAAAGTATCCAAGGTATTTCAGTTTTATTAAAAATAAACCCAACTCTCCAGAGAGATTATTCCTATTCATACCATCTCCAGCCCTAATTCAGTATAAGAAGTTCTTCCCACTTTCTCCAGCTTCCTGTCTTTATTCCCTAGATGATTGGAGCTTGGAGGCCATAAACAGAAGTCTCCTAAATGTGAACTCCTTGTGTTTGTGTATAGTTTTCTCCTCTGGCAATGCTGTCCTTTCCCTCATATAACTGGAAAACTTACACTTTTCCATGGAGAGGCCTTTTATATGTTTTTGATTCCTTGATTTTTCCCAGTAAAGATTAGAGGTTTTATTTCCTGGGTTTATAATACTTGCATTTAATGCTAGCATAGATGCATATCCCTTATCCAAAATGCTTGGTACCACAGTATTTCAGATTCTTTTAAAAATTGGGAATACGTGCATATGTAATATATATGTAATTTATATAGCATATTAATATATATCCTATATACACACATAGTATATATAGTATAGTATATAACACTATACATGCATTATATATACAGTATATATGCCTGTAGATATGGTTATATACATATGCAATGTATATCCTATCCCTAAAACATATATATCTATATTTCTAAAACATCTGTATCTCTCTTTATATTTAAGACACATATACATATATATGAGTATATGTGTATATATATGTATATATATATAATTTAGGGATAAGATCCAAACTTAACCATGAAATTTCCTTATGTTTCTTATACATCATAAGCACATAACCTTAAGATAATTTAATACAATCCTTTCAGAGTACGTTTAATTATACCTATAACATGATGTCAAATATGGAAGTTCCAACTGGAGATATTCTATTGATGATCAAAATGGTTCTGATTTTGGAACATTTTGGCTTTCAGATTTTTTGGCTAGGGAAATTAAAATTTTCTAACACCAAGCACTAATTACATGACTTGTCATATGTTTACCACTTCCCCAGCTCTGTGAAAAGTACTTTCTGTGGATCATTTCATTTAATTTTTATAACAACCTTTTAGGTAAGTAATATCATTACCATTTTATAGATAAGGAAATTGAGGCCTAGAGGCAATAAAGAATTTGCTTGAGGACATTTCAGTTGGAGCCAGGATGTGAATCCAGGCCGTCTGACGCCTGTGGAATCATTACTTTTAGTGTTTTACTACCACATTCTCCCTCCCACTGGAATTTAAATACTTACTTATGGTTCCATTTTCCTCCTACACTATTAGCTCTTGGGAAAAGGCAGAAAAAGGACTGAGTATGTTAGGAACAGTAAAACAATAATACCTCACAGGTAGTGAGAAGTTATGAAAGCTTATTCAATAAATTGATTCACTACATATATAAATATAAATTAGTGAGAGACTGGTCTGAGACTCTAACAAGCAATTCTTTGCTTTTCAGAGGAGTTAATTAAAGAATATATGTCTATATATTTAAGACTTATTTATCAAAGTTATTTCAGCACTAAAATAAGGTGTTAATCACCTTTAGCTAAAGATGGCAGATTCTTCCAAAATAATTTTAAGAACCTTTGTTCTTATTTTAAGCCAAAGACCAGTGTACTACTTAGAAAATCTACAAGAAACCAGGGGAGTCCTATGAATCCATTCATTCATTTATTAAGATTTATTTATCAAGTATCTCTATACAAAGAGATTGTTTGGGCCAGTGTGTCATATTATTAAACACAGAGATTGATCCTTCAGTATACTTCACTGTCTAATGTTTATCTCTTGGTATCTTGATACTTTCACATCTCTTGGTGAAAGATGTTTGGATTCAGTTATTTTGACTCAGCACTTTCTGTGCAAAGACATTCTGGCACAGAGCTATTGAACTCAGAGCTTGAAAATGTTCAAGAGGAAGAAAATCCTCTTTCTCTTCCCAGGCTCATTTTGTCTTCTGTGATTCCTATCAGGGCCATAGTGCAGAGAAGATGAGGATGGGTAAAGGTGTAGAGTTACTGGTTTCATGAATTACCTTCCCCACCCCCATTGGGGTCAAATCATCCTGCTTCATCCTGCTATAATTTCTATCTAAAGATAGTAATCTGGAATCCTTCTAGAAATTCTATCTATAGTCATAAAAGTAGGAGTACAGGTTGGAAGTTTGTTTTTCAGATTCAGCGATCGTTTTGTTTATAATATAGTTTCTTATTATTTTTGTGGGGGCTCAAGGGCAAGGAGGAGGGGCTGATTCTATTTCTCTTCTTTCATAGCTCCCTGAAACTTGGACATCTTGACTCATAGATGACTTTAAAAGATAGTTTAGAAAAATCTTAGTTAAATTTAAAAAAATGGACAACATATTAGAAAATGTATCCCTACCATGCAAAAATATTTGTTTTTAGAAAGAAGGCTGGAGGGGTGGCTCAGTGGTGGAGTGCCTGCCTAGCAAGCATGAATCTCTGAATTCAAATCCCAGTACCACCAAAAATAAATAAAATAAAATATGTGGGAACTTAAAGGAAATCACCTGTTGTTGATGGTAATTTTGTAGGTTAATTTTTGGCTGTGGTATGTGTCCTATTTAGTTTTTGGTTTTGACTTATACCTCGCCACCATGATTAAAGATGTACTAAGTATCCAGAAGATGTATCCATGTGTTCTCAAAGTCCATGAGGTGAAATATTTATTTATTTATTTGTTTATTTTTGGTGCTGGGGATCAAACCCAGGACATCACACTTGCTAAGCAAGTGCTTTGCCATTGAGCTAGATCGCAGGCCCCGAAACTTTTATTTTTTAATAGACATTGGTAATGGTTCCCTCCCATAGACAAGGTACTTCTCTCTCTGGAAGAGTTGACTAAGTAGACAGCATATGATGGGCTGTTGGAAGATTCCAAGCTTTTCATCAATGCTGATGAGCAGATCCCTGAGTAAACGTGGGCCAAGATAGTGATATTGGTGGTTAAGGTATTTACTCAGGGTTGGGTCCCTTTCCTTTGAACTTTATTAGATCTGCCTTTCTCTTTAAAGACTGGGTGATATTTGTTGACCTCCACATTGCTCACTGGGCACATTCCCATGACTCCCAGCCTTTTGGCAGAATTTCCAGGCTGTAAGGCATAGAGCCTTCTTCCCATGCCCTGAGAAAGGGCACACAGATCAAATCAACCCTGTTAGCATTGAGGAAATTCCTCAGTGCCCCCTCTGGAGTGACACAATCCCATGTTCTGGAGAAGTCATAGCTAATGGTATCGTTTCAAGTAAATTTAAATGCTGTTTACTTTCAAAATAGTTTTGGGAAGCAGCAAAGGTTCATTTTGGGCAGAGTGCTGGTTCTGGGTACAGAACAACATATACACATTTTCAGAATTCCTATCCTTTTTCAACATGTACCAACACAAGCCATTGACTTATAGGAAGGAAGATTGCATCATGGCTGGACACAGACGGTAACTTTCCTGTCCCTGTTCATCCTTTCCCTACGCTGTGCTATCCTCCCTCTCTGCACACTGCTACAGCAAAGAAAGAGCTCCTAGCACTCATTTGCAATGTTTTAGACAAGAAAATGGATTCTGGATTTTTCCTTTCAAGTCTCACTGGCTGGTTTTGGTTTATATCATTGATGTTTTCCTATTTCATTCTTCCTGAGAGACAGGGTGGTGGAAGGTGCTAGGGCTAAAAGTGGAGGCCTTGGGGTCTTAGTCCATGACTGGAGCCCCAGATCTGTCACCCACAAGCTCTACAATGTGGCTCAAGTAATTCAGTCCCTCTGTATCTCATTTGTGTCATCTATAGAGACAACTAATGATATCAACCTATAAAATTATTATGAGGATCCAAAATGTGAATCTTTTTAAATTCTTAGAGCAGTGTCTAAGTGAGATTCATTATTATTCCATTCCCCCAAACAGTGACACTTAATAGTTTTGATTCTGATTTTATTTTTTATGCTTAAAGTACACAAATAGACTTGGGACACCATCAGCATTTGAAAAAAAAAAGGCAAACTAGTTGTACTGGAGAGATATCTTCATTTTTAATTCTGAGGAATTCCAATTCTTAATAATTATACATGTAAGTTGGGTATTATTATAGATTCTAACTTTGTATCAGCAAAGTATTTCTTCATAAGTGAGGCATGAAATCTTAATAGTAGAATAAACATAACTTTCTATATCTTTCGCACCTGTCACAATTCTGAGCACAAAGTAAACATTTAATAATGCTTGCTAATCCATAACTTTGGCATAGTAAAATATTCCTCTGAAGGCCTCCAGAAGAACACTTAGTTAGAAAAGAAAGGACAGAAAGAGATCTCTTTGAATGTTTTATGCCAGCACATAGAACATTCACATTGTTATTACTTGCATCAAGATACAAAGCAAAATGTTTTTCTCCCTGAATCCAAATCACTCTTGATTGTTAGCATTTTGGTATGTTAGGGGAATTATCACTTGTGGTCTTAGCCAAAAAGCATCAATACTGTGGGTGGAGGGCTCTTCTCTTCCCTGAAAGGCACTTCAATGGAGGAAGGACCTGGCGTGATGGGTAGGAAGCACTACTGGGAATATGCCTGCCTTGCTTTTGGTGGAGTAGCCATGGAGATAATTGAGTAGTGTGGATACTGGCAATTCTTCCATAATATTCTAATGTGATATCCCTAGGCTAGGAATTTTTATTCTTAAGCTTATGATAATGGCATTTTCAAAGGGAAGGACACATATCCCCAGGGTTGCACCTACGGTTTATAGGATTAGAACTGGTGTGCAAAGTAGTCTCATGAGCAAATGAAAAGTATTGCCTGTGTCTGTGTATTTCTTATCCTAAGCAAGAATCAAAAGAATGAATTAGAATTGTTTTACGGTGAATAAAATGTAGGGATGATAAGTCTGCACTTTAATCATACCAGGTGTTAAAAAATTAGCAACAGAATCACATCAGAAGCATTTTCTGGTGCTTTTTCGGGGTGGGGGTGGGGCCCCTGGGTAACTGGGGCCTGGTTGCTGAGGCCTCCTTGCTAACCACTCCACTGCCCACACTGGAGGATACCCATCAGCACCTCCCAGAAGCTGCTGTTTACCGTCACTATTCCTTCAGAATGAACAGCTCACACTTAGACCCATGGGTTGTGCAATCCACTCATTGTCTGCAGCAGTAATGCTGCTAATAGGAAGGAAGGTAGTTAAGGTGAAATGTCATAAAATACATTGCTCTGATCTTCAAGCTGTGAGTTTCATGACTGCATCTGCATAGAAACACGCTCAAGAATATGACCTTTGCTGTCTGTGGTTCCGACATAGCTGCCCATGTAATACACATTTCAGAATACATGGGAGCTAGTGGTAATTAGCGGCAAACCCCCACGTACGTGCACACCTGCTATAATAAAATGTGAATTTTGTTTGTCACAGCAATTCCAGCCTGCCAAAATCATTTAAAGGGGAAGCAGAAATAAAGAGTGCTAACTAATCTTGCAAATTAGATGCAAAAGGGCATTTAATAATTGTGGTATTTTTTTCTTTATGTGATTTGGGGGGGGGGAGCAAATGCCTCACACTGTACTCTGTTGACCTGTCTAATTGCTAGCTGGATTCGATTTGTTCTTTGTTAAGTAGTTAAGATATTAGAGTGACCTTCAGCTGAAAATTGTGTTTCTTCTGTGAGTCTGAGTTTTTCTTTTAGGCTACTATGTTGAGTTACAAAGGTGATAGAGCAACTCTTTATCCTTCCATCCTTCCCCATTTTCTCTTTATAGCTTCCAGAGCCTTTTTTACATCGTCTGAGGTCTCACATGCACACAAGTCAAAGACATACACACGCACATTTAATTCTGTATAATGTGTTCTGCTGGAGTAGCATGCTGAGAGGTATCTCATTTTCCTTGTCTACAACCAAGCGCATTTGATGTGA
This sequence comes from Perognathus longimembris pacificus, assembly GCF_023159225.1. Classification (NCBI taxonomy): domain Eukaryota; kingdom Metazoa; phylum Chordata; class Mammalia; order Rodentia; family Heteromyidae; genus Perognathus; species Perognathus longimembris. Next base: position 20,554,326 of record NC_063176.1, read on the forward strand.
AAAACAGAAAAGATATGAAGAATGAAATAGGGTGTGTGTAATTGGATAACTATATAGGCTTACACATCTGTTGATACCAATGGAGTATGCAAAATACTTAATTTGCCCCAAGTAAGAACCAACACTCTGGCTATTGTTTCTCAAAATGGAAGCAAGTTATTCTACAATTGGGCTAATTGCAACCTCTGATTTAGTGCTTAGCTTTGTGTTTGCCTTTTGTTTATATAAGTGATCTTTACTATGTAGACAAGAGCAATCTTTCCCTTTTCTCTCTTCTTGTGTTGATTGTTTTTATTATTTTAATTGCACACTTTGTGGATTGCTATAATCTCCTAAATTACTGCTCCAGCCAACCTCACAATAAGGCAGCTGTGCATGGCGGCCTCAGATTTGCTCAGTTGAGGAGCTGGCGGCTGCACTGTGTGGTCGGAACATGAGGGCCATGTGCACTTCGGCCCACCAGCTCCTCAGTGGACAATGTAGAGACATTCATAGTGTCTTTAACTTAACATACATAGTATCTTGAGTACAGGGCCACATCTCCCTTTACTAAAGGATTTGGTCTAGAGATGAAATGACATCCGTGGTCATTCTTAACTTGGTTGTTACTTGTTATGATAGAAAATAGTGACAGCGATGGAAGCATTATTATTCATTAACTGTCATGTCGTTTTGGGGGTAGCTACTGTTTCTTCTATCTTAGAATTTATTCTTTTGGTCAGAGATACAGACATATGCAACAAACAGAATGGGTGAATTACACGGTGTCTTAGAATGTGGAGTGAAAAATGAGGAGCGGGTGAAAACTCTTGGGGAAAGGGTAGGTTGTGATCTACCATAGGCTGAGAAGGTGTCATTTGGTCAAAGATCATTACACTGGTCTTTGGGAGAAAGGCCTTACCCTGGCACAGGCCACAGCAAGTGTAATAAGACCATACAAAGTACTGACGGCATATGTGGAAGAGTAAAGAAGCAAATAGAGCCAGATGAAAACAAAGACTAACATTTATTAATGGTATAAATATAACATTTATTGAAGTTTTATTATGTACCAGTGATTATACAAAACCCTTTATAGCTATTAATATGTTATATTCTCACAACACAGTTATGAGGTACAATTACCATCTCTGTTTCTATATGATGAAATAGGGACACTCAGAAGTTAATTAACTGTCCCAATGTCATCCAGTAATAAGATGTAGACTGCCCACTTTGATCAGTTAGATAAAGAGCTTATCTTTATCTAAGTTCTAAGCAAAATCCCACAATCAACCCTTCTTGACTTAGCTTGGTCAAGTAACCACCCATGAATAAATCAATGTCTGGAGAGTTAAATATGCTGACTGACCTAACCTGGGATAGAATCGATTTAAATTTTTGTTTTGCTCAGGATCACCCAGCCTTCTGGATCAGGAGTAGAGAGTGCTGGTTCTCCAAAGAAATATCATGGAAGGTGGATAATGCTAAGTAGATGGAAGAAGAGCTGCCCACTGCTTCCCGTACCCCCGCTTAACATTTTTACTTCTTTCTTATTTTTCTCTCAGTTCTTGACTCTTAACCTTTATCTTTCCTTTCACTTACTTAGCTGTTTTTTTCCTTTACTTTGTAAGGCAAGAATTTATAAGTCTGGAAAAAATAACAGGGGCTATTGAGAATTCCATGGTAGAAAATGATTTTTGAGGAAAAGTCACAGGATATTATGGAACTCTATGTGTATCATTTCAGAAAGTTGCCTTTTAAATCACCCAGAGAGAATGCATCTTTGTTGTAGAAAACTATATGCTGAATTTCACATATATCATTTCTTATATATTGTGGGCCTCTGAATATTAATAATAAATTGGTGGGTAATTGCTAAATGTTTGGAAACACATGATTGACGTAATGGATACAGAAAGTTAAGCCTTAAAAAATTAATTTAGGGATATTTTTAGAAAAATCTGACTACACAAAAAATCATCTGTGCAGATTTACTCTGAACTATATATCATTTCCTGTTTGAACTTTGTTTCCCAAGGCTTTGTCTTAACCTTACCAGTAACAATAGTAACAATATGAGAAAGATAGGTGATTCAGGGATGTACCTTGAAGTCACAAAAGGTTTGCCACTTTAACTATTGAAGTATAAAAGTATGGAGATTTAGAGGTAGATTTTGTAGCACTTCATGAAGTTAAAAACCTCTTTGAACCCTGTTATACCTTCACAGAAAACCAGGGATATTTCTGAATCTATTGCCAATTTTTTTATACAAGCTGTTATTGATGGTTTAAGTTTTGTGTTTCTACTCAGCCCAAGAAGAGATAAGTGTCAGATTAGGCAAATGTATCTTGACATCTGAAGTCTGCTTGTGTTTATGCAGACTGTAGCTGCTTGAATACATTATTTTAAGGATTAACAAAAAGATTTAGGTTTCTTTTTTTCATCTTTTAGACTTTTACTGTCATTATGGCTTGACTATAAAAAGTTCACTGTGTTGTAGAAAGAGCTGGGGTTTTAAATAATATAAACTAGCCCCAGGTATATTTGCAACCATATTTCTTAGCCTGTGCATCTCAATAAGTGCATGAATTTCTTTTTTTCTTTCCTTGTATCTCTCTACTTTGTTTACATTCTCTATTTAGCTTTCTCTCTTATCTCTCTTCCATCCATCCTTCCTTTTCTTCCCTTTCTTTTTTTTCCCTCTTCACTTATTATATCCAGTAACAAGGTGCAAATTGTAAATTGCTTCTATCTTCCCATCCTACTCATTTCAGACACAGAAAATTCACTCATGGGGGAGAAGATGGTTCAGATTCATGTTAGACTCAATTTATTAATTATTTAATACATACTGAGGGGCTCCAAGATTTTTTGGAGGATGAAAGTTACACATGACTGTTACACATGAACTCATGAGATAATGACAAAAATACATTAGAACTCAGTTATTTTGGAATATTTGAGGCAGTGCTGAGGTTTACATACTTGAAGAAAACTTGGTCACTTCACAATGGACTCTATACTATGGAAAAGTCACTAAATCTTAGAATTTTTACAGCTCTGCAAAAAAGAGCTTTATGACTTAGTACGAACTCAGTATAAAACTGTACTTGGATAAATAAATCACTAAACTGTGAACTCTGTAATAAATGTGGAAACTAATGTGTTGATAGGAAGGAATAGGTTGTGAATAACCCTCCCAGAAGAGCCACTAATTTATTTTACCTGACCCATTCTAAAACTGCCTAAGGTCAGTGTCTAAACACAGCTTTCTGTTAATTGAGTAGACTGTGTACTTGCTGGCTAAGGACCGAGTCAGGGACTGGAGGCGTACCCCATAGGAATGAATGAAAAGCTCATGTTGGCAACTCTCCAACATGCTAGGATTTTAAATACCATCACAAGAGATCATAATCTCTGTCCTGCACTGTTTGGGGTAGAGCATAAATTTAATGATCTCCTTTAAAACCACAGACCATGCAGCCTTGCAGAAGTGCCTACAATTGTCCATCAAAAATGCTGCTGCTGGTGTGGAACTGTATGATAAGCACAGAACCCAGGAAATGACTCAGTGGGAGTTTTCCTCAAGGGAAGGATAAAGAAAAGAGTGCCCTGTTTTTTTGGCAAAGGAAGCTGGTACTGAATAGGATTATTGCACTCTGGGCACTTGGTTTTTCCCAAAGGAGAGATCAAATACAGTGAAGCCAGAGCTTGTCTTCCACTACTAAATCTCCATGAGTTCAAGTAAGTGTCCAACCAAGATGTCAAAAATGGCCAGTATCCCTGGCAAGGAGAGCTCTTTAATTAATTAGTGCCTGGAGCTGGCAACTGGCCACAAAAGCACCTGAATATGAAAAGAAGAGCAGAAAAGCCTTGCCAACGACCTGCTGTCTTCCCAAAAGCCTGCTGCAAGCATCCACCTGTCTCCACAGGAAAGACAGGTGCCACAGCCGCCTGGTGAGGGGCCTGAGTCCATGTGACATTCTTGGGTGAGAGATGCCTGGCAAAGCCTCTCCTTCCCTTCAGTCCTAGAGGTGGGATGGAGATGAAAAAGGAAGTGCTTTCTGTTTCTGTTCAGAGTGGTGAACATCTCTGAGAGTTTTTCACATAAACTTCTTAGGTTTCTTTGTAGGTGTATGTGAAGTTGGGTTACTTGAGGGAAGATGAACATTCCCTTGGCTGTCAGGTCTCCTGAGCCCTCTACCTGTCTGTTGATCGGCGGGGTGAGTGGGTGGCACTGCAAGACAGCTCTGCTCCACAAACCCACAAAACACTAATGTAGATAGAGTGAGGGCACGTCTCTTCCCAGTTCTGCCAACCATGTGGGCCGTTAGACTTCAAACCAGCATTGTGTGTACTCAGAATTTCATGGTGCCCCAGGTTCCCTTCTTATCACTGTCCTCATAGAGCCTCAAACCTGCTGCTAAATGCAAAAGGAAAGATGTAGACTGCAGCATTTCCCTCCATATAACTTGTCTTTATCCTCCTTACCTTTATTGACCTTTCTCCTATACACCTTTGATCAAATTTTTAGCCCTCTTTTACTTGAACAAGTAGCTTCCAGATGTCTTCATTCCAGATGAATTCAGGTTGTGATTGGTCATGTCCCATAAGCAGGGAAGCTGAAATTCCTACTTGTGACCAGCTAAGCTGCCATGGCAATCTGTATCCCAGTAGGGGAGGGGCCCAAAGTCTATGCCCATAACACTTTTAGTTCCCCCCAAAGTATGACAATAAATGAAACAAGATGTTGGTCTTTTTGTTCTTCCAGACACTAATCAGTTCCCACAGGAAATCCAGGTCTCTTCCTAATGTTCTTGATCTCTGTCATGTTGTATATTTCAACAATGCCTGGATTTAAAGGGCTGAGAGAGTCAGAGTGTCTATAGATTTGTGTCCTGACCTCCATTCATAAAAAGAGGAGGTTGGGTCACTTATTGAACAAGCCATCCAACATCCTTGGAGCGAGGTTTGCTACCTCAGCATTTTGAAGGTTACCTTTTGTCTGCAGACAAAGTGTAGTGGCATCTGTTGGTAGCTAGAAAACTCATTCCTGGTCAAGAAAACCTGCCAGTTTGGCTTGATTTTTCTGCCATTTGTAACTGTGAATCAGATAAAAACTGTTACATGAAAGAATAGGCCTTATTCCAGGAATAAGAAAAACTTGAAACTAGACTCAGCCCACAAAATGACTCACTTGCAACCACATGCTCTTCAAAAATAATATTGATTGATTCAAGGAGATTATTTGGAGTCAGCATTATGTAGTAAAAGGACAGAACTTGGATCTGATGTTTTCATGGTTTTATGTACCTTAAAAGGAGTATGATACAGGCTGGGAATATGGTCTAGTGGTAAGAGTGCTTGCCTCGTATACATGAGGCCCTGGGTTCAATTCCCCAGCACCACATATACAGAAAATAGCCAGAAGTGGTGCTGTGGCTCAAGTGGCAGAGTGCTAGCCTTGAGCAAAAAGAAGCCAGGGACAGTGCTCAGGCCCTGAGTTCACGGCCTAGGACTGGCAAAAAAAAAAAAAAAAGGAGTATGATAATTTCTCTGTTTCCAATCAAAGCACTGTTTATGGGCTCTTCATCTGTAGATTCATTATTTTACAGTTGGAAAATATTAATGAAGGTATTAGGAAAAATAATAGGAAAATATCAGGAAAAATAGTGACCTTTTGTAACTATTTCCTGGCATAGGGTACAAGAAGTATTTACACAACATGTATGTTGTTTGGGGTATTTTTAAGTAATCTAGAGCCAGTTTAGTGTGTGTGTGTGTGTGTGTGTGTGTGTGTGTGTGTGTGTGTGTGTGTGTGTATAAGAAATAAATAAGACCATGTCAGCACTTCATTGTTTTATAGAAGGGACCTGAGCATCTTTAAATTTTGGAATCTGCAAGAAGTCTTGGAACCAATCCACAGCAGATCCCAAGGGACAACTGTGTTTCCTTGATCATCCATCACTGATATAGCTTCTTTGCTCAACATACAGCAATGGCAAGGATGGCAGAAGCACCTGCTGAGAGGGAGCTAGCTGGTTTCTGTACAGGAGAAGCAGGAGGGCAGCAGCAAGACGTTATTTTTGTAGGATCCATGGGCTAGAAGGGCAATCGATATTCAAATAACAGCAGGTTTTGTGAAGAGCAGGAGAAACTTTATTATGATTTGTTTGTTTTGGTAGGAGTCTAGACACTAATACATCTGAGTGGTGTTTGGAAGATTCTCAAGCATAGCAGAATAGAGAACCACTGAAACTGAGGGAACAAGTGGGCTCCTGTCCACTTAAGTCCCTTTGCTGATGAATTGGCCCAGGCTCAGCTTGCTACCCGACCTGATCTTCCCAAGGCCATGGGTACTGCTCTCACTGTAGCATAGCTGGGGAGCTGTGGCACTTGCACTGATCTCTGTCGTGCAGTACCTTTAATATATCCTTGGTATTGTTGTTGTCTGAGACTGAGTGAACTAGGCTCATATTGTTCGGCTTAAGTCATGAAGCTGTCTCTCTACCAGCTTCATCTAGATTCAGAGATTGACAGTTGGAACTCACCTTTTCAGATATTTGGCAATTTCTGAGTGTGGAGCTGCATTTCTTTTTTCACACAGCTGTTCTCAACAGACTTAAGTCACACTCATCAGAGACAGTTTGTCTGAATGCACATTCCCATTCCAGCTTACACTGCTTAGGAAAACATTCAGTCTGTTGGTAGATCTAGGTAGCAGCTGTGCCTATGAGGAAGAACAACTTCCCACGTGATTCTAACTGGTCAATCCTTAATTGAGATCCTCTGCCACAGGTGAATGAGCAGAAACCAGCATGATCTGATTTTTTTTTCCTGAACTACTATTTATTTGGCCTTCTGACCTAATCCATTTATGATGGAAATTGCTAGACTCACTGCCATCAAGCCTGCTCATCTATTCTTCTATAGTCATGAGGCTGTGATAAGCTCCTATGGCTACCAGGAGAGAAATTAACTTTATAGCCCCTTTAAAGTTAGTTGTGGCCCATGGTACTCAATTCTCCTAGCTAACAGAACGTCTTTAGAAGCTACTTTATGAGGCTGACTGAGCTGCTGTCAGCCCAGGGTTCTGAATGACAGTATGATGGAGTAGCCTTGCCTCCCTCTCTCCTCACCTCTCCCATCCTCTCTTTTTTCTGTTCCTTTCACAGTATTCGGGATTGAACTCAAGAGTGCTGCGTGTGGTAGGCAAGAACTCTACCATGTAGGCTTTACCCTCAGATCTTTTGTTTATATCTTGTTGCTATCTTTGGATTGGAATTTACCTTTTGGCCTTCACCTCCAAAGTGAGAGTGATTACAGGGTTGTACCTCCACGCATAAGCACACAAAAATTCTTTATCTACCTGTGTGTTCAGCCCCTATGTACTAGTTGCTTGATCAACATTTTCAAAACTAAACCAAGCAAACAAGCCAGATCTGCACAATGAGTGCAAATTGCTCAGGGCAAAGAGAAGGAAGCAGCAAAGGAACCAAGGAAGGGAAGGGGCCGGGGGGCAATAGGAAGCCAGGCTTTTTCTTGGGATATGGGGCAGGATGGAGAAGGATGAGAGTAGACAAAATGGTTGAATGAATGCATGCAAGTTAGAGAAAGCACAAATCACACACACACACACACACACACACACACACACACATACAGTAGGGAAGACTAACCATGCAGCTGTGTGACTAGGGAGAAAAGAAACTTGCTGTAATTTTGGTTCCAACTATCAAGTGGAACACAAGAGGGAAAGCCATTGCTCAGGGAAGGAGGAAGGGAGAGTTGTACATAGATGTGATTTCTGGGAACCTGAGTTTGTTGATGAAGTTTGTGAAAAACAAAATATTTGCAAATGCACATCTTCCTCAAGAGATACATGACAAAGAAACACTACTTAAGGATACATATCTTTCTGTTCTATAAGAATGATGGTTTGGAAGAAAAATTTAAGTTGCATCTTGAGATGCCTAAAGAAATCAACACCTGACAAGTGAGTGCAATGGCAAAGCACATGAATTCACTATTGTGCTGGACAAGGCTTTTGATTTTGGTGCTTGTGATTAAACCCAGAGCCTTGGGCTTGCAAAACATGCATGTTGCCACTGAACCACACTTTCAGAATTCGTGCAGCATTTTCAGGACTATGGGGGGGGGGGAAACTTTGGCAATGGGATGAAGAAGAAATTTTTAAAAATGGGTGTCAAAGATGAAGAAAACTTTTAGAATTTGCAGGCTGTCACCAATACTGAAAACTTACCATAACTGATTTTAGCTGAGAGATTGGCCCAGGTGATTGTATAAATGAACAAAGGGCATACAGGCTAGAAAGAACAGGAGTTGAAGGGAAATTTCAAAATACCCCAAAGGACGAGGTGAGTAGAATGTATCTTATGTTTGAATGAAGAATATACCTTTGTTTGACTGTATAAACTATGATTATTTTTCTAGAAGACTGTGAAAAAAACTCATAGTGCTGATACAACACAATGAAAGATCTTAAGAACATCCTCAGCCATTGTGGCCATTTCAAGGTCATTAAATAAAAAAGGGAAGGAAACAGAAGTATGACTGCTAGTGTAAGGCCTTATTCAGTGTGTAGTCTGTTGTCATTTGGTCAGTCACATTTCACACAAGGAAGCAGAAGCAGGAGGAGAGGCACTTTGAGAGATTTCCTGCAGGGAATTAGTTATACAGTTGTGGGTCAGGCTAGTCCAGTCAAATCTGTAAGGTCAGGACAGCAAGGCTAGCATAAGAAGAATGTGCTGCACACAATTGGAATTTCTCCTTCAGGTGACCCCAGTTCTCTTCTTGAGGCCTTTTAAATGAAGAATGAAACCCACCTATATTATTGATAATAGTCTCCCATTTTTAAAACCAACTGATTAATAACACCAATCATAACACAAAATATCTTCACAGCAATGGCTGGATTAATGTTGATGAAGTCACTGACCACATTGGCACAACAAATGCCTGTCACAGAGTCTTAAGAAAATGGAAACAATAAGGTACAACATGAAAAGGGGTATAATTATAGGAGCTTACTCAGAAAGCATGCTGGTTACCTGTCCTCATTTAAAAGGAGTTATGTGCTTAAAATATATGACTGCAATGTTAGAAATGTTGTATGAGGGAGTCACCCATTCACACACTTACTCCTACACCTGCTTTGTTCATTCAGCGTTTGATGATTGTCAGTTTATGAGGTACTGTGTTGACCCCATACATGACAATGATCCCTGACAGCAATATGGCATAGCTTCTTCCAATGAGTAGCCTAGTGGCGTAGGTGGAGAGTAGAAATACATACAAAATAAGGTGTTTTAGGATACATTATTATAGAAGAATGAGTGGCTGCTGTGGGAACAGCAAGGGGAGAGCCATGGGAATGGTGGACAAGTGGAATGAGCTTGTATTGAAGGTGTAGAAATGGATGATGGGCCAGGGAGATTTCTTGGGAAGATAAAAGAAATGGGAAGAAAAATAAAATTAAAAACTCAGTGAGCCTGAAAGGGCAATATTTCTGGTGCTAGCTTTCTTCTTACCTATTTATGATGCGTAGCTCTCCTCCCCAAGAAGATATGTGATCTTTCCAGTGGTCATGAGTATTGTTTTACTGATTGTAAAAAAAAGTGCAGCACAGTTTCAGAGGGCAGCTGTGCATCTGCTAAGCTAGAAGAGAAAGGCAACACAGAATGTTCTACATGTCGGTGTTACTGAATTTCAGCTATACGAAGACAGAAGAGGACAATTATAGCTGAATATATGGGGAACTAAAAGACTTGATTCCTAACACTGCTCAGAAGTTTCCATTGGAAGGAGATGATCTTTAAAAATTTTAAAACATTATCCTTAAGTAGTTGTACAAAGAGATGTCAGTCAACAGAACAGTGGGTCTTGATCACAGTGGGTCTTGATCAATGCACTCCCCCCTCCTCGCAACCCTCCCCTTCCCTCACTTAATTTTTTTTTTTTTTTGTCAGTCGTGGGGCTTGAACACAGGGCCTGGGCGCTGTCCCTGTGCTTTTTTGCTCAAGGCTAGAGCTCTACCACTTGACCCACAGTGCCACTTCCAGTTTTGTGGTGGTTAATTGGAGATAGGAGTCTCATGGACTTTCTTGCCTGCACTAGCTTTTTTTTTTTTTAAACACAGAGGCAAATGTAAACACAAGGATCTTGGGGGATCTCTCCCACAAGGGGGAGAAGGTAAGGGAGCCACCCATTTGTCTCAGTCTAGGGAAAATTGGCGTTCAGTCCGCTTCGGTGCTGCTCAGGATAAATTGCGTGCACTAGCTTTGAACTATGATTCTCAGATCTCAGCCTCCTGAGTAGCTAGGATCACAGGCATGAGCCATGGGCTCCTGGCACTTTCAAAAGTTTTAGGATATCTGTATTATTTTTGCCATTTAACAGAACAGTTTATGTATACAATGCATCTTGACCTTTAACATTTTCACCCACTTTGACCCACCCCTTCCCTTATTTTTCTTAGTTTTGTGGTATATACAATGAAGTCTTGATGGCATTTTCTCATTATTCATCTGCTCCTTTCCCTTCCCCAACTTGCAAGTACTCATTTCCTGGTATTTATTTTGTTGGGTTTTCTAAAGAACTATAGTATTTGAGCTCTCCATAGAGTCTATTATACTTCAGTTAATTCACTTGTAGCCACTTTCATACCACTCAGTGTGTTTAGTGTTTATTTGTTTTGTTTTTTGTTGCCAGTCCTGGCATGTGGACTCAGGGCCTGAGCACTGTCCCTGGTTTCTTTTTGCTCAAGGCTAGCACTCTACCTCTTGAGCCACAGCGCCACTTCTGGCTTTTTCTATATATGTGGTGCTGAGGAATCGAACCCAGGGCTTCATGTACACAAGGTGAGCACTTTACCACTAGGCCATATTCCCAGCCCATCAGTGTGTTTACTTGTAGATTTATAGGCACATTCTAGCTACCACAAATGGGGAAAATGATGCAACCTTTGTTTCTATGGTCTGGTTTACTTCATTTAATATAATTTTTCCAAATATTTCCATTTTCTTTCAAATGGTACAATATCCTTCTTTCTGATGGATAAGTAGGAAGGAAATAATCTTTATCATAAATATATCTACTCAGAAAGGCACCAATCTGTTTCCTTCTCCCTCTTCTATCTAAAACATCACCCTGTTAACATCAACTTTCATTTACAAATAACAGATATTTTAATTAATTAATTATTATTATTATTATTTTTTGCCAGCTTTGGGGCTTGAACTTAGGGCGTGGATGCTGTCCCTGAGCTTCTTGTGCTCAAGGCTAGCACTCTACCATTTGAACCACAGTGCCTCTTCTGAGGAGTTTCCTGGGGATAAGAGTCTTATGGATTTTTTTTTTTTTGGCCTGTGCTGGCTTTGAACTGCAATCCTCATATCTCACCCTCTTGACTAGCTAGGATTACAGGTGTGAGCCACCTGTACCTGGCTAGATACATTGTTTTAAATAGTCTAAACAAATACTGATAATTCCTTTGAAAGGAGAAGTGATAGCCATTGAGATTTATTCTTCTCTGCTTTCTGGATAGTAGCTTCACTGTCTTTAGAACCAGCCTTCCTTGCTCACCAGCATACAAGATGGAACATCAGCTGCATTGTGGGATATTGGTTGTAGGGAAAATTAGAGCTGAACCTTGCATACAGACTGTCCTGGTTTCAAAGAAACAGGTCTTCTTTTCTTTAAAAAACAAACAGTACAAGAAATGTATCCAATGCCTAACGTATGAAACTGTAACCTCTCTGTACATCAGTTTGATAATAAAAATTTGAAAAAAAATAAAGATATTTAAAGCTGCTCTTATAATGTTTCCATATATGGAAAAACCTTACATTTTCACCCAAGCTATATTTAATAAATTTATTTTAATGTTCATGTAAATAGTTCATGTTTAATTGTGATATCAATTGTAAAAGTTTGTCATCCTCAGTCTTGGAGCCAGTATAAATACTGCACACACAGTAAATTGGAACTGTCCAATTAAATTCAATTAATGTAATTTTGGCATAATAAAACATGTGATGTGTATGTAAAAATTTTTGGTTTGCTTTGATAGGCTTTGCTTTGGATCAGGTGGTGTCTGCTTTACTCAGAAAGGCCCAGGGTCAGGAGAAGGAGTTTAAGGTTTTATTGGGAGAGATCTCATGTACTGATTAGGTATTTCCAAGGAAGAGTAGAGGAAGGGTAGGCAGTCATCTATTCATTTGCTTACCTGCATACCATGCATCCTTAACTTGTAAAATTCTTGATTTCTATCTTTGTTCATTTTTATCCTGAGCTCTGGGATTGCCTTTATTTTCACAGCCCTAGAAAGTGATGCGATCCACGGTGACATCTTTAGGTAATAGGCAATGTGCTTTACTTGCCCTTTTACACTTTACCTAAACCATAATAATACATTAAATTAAGCAGCTATCCTTTCCTCTTCTCTTTTACTCCAACTTGCCTATCCCCCAAATAAAAAAAATCAAATAAACAAAAGCCTAAGAGATCATTGAATATTCACCCAGCCACTCCTATGTGCTTAATCATCAGGGATTCAAGTGAAGTATGAGAAAGGGATCTTAAAGAAGCAGCTTTATTAGCTATTGGAAACATAAAACAACACCTAGATGTTGTGATTCACATCAGCAGTCCTAGCCCTTGGGTGACAGATGGGAATGTCATGAGCTCGAGGCCAGTCTAGTCTACACAGCAAAACCTTGTCTCAACAGAATACAAAAATAGAATACAAAGAATAAAATGGAAGGTTGAGGATCAGACAGTATTCTATCAGTCTTCTTTTAATATTTTACTGCACCACCTTGATGTGACATATTTAATATCACTAAGTTTTTGATGAGTGAAGTCCTCAGAACACTCTCTCTCCTAGTCCTCATGTGCACTGGGCTGGTTTTCTAGATGGGGAGAAGGCTTCCATGCTATGCCTTGCCTTCTTCCCCAGAGAGGATGGAGGAAAGCTAATGAGAGCTGGACAGAACCTTCTGGAAATGCATGGCTAGGAAGAAGGTGGACATGAATACTGAAACAGTTCCAACTAGTGTCTGAAATCGAATTTAAAAGACTTCTTTCTTCATTACGCCACACTACTTCTCCACGGATCTATACATGATGTTAATTACTCCATCTTTCTATACTTTATCCCTGTAATAGTTTTATAATGATAATATATTTTACATGGAAATACCCTCATCAGAATGCTACATATAAGATTAGGCCAACAGTGTTTGACAAATTTAATATTTTACAAGCCAAGAGGAAAAAAACCATAAATGTTAAGTCAAAGTAGGACATTTTTAGAAGGCTCATTTTGCTTTGCTCTTATCATTTCCCTGCTCTCTATTCCAAGAAGGTTTGCAGCTGCTCTCAGAGCTGGTATTGGGGGCCTCTGAAGCACCTGTGAGCTCCTGAGGGAACGGCAAAGTTTTCCTAGTTACGGTTGTTATTTATTTCTCACTGTGTTCTACAAAGACCCATCAAGCAGATGAAATCTAAGTGAATAAGTTTAGAGGTTTGTGGCGAAAGATGACTGCTAGATTTAAAAACAATTCAGGGTTTCCTGGCCCATTCGAGTGCTCTCTCTCTCTCTCTCTCTCTCTCTCTCTCTCTCTCTCTCTCTCTCTCTCTCTGTGTGTGTGTGTCTTTGCATTTATAAGTAGTTCCACAGAGAATAATCTCGATTGGTTTTTGACAGGAAGACACTGTGTGATTTTTTTCAGTAATCAGCGGTTTCTGAGCCTGGTTTTGTCAGATGTTTGGTAAGATTCTCAAAGCTGAATTTGAGGTTCGCATGCAATTACGTCCCCTCATTCTTTTAAGGAGGTGAGGTGGAATTGTCCTTAGAACTAGCACACCAACCATCAGCACAACAATGTTCATCGCAGCACAATTTGTCATAGCTAGAGTTTGGAACCAACCCAGATGCCCCTCAGTAGACGAATGGATCAGGAAAATGTGGTACATATACACAATGGAATTTTATGCCTCTATCAGAAAGAATGACATTGCCCCATTTGTAAGGAAATGGAAGGACTTGGAAAAAATTATACTAAGCGAAGTGAGCCAGACCCAAAGAAACATGAACTATATGGTCTCCCTCATAGGGAATAATTAGCACAGGTTTAGGCTAGTCACAGCAGAGGATCACAAGAGCCCAATAGCTCCTTATGAACACAAAAGATGATGTTAAGTGGGCTGGGGATATAGCCTAGTGGCAAGAGTGCCTGCCTCAGATACACGAGGCCCTAGGTTCGATTCCCCAGCACCACATATACAGAAAACGGCCAGAAGCTGCGCTGTGGCTCAAGTGGCAGAGTGCTAGCCTTGAGCGGGAAGAAGCCAGGGACAGTGCTCAGGCCCTGAGTCCAAGGCCCAGGACTGGCCAAAAAAAAAAAAAAAAAAAAAAAAGATGATGTTAAGTGAAATGAACTCCATTTTATGGAAACGATTGTTATATCACTGTTGTAATTACTTTCAACATGCAATGTGAAACCGTAGCTTCTATTATTGATGATCCTCTTGTATGCCCTTCCTGTGGTCGTACCTTCACTATCTCTGTATCTTATCTGAGTACATTGGAAACCGTGTATACAGGTATTAGAACTAGGAAACTGAGAGGGAATACCAAAATCGAAAGACACAGGGTGAAAAAAGTCAAACAACTACAAAAGCAATACTTGCAAAACTGTTTAGTGTAAATCTACTGAACAACTCATGGGGGGAAAGGGAAAGAGGGAGGGGAGAGGGGAGAATGAGGGAGGAGGTAACAAACAGTACAAGAAATGTATCCAATGCCTAAAGTATGAAACTGTAACCGCTCTGTACATCAGTTTGACAATTAAAAATAACCAAAAAACCCCCATAGATCAGAAAAAAAGAAACTTGAATTGTAGCATAATTTCAACATGACTCAAGATTTATCTTTGATGTTTGTGAAACATATGATCTTGGATATCTTAGATTTTAATTTTTATCTGTAAATATTTCTTCTGTGATGTCTTGCATACAAAAATAATGTAATAAGTAATTTGTATGGTCCTAAATACACAAGGATTCTAATGGTCTAAAATGATTTTAAATCATACATACATAACTATTTCCAAATCTACTTCTAAATAACATGTATCTCCAGTGTGAAGTTAGGATTATCTAAATAAAAAGAGAGCAAGCTTTGTGATCTTACAGAAAAAAAAAGAAATAGCACACCAAGGGCTGGGAATATGGCCTAGTGGCAATAGTGCTCACCTCATATACATATATCCTGGGTTCAATTCCTCAGCACCACATATAAAGAAAACGGCCAGAAGTGGTGCTGTGGCTCAAGTGGCAGAGTGAAAAGAAGCCAGGGACAGTGCTCAGGCCCTGAGTTCAAGGCCCAGGAGTGGCCAAAAAAAAAAAAAGAAATAAAGATATAGCACACCAAGGGAGACTCCTGCGACTGCCTACTGCTTGTCTTCTGCCCTAAGGTTGTGAAGGAAGCAACTTCTGTTGTACAGAACCATTACAAAAACACTCACTATTTTTTAAATGAGAAACAAAATACATAAATAATTTGGCAATAAGAGAGTCAGTATTTCCTCTTCTAGTCTGTAGAATGGTCTGGGCAAGGTTGTGATGGTTAATTTTAACATGTCAATTTGGGTAGGTCACAGTGCATATATATTTATTAAAATCTTATGCTGGATGTTTCTGTGAGACTGTTTGAGATCAACATATAGATGGGATTCATATTTTAACCTGATGGGCCTAGAAATAAGGTAGATAGGATGAGTGGGCCTTGTTCAGTCAGTTGAAAGTGTTAGCAGGACAATAGACTGACCTCCTCCAGGCATGGGAAAATTCTGCCAGCTGCCAGCCTTTGTGCTTGAACAACCTCCACACTTGCCCGAGTGTCGTGTCTGATTCCCCCTTGTGGATTTTGGACTTACTAGTATTCACAACACCATGAGCCAATTCCTTAAAATATAAATGTGTGATATCACACCTCTTATTCATTCTGTTTCTTTGGGGAATACTGGCCCATACTGATGTTGAGGTCTATTAATTAGTAGAAAAAGAAAAATGAAATTTAAAAATGAGGCCGCTCCCTTTAAGAATAACTCCCCTGAAATTTTGTTTAAACGTTAAATACTTTATTACTTCTTTTAATATATGGTGTCTTGAGTGTGCAAGTGTATAAATTATTTAAAAGGTGCTTTGTTTGAACAAGTACTTAATGAATTGGAGTGAAAGCTGCAATAAGTAGACTATGTGGAACACATTTTAACAAGCACTAGACTGGGTTGCTGGCATACAAGGTCATGGTACCATCTCTTGTTCATTCTCTGATGAGATGGAACCATAGGAAATTTCCAATCTTTGAGTGTGCCTGACCTATTTTTAAAAAGGTTATTCATTGCCATTCATCCTAATAGGAAGACATTACACATTGAATGCAATAATGGGCAGGAAAAACATTTCTAACTTCTTTCCCATATAAATAGTTCCCCTGGGACTGGGGATATAGCCTAGTGGCAAGAGTGCCTGCCTCATATACACGAGGCCCTAGGTTCGATTCCCCAGCACCACATATACAGAAAACGGCCAGAAGCGGCGCTGTGGCTCAAGTGGCAGAGTGCTAGCCTTGAGCGGGAAGAAGCCAGGGACAGTGCTCAGGCCCTGAGTCCAAGGCCCAGGACTGGCCAAAAAAAAAAAAAAAAAGTTCCCCTGATTTAGAATCAGTAGTAAGTTTGAGAAGGAGGCAATGACACACTTTATGTGAAGAATATATGCAGCTGGGCAGGTTGATTGATTCTATTATACTTTTCATCAAATTCTGAGACTTTAGCTGTTTTTTCTTAGTACAACGAAACACCTTGAAATCATAGACACAATTTCTTTACCCATAACATATCTGCTCCCCTAAAGCACCATTGCAAGCAAGCAGATTGTTGATGTGTCAGGTACTCACGTTGGTAATGTGGAGTGCTGCTTGGGGTGCAGGAAGTGTGTCTCTGAGAGACACTGACAAACCTGCACAGGAATCCCTTCCGACATCCCAAGTGATCCTTGCTAGGGTGAGATCTATAACTGTGTAATGGCTCCTGACATCTGGATATCACTTTCAGCTGTGCACCAACATCATAGCATATATTGTCTTCTGATGTTTACAACAGAGAAGATACAGTCCAGAGAGCAACTCACTGGCTAAATTACCTAACTCAGAGGAAGAGGCTGGACTTGGAAACCCTCTGGACTCGGCTGTTCACTGTCTCAAGCTGGATTGCTTGCATGCTTGTAATTAGCCCTTCTCCTTCCTGCGCATTGTGTGCATTAATTCATCACTAGGCCATCAGTTGCTTAAGTGGTAGGAGTCTCTGAAGACTTTCAAGGCTGTATTTCTTGGGGAAAAAAATCTAAGCAAAGAATCTGGAACCAACCCAGGTGCCCCTCAGTAGACGAATGGATCAGGAAAATGTGGTACATATACACAATGGAATTTATGCCTCTATCAGAAAGAATGACATTGCCCCATTTGTAAGGAAATGGAAGGACTTGGAAAAAATTATACTAAGTGAAGTGAACCAGACCCAAAGGAACATGGACTCTATGGTCTCCCTTATAGGGAATAATTAGCACAGGTTTAGGCAAGTCACAGCAGAGGCTCACAGGAGCCCATTAGCTATACCCTTATGAACACATAAGATAATGCTAAGTGAAATGAACTCCATGTTATGGAAACGATTGTTATATCACAGTTGTAACTACTTTCAACATGCCATATGTAACTGTAGCCTCTATTATTGATGATATTCCTGTATCACCTTCCTGTGGTTGTACCTACACTATCTCTGTATCTTATCTGAGTATATTGGAAACCGTGTATACTGGTATTAGAACCAGGAAATTGGAAGGGAATACCAAAATCGAGAGACACAGGGTGAAAAAAGACAAACAACTACAAAAGCAATACTTGCAAAACTCTTTGGTGAAAATGAACTGAACAACTGAACAACTCATGGGGGCGAGGGGGAAGGAAAAGGGGGAAGGGAGAGGGGGAAATGAGGGAGGAGGTAACAAACAGTACAAGAAATATATCCAATGCCTAATGTATGAAACTGTAACCTCTCTGTAATTCAGTTTGATAATAAGTATGTGTATATATATAAATTTAAGCAATTCTGGTGAGCGGTTTAGGCTGTTGCTGGCACATTCCTTCTCCAAAACATAGTGCTGTAGACTCTGCCCAGGAAGGTGGGGATACTTTGACCTGCCATCTGTCTGAATGCAGCAGAACTGGGAGCCTAGATCAAAGCAGGTGGCTGCTTAGAATGCACCTTACCTGTACATTCATAGGAAAGACAACGTCAGGATACCCATGTAGCTGTTGCCTGGGACACTGAATTTGTGAACTGGGAAATGGTGAGGGACTTCTTTAAGGCCTGCTTCAAGTGCAAGAACAGGACCAAAAATAAGAGGAACTAATTGGAAATCAATGTCCCATCATATACCAGCATGACCCTTAATATATGTAAACAGAAGGTCCTGTCTACCAATGAAGGGGCACACTTAAGGCTCATAGAGCATACACTGAAATGTAAAAGCCATGTTTACTCTCCTTTGTGCCTTCCTGAGGACTGTGCAGAGATATACAGATTTTTAAAAATAGTTAAGATCAGCAGAGATACACTATAGGCAGGTATGAAAATGTCACAGTGAGACTTATTATTTTGTACAATTAATATATGTTAATCTACCATATAACGCATTAATCAGAAAACTTATTTCCAATTAAAATATTTATGCGGGCTGGGGATATGGCCTAGTGGCAAGAGTGCCTGCCTCATATACATGAGGCCCTGGGTTCGATTCCCCAGCACCACATATACAGAAAATGGCCAGAAGTGGCGCTGTGGCTCAAGTGGCAGAGTGCTAGCCTTGAGCAAAAAGAAGCCAGGGACAGTGCTCAGGCCCTGAGTCCAAGCCCCAGGACTGGCCAAAAAAAAAAAAATTATGGATATTTTTCTGTTAAAAATAGAAAACTGATCAGCAGAGTTTTCTTTGTGGTCTCAAGGTAACCCTTTCTCTGTACTTAGAAAACATTATCAGCCTCTTTCAATATTTTAGCACCTTCACCATGTATCTTTCTTTGAAGGAAAAAATACATTTCTTCTTTGCTATTTGGTTGTCTGAATCACTTATTACTACTGCAAACACTCACAAAGCTGTGAATATATCTTCAAATTTAGCTCAGTAGGTCCCTAATTGTATGTTTTCTTTCCTGTGAATTATTTTTCAGGCTTTTGCCTAGACATTTATAGCTGCTTCATTCTCTCTGGCTCAGTGCCACAGGGACAATTCTGGCATGAAAACAGACATTAGCAGACTAGAATACAAGATCATTCTCTTATCTTTATAATTACTTCTCCTTCCTGCAGACAAGAAATTTCAGGTTTTAAAGAGAAAACAAACAATTTACCTCAAAAGCAGAAGCAAGACGTGCATGTAATTCTTCCGTGTTGAGGGTGTTCAAGTTCAGCAGTACTTTCAACAGTGACTTTTCTGTTCTACAATCAACTTAAACAACAATTGGGGTAAGAAGGTCACCTTGGAGCTTAAGTCTTATAGGCAGTAAGCTGAGCTTCAGCTTCCACATCTGTAACATTCTGGCAGTTGCCACATCTGGCATACTCATAGGTACCTCATGCTGTTGAAGATCAAATGGGATAATAAGTGAAGAAAATGATTTCTGAGCTATAAAGTACTATATGAACTTCTGCTGTGATGGTAGTGATTTTGAGTCACTAAACTGTGACAGTCAGAGTGGAATTTTTGTTGGGATTTTTGTTTTTGTCAGTCCTGAGGCTTGAACTCAGGGCCTGGGCACTGTCCTTGAACTTCTTTTGCTCAGCGCTAGCACCATAATACTTGACTCACAGTGCCGCTTCTGGCTTTTCCTGTTTCTGTGGTACTAAGGAATGGTACTGAGCTTCATGCATGCTAGGCAAGCACTGTATCACTAAGCCAAGAGTGGAATTCCCAGCCAAGAGTGGAATTTTTTGTTATTTTTTTGGTCCTCTTAAGTCCATTAACTTTACGTAAGACATTAGAATAATAATATTTACACACAAATGTCTATACAAATACCATGTGCCAATTAAAAATACAATGGTAGACTTCTAGCCGTTGTTAAAAGATTTGGCTTTTAAAATCATTTAGATTACACAGATGCTTGACAGGAGTTGGAAAACTATGACTCAGAATCTCAAATGTACCAGATTTTGTAAATAAAGTTTTATTGTAACAAATCTATAACTATTTATGTCCTTACCTTTCTGTCACTGCTCTTGCAACACATTGGTAAGCATGAATATTTGGAATAAAGATACAAAGCCTAAAATATTTATTGTCTGGATCTTTATAGAAAATGCTTGTTGACTTCTCAATTAGATCAAAAGATTTTGGCAAAATGAAAGTAATTTTAACTTCTCAATATGAATATGAATATCCCTGAGACTAACATTACCAAGAATTCAGTGAAACAGACATTTAATGCACTGGTAGGAAGAAAGGCACAGGCTTTTCATCACGAATTTGAACATTGTATAATCCATTTTAATCTCTGAATAAAAATACAATAAACATTACCCATATTTACTTCTGTGGTTGGAACCTTGGAATTCTTTTAGAAACAACCAGAAGTTCTGCTAATTTTTAAAACTTCTTGCTGATATTTTATTTTATTTTTTATTTTTTTGGCCAGTCCTGGGGCTTGGACTCAGGGCCTGAGCACTGTCCCTGGCTTCATTTTGCTCAAGGCTAGCAATCTGCCACTTGAGTCACAGCACCATTTCTGGCCATTTTCTATATGTGTGGTGCTGGGGAATTGAACCCAGGGCCTCATGTATACGGGGCAAGCATCCCCAGCCCCCTTGCTGATATTTTAGTATATTCATAAGGACAGATAAAAACACAAGCATTCCAATTAGCAAGACATTCAAAGAATGTTAGAGAATTATTTTAGTGGTAAGTGATTATTTTAAAGGGATGTGGCTAAACATTTCATTATTTGTTTATTTTGTTAGGCTAAACCCTTTCCCTTTTCAAGTTTACTTCAGTTAGAAGAGCCTCTGGTCTTTGAACTACTCTACATTGTTTGCAGCCAAATGTGTCTGCTGCTTTTGCTATTGATACAAGTGCAAACAAAGACACACCACATTCCCAAGAGGACAATTTACTATTAGTCACAAAATATTATTTTCTGTGTTTTCAACTTCTGTATTTCTGGAGCAAGTCATTTCATGTGGTAAGTCCTTGAGCTGGGGATGGAGTTCAGAAGTACAGTGCTTGCCAAGTGTGTGAACAGAGCATAAGACCCAGCATACAATTCCCAATACCACATGCTCCTGCACACACACACACACACACACACACACACACACACACACACACACACACACACACAGTAGTTGCATATAGCATTCTCTTCCTTTGGTTGGTGGGGTTTATAGTGATCCAATAAAGTTCCAGACTCCATAACAAATGTTTCTGGCAGAATTCTAATGTTGCAATTGAAAAATATTGCCTTCAAAAAGAGGAAGAAGAAAGAAGACAAAGAAATGGAAATCAAGTTTAGAGCCATTGCTGTGGCTTGAAAACGACTGTGTACTGGGATGTATTTGCATTTGTTATTCCTATGCAGTCAGCATGCACGTAAACAGCTGCAGCCAGCACAGTCTCTGATAGGCCCCTTCACTGGTATCTTCCAGCCCCCCTCCCTCCGGGAAGGTGGTAACCCATGGCAACCAGGCACTGGAAGAGTAGGGCAAATAACTTGGAGGTGAGCTTAGTACTTTCCTGGAGAGGAAACATTGTACCTTTCTCTTTTCTTGTTTTCATAGTTCACTAGCAATGGATTGTGTTGGATGTCATAATGAATGCATTGTGAGTTAGTAAGTAGACAGTCGATGTGAGACAATGGCACTTATTTAACACCTTTTGAAGTTCAATTTCCATGCTGAAAAACTGTATTGGAAAGCCTGGAAACTAAGAATATGTGCAAAACCTAGTCAGTACTGCGTCAAAGCATGCATTTTCTCACACTTAGGTAATTTTAGTGATCATAAAATGGTTAGGATCCAGGATCAGGAAAGATAGATGATCTATTTTATGCCTATTGAGGTAAGCAGGAGTGAACATGCATCTTTATAGATAACATTGTCCCCCAGTAAAGTTGGTGCGCTGCTTTCTTGATAGGACTAGACACACAGAAGGAAAAATTTGAAAAACAATTGGCTTTTCTGTACATGACATACTACAAGATGCTGTTTGCTTCACTATAAAAATGAAGTGGGAATTGCTTTTATTTTTACTCTTAAATTTTCCTGGAGTATAGGGATGCTTGCCAATCTGTTATTCAGCCTGACAATATAGACAAAGCACAGGTGGTTAAGATGTAGGGTGAAGGGCTCATTGCAATTCACTTACAAACAAAATTCAGATCTTACTAAATAAAAAGAAACTCCTAAATCTGGAAGGAAAAGAAATTAGTGGTGAACTCTCATTTGCAAGATGTACTGCCTTTATTCCAAAGCCTTTAGCATATGGTGACCTTGTTGTTAATCATACTTTGCCCTATGAATTAAGTAAGAGAGGTGAGGGGAGGATATACTATCTATAAGAGTGTATTTGTGATGTCTAGCTAGCTAGCTAGCTATCATCTATCTATTATTTGTCTATCTGTCTGTCCGTCCATCCATCCGTCTGTCCACCCGTCATCTGTTCGTCTACCTACCTACCTACCTATTCATTCACCCATGGTCAGATAGCAATACTCATTTATTGTAGAAAAAGCCTTTTACATCATACTTTGCATCTCTAGATGACAGAAAGCCTTTCCTATTTGTGTGTGATAATCACATCATTTAATGATGTCAAGTCTTGTTTAGGGAGTAGAACTTCTGGTTTGTAAGCTTCTCAGCATTTAAGAATATCTAGTATGTTCTTAAAAACAAGGGATTTTTTTTTGTTGTTGTTCTGTGGTGGAGGTTGACAGCCTTTCTAGCAACAAGAATTTGTTTTTGTCTCTTTTTGTTGTATAGACAAAAATGAAGTTAAGAGGAAGCCTCATGTCATCCTGAGTCGTTCAGCCATTTCCAGTCAGCCCCACACTGTCTGCCTACAGACACAGAGAAGTATATTTGACCTCCACAGTTGCTGGTTATGATTTCCACATCTTAGCAATGTACAGAGTAAACAGTTCCAATACCAGTAGTCTGATCATTGGAGACATGAAGGATTCTATTCACATCTTCTGGTGGATGCTCATTCCATAATCAAGAGATCCCAGCTTTCTGGCATGTGACTTCTGTCATGCAGAGGAAATCACACTGACACAGCATAGAAAACAAATGCAGCCAGAGAGTAGGGATAAAGGAACAGTGTGACACCCAGGTTCAAGTTGGGACTACAGAGCTCTAGGTCTCCAAATAGTATAGTTTTAACCAATACCTAAACATTTGTTATAAATGATACTGTGAGGCAAATCAGGGAAAATATTACCACTACCCTAATCTTAGATAATTTTGGTATTTTATCACTTTTAGTTTGTTGATGGAGTCAGTGTTGTATGAGAGATTAATCCCAGATCCCCTTACACTAAACCCTAAGAGAGAAGTCCAGCAGTGGACAGCAGATTTGCTGAATGGATGAAACTAGAGCTTGGTGGACTTGTTGCCATCATCTTCTGACTTCTGTTCACTTGGTTTGTTGATGTAATTCTTTCCTTCAGGCCTTTTTCTATGTGATGTTAGAGATGGTTCTTGAAAGCCTCATGAGGCTATGCTTTTCAGCCCACTAGGATTTAAATGGCCCTTTCCCCAATGTCCGTTGTTAGAGTATTCAGGAACTGCATTTGTCATCCTGAGGGCTGTGTGCCAGTTCTATCGTCTGTCTCTTGCTCCAGTGGCATGTGGAACGCTATTGGCCTTGCCTGACTCATCTGTCTCCTCTCTAGTCAGGCTGGTGATTGAAGGCATATCATCACTGGCAACCCAATAAACTTCTGTCAGGGAAGCAATAATGCTCATGATGGATAACACATAAAGAAATGAAAAACCTGCAGTGTTTGTGGTCACCTACAAGTGATATCAGAAGCCATCATTTCTTTCTTATGCTTATCCTGCTTATATCCACAGTGATCTTGGACAGACAATTAAGAGAGAGTGAGGAACTTCAATTGTCAAGTACTTTTGTTGATAAAAGACATTATAGCTCTGTGTGTGTGTGTGTGTGTGTGTATGTGTGTGTGTGTGTATATATATGTGTGTGTGGTGTGAGTTCTGGGATTTGAACTCAGGCCCTGGAAACTGTCCCTGAGCTTTTGTGCTTAAAGCTAGAGTTCTACCACTTTGAGCCACAGCTCCACTTCCAGCTTTTTGATAATTCATTGGAAATAAGAGTCTCATAGACTTTCCTACCTGGGCCGCTTCACACCATGCTCTTCAGATCTCAGCCTCCCAAGGAGTGAGGATTACATGTGTGAGCCACCAGCTCCCAGCTTAGAAAAGGTATTCTTAAATCTAATTGGTCCCTTTTGAGATATTCCTCCCATCATTTAAAGTATTGAGAATCTACAAATTCATGTCTACTCCATACTAATTACTTATAAAGAAAAGCTCCTTCTGCTAACCTCTGAAATGAAGGAAAAATATTACTGAGAGACCAAATGGAAACTCAAGTTTAATGAGTCCTGTGGGCAAGAGGCTAAAATGTCAAGATTTAATCACAAATATTGAGTTCACATCTTACCCTTCATGCACTGTGTTGTTTGGTTTGTTTTTACTTTAGAAAGGTAGGGGAAAGCCTTAATTCAAATATACCAATTTGTATGTACACTTATTGAAACTAGGGAAGGGGAGGGGAACATCTGAATGGACAGACAAAGAATAAAAGACAAACCAACACAACACCAATACTTAGAAAACCTTATGCTGTAAACCAGCTATACAACTCATGGGGGGGGGGGGTGAGGAGGGAAATGGGGAGGGGTGAAGGCGGGGAGGGGGGAGGATGAGGGAGGAGATAACAAGTATGATAAGAAATGTACTCACTGCCTATGTATGAAACTGTAACCCCTCTGCACATCACTTTTACAATAAATTAATAAAAAAATCCCCATGGGACACTTGGCTTTTAGTATCAATAATGATGGCATCAGGAACCATCATTACATGTAGCACAGCATTGATGTGAAGAATGGAGGACATATAAAAAGTCTACTTCTCATCTGAGAATTCATAGAACTTTATAGACATTGAGACCTTTTCTGAAGAAACTCTATGTAGCAATTCTAATAGCTTCCCAAGATCTCTTGGTGAATATTTTTGAACTTCCAGGAATTTTTTTTTTTTTTTTTTTTTTTTTTTTTTTTTTTTTTTTTTTGCCAGTCCTGGGCCTTGGACTCAGGGCCTGAGCACTGTCCCTGGCTTCTTCCCGCTCAAGGCTAGCACTCTGCCACTTGAGCCACAGCGCCGCTTCTGGCCGTTTTCTGTATATGTGGTGCTGGGGAATCGAACCTAGGGCCTCGTGTATCCGAGGCAGGCACTCTTGCCACTAGGCTATATCCCCAGCCCTCCAGGAATGTTTTATGGTCCAGTTTTACAAGAAAGCTCAAGACTAGGAAAAGTTCCTGGGGATATGAATTTACCTTAATCTCTTCAAAATGTAGTTCAGAAAATAAATTCTAGGACCAAACTTATAGAATGATAATTTTTTGAATGCATGTTCAATATGTCATTCTACTTTTCTTCTTAAAGTATGGATCTTCAAGGCTCTTGATCCATTATGTTATGGGGAGAAGTAAGTGGATTTCTGACCCATGTTACTAAGGAAACCACAATGGTATGGTGGTTATAATTATGCTAGTTTGAAGTTAGGGAATACTAAGATTTATTCTACTTTTGCTATGCAACAATTTATGGACGAACAAAACTTGTCTTTACCTTTGTTCTTACCTAGTAAGAACATCAGATAATTCATAAGATAACATTTATTAGATAGAGTTGTTGCAAATGCTAATGAGATAATATTTCTAAAAATCTTTTGCCCAAACCAGGTATACAACAAGTGCTTATGAAAGTGTGTTTGCTGAAATTCTTGTCACTTTGACCATTATTATACATTTTTTGTTACAGCCTGGGGGAAAAATTCTGTCAAAGTCTATAGAAAACTTTGTTTTCTCCTTTATAGACTTTATCATTATTTTATGGCAGTACTGGGGCTTGAACTCAAGACCTTGGTTGGCAAGTGCTCTAGCACTTGAGCCATGCACCCTACCTTTTTGCTTTAGATATTTTTTGGTGAGTAAGATCAGCTAGGAACATGATCCTTCTGCTTACATTTCCTATATAGCTGAGATGATAGGTATGTACTACACACTTAGTTTTTTTTTTTTTTTCCTGTTAGGAAAATGTCTCCCAAATGATCCCCCGTACACCTCCTCCCCCAAGCAGGCCTTCAGCCCCAATCCTCATCATCTCAGCCTTCTGAGTAGGTAGAACTACAAGTGTAAGCTAGTATACCTGGCTCGTTTACTGACTTTTGATTCTGTATGCTGTTTTATGGACCAAGCCATATAAACCTAAGAATAGAAGATCACTGGTTATAGGAATATTTTCATCCTACATAAGGTGATGACTTTAATGGTTGCTGGCCTCCTCTGGTGAATCTGGTCAAATACTTATGCTTTGGCTCTGAAATTTTAAAGCTGTTGTTGACTGCATCACAGAGATAGTCCTGTTCAATCCTCACTCAGGAAATGGCTTATCTGGGCTTGAATTTTTATCTCCCTTGGGAAAGTCCTGGGCTTCCTCTTCTCATATCAGAATGATTTATGTGACCTATTGCCTTTTCTTAGTCGTGCTTTGAGAACAATTGTGGTTGTTCCTTGCACTTGATCATAACCACCTTACTCATATTTTGAATATTTTTTCTTCCCCTGTTTCCAGGTAACAACATTACTTTAGCAATTAATTTTGTGTTTGCCTATTCCTCATTATTTGGGGAAAGAGGTGAAGGATAAATGCAAAGAAATATTTTGTCTTATTAACTTTTACAAACGTTAATGTCAAAATATTAAACATACAAATAGTAAATAAATACTGTGTGTGTGTGTGTGTGTGTGTGTGTGTGTGACCAAGGAGTACACAAGTTTTAATTTTGGTTATCAGCAAGCCCTTTCACCTAGGTATTTTATTTATTTCCTCCAATGCTTGTTCAAAAACTGTTTCTCAGTGCCCAATTGGTTAGAAAAGATGTTATGAAAATGAATTAAATTGCTATCAATAAACATATGTTCTAATAGAGGATATTGCCTCTTCAGAAGACATACAAATCAAATAAGATCAGAGTTGCTTTCTGTGAAAACAAAGTTGAAATTTGGACACTTGTCTGTTCATTTTTATGAAAAAGCAATAGCTTAGGGAAAGGTTTGGCTCCATTTTTTGCCATCACTGTAGAAACTAATGGGATTTTAGTAGCTTTCCCAGAGCCTTGGGTAAAATTGTCTTTTGTGTCTGTTATTGTGGTGACGTTTCTTGCAATAGCTGCAAATAAGATATCCTCTGTATCTGTGAGGAAAGAATGAATTTCATTTTGTCACTTCCCCGACTATGCTTTTAAGGACAGGGAGAAAATATTGCTTAAGAGTCCCTCATTATTAAATCCCATTTTCTTGTCATTCTGAAGTATATGTTCAGGATATTTCTGAGGACAACTTACTATCCTTGCTTTGTGTTATTCCATTTTCTTCTCTGTGGTTGTTTAAAGCAACAAGAGACCTGTTATAGTATTTATCGAGGAATTGCAATGTATTATTTATCATGTTTATTATTATATTTATAGGCCAACACTGCTTCAGAGAAGCCTGTGCCACACCAAAGATAACTCTTCTTACTTTCCAGTCCTGGGCCTCTTTGGGAGCATTTCTTGTCACCTTTCCTCAGAATTATTATTATTTTTTACTTGAACATAACAGTGCACTTTATTTAGGAAAACTAATCATTGGTGTCAAGAATAATTGTACTCACTGTAAATTTATTTTCCTGATGTCCTTGAACTCTACATTTTATGTCATGTTGGGAGTGAAATTGATTATAGCTGTTATTTTCTGTACCTTAAAAATGTGGCAAAGTCTAGAAGTAAGAGTATAAGACAGTTTAGAAGTATTAATTTTTTGTTGATAACTCAAACTTTGGTTGTAGTTTTGATTTGATGACTCAAATTTTGTTTATGAGAAGGAGTTGATTCACTTAACATAGGTTTTGGTTATTAAGGTTGGAGTGACCAGTTATCCTAGTTTTATCAATGCCAAACTGAGCATATGTTAATATCTATTTTTATAACTTTCCAGGCAGGCTCTAAATATTTGGGCAAGTTTGGTGTTTGTGTCACTGAGATTGTGCTCTGAAGGTCATGATAATTGACTGATCTAGAAGTTAGACAGGGAGAATTTGGGACTTCCCTATGGGAAGGGATGTACCATGGAAAGAATAATGTTCTTTAACAACACCAAAGAACACATCTTAGGGACATCTGATGTACTGTGAGGCTCCATAGAAATGCAAGCTGTGAAATTACATCCCCCTCCTCACACTTAGCTTAATGTTCTGCTATTGCTATCCTGAAAATCTTAATAATTTCAAAAAATAGATCTTAAACCTCCATTTGCATGAGGTTCCAAAAATTGTGTACGTGGTCCTGTTTATGCTTATATACTCATTTGGACCTGGCAGCATCCCATAGTTTTATACCCGATCAGGTCTAGGATTTTAAACATAGAGTTCTTATCAGATCCTTGGACAGCGTTTGTAGAATCCATGGCATTTCCATTTCTCTTAACATGCTAAAATCAATCTTGGATTAAACCAGCTTGGACCTCATCAATTGCTGTGTTCACACCCTGTCTCCTATTGTTTTATGGAGTTGCTCTTTGGTACTTGCCTTCATCAGGTAGCATGTCTTTAAAAACCCATGTGGTACTCAATGCATCTAGCTGGAAGGATCTTGTTGCAAGTGATGTTTGTGACTCTATCTACTCTCCTTACTGTGAGAACCAATGGAAGATTGTTTCTTTTTTTTTACTTAGTACGGATGTTGCTTGTGCTTGTGGATAGTTTAACTGGTTGACTCCTTAGGTTTTGGATCATGTGATTCTGTCGCCCTCTGTCTCAATTGCTGGAAAGTTTGGAAGCATGGAACTGACTACTGCTGACTCCTCACTTCCATCCCATCCTCATTTTTCTTTCCCTCTGTCTTCATTTTCTCATCAACGGATTAAATTTGAAAGTTGCACTTTATTGTTAACTAGAACTAGGCTAGAACTCGAACTCTGTACTTGCTGCTTTTGCTCACTGGCTAGCACTCTACCAACTAAGCCACACCTCCTACCCTCACAGCACTTCATTGTTTTTTAAAATCATAACAGCTATGATTTTGTAAGCTAACTTGACTTTCTCTGGAATATAGTCAGTATTGCTAACACATTCCCTTTAAAGTTAGTTCTTGAATATGCCATATTCCTCCCTGGAAACATAGAAATATTTTTAAAGGAATAGAAACACTCAAGTAATAAGGAATAATGATGCTGTTTTTACTATGGGGAATACAAACTATCCTTTTGGAGTGATGACAGTGGAAAAGTAATAATGAAAAATTTCAGTAATAATAAAATATGGCTTGAAATGGTAGACTCTTACCTGCAACATAATCTTTGAGTTTTACTTCATGGTGATTCTAGAAAAATCTTTCTTATTTCTGAGAATGAATATTAATATAACATATCTCCAAACATTTATCAGAAGTAGTAAATATTACCAGAGTTTAAAAACATATTGACTTCAATGCAGATTTTTGTACACAC
Source organism: Perognathus longimembris pacificus (assembly GCF_023159225.1). Lineage (NCBI taxonomy): Eukaryota > Metazoa > Chordata > Mammalia > Rodentia > Heteromyidae > Perognathus > Perognathus longimembris. Next base: position 20,584,241 of record NC_063176.1, read on the forward strand.
AATTTATTATTGTTGATTTTAATAAGCTTCCTTTATTTCAGTGCCATTTATTTCTATTTATTCATTTGTTAATGTCTATATTTTTGTTCAGAAAAGCACAAGAGGTTGCTAACATTACAGATATAAAAGGACTTCAGAAAAAGAAACATGAAATTGTGATATGTAGCTGTATTTGTTCTCATGTTGAAACTTGACTTGTGGTTTTCTTATAATACAGTACTTCAGTAACTCTTATTCAATATTCATTCACAAATATTTATTGCAGGTTTGTTATTCTAGATGATTAGGAATACTCCAGTATACTAAAATCATTCTGCCTTCCTCATTGCCACATTTTAGTGGTTTCTAGTAAATTATACCATGCATTTCTTAAGTTTAGGTCCTCTTTCTAGTGCTATGTATTTTTTCTTGTTAGCATGTTAAAAATCAAGTTCATTTGAAATATAACTTTTATGTACATATTAAGTCTTCATCCTCCCTCTTCTTTATTGATCAAATGGCTGAAATTTTCATTTGATTTGCTGTGCACCATATATTTAACTGATTATAGGGGTTGTGTAATGTGCATGGTTTAGACTAATTTACATAATTTTCTGATTAAGTTACATATTAGCCTTTTGACCTTTGCACTTTTTCAAAGTTAGAGGATAATTAGGCTGCACAATTTGATAGACTTCACATCTGCTAGTTTTTTTTCTTTTGCTTCAATTAACAGACACTTTTGATAATATGTAGATTTTCTTCCTGGCTAAATATGAATACGTTATTTCATTCTGACAGGCACCATTATTGAACATTACCCATATTTTTTTTAAATTCTGCAATTTCTTGTTCAAAGTGAAGAGAAAAAACATTTGGGAATTTTTTTTTTCAATGAAAGGCATCATTTTCTTAGGCTCAAGATTTCCTTGTTTTACCTCTTAGAGGGAAACAAGAAAAGGTAATTCTCTTCACAGAGTTTGTATTGTTAGGACTCAAATGAATATGTGGCATAAACACAATTTGACTTCATTTTCTTGAAGGAAAGCCAGTAACTCTGCAAGTCACTTTGCTAACTAAATGGAGAAAAACCACTTAGACTAGCCTTGTCCTGAGGACAATTGTCCTGGAGGAAAGGAATATCTTGACCTTCTTTGGGTCACTTATCAAAAAAAACATGCCAGCTCTGAGCTGTGATCCTCCACTTGTTTGAGGCTCTCTCTTATTAGAAGCTCTCTTGCAAACCGAGGTGCATCTTGGATGACACTCTCCCTTCCCAAGCCCAAGGGAAACTCGTTAGAAAGATTAGAGGAGTCTCAGCTGTCAAGGTGTTTTTGACAGCCAGTAGAGGCCTGATAGTGTAACTGAACACAATTGGTTCTCTTCTTGCTGAGTGCAAACTCAGTAAGGACAACCAGAAGATACAATAAGGGAGGAAGGTTTATTACCTGTAGCAGGTAAAGAAAGTACTGGAGTTATTATGCCCTTCTTGAATACAGGAAACAAGGGGAGTTACTTATTTAGACTTTCTTCATATTCAAACAGGAAAGCACTTTGGGGGAGGCACATCCCTGAATGTGTACTGGTTGAGATGTATACTCCTGAGCAGATTATTCTTAGTTTAAGGGCATAGTTCAAAAAAGAAAGAGGGTGAGGCTGGGGATATGGCCTGGTGGCAAGAGTGCTTGCCTTGTATACATGAGGCCCTGGTTCAATTCTCCAGCACCACATATACAGAAAACCGCCAGAAGTGGCGCTGTGGCTCAAGTGGCAGAGTGCTAGCCTTGAGCAAAAAGAAGCCAGGGACAGTGCTCAGGCACTGAGTCCAAGGCCCAGGACTGGCAAAAAAAAAACAAAGAAAGAGGTAGACGCATTCTTGTGTATGATTGATTTCAAGCATGTGGTACATGTTTAAAAGCTGAAAATGGTGGTTGTGAACACTTCTGGGCATGCCCAGCTTGTGTTGTAAAGATGATAGACACAAATGCTTCTGATACCCTCAGTTTCTCTTTCTCAAAGTTTTTAGTGAAACCTTGACACTTCATTAATGTAGGAGTTTGCTCACTAAGGGCACCCACTTCACCTGTCTACTTACTATACACCATGCACCGAACACTTACCTTCTTTGTAATCCTGGCATCACTTTAGGAGCAATGTCTGTCTATGTTGCTCTAAGTAAAGAACAAAGACCTTAAGGTAAAGAGAACAAAGTGTTGGGAAGAAAATCTCCTTTCTTTTTGGAAAGATGGTTAGGCCTGTGGAAGGTTTGAGTCAGCCCTGAAGTCATGAACAATTGGCAGAGAGCCCTTCTGTGCCTTGTGTCTTTTCAGTGGTAGCACCTGCATCATGAGGCCTCCAATGTCCTGGAGGGTAGCATCAACTGAAAAGTGAGTCACTAGCGGGCTGGGCAGCATTTCCAGGGTTATCAATGGAAAATATTTGAAACGTTAGGTTTTGGTAAACTTAGAGTGGGTGTGCTGATAGATTGAGTGTGTGTGTGTGTGCGTGTGTGTGTGTGTGTGTGTGTGTGTGTGTGTGTGTGTGTGTGTGTTTCCTGGGGTTTAAACTCAGGGCCTGGGTGCTACCCCTGAGTTTTTTTTTATTCAAAGGTAGCATTCTACCACTTGAGCCACAGCTCCACTTCTGCCTTCTTGGTGGTTAATTGAAGATAGGAGTCTCATAGACTTTCCTGACTGGGCTGGCTTCAAATGGAGTTTCTCAGATCTCCACCTCATGAGTAGCTAGGACTATAGACATGAGCACCAGAACCTGGCTAAATGGATACTTTTTAAAGTATCTAAAGAGTAAAGAGTAAACTAAAGAGTAAAGCAATGAAGTGGGATCATTCTCTTGCATATATAATGAGTCCATATCAAGATGCTTACAAGAAGATTGGTGGCAACAGCTTTCCTAAAGCAACAAAAGAAGAGTGGGCACAATACAGAAAACTTCAGTTAAACGTCATTTGTAGATCATTTTATGAAATAAGTCATCCGGTCTTCCCAGTAGTTAACGTGAGTGGTATATCAAGTTAAGCAGTTACAACTTTGTTGTGAATCTTCAAGTAAGTCTTCCTACTACTAGAGAAAGCCTATGTATAGTTTTAAACCCATACTTCATATAATTTCTCACTTCCTTGTGAACCATGGAAAAAGGAACATTTGGTGATTTTTCAGGAAGCTCCTCAAACTGCTTCAGTCAAAGACCTTTATTTATTCTTCTCTGCAAATAAACATGGTTTTCTAAGGCTCTCAGAAGGGCTGATTTTGTCTCTCTTGGCCAAAGTAACCCCACTGTGTGCATTACTTGAGCTCTTGTTTACCTGCCCTTCTGAAACTTTAGTGGTTACTACTGCCAGTTTTTGCAAGGTTAAGATTGGTTTTAACACCCATTGGCCTCAGTAAATTCTGCAAGGCTGAATGGTTCAACAGGGTGAGAACTGATTTCTCAGCAAGTTAGTGTATGACCTAGAGCACATCTCTCTTTTACAGTACTTTAAAACTGTAGTATTAAATGGCTAAATAGGTCTAATATTCTCTAGAACAAAGGCTAGCAATTATCAGGGGCCCAATAATTGCCTGTTGAAAAAATAAATAACTGTTTTCTAGGAAATATTATTTATTTGGGGCAGACAAATGATATATTGATAACAGTGAATGTCATATTTGCTTAAGTTTCATAAAGGCTACACGAAACCACAAGGAATGCTAATTAGTTTTACTTAGAAAAATCCTGTGGCCTTTTCATTTTTTAATTTATTTTTAATTTTTTTACTTTTTATTGTCAAACTGATATACAGAGCGGTCTGTGGCCTTTTTCAATCCTTATTTTCTACCTGATTTTTCAATTCAGAAATCTTGAGCTTACTGTAGAACCTAATCACTGCTTTGCTTAGGAATATTTTACTTCCTCAATTGTTTGGTAAACTTTCAAGGTTCTTAAACTAGTCTGCAGGAAGAAGAAAGCTGATGCTTATATAGTGTGATCTACCAACCTCAAATTCAGGATTAATTTAAGTTTGTGCTATCTTAGGAAGCCTTAACCCCTTTCTCAAATTATCCTGTACAAAACATTCATTTTTGTCACTTTTATGATATACAAAAGGGCAAAAGAGATATTTTCTGAAGATACTAATCATGAGTCAAATAACTTTAGATTAAAAGTATTAATAATGTTGAGTAACAGCAATACACAGGCATTTAATGTCTCCAAAACCAGCTTCAACTGGGTGGCATTATGTCTCCTGTAGATACAAGCATTGCCAAACTTTCTCCTTAAATTACAAGCAAACACACACCAACTCAGTGATTCCCGTTAGTATCAGCTGCATGAAAACCAGCTGGATTTCTTGCAAAAACATTGATTTTGAGCCAAGGTATTAAAATTATGATTTAGTAGCTATTTGTGAGGCCATGTGTGTGCAATAAAAGCTTTTAAATCTCTTCTAGTACAGGTGATTAGATTATAGAAAATCTTTCCTGATACATATCTAAAAGTGCATAGTAAGACATCTATTACCTGCCAGGCACAGTGGTCACATGTGTAATCTCAGCTACTCAGGAGGCGGAGATCAAGAGGCTTGTAGAAGGATTGTGGTCCAAAGCTGGCTTTGGGAAAGGGGGCAGGGAGGCTGAAGATATGGCTCAAGTGGTTCAAATGCTTGTCTGACAAGTCTTTGTGATGTAAAACCTCAGTACCACCAAAAAAGGCAAAGAAAATATATTTATAGATATAGAGCTGAGTTACAGGCACAATCATGAAATATGGGGGTTAAGATGTGATTAGAAAGTCTGACTCCTAGGAATTAAACAAAGTACGAAATGTGGTATGATTAGGTGGCCCATAGTTTGGGTTTTGATAAGCTACATATGGACAGAAGAAGTAAACAAAGCCTAAAGTCTAAAGCAGGTTGGGAGGTCAGATCAAAGTTTGCATGTAAACTTAGAGCCTCTAAGAACCAGTGTGCTCAGTGGGTGTGTCAAAAAACCTTCTATCCCTGAGATGGCATCATTATGTCACCTGTTTTAGCTTTGGCTTGGGATGAAACAAAGAAAAAAATTGTCTTCCCTGGTAACTCCTTAGCACAAATGCATTCTCACCAAAGATTGGGTCTTAAATTCATACTGTGTTATGGGATCCTAAACAAGCCAATCTCTATATTTAATATGAGATGACCTTGGTTGGTGTGGCTTCTAAGTGGTAAGTAGAAGCAAAATGGATTCTCCCTGAAAATATATACTTCAGTCACACCTTCAAAATACAAATGGTTGATATTCCAAGTAAAATGAAATGGTAATTTTACAAAATCCATATACATGAGAATACAAGTGAAAAAATAGCAAAAAATATGTGTACTATATCTCCAAATCTATAGGCCCTGAAATATTCAAATACCAAATACAATATGTAATAATGTACCAATTAGTTTTTTCATCATTGTGGTAGGTACTTGAAAGAAAAAAAAAGAGGAATGATTTCTATTTGCTCAGTTTCAAAGTTTCAGTTTCAGTTTATTGCTGTGTGGCTTCATTGTTCTGAGGCTGTGGTGAAATAAAACATTCTGGAGGAAGGCTGTGGAAGGAAATAGCTCACCTCATGGCAGTGAGGAAGCAGAGCCTGAGTGACAGCCAGGACCAGGGCCAAGTTATGTTCAAAGTCACGCCCTAAGTAACCCTTCTAACCTGCCTCCCCCAAATTGGCTCCACCTTCTCCATTCACCTCCCAAGATTCAGTTCCAATGTGGATTCCATCAGTAGATCAAACCATTGATTAGGTTAGAGACTTCATAGTCTGTGTGTAGGAACACTCACAATAGCACTCGGACGTGTGTTTTCTGCATCCATGTATCTCAATAGAGTCATGGTGACAATCTAGATGAAACATCATGAATAGGAAAAACAATATATTTAGTTGAAAATGCTGTTACAATATATTCTCAACTGGGACAGAACTCACTCTGTCCACTTTGATATGTATTTGGATAAACTAAAATTTTTATTTATTTTTTGGAATTATTTTTTGAAATTGTCATTATAGAGCTGATATACAGAGGGATTACAGTTACATGAATCAGGTAATAAGTAATGAGTACAACTCATTTTAAACCATATCTTCCCTTCCATTATTCTCTCTTGCCTTTTCCCTCCCATCCCAACTCATGAGATATACAGTTCCAGGGTACTAAAACCAGGTACAGTGATATCAGGGGTAAAACCATGGGAAAGAAATACAAAAGAAAAAGGGCATAATTTCACATGGCATGTTGAAGATAACAACAACAATGATATACCACTTGTTTCTATAACTTGGAGTTCATTTTTCTTAGAATCATCTTATGTGTTCATATGGACATGGATAGCTACTGAGCTATTGTGATCTTCTGCTAGGACTAGCCTAGACATGTACTAATTATTCCCAATGAGGGAAACGGTAGTGTCTATGTTTCTTTGGGTCTGGCTCACTTCACTTAGTATGAATTTTTCTAAGTCCTTCCATTTCCTTCTGAATGGGGCAAAGTCATTCTTTCTGATAGAGGCGTAGAATTCTATTGTGAATATGTACCACATTTTCTTGATCCACTCATCTATTGAATGGCATCTGGGTTGGTTCCGTATTTTAGTGATGACAAATTGTACTGCAATGAACATCGTTGTGCTGGTGGCGTTAGTGTGGTCTTGCTTTTAATCTTTTGGGTAGATGCCCAAAAGTGGGGCTGCTGGGCTACAGGGAGCTCTATATTTTACCCCTGATATCACTGTAACTGATATTAGTACCCTGGATAGGGAAGGGAAGGGAAGGGAAGGGGATACTAAAATGGAGAGACACTTCAGAAAATACTTAGGCATTTCCAAGAAAGAATGAAAATAATGATTTAATAATTTAATTCCTAGGACTGTGGGAAACTTGTACTTGAATGTCAGGAAAGTAGTAGAGGAATAGTCATAGATATTATTGCAACAATGATACCAGAAAAAAAAATTCAAAATATCTTAAATGTTCATTAACAAAATAACTAATAAAGTTTGATATAGTAAGAAATAAAATACTAGTGGCAATGTTGCTCAAGTGGTAGAGCACTAGACTTGTGCTGTAGAGCTCAGGGACAGTGCCCAGGCCCAGAGTTCAAGTCCCAGGACTGACAAAAAAAAGGATAAAAAGACAAACCAATGCAACAGCAGCAATACTTACAAAGCTATATGGTGTAAACCAACTGTAAAACTCATGATGGGGAGAGAAATGGGGAGGGGGAGGCAGGGGAAAAATGAGGGAGGAGGTAACAAGTTGAATAAGAAATGTACTCACTGTCTTATGTATGAAACTGTAACCCCTTTGTACATCACTGACAATAAAGAAAAATAAAGATATATAGTTCATTTTCCACATAGTGTCTAGTGAGTATCACTGTTGTATTTTTTCACCCTTACTCCACCTTTTATGTACCCCCCCCCAAATACAAACAATCAAGCTTCTCCTTGACACACTCATATCATGCTGTACTCTCTCATCACAGGCTGAAAGCAACAGGACCCGCTGATGATTGACTGAAACCTAAAACAGTGAGCCAGAATAAACCCCTCTCCTTTTTTAGGTTGGATATCTCAGGTAGTTGGTTATGGAATTAGAAAGCTGACTTCCACAGAGGTGGAGCTCATATACTGCTAATATGAGGGTACAGATCGCTATAGACACTTCAGAAAATACTTAGGCATTTCCAAGAAAGAATGACAATAATGATTTAATAATTTAATTCCTAGGACTGTGGGAAACTTGTACTTGAATGTCAGGAAAGTAGTAGAGGAATAGTCACAGATATTTCCATTGTAACAATGATACCAGCAAAAAAAATTCAAAATATCTTAAATGTTCATTAACAAATAAAGTTTGATATAGTAAGAAATAAAATACTAGTGGCAATGTGGCTCAAGTGGTAGAGCACTAGACTTGTGCTGTAGAGCTCAGGGACAGTGCCCAGGCCCAGAGTTCAAGCCCCAGGACTGACAAAAAAACAAAAAAAAAAAGGAAGGAAAAAGAAATATAACAGTACGTACTAGAAGTGAATGATATACGTGTGTGTGTGGGGTGTGTGTGTGGGTGTGTGGGTGTGTGTTTATCACTGTGGGATGGTTATAAAAACGTATAATGTTCAGCATATATACTCTATGCTTCTATATAAGTTAAAAAACAAGTAAAACTAAAGGGTGAACGTAAATAGTACAGAAATAGACAGAGATACAAGAAATAGAAATATAGGTGGTGGTAAATCTGATCACAGTGAAGTTCTTCCTTTTATACAATTACTTTGTACTAAAAATTTCGAAATAACCAAAAGTAAGTAATTTATTTTAAGGACACAAACACATACTCATAAGACCACACTCACAAAAGGAAAGGAATGATTACAAAACTTCAAGACAGCTACTCTGGTGAGATAGGAAAGAGATATGTTGGGAAAGAGTACACAGGGTGTTTTATTCTATATTCCGAGCTCATTTATTTCTAAATAGGTAAATATTCAATATAAAAATCCTTTTCAAAACAAAGTTGGTGTCGAGTAGTCATATTTGACATCTGGTAATTGGCAATGGATAGTTTCACTTAAATCTGTGATAGAAAATAGCTCTTGCTTTAAATACAGCCTGAAGTCTTGCAAGATACTTGGTTGTTGTTTTGTTTTTCCACTTAAGGGGATAAGATCTATGACAGTTACAGGAATGTTACATATTTCCTTAATGTCAAGCTTTTTGTTTTATTAATAAGCTTTTCCTGCTACCCATTTAAAAATAACTAACATTTTACCTCTAAAAATGGAGCAGATTCAGTACTATAAAGAATCAGGACCCCAGCTAATTCAAAATAGGCAACGCTTTACACCAAGAATTGAGTAAGTATAATTAGCCCTTCTAGAAAGATCTGTTTCTTTTCTTTTACATAACAGGGACATTTGCTTCTCTGACCAGTTACTTCTTTAAATGAACCAAGTCAACTACTGGGAGAGAATATGAAGCAAATTAAGGTCACATTCTCTTGAAAGAAATTTGATTTTATTCTTTTTAATTATAGTCTTATTATTTTTAAGTAATTGTACAAAGGGGTTACAATTGAAATTGTCAATTTATGAGCACAATGGCTCTTGAACAGTATCACCTCTTTTATCATTTTCTCCTATTCCTCCCAACCCATGCATCTGGCTAATTCTCCTAGTTTCATAGGATATACATTGAAGCTTTAATTTACTCTTTTTCTCCTAAAGTTTTAATATTTTTAGTTTATACAATGGATGGATAATAGATTAAAAGCAAATCATAAAGTGTTCTTATGTAATCTAAACACAGGAGCTACACATACTGTAAAGGCTTTAAGAAGGACTAGACAATGAACCTTACATAGACTGAACAAAGGGTTGGGCATTGGACTTTGACAGATAAGGAAGTGGTTTAGACTTCTGGAGGTGGGAGGGCAGGATTGTCTTGTTATACACATAAAGTCTGCAGGTAACAGCCACCTGTGGTCATCTCTGTCTGGGCCAAGTATGAGTCCTTGGATCTGTTGTTCCGGTGTCCCCTCCTAGAAAGAAAGAGGGGTATCAGATAGCAAGTGCTATTTACCGTGACTGCTTATGTCACTCATGTATTTTTTTTTATTCATAGCTATTTCTATGTTTGCAGAGGTCTGGCAATTTTCAGAATAACGAAGCCAAGGTATGCCAAAGAAATATATTTGAGGCTGTCTCTCTTACTCTCTCCTACCCTCACGCTGGAGTTTTAAAATATGTGTTAAAATTTGAAGTCATTTTTCGTGGTGGCATAATTTTAATTGTAGTACTACATAAGTTATAACTTATTATAAACATATTTGCATGAATTTTTGGACCTGGGTTTTAAGTCATTTTCAGTTGGAATTACAGTGTATACAAATGATCTTAATTACGTTGAAGCTCTGAAGTTAACAAGGGTTAAAAATTGAAAGCATCAAGCTTATAGTCCTGCTCACTTTCTCATACCATATTTGCTTTCTTTAGTTTGTTAGCTTGGGGAATACAACTTCTTGTTGATGGGATGTGTGTTAAAGACAGGATCTTACTATGTTGTCAAGGCTGGCCTCAAACTCATGATCCTCCTGCTTAAGTCTTCCAACTGCTGGCATTACAGATGTGTGTCACCGTGCTAACAGAAAATGACACAATTTGAGAAGGATTTTTTTTTTTGTTGGAAGTAAGAGAAAATGTAATAACACAAATTCAAGCCATGTGTCTTTGTAAGTGCAGAACAGAGGACGGTACTGCTCATGTTTGCTTAAAAGCTCAAAACAATTAAATCCATTCCCACTCTTTCCTCATGAACATATAGATGTGGCAGCTTACCATATCTTTATTTAAGATAAAATGAAGAAAAAATAACAGAAATCAACACATCTTTGTGCCCAGAATTTTTTAATGTCAGTGTCTCCCATGGAAAGAGAGGCTGAGACTTTATTTTGTTTTGTTTTGTCTGCTTCCTTATCTCTGCCGTAGAGATAGCCACAGGAGAACAGGGTTGGTTGTGCGTGACTCAGCCTATAGTCTGTGCCACAAGAAATCTGTAGCGCAAGCAGAGGATCACAAGAGCCCAATAGCTATACCCTTATGAACACATAAGATGATGCTAAGTGAAATGAACTCCATGTTATGGAAATGATTGTTATATCACTGTTGTAACTACTTTCAACATGCTATGTGTAACCATAGCTTCTATTATTGATGATCTTCTTGTATCCCATTCCTGTGGTGTACCTGCTCTATCTTTGTATCTTATCTGAGTATATTGGAAACCGTGTATGCAGGTATTAGAACTAGGAAACTGAAAGGGAATACCAAAATCGGGAGACACAGGGTAAAAAAGACAAATGACTACAAAAGCAATACTTGTGAAACTGTTTGTTATAAATGAACTGAACAACTCATGGGCAGGGGAGAAAAGGGAAAGGGGGGGGGAATGAGGGAGGAGGTAACAAACAGTACAAGAAATGTATCCAATGCCTAACGTATGAAACTGTAACCTCTCTGTATATCAGTTTGACAATAATTTTTTTTTAAAATAATAAAGATAATCAGTTAATTGTATAAAAAAAGAAATCTGTAGCTCAGCCCAGAAGCTGATGTTGAAAGTTTTGATTAGTCAAACTCTGCATAGCCATTTCATTTACCAGCTTAAGAAACTTCGTTGTAATCCCTTTTTGTATGGATTGTTCCACCAGTGGACTATACGTAATTGCTGGGAGTTTGTCTATTAATTACAACGGAGATTATGAGAGAAGTTAACAGCAACCACATTAACAAGATTCCTCAGTGGTCTGTGATGGGTTTTCTATAGGTAGAGTAGTTTGTCTTGCTCCTGGGGACTCCCAGCTTTGCCTTTTGCTTTTATGTAGCATCAGGTAACTTGAGGCTCAAAGAGTCAAAGCAGGGTTCACATACTAAGGACTACGGAACATTTTCTTAACACTTATTAAGACATAACTATAAAGAATGATTATAACTCTTTTAATACACACTTAGGTAAACCTCCAGGACAACTGTAAAACAGTGGCTAGCAGGCTTTATCTGTACAGTGCCACATAGTACCTATTTTAAGTTTTGAGGACAATGTTACCTTTCTGTATTAACAAATAAACTCTGTTACTACAGAGAGAATCCAGCAGTAATGAGCAAGACTGTGATCCAGAAAAATTTTATTTACAAAAATAGACAGAGAGGGTTTGGTACTTGGGCTACAATTTACCTACTTTTGCACTAGAGAGGTACTATAATATAATAATCACAATATAAAGTGATAGTCAAAATTTTACAATATTTATTATGTGCAAGCCTTTCAGATATTATTCCATTTTATAATAATAATTCTGTGTGGCAGATGATATTATTAATTCGTTTAATTAATAAGGAAACAATCACAGGAAGTTTGTCTTATCCAAGTTTTCTGATTAATGTAATTGTACTGAAATTTCAAACCCCAAATCTGACCTCACTTCGTGCAGCTACTAAGATGATGTTGAAATGTCTTTCGTAGAAAATTAGTATTTCATAATCTATCCATCCAACCTTGGGTCTACCTGTTCACTCATTCATCTATGTTAACAAATACTCATTTATTGCTTTAGGAAATACAACCCACCAGTGAACAAGAGTGATTCCTGTCTCCATAGGGCCTGCTAACTAGTAAGTAGAGATAAATAGATAAACCAGTGTGCCAGTAAATAATGGCAATCATTGCAGGAAATGAGGTTGGTAAGCCCAGTTGATGGGAGCATGACTGATTGGATAGTGAAGGTCTCTACAAGGAGGTATGGCTTGATTTGAGACATAAATAATCAGTGAACACTATGTTCTGACAGAGAGAAACACTGGTGCAATGCCCCAGATGAATGAATGTAGCCTTAAGGTGCACAATAGAGTACAGGGTCATACAAATGTGCAATGAGAGGGAGGATAGAAACCTATTGAGTCAAGAGGCTCAACATGTGGTGTCTTCTAGAAAAAGGTGAAGATTAAATGGGGACAGGACATGGTTTTCAGTCTTATGTAAGTCTCTGAGCTTCTCTGAGTAGATGATAGGACGGCACAGAGAAGCAGCACAGGGCCTTTCTGGATGCTAATGCGTAAGTCCAAATGAGAGTAGACAATAGAGTATCTAGGAGTGAGAAGGTAAGTATGAATTTAAGAATTTCATTCTGTAGGTAGAACTGGTAGAAAGATTTGATTTGGGCAAGAAAAAATAGGTGATCTGGTGTTGGGGATTCATCTTGGCCTTAAGGGGGGAAGGGCGAGGAGAGCGCTCCCAAGATGCCGCCCTTCCCCCAGCCCTAGGGCAGTGTGGAAGTGAGCCACACCTATCTCCTTCTGGGTCCGGAACCAGAAGGGGTAGCTTTGGGACCATCCCCCACCTTGCGCCAGCGAGCACCTGTGCTCCCTTTTTGCGCGGGCTTTGCCCACAGGGCGGTACTATGGGAAGTGACGTTAGCCCATGAGGGAGGTCCTTGGGAGCTGCTCTTGGATGGACAAGCTCGCCAGCCTATCGCCAGCTCATGCTCAATCCTCGTCATCACTACTATATTACTGTGAGTCCCTCCGATTAAATTGGATTGCTCTCCGAAGCATCTCGGAGATCTGTCTGCGCCTGGCTTCCTTGGTGGGTAAGGAGGGAGGAAAAGGGGATCTCGTTCGGCCACATGCACCTTAGGCTAGCCCATGTCCCTTTGTTCCACCTTGGCCGCCTGCTGGTCGGGTGCCCAGGGGAGAGGGTGAAAAGGGGAGCACTGATAAGGGAGTAAGCTTAGCATCTCCGCACCAGGGGAGGTAAATCTAGCCCGGCAATCTGGGACAATACCTAAGTTTGGGCTTGAACATAGTGTCACAGAAGTGGAGAAGTCAAAGCAAAGAAGGTTTAGGAGGATAAGGGCAGTCAGGAGGTCTTGGAAAGTTAGTTTTGCATGACTCTTAGATATCCAGCTGGCAATGTCAGGTAGACAAACACATGAGCCTGAATTACAGGGAAGATGTTGCAACTGAGATGAAAACATAAGTCTTACTTGCATTTAGACAACTGTATCACTGATGGTGTTTTTTCCTTCCTGCTCCAGGAGTACCAACCAATGGTGTTTGTTACTACACGTAAGAAATGGCCCAGGCATGCGTAGGCTTCTGGATTATTTCAGCCAACACTTCAATGAGGTCTTTGAAGTCCCACGTGTTTTCTTCTTTTTATTATACAGAAGGGAGAAAGAAGAAAAGAGGAAGAGTGAGAAAGTGAAGGGAAAGAGGGGACAGAGAGAGGAAGGAAGAGGAGAAGGAAAATGAGAGAAAAGCTAACCCTGGTCCCTTTTAAAGAAAAAGTTTCTTTACCATAAGTTCCCAGCAAGTCTTTGTTCCATATTATTAGTCCCAATTGGCGTTGTTCATAGAATTTCTACTATTGAGTTAGACAAAGTGCCTGAGAAATCAATGTCCATTGCTTAAATGCAGGAAATCACATTGGGAAAAGAGTTCAAGATGAATGGAAGGGAGCTGAGATCTATACCCTGCACCAGAACCTCTACCTGAGAAGTAAGGGCAGACAGTAAAGTAGAAAGGTGTTTGTGGGAGAGGCAGTAAGGGCATAAGTAAGCCGGAGTATGGTCACATCACAAAAGTGAAAGAAAAAAGAGAAGTTAGCTGTGCAAAGCATTGTTGAGGAAAAATGAGACAGAGAAGTGAGTAGATTTCTGTTAGGTACACTCATTCTGCATTGGATTATGCTAGAAACAGGGTGTTAAATCCAAAGGCTCAAAATCGCCATAGGAATGCTATTGTCTCTGGAAGAAGGATATGGAATGACCGGAGCTTATGGTTCTTTGTTCCATTTACTAATTATGATTGATAATCCTAAGAGATAGCATTTCTCCATAACTGGCCTTATTGTGCAGGTAAAATGTATCCCTCTCACACATCAATATCTAATTATGGCAATTGAGCATGCTATAAGCAAGGAAAAAGCAAAATGAATATTAAAATAATAAGATAGGATCTCTTTATCCTCTTGCTTGTATTTCTGCTTCTAGAATTCTGTTTTATATGTCGATGCCTGAGTAGAGCCCAGCTGTGCAGAGCACAGGCAGGTCAAACTCTACCCGTGAGTACTCATGTGAAATTTGTATGGATGTCAATGACAGCCTTATATTTCATTATGCTAGGAAATAAAATCACAGATGCATGATGGGTAGATAAATGCTGTAATGCTGAGTCTTCAAAATCTCTGAATCAAGCCAAGGGTGAGAGACAGTCAGCAGTCATGTATGTAGCTGAAGAAGGATGCCAAAAGGGAAGGTAATAAGGAGGGATGATAATAAAGCAAATTTTATAGCATGTTTGGGCTTCCTTGAACTTGTTTGTTTTAAAAGTATTTTTCTCTGATCAAGATATATTGTACTCATAAACCGACATGTTGAATTGAAACTCCTCCCCCCTTGTATAACTACTTAAAGATAATTTTTAAGGCCTATTTCTCCCTCAAAAATCTGAATACCTTCAGTAAAGGATCTGCTTTACTTTTGTAATCTCATAGCTTAAATGGAGGGCTGTGTCTGTACAAATGTGAAGTAAATGTAAGAAGGAAAAACAGAGGAAAAAGGTGAGGTGGAATAAGATAATCAACAATGGGCTGCAGTTGCATAGAGGAAACTCATAATTGTGTGTCCTTGAAGCTATTAGTTAGTCTGTAAAACCTGCTTTTCATGGCATGTAGAAAAGTAAGAAGTTTTCTAAAAGATCCCAAATTCCCTCAAGTTGGTGGTTCACATAGCCAGTTGCTCAAATAGGCCTGATTTTGCTCTTCAGGGCACACTTGTCAACATCTGGAAGCATTTTGGAATGTCACAACTTAAGTGTGTGTAGGGTGGTGCTTTTGACATTTAGTTGGTAGAAACCAGGAATGCTACCGTAACTAACACCTGGCAATATGTAACATAGTGCCTGCAACAAAGGATTATCCAGCTTCCAAAATGTTAATAGTGATCAAACTGAGAACCTTTTGTTCTAACCCATGTTGGTACAGTTTTCAGAGTAATAATTATATATTTACTTCCCACTGCTTTATAGGAAAACCTGTAGTTACCCAGGAAAGAATACCCGAACCAGAGCAGAACCAATTCTAGATTCCAGGTCATGTGGCGCTTTGAAAAATAGATCAGGAAGGCTGGAGGAGGTGGTGTATGCATGTCATCCCTATGTTTGGAAGATAGAGGCAGAAGGATAGTGAGTTTGAGGCCAGCCTGAGAAAAGTTAGAGAGACTCTATCTTCAAAACAAAATAAAATAAAAAAAGTTCTGGGAGTGTTCTTCAAGTGATAATATAAACAAGGTCCTGGGTTCAATTTTCTATACTGCACAAAAAAGTCTATGTGGTTTGTTTTTTTAATAGATAGTTTATAAATACCTTAGTTATAAATAAATTGAGCTTTGTCCATTTATATATATTTCTTTGCCTAGAAACATCATCATTATTTACAAAAGGGCCTGAGTTGCACACTCCGAGAAGGCATAGAAAAGACAATAAGGTGTGTAATGAAATAGGCTTTGTTTTGCCTCTCTCTAAAGCTGCTGTGTCCACTAAAGTTTCTTGCTTGCAAATTATTAATAGACTGATGTCCAGTGAGCCAAAGGATGCTGAATACAGGCTCTGCAGAGCAGCAAACAGTGAAGAGATCCCCAGAATCAGGCAGGGAGTGTGTGGATTGTTGTAAATCTGGCAGACTTCTGTGTACCCACATCTGCGTTCAAAGTTGTGATATCTCTCATTACAATTTCAAATGATGAGCTTGTTTTATAATGCACATAAATTGCCTTCAATAGACTTGGTGATTGAACATAGTAAATATTTTTCTGTGGTACTAAAAATAGTAAGAACTCTGGAAAGCAGTTCCCTTCCCTGTTCTGTAAAGGCTCATTTTCTTACAGCAAATTGGCTCTTTTTAAATAATTTTCATTTATTTGTATTTTTTTTAATTGGCTCCTGAATATGGTCCCTTGTCCATATCTTTATCACTGCCTTGTTTAGCATCTCCTGAAGGAGACAGTACGCTGACAGGGCCTGTTCAAATGCCCCTGCCCTGAGAGAGGCTACCCTTCTCTGCTTGTCTATGGGGTGTTCGGGAAGGAATGCCATTGGAAAAGGCTGCCTGTTTTGGGAGAGGATGGCCTTTTCCAGCAGGCTGCCTTGTCCTGAGCCTGGGCTGCGGCACCTCTGTGCCTTCTGGAAAACAAATAGTTTTCAGTTTCTAGACATTCTCTGGTGCCTGCCTCCCATCCCCAGAGTAGCTGCTCATGCAAATTATGCGTGCCAAAGGTTGTCTTTTTCTGTCTCATGTTCTCAGTGAGTTCTCATCTTTCTCCAGCAGAGTTGGTGTAAGACTGAAAGGTCCCACCATCCAGACCCCAAAAATGCATTCCTATAATACAGACAGCTCAGTGGGGATGGTGAGAACTTGTATTAAAAATATGTTTCTATTCTTGTAATGCCAAGTCTTGTTTTCTATAGCAGCACTGACAAAAAAAGCATATTTTCGAGTTCATATTAAGAACAAATGGGTCAAAACTGGGAAATAAAAATATACAGCCCAGGATAAAGTTCATAAGATATCCAGAATGTCAGCCCTCCGACATTTCACAGTAAGGTCATTCCCCATTTTCAGAATTCTGATATGCTTCAATTGTGCCTTATAGGTTCACAAATATGAAGTAATTGGACAGGAAGAATGGACAGTGCCAAAACACAGCTCAGGAGAGGAACAGCAGCTCTACCTAAGAGTGTATCACTTCCTTTGACTTCCCATGCTCTCTGGTGTTCAGTCCTTCCCAATGAATGGGGAAGTGTGATCTGTTCCACCACACCTCCCATTTTTTGTATTTGGATACCCTCAACTGTTGTTTAGAAATGAACGGGGAGATGCTTTTGAAGTCTTAGAGAATTTGGAGCAGCAGTCAACCCCCTTTAGCATTACTTGGATTTGAACTCAAGATTCTGTGCTTGCTAGGCAGGTACTCTACCATTTGGACCATTGCTCCAGACCTTTTAGGCTTTATTTTTCAAATAGTGACTCCTCTGTTTTGGCCAGGCAGATCATCTGATCTTCCTTCCTGTGCCTCCTATGTAGCTTAGATTACAGGTGTGTACTACCATACTCACAGAAGCAGGGAAAGGACAGCTCTAAGGTGTGCCTCCCTCTACTGTTATTACGGTGCCAGCTGGAAAGGGTTGACTTCAAACAGGTTGCTTAGCAAGTGAAGGCAGTTCTTACCATGGAGGCTGCTGCTTGGCAAGGAGAGAAGGAGAATTGGTGAATCCATCATCCTGTTTGCTGTGGGTCTGCCAACAGGATGATAGATTCAGGAACAGGTTAGAGGCAGTGAAGAGGCTGCGGTTGAGTGGGAGTGGACCCTCCTTGGAGCCTCTTCCCTGGAACTAAATGAGCAGCTGGAATAGGTGACAGAGACTATCAAAGTCATTTGGGGAAATAGGGCTCTTATCAATACATTCACAAGTAAAGTCATTATTCCAGCTGCTAAGAAAATAACATCCATGTAATTGTCTCGTATTTTCTGGTAACTATGCAACATACTTCATGGTATGTTTACATTTTACAACCTTGTATAATGTTAAATTAAGACCCCAGACCTAATAACTAAGTGAAAATGAGATTTTCAGGCGTGACTGTGAGGAATTCAAATGAAGAGACACATCAAGAAAAGGGAAGGGATGAAACGTACTCTACCCTAGGGGGCACGGCTCTACATTGTTACTTACCAGTTCCTACTCTACCCTAGGGCACGGCTCTACATTGTTACTTACCAGTTCAGTTGAGAATGATACAAAAGGACTGCAAATTGTAGCCAAAAGAGTTTTCTCTCACCCCATATGTAAAAAAAAAAAAAAAAAAAAAAAGATTAAAATATACTGTTCTTGCCAGGCACTGGTGACTCATGCCAGTAATTCTAACTACTCAGGAGGCTGGGATCAAAAGATCATAATTTGAAGGCAGACAGGGAAAAAAGTCCATGTGACTCTCATGTCCAATTAACTCCCCCCCCCCCCCCTAAAGTCAGAAGCTACCCTTAAGCAAAAAAGCTCAGGGATAGCTCTCAGGCCTTGTGGCCCTGAGTTTAAGCCACAGGACCAGCCCCCCCCGCCCCGCCCCCCACAAATGGGCATTTCCCAAACCCAATCCAACCAAAACAATGAAGAAAGTAGCTCTAACATCTACTAGCCAAAAATGTACTATCAGTAAAGAGTAGAATCCAACGGAGGTTTTAAGAAGAAAAGAGATGCAAATGGCTGCATTATCAAGGACAGTGAGGCCAAAGGAGGTTAGGATACAGGAATGTCAGTAGGGATATTAATAAAAAGGCTCTCAGTTGCCCATAAAAAGAAGGCATGGCCTCAGAAAAGTGGCTAAAGGACTAGAACAGTTTTAAGTAAATGGAGAAATGAACTTGCCGTAATGGTATGGAGAGAGGACTTATGGATTGGGCCTTCCAGGGCTTGAACAGAAGAAGGGAGAGCAAGGAAAGGAGAGAGCCAGGATGGAGGAAGACTGACTTGAAGGAAGGTTTTTATTAATTAAAAATGAGAAGTATTAATTATCAGTGAGAAAATGTATGGGCTAGAAGGAAAGAGCTTTTGAAAACAAAGGTTAAAATATAGGAAGCAAAAGCATGGGAAAGATAAAGTTGATGTTTAGGACAAGAATGACTCGTTTTGGGTGGTGAATATGATTGGAAGAAGTGGAACTTGGGTAAATTTGGTGATGGTGATGGGTTAAAGAGGATGTTGGAGATTTGGGCCCTATAGCCTTGATTTTTCTTTGAAGTCAGAGACGAGCTTACCTCTTAAAAATGCCAAATCGACAGATAATGGAGTCTAAGATAGGAATATAATATTGAAACAGACGCTTTGTGAAATGCAGGGGAAAGTTCACCAGCTCAGGCCAAGGTATTGGTTTAGTAGCGCTTGGAAGCCATAATCTTGTAGTAATAACAGTTCTTATGTGGCTTGGCATGACCTTTTCTAATAGTGATGTGTGGTCCTGGAAGAAGAAAAGAGAAGGCAGAAAGATGGTCTGTGGATGAAGATATTTGAAGGACAGGTACGGGAAGAAAAAGTTAGATGGATAAGGAAAGGGAAATGTGAGCTAGTGGACAGTTGAAATAATAGGCTTCTTTGTGGAAGAAGGAAACAAAATTAGGAGGGGAGAAGAGAGAAATCCAGACAAATGTCATGGGAAAGAACCCTAAAAGCACAGGTTTTCAGAGTGGGGAGGGAGGGGACTATGGGATGGTATTTTCTGGTGAGAAAGTAAATTTTAGAGTTTAAGATTTTAGAAATGAAAAAAATCATGGCCAACAGAAAGGATTAGTCATGTGGTTTCAAAAAGAGGCAAAAAGTTGCTTTCATCATAACTTATTTTGAAAAAAACAACAAGATGCAACCTGTTTGGAGAGGGACCATCCAGATCTTGGGTTACAGACTATGTGCTTGTTTAATTTTGTGTATACATATTTAAATAAAGGCAGTTTTACAGTCTAGCTTTCCATTTTTAATGGCAAATTAGTCCCTGGGAGCTAGATAGTAGAGTCAAAAGACCACTGATGTGAAAGCTGCTCCTCATAATGCATTCTCCCTCCAGGACTCCAACTGAGAACTTAGTAACGATGTGGTCAATACTAAAGAAAACGTGAGAGCAAGACGTTCCCAGACACAGAAGCTGCGGATTCTGTTTGCTGACACACTGCTCCTTTCCTTAGCCTTTTCTGTGGGAGATGGGGGACTTACACTAGCTAGACAGGCACCCTACCACTAGCCTTTTGTTGTTATTTTCTGAGAGAGGGCCTCTCTTCTGCTGAGAAAATCACCTTGACTGTGATCTGCCCATTTTATGCTTCCTGTCATAGCTAGCATGGCAGAAATGTGCCACTACTTCCAAGCCTTTTCTATTTAAATGAGGTTTTATGGACTTTTCTGTACAGGATGGCCTAAAACCATGATTCTCCTGATCTCGGCCTCTCACATAGCTAAGGTTATCAGTGTGACCCACAAGCACCTGGCTCTTTAACCTTGCTTCACATATCAAAGACTCTTTACATCAAGGCTTTGGTTTTCATCTGCCATAAACTTTATTGATTATTTATAATTAATAGGCATTACATATTAATATATAAATGTATATTTTATTTTATTTTTATTTTTATTTATTTAAAAATTTTTTGGCCAGTCCTGGGACCTGGGCTCAGGGCCTGAGCACTGTCCCTGGCTTCTTTTTGCTCAAGGCTAACACTCTGCCACTTGAGCCACAGGCCCCTTCTGGCCATTTTTTGTATATGTGGTGCTGGGGAATTGAACCCAGGGCCTCATGTATACGAGGCAAGCACTCTTGCCACTAGGCCATATCCCCAGCATAAATGTATATTTTAAAGTATGTATATACACATATATGTACATGTATATTTGTATATCTTTGTATGTCCTGGGGTATGAGTAGTAGTGGGAGGGGGCAGATGAATCAAGAGGGGGAATGTTGTGAGCCTATTCTCTTCAGGAAAGAAAGGTGAATGAATGTAGTCAGAAGAATGTATCTATGTGTATGAAACTCAATGACCGTGGCTGAGGAAGGGGAAAGAAGGAGGAGGGAGAACAATGCAGGAAGTGACTCTAATCAAGGTCATTAAGATGAAACACCTTTGAACAACTAACTGATGCTAAAAGGAAAAAGAAAAGCAATTTGTGAGATTCCGTCTCAACCCATGGCTGGGTGCAGTGTCAGGCTCCTATTTTCCCAGATGTAGGAGAAGCACCTTAGCTGGGTGCATGGTTGAGCACCTGTCTTCCCCAGTGACAGAGGATGCACAAGGAGGACTAGGAAGGCTGAAGCCAGGCCCAGTCATAAAGAGAGACCCTGCCTTGGAAATAATCAACATAAAAAGGGGCTGGAAACATGACTGAAAGCACAGAGCACCTGCCTAGCAGGTATGAAGCCCTGAGTTCAATCCTTAATACTGCTAGAATAGATAAGTGCCAAATATTTCTGTCATGAGAAGGAGATTATCAGAGAACTGTCTCCCTTCATCCTTATTTTGAGTCTCCTGTATAAAGGCTTTAGGTGAACTGAACTGCAGAAATCATACTGCTTTTGATTCAAGGTTGTTTTGCTAAACAACAGCTGAGTGTCCTTTTCAATCAGTTTTTCTGTGGGGGAAATGTGTTTTCAGGCTCTACTCATCACATCCTATAATGGCGTGCTTCAGGAGACCCTGCAAGAGACTTTGCTCTGGGGCCTTAGTACCAGGAAAAACCACACCTCTGTAGGAAAGTTGGTTTCTTCCTCTTAAGGCTATCATACATCTTATAACATTATGATTTTTCCTCTTTGTTTCAGTGGTTAGGTAGAGCTAAATTTTGGATACAGTTCCAAGAAATATAATGCTACTTATACCCTTTGCTTTATTATATTCCTATCTGCTCTTTTCTTTTACACCAACTTATTCAAGGATTGTATACCTTTTTGGGAATTATGCAGGAAGAACTAACTAAAATTTATGTATAATGGGAAAAGCTGATCATACAAAGCCTCAAAAGTTTGCAAGTAAAATAGTCACAATACAACTGCAGATACTCACAGAAAATGTGAGTGACGAGCTCACGACAGAGGAACCCATAAAGGGAACTGGCCCAGGTCAAAGTTCACACGTTACAAAGAATGTCAGCTGTGCAGATTTGGGTCATAATTTTGGGTCAGTGCAGTGGCTAGAATTCATGTTCCTGGACTGTGCTCGTAAGGACCTTAGTTCTTATTTCAAGGATTCCATGGTCAAATATGTTTGGAACACTCAAAGAGTATGGTTAGCTTTTTTCAGACCTTAACTACAGGATTTCCAGAAGTTCTCAAGAACAGTGCAGGCTTTCCAAGTTTACTTTATCGTTTATTTTTTTCTGAAACTTCTCCAGTAGCTAATCTTCTTTGAGAAATTCTAATGCAGAATAATGCCTTTACGATGGTGATTATTATTAGAAAGGATTTTCTATTTCCTCTTAAAACATATAGGGTGAAGGATTAGACATTTACTGCCAGTATTTTTAATGTCTAATTTGAAAATTTGAAGCAACAGTATACTAAGAGCAAAAGCAATAAAAGTCGGCATAAGCTATGCATGGTTTTTTGTAGATTTATTTAGTGGAGTCTTTTATACTTAGATTATTCCTCCTTAAATTAATATAGAAGGTCCTTAACTGTAAGATAATGTGAAATTGAGTTGGAATCCTTGGTAACTAGCAGATTTTGATGAAGTAGTAGTGTTTTGGGAAGGCAAAGTAGTTAAGTAGTTAAGAAGGACATGAAGTTTCAGTTTATGATTCTTTTACTCAGTAGATACGTGACTTACTAAATCTATGACCTTAGGAAAGCTACCTAAATTCTAGAAGCATAGTTTCCTTGCCTGTCACATGAGAATTATACCTACCTCACAGTCATGTGAAGATTAAATGAACTCATGTATATAGTTTATATGTGTGTATATATATGTGCCTAGTGATTACTCCATGATTTTTCATGTAGTTAAGTGCCTAAGTATCTTTAGTCATTAATCATTTGTTGAACATCTGTGAAGAAATGGGAACTGTGTTGTATATGATGATAAAAGTATGGCATCATCTTCAATGACATAACTATGTAGCTAAGTAGACATGTAGCAGACCATTATGTAAATGTGTGAAGTGAAGTGTTTATGGATTAATTTGAATGTTGTTTTAATGATAAGCACATGAATATGAACAGTGGAGTTACAGAAGACAGGATTCTTGGTCTGTGGGAGACAGGGTACAAAGGAGGTTTGCATGTAGCTTCCTAGCAGATGCTATTACAGTGGAAATAAGTTTGAAAAGATGAGTCGGTGTTTGCCAAAGAGAGAACAGTGAGCCCCAGGGTGATGTCCAAAGGGATCCCCAAAAGATTCATGAGTGTGAGCTAAAAGTGAATTCAGAAAGCTGACCAAGGCTATGATTTACACAAAACAAAACAAGGCAGCAGAGGGTGGCAGTGACTAACTCATGGAACATCTTAAATCTTAAAGCAGTGGGGAAACAGTGTGGCATTTACACAATGGAACAATGGTATCAGATGTTAGTTCAGTACTATTCCAAGTACAGGCTAGGTGGTGTGTGTGTGTGTGTGTGTGTGTGTGTGTGTGTGTGTGTGTGTGTGTGTGTGTTAAGTTTTACATGAGAAACATTAGAAATATAAATTCTTACACCCTACTCAGAGCTGCTGAGTCAGCCTCTGGGAATGAGGCCTTACAAGTCTTCTAGGTGATTTCTTTGGTAATGTGGAAGCTGCAGAAATACTGTTAGGCTGATCACTTTCTGGATTTATAGAGGTTAGACTGGACACTCTCCACTTAGGGAGAGTGATACATACAGAGCCACTTACTCACCAAGAATGATGGCAGACTCTGAGCTAAATGGGCCAAAAGAAAGAAAGAAAGAGGAGGAGACAAAATTATAGAACCATAATAATATGTACCCATGGAGCCCTGGTTATCACCTGGATGTTATATTAGGAAAAGAAGATTCATGGATGGCTCTCAGCATTCATGCTTTATCAGTAGGATATGGTATTTCATCTGTTAATATAAGGAATATATGGAGAGTGAAAAATGCTTTTATTTCCAATGAAGGGGCTAAGTTATAATGAGTTATTTTCTAATATCTCGGAAATGCTCATGGGGCATTCAAACAAAGCTGTTTCATTATTGGCAGTTGGACTTTCGGTGTCAGTTGTTAGGGCTGAAGTCCTGACTAGTGTTATGGATTGAGGAGTCAGGAACACCCAGAGTGATAACAAACCAGCAGGAATGATAAAACTGGAAAAAGAAGCAAATATAGAAATTTAGGCAACCACCAGATATTTGGGTAGGCCAAAATTTCCACCAAAATATGTATCTCCCTGATCTCATCTTACACCATTTCCTCTGCTCTGTCTACACACCAGACAAACAAAATTATTTGAGGTTCTCTAAATGTTCATGCTATTAGAAAAATGCTTGGCCCGTCACAGGCTCTTTCCTCTGCCAGGAACATTCCCTGCTTCGTTCCCATGTTCAACTCTTTACCCCTAGCGAACCCTTACTGATCTTTGAAGACATACTTTAATGCATCCCTCCCTCCTCCCCCCCACCCCACACCACCCCGTACCCCCAGAAAAGTTTCCCTTCTCCTTACTGCTTTGGAACCAATAAAATGGAATGTTTGCCCCTGGGCCCCCTTTTTGCTGAGGCACTGAGGGTTGGGGCCATGTGTGGCTCAGCTTTCCACGCCTTGCCCTGTCAGGTGCTTCATACATACCACCTGCATGATGACTAATTGGTCATTGTCAAAACAGGAGATGGCAGGAAGCAGGAGAGCAAGGAGGGAGTGGTGACATGGAAAACACTGGATGAGGATTCTAGAAAGCAATGGCCAGTGATATGAAAAGCTACCAAGCAATCATAGACGATAAAGACTTAAAATCCCTATTGCACTTGGTAATTAGGCCAATGAAATCTTTTGTTTTCTTACAGTAGAACTTACATTGTGGAGTTAAAGAATAGCTAAGAGAGAGCAGAATTTTACATGAGGAACTGGCTATAATTGAATGAGTGGAAGAAGATGTGGGTCAAGAGAAAGCTCATTGAAATGCATGGTTTGGCACACATGCGCTGCTGAATAGGGCGTGGTCCAATCAGGAATCTAAAATGAATGAGGAGAGTACTGGACAAGTTGCCATCTTACAGGGAGAGGATGGAGCTTCGTGAAGAAAGATTTGTCTTAAACCTTAATAGAGGAAGGAGAAGCAGGTCAAAAGTAAGTAGGTTTAAAGTAGTCAGAAGAAATTTAGGCAATTTGGGATTTACAGCTTAGTTTTCTCAGTGCAATAAGGGTCAAGATTAGTTTGAAACTTTGCAGGGCAAGTATGTGTGTGTGTGTGCATGTGTGTATATATGTCTGGCTGTGCTTGAGTGTTTATGCATGCATAAGTGCTTGCATGGGTTTGTGCAGGCAATAGTTTAGACAGAGAAAATGATCTGGAAGGTGTACTTGTGGAGAGGAATAAAGGTTCTAAGTGGTCCTTTTAAAACTTGCCAGAGACATGTTTTTCTCAGAAGGAAGTCTCATCAGTTGCCCTTATGAACTGTGAGAGTTCATTGATTCTGATGAGAACTATTTTTTAATTTAATTTTATTGTCAAGGTAATGTACAGAGGAGTTACAGTTACAGACATAGTGAGTACATTTCTTGTCATACTTGTTATCCCCTTCATACCTGTTTCTCCCACCTTTTCTCCCCCACTCTCTCCCTCCCCAAATCGCAAAGTTAATTTCTGACATATTGTCTTGTGTGTATCGCTGTTGCATTGGTTCACCCTATATTCTTTGTCTCATCATCTTGATGTTCCCCCTCCCTTCCCTAATTCAGATAAACATACATACACTACCCAGGATACCAAAATAAAATACATTGACAACAGGGGATAAATCATAAGAATGAAAAACAAAAGAAATCATTTCACATAGTACATTAAAATGACAGCAACAATTAAAAATCCTCTTGTTTCCCTATCTTGGAGTTCATGTCATGTAGCATCATCTTACATGTACACAGCTATTGAGCAACCCCACTTCTGGGCATTTACCCAAGTAATTACAAACAAGGCCATACTAATGCTACCAGCACAACCATGTTCATTGCAGCATTATTTACCATAGCTAAGATATGGAACCAACTCAGATGCCCCTCAGTAAATGAACAGATCAAGAAAATGTGGTGCATATACACAATGGAATTCCATGCTTCCATCAAAAAGAATGATATTGCCTCATTTGTGAAGAAATTGAAAGACTTGGAAAAAATCATATTAAGTGAAGTGAGCCTGATCCAAAGAAACATAGATTGAATCATTTCCCTTATTGGTAATAATTAATACATGTCTAGGACAATCCTAGCAGAGGATGAGGACTTTTAATTGAGTATATGGAAAGTGGTATAAGGTCATTAATGATTGAGGAAAGAGGTAACAAGTTTGACAAAAATGTTCTTATTACCTTATGTAGGGAACTGTAACCCCTCTGCACATCACCTTGACAATAAAATTAAATAAAAATATTCTAAAAAAAGATTTATATATGATCACAGGAAACAAATTCCTTAAAAGTTCTGTCCTTTCATATATAAAGTGTAATTTGCATCATCACCTATTTATATACTATGTAAATGACCTAAACATTTAATAACAGTGTGATCCACGAAAGCTGCCTGTATTATAGGAGGAAATGAGAGGAATTCAACCATGTTATTTCTTTGATTGTTTGTCTTATCCCTTAGTTAAATGTATGAATAAACTAAGCTGTGCTCTCCTGAATTAACTATTAATCAGTATAATATATAAAAACATGAACATTAAGAATCATTGTTTTATGCTTGAGTGGCACTGTAAATTCAAATATTAACATTTATTGAGTTTTGCTTAATGTCATTTCTTGTGCTGCAGGCTTTCTTAGTATAATCTCACTTAAGATTCATAATATTCCCAGGAGGTAGTAAAAATTTCAATCTTTTTATGTAGAAAAAGAAATTGAGGTTTCAAAATAGATGTGTTGATTTTCTTTTATTTTTTCATTCAAACTAGACATAGAAGTTCAGACAGGCTCATAATTAGTTCAGTTAGAGTTCTGCATTTTAACTGAAATTTCAGTTCTTAATTTACTCTTTGTGCAGTTTACAGCATTGAATTATGTAGACAGGAAAGTTTTAAAATCTAGGCTAGCATGAACTAGCCACTATGTTGTGATTGTCAGGTGCATGGCAATGCAATTTCCCATTCTTCTCTGTGCCCATTGCAGACACTGATAATCAATCACCTAACATTGCTCCATGGGCTTCAGACCTCAGACCTGGTCTCAGAGACTTTTCCAAGATGCTGCTCCAGGCATTTACTACTAATTGATTTTCTATTCTGAAACTAATACATCCACTATTTTGTGAACCACTTCTGGCAGATTGAAAGTTTCTAAGTAGTGTAAGATTAGATCTGCATTTCTCTCTTTGGCCCTGTGGCTCATCTTCCTGAGTTTTAAGGACTTTTATGTGGAAGGGTTTCCTCTTTGTGGAGTCCTTTGTCCCTTCACCATTAGATCATGAGGAAGAAAACGTAAAGATGTTCTTGTTAAATTTGTCAACAAATCTTATCTCTTACTATATCATGCCGCTCAAAATTTTGTCAGTTTGTGTGTGTGTGTGTGTGTGTGTGTGTGTGTGTGTGTGTGTGTGTGTGTGTGTGTGTTGATACTGGAGCTTGAACTCAAGGCCTCCAGCTTTCATTGGCTTTTTTTTTTTTGTTCAAAGCTGGTGCTCCACCACTTGAGCTACACCTCCATTTCTTGTTCTTGCTGTGTAATTAAAGACAGAATCTCCCAGGCTGTCTGTGAACTACAATCCTCAGATCTTAGCCTCTGGGCTAGCTAAGATTATAGTCATGAGTCACCAGCACCTAGTTATATTTTATTTCTACTCAGCCAGCATATGGATTATAAAATAATAAAATATGATGTGTAAAATATCATGAAGCATTGGTATCTAAGAGGAATATCTCCAAATCTTCAAATACGTCATGACATTATAAATAAGGAAATGTTTATACAGTGGATAGGCTTTCTTTCAAATCAGATCGTGGTTAATCCACATTTCAGCAAAGAGAGAGACTTTTTCTTCTTCACAGAGAAACAAAAAATTCTTTTGCTATTTCAAGAGTTACAAACAATAACTAGCAATGCATCAAAGTTGCCTTGGCTGATAGCTAAGTTTACTCACTGAGTTGGTAAGGCACACCACTTTGTAAACATATGTGATTCAAGGTATACTTGGGTCAGTTTGTGTGTTATAATGCATTGTAATAGTGATAACAACCATGGCTATTGACTAACTTCCCAGTCAATGCCAGAATGCTGTGTGTGAAATTCATTGATATCAAATACTGGCAATGACTCCACAAAGAAAATAGGTGGTACTCCATGATTTCTAGAAATTCAGCTGTGATATTCACTTAATAGGGGATCGTCCATAGTGAAAAGGACATTGTGAGTTCACTTAAGGTGGAAAAAAGAATCCTCTTAATCTCATCAGTAGTCTACTCTTATTTGGGACTAGGGTGGTTCTTTGTGGGCTTGATTTTCCTAAAAGACTCAAAGAGAAGAGGCAATTGGCTTAGCCACTGAGAAGAGAAAATGAAAAGGAACATTCAACCACTAATTTGTTACAGCTTTATTATAAGTCCTGGGAAAATGTGTATGGCAGATCAAAACAGCCAGGTGTTTGGATTGCAGCCCTTGACAGCCAGCTGGCTGAGACCAGCTGGTCATCAGACTATATAGGAAAAGCATCTTCTAAAAAAAGTGCACAGTGAGCCTCCGAGATGTCACAGGAAGGCACCCAATGGATGGGAGGCCGTGGACAGATCATAAATTATGTGGATGAAGAAAGGATGAAATGAGCATATTTTAGAAAGTTCCAGGGTCCAATAAAAGACCTCTTTAATCAGCAGAGGCAGATGTCCAACTAGGGGAATCAATTGACTAACTTGTCAGAAGACACTCCGCAGTAAATATACGGAGGAACCTTTAGGAAGCACTGCTTCCAGCAAATAGAATTCCAAGCTCACTGTCTAAATTACAAGGTAAACCTCTCCATGTTGGATTCATGGCATGAAAAATGGCTAAGATTTGGACTTATGTAGAGTCTAGAGTCTAGTGAGGAAATAATCCAAAATCGTATGTTTCGGGTTTTGAACTTCTCATTCAATAACATTGTTTAAAAATCAGTATGGGTTATTGAGGAGGGAGACATTCACTGAATGGCTATTTACTTCTTACTTATCCCTTGTCCTCTGGGACTCCATTTTAATTCCGCGAATGGCATATTTTACATAACACCACTATCACCACCAACAACCAGGGCTTGAGCTCACCCCACAGAGGCACTGTTCTGAGTGTCTAGCCTTTCCACAGCTCTAAGCAGACACTCTTGCCCCGCCCCCCCCCCCCCCACTTCTAGATGAGTCAACTGATCATAGAGAATTGATACAGGAACAAAAAAGTGTCTAACAATTAATAAGGGAAGAGAAAAATGACCCTACAACTGTCAAAAATGATTCTGTATTTATGAGCAAGAGCTGGAAAGACAAAGAATAGACAAAAGAAGTGGACACAAAGCAGCTGGAGAAACAACTTTTTAAAGTGGGGCAGTGGGGAGGGAGAGTAATCATAAAAGAAGGAAGATAAGCAGTGAATGGGAAGTCTATAAAATCAGGCCAATATTTACTCACTAAGGGGACTGTAGAGCTGAGGACACTCTGTAAACCTTGAAAGCAGAACACATTATCCCTGCATCCTCAAATCAGCCTGGTGATCATAAACCTTGAAAAGGTCCCAGATATAAAGCAGCAGAAGAGGGGCTGAGCCTGCCCGCGGGGGCCGCACAGGAGGATACAGAATAGTGCTGAGCACTGAGTGGTTATGGCCATCTGTCATGGCCCATAAAGCCTCAGGGCTTTGGCTCCCAAACCTGAAAACTCTCACATCTTTTGGGGGACCCTTAGAGAGAAATGGAGCAGACTCACCCTCCCTGGCATTGCAGTCTGTTGTTACACATATGTTCAAACTGAGACCTTGTGTCTTGTGAGAAGCTGCTTTTCATTTATGCACATGAAAACGAAACCAACCCAAGCCACTGCTTGCCCAACGCTTTCCCTAGGCCTCTCCTCGGCCCTGCTGCTACCTTGAAGGAAGTACCCTTTACTCACAGTCTAAGCTCCAGGTCAGGGCTTTCTCTATTGAGTCATTCTCATCCCCAGATACCCCAGGAGACTCTGGGAAAAGAAACCCAAAGACAATTTTTGTCATGAGGCAAAAATATGCAAGCAGACTGGTTTGAGGTGAGCTGTTTACGAGGCGAGCACTCTACCACTAGGCCATACCATTGGTAGAGTGCTTGCCTAGCAGACTGGTTCTAAAGGAGGTGAGAGGCAAAGCCAGTGTTCGCTGCTGCTAGAGCAGAGAGGGTGAGAGGTCTGGAATTAGCTGTGCTGTGGATGGCTTGGCAGTAGAAGCATGAGGGCTTTGTGGCGTTGAGTATTCCCTGAGATTTCTGAAGCCTAAAAAGTAAAATGCAAACCCTCTAGACTATCCAGCTGGAATCCTTAAGGGGTACATCTGAATTCAGATCTGCCTTCTCTTCCTCCACAGGATACCCAATGCTGTTTCTTATTTGAGCGCTTCCCATGGCAAGTGCAGAAGGCAGGTATCTCTCCTGCTCATTGACTCTGCTCTGCTGTGACCTTGAGCTTGCCTGGTTCCTACCCACTTTGCCCCTCAAGCATATAAGGAAGAGAAAAATTCCTTTTTGCTGTGTCTAGAAGGCTCCCCGCACTTCCATGGAGTGATCATGTTGCAAGTGTGAGGTGGATGCAGACAGTAAACTTCCTGAGAGGAAAGACGGGCAGAGATCCCCTTCTCATGCCAAGAAAGGCAGGAAAGTGTCTGTGTGCATGCACAAATGCTCGTATTTGTTTCTGGCAATACACATTTTGTTAATCTATCTGGTAGAGCTTCAGGATTGACTTTGATTTTCAATTTCTAGTTAGATTACTTCTTTTTCTCCATTTATCATAATACAGCCACAGCTACATAGTTTTTCTCAGCATGACTGCCTACTGTGACTATCAGGGAGAGCTTTAAGACACACTGGGATGAATGTGAGCTTTGGAGGGAAAGTTTCCATTGGTCTGCATATGGTTGGCTCATAGGCCTTTAAAAAGCTACTTAGGTTGTTTCTAATTTGCAGATAAGAAATCAGAGGTTTAGGGTTGGGGGAAAATGGCTCAAGTGATAGAGTGCCTGCTTAAAAATATGAGGCCATTAGTTCAAACACAAGTACTGCCAAGGAAGAAAGGGAGGGAAGGGAAGGGGCAAAAGAAGGAAGGAAAGAAAGAAGAAAGGAAGAAGCCAAATAGAGTTACTATTTCTTAATGAGAAACTTAGGAGAATTCCTTAGATCAGATAAAAGGACACATTTATTGGGTACTAGTGGCTCACACTTGTAATCCTAACTGCTCATGAGGCTGAGATCTGAAGATCGTGGCTTAAAGTCAGTTGGGACAGAAAAGTCCATGAGAGTCTCATCTCCAATAAACTACCCAAAAAAACCAGAAGTGGCGTTCTGGCTTGAATGGTACAGTACTAGCCTTGAGCAAAAGGGGATAGCATCTCCTAATTACAAGCCCCAGGACACACAAACACACACACACACACACACACACACACACACACACACACACACACCACATTATAGTGACACCTTTGCTTAAAAGAGAAAGCATACACCTAAATGCAAGTCTTTCTGTTTATAAGCAGCAGTACTAAAGGCTGACTCAGAGAAAGCCATGGTAAACATTTCATTTCTTCCAAATTTTATTCTTTTTGCCCATCTGTTTGCATCTGTCTCTCAAACTCAGATACCCACTGATGTTTAGGAAGTGGCAGGCTGAAGATGTAACTTTATTGGCAATGTGGCCACTGGTTCTCCCTGGAGATTAAGCAATAGAATAATCTCTACAAAAGAAAACTCCACTATTTCAGTGTACTTCAAGAGAGACACCAAAGCCAAAGGCTTGGTTCTGGTCCCCTGCTCTCTGGGTGAGTAGACTGTGAAGCTGGAAAATTATTCCCCTAAGAGTTGAGAAAAGGCTGTCAATCAGATTCACATTGTCTTTTTACATCTTGGGAAGCACAAACAACTGCCAAGATATGACTTGATTTTATTTAAGGAATTCCTTCTGTGTAAATCTATGAAACACCCTCATAAGTAACAGAGTGTCACTGCTATGTCCTCATTTAATCTGACAATGAGTATAGAAAACAGATGCCATCTTTCTTATTTTACAGGTGAGAAAAATGTGACTTATGTGGTTGGATGACCTGGTTATTATCTTCCTTTTCACAAATGATAGAAGAAGTTAGCTGTAGAACTTCAAAACCCCAGCTCTTACCAGGGTGGTACTGTTCTTGATTAGCAGAACTCCAAGACAAAAGAATTTGATTTTGCTTGTTTACAATTCCCTAGAATCTGAACCTCGTCATTATAATGGCTAATTTGTTTGTTGTTGAATTATTTAGAAATGAATCTTTCTTTAAGAGTTTGCTACTATATCCATGAATTCCACAAGTATTCAGTATAACTGGAGCTAGAGATATTTCTTTATAGAATGTAATTAATCCCAAGAAGGAAGCAATAATGAACAAAGAGTAAAGTAATAAAGTGTTGCTGAATATACTTGTGTGTTGACTCAAATCATTGCTATTACCATTCTGCCAACATGGACGATTAGATTTTATACTTCATAATATTCCTTTTCTGTTTTAGCTAGTGGTTATTATACCATGTTTTTCAGCCTTCCAGAGATACTCAAAGTCCTTCGCAAAGCCATCACTGGCAAGTTTTATAAAACAGAGCCATGCCTTCTCTGCCTTGGCTATATTGAATGGAACTTTCCCAGCCTCGACTGAATTATTATAAAGCAAATAAGCAGTTACTTGGGACAAGAGTACAGCAAGTTAAGAATTTGCGAATCTGAAATTCATCGTATGTGCAAAGTGGGATTCCCCACGCCTAAATCTTCTGGTACCTTTTATCCTGAGTAGTTCCTGTGACACTGTGGCCTTTGTGCAGCCCTGTTCTGTTGTGTTCCACTCTGTTCTATTCTGCTCAGTAATGAGTACATGCCAAGTGCAGAGCCTGCGCATCACTGCATTATGTTTGCCTTGTTCTTTTGAGGTGGGGCTGTCCTCTGACATGGAGGCATATCTGGCCATTGTAGAGCAGCTGAGAATTTTTGCTTGGGGTTCCATGTCTGAACCAACAAGCTGTCCCTGGAAATTTATGGAGTTTCTAGTTTGTCTAAAACCTGTTGCAACTTCTCAGTCTTCTGAGGCCAGAAAGCCTACAACAAACATCTTCTCCTTTGAAGGTGTCTCCTCATCTGAAACTCAAACTACACCTTTTACTTCCCCAAGTAAAGAGTGTAGTGACATATGTGGGTTTATGGACACAGGGAGTTAGGGAGGAGCTAGGAGAGGAGAGATGCCTCCTCCTCACTAGTTCCAGGAGATTCATATAAGGGAAATTATTCTGTTCCTAGTATGTTTTATGGGGAAGTTTTGTTATTTTTTTGTGTATATTTATTTGTTTTGATGCTGGGGGTTGAACCTAGGGCCTCATGCATGTTAATGAAATACTTTACTACTTGAACTCTGCCCCTTGATCCTTTTGCTTTGCTTTTTGTTTGTTTTTGAAATAGGATCTTGCTAACTTGACTCAGATTGGCTTAAATGCTCAATGCACCTACCTCTGACCCCTTAGCAGTGGGATTACAGGGGTATGCCATCATACCTGGTCTAAATCTGTTTTCCAGTGGTAGTAGCACAATATCACTATAAATGTCTTACAAATGTGTGACATTTAGTTTGGCCCAGAGTTCTGGCGTAAAGTCAAGGGGTTGCATCTACTAATCTTTTCACAAGCCAAGACTGAGGGGGGTTCAGGCACCACTTGATGGGAGAGGAAGATATGTAGGCTTTCATAGCACAACCACTGACAGACAGACTAATAATCTTTAATATACTACCCGAATGGCTTAATCTATTGATCAGGACCAAGCTCTAATCACCTCTTGAAAGTCTCATTTGACCCCTATCTCTTAATATCTTGTAATGGGGCTTAAATTTCAACATGAGCTCATGAGAGACCTAACCAGGTACAAAAATCATAGTATATACTCCATTCGTCCTTCAATGTCTGGCTTACTTAAACCCTCACTTCTTGTAGAATTGGATTCTGTTTGTTTTTTTTTTTTCCAGCAATCTGTACATATATCTATTTTCTTTCTTAAAAAAATAAATTCTTATTGTAAAGGTGGTCCACACAGGTGTTATCGTTATATAAGTCAGGTAATGAGTGCGTTTCTTTTTGGACAATGTCACTTCCTTCCTCACCTCTCTCCCAGTTTTCCCCTCCTATCTAGTGACTATCACTGTTGCATTTGTCCATTCTTGTGTCACCATTTCTGTGACCCCCTTTATCCTCCCAAAGACAGAAAAACAAACAAGACAAAATGAAATAAAAAAGTAAGAAATAAAAAAACAACCTCTTGTTTCCATTTCCTGGAATTCATTTTCATAATCATTATTTTATAGGATCAAATACACATAGCTATTGTGCCTATGTGATCCTCTCCTATGAATATCCTCCTTTGGTATCACTCTGTGTGAATGGGTAGATACCTGTATAATTTATCATGTCCGTGTGTGTGTGTGTGTGTGTGTGTGTGTGTGTGTGTGTGTGTGTGTCATTTTCCTTTTTCTTTTTACCATTCAGTGGGTTTACTTTTAGATTTATTGGTATATTTTAGTTACCACAAGTGAGGGAAACCATGCAACCTATGTGTCTTTGGGCCTGGCTTGCTTTGCTTAATATAATTTTCTCCAAGTCTTTGCATTTCTTTATGAATGGTACAATATCATTCTTCTGATGTATGAGTGGATTCCATTGTGTATATATATACCACATTATTATGATCTATTACTCCACCGAGGAGCATCTGGGTTGGTTCTATATTTTGGCTATGGCAAACAACACTGCAGTGAACATGGTTGTGCTGGTAGCTTTAAGGTGGCTTTGTGTTCTATTAGGTAAATGCCCAGGATATAGTCCCTGAAGTCTTATTCAGAGAGACAGACAGCCAGGGTTGGAGATGGGTGAACTTGGGAGGTACCTACTGAAATCTAGCTTCTGGGTGCTTTGTCACATTTAAGAGTCACCAGAGTAAGCCAGAGTTATGGTGAGATCTGATCATGTTGGAGGTTTCATTTGGAAGGGGAAAAAGTTGGAGGTTGTTTTTTTTAAGAGCGGTCATGGGAAATAACATGCCTTTTTATCATACAGATAACAAAACTGAGCTGTAGTTTACATATTTTCTTACTGATATCATCTATACAACAAGCATTTAACTTGGCCTGGAGATACAATGGGGCACACAGATACAAGACTTTAGTCCAATGCGGGAGGGGGGGAGGGGCAAGCATTATGTACTCAATAACAAAGTACTTGATTACTATTTGTTTGGTTGCCATTTATTATTTTTTGTGTTTTTTTTGTTTCTTTTTTGAGACAGAGTTCTGTTCTGTGTAGCTCGGACTGATCTCAAACTTGGGATCCTCCTACCTTAGCTTCCCAAATGCAAAGGTTATAAATGTGCACCACTACTCCCAGGTCTCATTAAGTACTTATTGAACATGCATGACAGTACAGACAAGAGGATACTACAGGGAGAAAATTAGACACTAGTCATGTAAACAAATGTCAACTTGTAACTTTAATGCATGCTAGAAGAGAAGAGTTCCTTGTTCCATCAGGGCCTGTAACCAAGAGAGGGTTTGGTGGGAAATGTTGGGATAGGGAGCAGGAGCCAATCATGTAAGACATCCTCATATGAGCAAAGGAGATTGGCTTGCCACTTTTCTTGTTAGAATGTGCATGTGACTGTTTTTGCTCCTTGGCACAGTGATGTGTTAAAAGCTCGGTTTCTGGACATAGCCTGCCATGGTTGCATCTCAACCCTCCCACTTCACAAGCTTTGCTACCACAAGCAAGTTCCTTCACCTCTCTGCTTCCATTGTATTTCCTGTAAAATGGAAAGTATAACAGCATCTGCTTCATAAACATAATAGAAAAGTTGAATACATTTGTATGTGTAACATGTCTAGAATAGTATCTGACACTAATGAAGTACCATATAAATATGACACACGATTTCTCATATTACCATACTCCTGTATGGCAGAAGGCAATACTACTCAGAAGATACTTTCCAATTTTATGCACAAAAAATTCATCCTAAATTATATCCAGAATCTGTAGATGCTTTCATCATGAACAGAGAAAACATACAGTTGACCATAGATTTCTTCTGTGTCCCTAAAAAAGTGCATTTCTCAAGTAAAAGCTGAGAGACTAGAAATGTCTTCTATTTTGCTCAATGGTAATTGAAAATTTTGAAACACAGTGCATTTTTTTCTATAGATTTAGGTATTGCTTGAGAATGACTAAGGGCTGAATTTTGCCATTTTATTATTGATACAACTGAGCAATCTGAGCCTTCAAATGGTAAGAACAACTTTAGAGATCAGACATTCATTTGTTTTGATTTAATTGGCTGTTGGTTTCTGCATGAAGTGATCATGTCAGAAATGAAAGAACTGCCAGCTCAAACATTTAATAGACAAGCAATTAATTCAACTCAGAGGTTTCTGTGAAGATCACAAATACCATCTGCAGCTTCTCATTTGGGTAGTGGTAAGGCATTAAAAAATTCTTCCCAGAAAATAAAAGCAATACAGTTTTACATGGTGAGTCATCATGGCTTCTCTGTGGACAACACTATATTATTAAATAAGAAAACTTTTATTGGCTGCTGTTGGTGTACAAGGCTGTGTGATTGTTGCTTTTATGAGATGCCTTGTTTAACCCTCATAATTATATGGAGTCTCAGGCAGGTCTTGAGCTGCTGGCCTTGGGCTCCATTTCACCCTCCTGCTCCGTTCTTCTTCGCAGATTCCTGGCTGAGAAGAGTAGAGGCAGAATGGCATATGTCTCCTCCTTCTCTGCTCTGGGTAGCGTCTTCAGTATGGCTCCAGCTAATGTTTGTCAGGCCATGGTGTTAGTATCCATTTGGTAATTCCAACTTTCTTGATTTCTCCAGAAAACAGATGACAGAACTTCCACTTCTGGCACACATATGGATTCTATTATTTGATTTATAGTCAGCATCATTAGTATAACCTACTTCCCTATACTAAAAACATTTTATATTACATAACATCTTCAGTTTTCTTTCAACCCTAATTGATAGAGCTGTGTGTCATTTTGTAATGGACGAGGAAGCCGAGACCTGTGCAGGCTAAATGTTAGAGTATTGCAAGTCTCCTCAGGCCATATGTAACTTTTCTGTTTTTATACTATGATGGTTGCACAAGTGTTGAAAGGCCAAATCTTAATTACAGAGAAGATCCCTTTTGGATTATCACTGTGGATATGAGTTTTAAGACAGTTCTGTGTCAATGCAACTGAATGGTGACCTCCAGCAGCAGGATGCATCTGACATCTTCCAGAGACAGAATTATGAGGCCCTCGGGCAGCAGATCAGAAAGAAACCCACTTATATTTCCATTACATGAGTCAGTTTTCCATTGACATGAAAATGCATGTGGGTGGGTGATATATAAGACAAAAGCTTATTTAGCTCTCAGTTGTGGAGGTTGAATGTGCAAGATCAAGCAGACCCATCTGTTTGGTTTCTGGTGAGGGTTTCATGATAGATGCCATCAAGTAGGTAATGTGTATGACATGGAGGTCATGTGATAATACAGGAAGCCAAGCTTGCTCTTTTATAACAACCTACTCTTTAGCGACTAACTGGGCTCCCATGAAGGCTACTGAATCCCTTTCTAGGTTTCCATAGTGATTGCCATGGTGGCTGTATTAATTTACATTCCCACCAACAGTAGAAAAGGGTTCCTTTCCCCCATATCTTCTAGGTACCTCTCATCCAGGACAGATAATGAATTCCCTTGTTTCAATCTGTGCGCAAAACTGAATACCTTGAATTTATTCAGATAAGGATACCAATATTGCTTAATTATAGTTATGTCCCCTACATGATCAAAGACTTCAGAGTTTTCTTAAAATTCCAGGTTAATTTTTAAACTCTGCATAGGAATTAGGTCATAGGTTGAATATTTTTTATTTGAAAATAGAAAGAGATCTTAGGATGACAATTTGCTTATAGAGACTCTTCTTATGATGGAATTGTCACTCCAAAAAGAACTAATAATATGATAAACAGTAGAAAAAACCCCTAATTCTCTTACTCTGTTAGCTAATCAGAATAGACACATGGGACCAGGTACTGAAGATAAATTATGTGTGTGTGTGTGTGTGTGTGTGTGTGCGTGTGTGTGTGGGGGGAGGATTTAATATGTAGCCATCAATTCAGTGAGTGGGTTAAACTCATCTGCTTAGAAAACGAAGTAAAATTGCATTGGTTAAATTTTAAGATGGAGAAGAGAGTCTGGATGGAAGATGCCATAATAACTTGTATTATATAGAGAAAATATATGTCACGTATCCCCCAAAGTATGCCACTTTTTTTTGCACTTAAAGCTGAGAGTTTCTGGGGAGCAGAGCATGCTGGGAAGAGCTGTCCCCGGAGTTGTCCTTAGATGTACACAGGCCAGAGCTGCCACACAGGAATCCATTGCCTTCAGTCATCTCACTGAAATTTCATTTTCTGAGGAAGATTAAAGAAGGGACTAAAAGTTGAACACCACACTTGGAGCCCAGAGGAACTGCATCTCCAGCTACCTCCTCCATCCCTGCACTGATATCGAGGCTGTGGTAGCCTCCATAACTTGGCCCTTCTTCAGGTTTCCCATACCTGTGTATATTAATAGACTTGTGCTTTTTCTCCTCATGGTATATCTGTTTTATTTTTTCCAGCATGCTCAAGTACTGAACTTTCAGATTAGGATGCCAATGTGGTAGCTAAAACAAAAATGAGCCAGGCATCCGTGGCTCACACCTGTAATCCCAGCTACTCAGGAGACTGAGATCTGAGGAGTGTGGTTCAAAGTCAGCCTGGCAAAGAAAGTCCTTGAGATTCTTATTGCCACTTAACCACCAAAGAAGCTGGAAGTGAAGTATTATATACTTGAGCAAAAAGAAAAAGAAAGTAACAAAGGCTTTAGCTAAATGACTTAGAATAGAAACCACTGGTAGATGGCTGAGATTGTGAGATGGAGGAAGGATTCACAAGGTTCAATCACTGATTAGGGTTGAAGATGGGGGCGGAGGGAGACATTGAAGATGACTCTGAGATGTGAAGCCTTTATATCTTTATCTTTTTTGTTTCCTATACTATCCAATACAAATCAATTCTCATCCTGGAGTAAAATTTTATTTTATTTTTTTCAAATTTTTATTATCAAACTGATGTACAGAGAGGTTACAGTTTCATACATTAGGCATTGGATACATTTCTTGTACTGTTTGTTACCTCATCCTTCATACCTCCCTCCCTCCTCCCCCTTTCCCTTTCCCCCCATGAGTTGTCCAGTTCACTTACACCAAACAGTTTTGCAAGTATTGTTTTTATAGTTTTTTTTTTACCCCGTGTCTCTCAATTTTGGCATTCCCTTTCAATTTCCTAGTTCTAATACCAGTATACATCTTATCTGAGTATATTGGAAACAGTGTATACTGGAGTAGAATTTTATATTAAAACTAGTTGGTACTCCTTTCTTTGAGGAGTAGAGTTCAACACTCATTTCTATCAGAGGTAAAAAGCAAGCACCTGAGGCTTTGGCCATTGTGGCCAGTGCTGCTAGCCATATCCCAAGAAAAGAGCATATAAAATAAATGAGAAGTTACATTCCACATCACATAGTGGGGAATTAAAATCCATGGGGATTCACAAGTACCATTCCACGATTACAACGTCATTGCAAGATAAATTTTGTGTAGGCTCAGACAAAGGATAAGGTAATCATCTTCCTTGGTTCACATTGGATCATTGATGATGCTGGGAAGGTGGTTCTCATACCTAACATACTTTTTCACACCCAGCAATCTGGTCTGGGCACTTCCCCGAGGAGAGACCACAATCATAATCTCTTTGTGCCCTTTGCCTCAGTTAGTCCTCTTACCTGCAGAACTTGATGCACCTGCTAGTCCTACCTGTCAGCCTCAGAACCCAAGTGCCTCTTGCTACCTTATTCCCAAGAAAAACTATTTGTTTTTCTTTAAATATTTTTTTAAGGCAGGATCTAATTGTTTAGCCCAGGCTGGCCTTGAACTCATTACCCTTCTGCTATATCCTCCTGTGTGCTGGGACTATAGATGTGTCCCACCATTCTCAGGTTTCATGGCTCTGTTTTTTTTTTGTTGTTGTTGTTTCATTAGATATTGTACCTTATTACTCTATTACCTTTCACTGAGTCAGTTTTGTCTTTCCCACTAGATCTCAAACTCCTTGGAGTAAGAATTATTTCACACCAAGTGCAAGGTCAATACTTGTGAATAACCGACTTAATGTGCCTCTGCCATTTTGTCTTCCTAGTGATTGCATTGCTTCCTTCTTCAACCATTGGATTTCCACCAAGTATATGAGCATACCACATAGGTGCGAAATACAAGTACGTTTCTTTCAGACCGAAGAGTATTGTGACCCCAGACAGCTGCAGATGTGGCAGTGAGGAGGGAGGGAGGGAAGAGGGAAAACACATTCAGAAATACATCTTGTTCTTCCACCTAGACGACCTTCAGAACACGATCAGTCCATCTTCAGACTCTGTTGTGTCCTAGGGCACAGTAGGAAGTGCAGTAGGACAGCTCTAGTGTGGTAGTAAGTGCAGTAGGACAAGGACTTCTTGGAACATTTGGTAGAAAGTGTTTTCTGCTTTAAGATAGTTCTCGTCATTCTTGGAAAGATGAGTTTTAAATGTAGCAAAGGCCCGATAAAAATCAAGATATGAGGTTTACTAGGTGTATTTGAGTCTCTTATACTTATTTAAATAATGTGATCTTTTTTTGTTTTTTGAACAAAATGTGTGGTATATTTATACACAAAGAATGTTATTGTATCATTTGCAAAGAAATGAAAAGACCTGGAAAAAATATGTTAGGTGAAATAAGCTAGACCCAGACAGACAGAGGTACACTTTATCTCACACAAGTGGAAGCTAGAATTAGTTTATAAATTTATAAGTAAATATGTTGAGAGGTATGTAAGTGTACACAAATGTATCAACAGAAATAAGGTAGATTCACAAGACAACTCAAACAGTGTAACTGCTGAGAAAGGCAAAATCATAGTTAAATAAAATAAACATCACAAAATTAATACTTAAAAGATAAGGTAGTCAGGGGAGGAATGAAGGGAAGAATGGGGGAGAAGTTCAACATATATTCTACAAACTTAGGAAAAGTGAGAGAAGGAGTGGGTTGGAAGGGATGATGACAGTGTTGTAAAGGGTAACACTGATCAAGATGCACTGTATTCAGAAACTAATTTGTTTAATGACAACTTCTTTGTATAACTTCTAAAAGATAATAAAATGTTTTTAAACAAAGAATATTAGCTTCTATTGCTGAGCACTGGTGACTCATACCTGTAATCCTAGCTACTCAGGAAGCTAAGATCTGAGGAGTGTAGTTCAAAGCCAGTCTAGGGAAGAAAGTCTATGAGACTTATCTCCATTTAATCACCAAAAAGCCAGAGATGGAGCTGTGGGTTAAGTGGTAGAGTGCTAGCTTTGAGCAAAAAAAGGCTTAGGGATAGGCACCTAGGCACTGAGTTCAAGCTCCAAGACCAGCAAAACAAAATAATACTGTAGCTTCTCTATCTGATGATTTAGGCACTACTATTTACTGTGCTCAAATGATACAACAGCTTAAACCTACACTTTGAATTTTTTTTGCCATAAATGTAGATATAGGTATTTAAAATTATGCCACAAAATGGTGAGACAGATCTAGATGACAGTAAGTTACTTCCTCCAAGAAGCTTCACTGGACCTTCAGGACAAGTAAGTAATATCGTAGCTCCCTTAGCAACATAGAGGCATCTTTATCATAGCCCTGCACAGTGTTTCAGGTGAGAAACGTAATACTATAACAATCCATGTTGTGTAATAGCCTCCATTATTATACTGCAGCCTCCTCAAGGAAAGGAGAGTTCAAGGGTACGTGTTTGTGTGTGTGTGTGTGTGTGTGTGTGTGTGTGTGTGTGTGTGTGTGTGTTTTAATTCTCACATCAAAAATACCATGTTCATATATATCCTGGACCATGTCATTTTAAATCACAGGATGCCCTTCAGTCACTGGGAAAAAAGTACTATCTTCATCACATAGTCAAAGTTACTTAGCTTTGGTCTTCTTTCTTAATTAATCTCATTTTGAGATTAATTTTTACAAGACAATAAGCAGCTTTCATTTTCTAAATACTTCACATATTCAGAATACTTGGATAAATTCTTTGTATTCAGATCTTCATAGCTTCTTCTACATAACTTAAAGGACTTAAAGGCTAATTTCTTAGATGACTATGAAACCACCGGGAAGTATTTGGGATTTCTTTTCTTCCTTCCTTCTTTCCTTCCTTCCTTCCTTCCTTCCTTCCTTCCTTCCTTCCTTCCTTCCTTCCTTCCTTCCTTTCCTTCCTTCCTTCCTTCCTTCCTCTCTCTCCCCTCCCTCCCTCCCTCCCTTCCTGCCTTTCTTCCTTCCTTCTCCTTCTCTCGCTCCCTTCCCTTCTGCTCTTTACTTCTTTACTTCCTTCCTCCCTCCATCCATCCTTCTCTCTGTCTCTGTCTGTCTCTGTCTCTGTCTGTCTCTGTCTCTCTGTCTCTCTGTCTGTCTCTCTCTCTCTCTCCCTCTCTCTCTCCCATCACAGGATCAAGCCTAAGGTCATGTGTAAGCTAAACACATACTCTACTACTGAAATACACCTCCTCAAACCTCTATTGTGAAAATTAATGCACACAAATTTTCTTTTTTATGACACCTTTACCTCAAAGCGGAAGCCATGTAGTTAGGATTGCTTCCTGGAAGGAGAGTTACCACATACATAGGAAAGTACTGACAGTTAACTTTATAGAGCCAGGGACAATCCCTCAGCTATCGTGACTCTAGGCTGAAAAAATGTGGAGTCATGCAAAGGTGATAGCGGGTCAGGGACTTTGCCCTGGCTTCTGAGGAGTAAATGACAAGGAAAAGGCAGGCCAATGAGACTCAGTTTGCTATGATGCTATTAGCCTCATCGGCCTACCAGCGCATGTGGATGGCATCTGAGATCCCTGACAGGCAGCCAGAGATGGCCTGGGTCTATGGGAACTTCTTCCCTTTGTTGGCACCAAACAGCAGCAGGGAGTTCTCTGTTGCCATTCAAAGGCTCATCTGACCTGAGTTCATTTGAGAAGTGCCATGGCTTACTCTGGATCATGCAGAACACTGGAATCCAGATGGGGAGGAGCGATTAGACCAAAGGATCCCAGATTTGTGATCTCTTCATAGATCACACTGACTAGGGAGACCCAAGCAGATTTTTAAGAAGGTGTAGAATCATGTTAGGATCAACCTGATGCTCGAACAGCTTGCTTCATCAAAGCACAAAATGTATTCCAGGTATTCAGTACCCACCAGTACCTGGTGCATCATTGCTTCCTAGGGGCAATTCTCATTGACTCAGCCAGAAAACAATTTCAGCAGTGTAGGTGTCCTTATTGATGTGTGAGCAACACCTCCACTGATTCCTAGGTGAGAGATTTAATCGGAGATCACCTCTCCTGGAAGGATCCTCTTTCAAACAAGTCATCATGTGTGGTAAAATCATTTTGAGATTAATTTTTACAAGATAATAAGCAGCTTTCATTTTCTAAACACTTCACATATTCAGAATACTTTGATAAATTCTTTGTAATCAGATCTTCATAGCTTCTTCTACATAACTTAAAGGACAGGAG
This sequence comes from Perognathus longimembris pacificus, assembly GCF_023159225.1. NCBI lineage: Eukaryota > Metazoa > Chordata > Mammalia > Rodentia > Heteromyidae > Perognathus > Perognathus longimembris. Next base: position 20,628,428 of record NC_063176.1, read on the forward strand.
TGGCTAATTTCGTAGATGACTATGAAACCACAGGGAAGTTTGATGACTTGCCCAAGATCACACAGTAATCATCACCAGAATCTCAGGACTACTGCCTTGGTTCTTAATGTAGTGTTTTTGTGTATAATCTCTTATCTGAAAATTTCTGATAGCCAGACAACATAGTTTTAAAAATTATTATTACATAACTCATTTGGTAGCAAATCTACCTATTCTGAACTGCTGTTGACAATAAAACCTGTTTTGAGATCATCTGAAGATTTTATTGTCCTCTGCAGGGAGAAAATCAATCAAATCTACATTTTACTGCAGTAACTTTAATGTGTTCAGTTCCAGTCTGCTACCTCAGACCAGTGTGTTATACTTGTAATACGAGTTATACATACTGCCTTTCAAAAGTCTCCAACTTTCTGCATTCAAAACCACATCTGAACAAAAAGCATCTCAGGCAACATCTGAAGCAGCCTGCATGCCACACCATGAAACACTGAGGAAGTGAGGGGTTAGGTTAAGGAGACATGTCAGTCATCGTCTCTGGTTGCAGTCACTGTAGGTGCCATATATGTGTTGCTAATGCTTAACAAATTAGACTATAATAAAATTTACTAATGCCACTCTAGAAGTTGTTGTGAGGACTAAGATAATTCAGGCGAATCCTTTGGCATTGTGGATGGTTCATAGGATGCATTCTATTACTAGGAGGTTAGCAGTTATCTTTCTTAATAAACCTCATTACAGATGAAGAAATGGTAGTAGGCAGAGGCACTAAAGTAACTTACTCAAGATTACACAACTACAATGTGTCACCCCCAGGGCTGGACACTCAGCCTGCCTCTTACCCCCAAAGCATATGTATAACCATAGGGTGGAGATAATTTTTGGATCTTCCAGGGGACTCTAGAAATTCTTCCAGACCATCATTATGAAAATTAATTACTGAACCATTGGACTGTAGCATGTGGAAACGGGAGTGCTATTTAATAGCCTGCTGGTTAAGCCAGGTTTTGTTGGCTACAGAGAGAGAGAGAGAGAGAGAGAGAGAGAGAGAGAGAGAGAGAGAGAGAGAGAGAGAGAGAGAGAGAGCAGAAGGAGAAAAGAAAAGTAAGGAGATTATTAGAAATGCTTTACAAATTAAACAGTGCACAAGATTTTATAGAACAATTGAGAAACCACTATTTCTGGGAATTATTACAAATATTATCAGTTCCTTGGGTGGCTTGAATAAAATCTTCCTGGGAATTGTGGCAAACAGAAAATACTCTTAGGGCTTTTCAGAGGAGTCCGTGGATCAGGCTAAAGAAATCCATGGTGGTGGAGGCGGGAGGGGCAGTTTTGTTTCTACATGATAAGAATTTCTCCTCCTCTCATCCCCTCCTATGCTCCCCCCTCAGGTTCCTTCTCATTCTCTGACTCTGAACCTGGGCTGCTTTGGCTGCTAGTTCGTTGCTCTTTGAGGCTGGGTGGGCTGAGAGAGGAGAAGACAAGGTGAACCCAGCAGCCTAAACCCCAGGGATGGGGCCAGGGAGGGAAGCTAAGAGGAGATCAATGCTTGCTTCCCAAATTGCCTCCCATCAGAAGTTCCCTTCCTGTCACAGCTCCTCTCCCAGATGGCAGGAGGGGAGTTCAAGTGCCTGATGCTTGTGGTCTGTCAGGACAGGCTGGCAAGAAAGTGATCCCCTGTGAAGCTAAGCCTGAGATTAAGAGGGCCTGGCTCGATGGTGCTGGCAGCTGCTCCGGCTGGCCCTGGTGCTGTGCATCCTGGGCTACTGGCTGGCTTTATTTGCTAGTGTGTGTGTGTGTGTGTGTGTGTGTGTGTGTGTGTGTGTGTGTGTGTGTGTGTGTGCAGTACTTGAAAGGTGTCTCCTTCCCCAGACTCCTTGACATTTGTCCAGAGATTAATTGGGGTAATCCCTTTCTCAGAAGAATAGATTGGATAGGATGTGTTCATTTGGGGAGGGTGAGGAGGTAGGCCCTGATGGAAGAGGAGGGCATTAATGACGGCTCTGGGGCTTGCTGGACTCTTAGAAGGAAGAACAGAGCAAATGTCTCTGCTGTTCTTACACCAGGCTGACAGGTGGGCTGGGAGAATGCTGTTCCTCTGTGCCTTCAGGTTTTGGCAGGAGGTCTGTGCACACCAGCAGCAACCACTCTTGACAGGACCAGCTGTCACTCAGGGAAGGCTCGCTCCCGGGACACCTTGGCCTGCCATTCTCCTCTCTGTGTGGAGGGCAGCGAACAAGAGCCCACAGCAGGCCATGCTAATGGGAGAAGGCCCACGTGGCTCAAATACTTGTCTGGGTTACTTACAAAAAGAACAGCTAAGCTGGTCTTTAAAACTATACAGCACTGGTTAATTCAGATTTTTGTTTTACAGAAAATGTAGTACTGTGGACAGTTTCCTATGTTATACTTATCTGTCTATAATTTGAGATGAAACACAAAGCTCCTTTTCTATTATCTAATAAGAATGGGGAGCATTTATAAATAATAGCTTATCATATGACAGGATCTATTCTAAGATACATATATTTCTTAACAATTCATATGGAGTATATGCTAGTATTGTCTCTGTGTTACAGAATTAGTGACTTTACTCGAGTCATGTGTATTTTCTTTTGTTTGGATTTTTTTAATGCTGATACTGGTGCTTGAACTCAGAGCCTCATGCACTTGCTCAGCCTTTTCATTCAAAGTTAGCACTCTACCACTTGTGCTACAGCTCCACTTCTTGCTTTTAGCTCCTTACTTGGAGATAAGAATCTCTTGGACTTTTTTTTTTCCCCCTGGGTAGCTTCCAACTTCAATCCTCAGATCTCAGTCTCCTGAGTAGTTGGCATTATAGACACGGGGCACTGATGCCAAGCTGAATTAGGTGGTCATTTGTAAATGGTGGCACCAAGATTCAAAATCGGGCATCCAGTCAGTTGCTCTACCCTAAAAATCCTACTAGGTTATATCACTAGCAGAGAAAAGGGGATAAGCATTTGTCTTGGGCTGTTCCCAATTTAGAACACGACTGTAGAGAGACTGAAAAGTTAATTGAAGATAATACATCTCAGGGGAACTGAGGATAAAGAGCCACTATAATACTTTGAGCTCCCTGACAACCTCTGAAAGAAATGTGCATGGTATTTTTTATAGGTGGGGAAATTCCTCCAGCTAACAGGATTCCACATGTGTGTTGTATTTCTGTGTAAGTTACAGCAGGTGCTGGCATTACAAAAAGAAAAGGACTGGTGGCTAATCAAGTGAACTTCTCAGAAGGGAGCAGGAAGGATGCCTGTTATAAGAAATATTAATAATATAGCCAGGCACCAGTAGCTCACGCCTCTAATCCTAGCTACTCAGGAGGTTGAGATCTGAGGATCATGGTCCAAAGCTAACTAGGTAGCACCAAGTCCATGAGACTCTTATTACTAATCATCAACAAATCAGAAGTAGAACTGTGGCTTAAATGATAGAGTGCTAGCCTTGAGCCAAAAAGCTAAGGGTCAGTACATAGGCCCTGAGTCCAAGCCCCAAGACAAGCATCAAAACAAGCAAAAAAACAAACAAATAAAGAGAGCAAGCAAAAAAAAACTTACTGAGAAGTCTACAAAATGTCATTTGTGGGTGAATAGAATCCTGCAAAGCTATGAAGTCCTGTGAATCTATGTCAGAGGTAAGATCACTAGTACTGGAGGAAGAAAACTGAAATGACAGCTGTCAGAGCAATGGTGGGAAATTTAGATGCTTTTGTAACTTTGAGGACAATGAGCAACCTTTTATTAACCTAACTTCATTCTGCTTGTTCCTTCTACATATCTTTTACTTCTTTTCCTCAAGTAGGACATATAGCCGCTCCAGAGCCTTTTTTCTTCCACTCATATTTTACCCCAAATCTGACAATGAGTCTTCTGTCATACGAGACTAGTATGAAGTCTCAAGTGGGTGAGGGAGAAAAGAAAGTAGATATAAGGTCATTTTGGTACCTCTTTGATCTTCAAAGCAATCCTATGTAGTGCTCTCATAGTATGATGAGAAAATGGAAGTCCAAGATCACTAGCAAGGAGCAAAACAGGATTTGAGCACGGGTTACAGTGCACTTGTAATGATGGGGAAGGAAGGGACAATCCCTCTGCTCTCGCTCTGTCTCCTTCTTCCTTTGTTGCTGCCTGTTCATTTTGCCTCCCCTGAGCCAATCTGCTTGCATAGGTGGGAAAGCCTAATCAGGTCAAGGAGGTAGACTTGCCTCCTAATTGCCCGATGCTTCCCCTGTCAGCCACGACTTATCCTCCCCTCCCCTTCTCCATGCAGATTCTCACTGCTCACTTGGTCCTGAGCACTGCTGCACTGATCCTTCTTATAAAGGAAGATGACTTTGGTGCTCTGCAGGAAGCTGCATAGCGTGACAGGCCTCAGAAATAGCTCTTCCTGTGTGCACAGAGAGGTCTTTTAGCTGGAATTTGCCATTAGTACAGGGTTAAAGTGGAGAATACTCTAAACCCAGAAAAGCATGATGTTAGAGATCACCAGGAAACAGCTCGTTAAAACAAACAAGAATCTTTGTTTCCCCATATGTGGAATTGTCAATTTCAGATAAAATGCTTAGTGGTTGACAAGTTGTATCACCTTTTTTTTTGCATGAAGACCATCATCTTATGCTAAATAATAACATATCCATCTGACAAGGTTTAATTTTCTAGGTGACCGGGAAATCAGATCAGATCATCCCTTCATTGCTACACGCCTGGGGCACTTGTACCCCATTGTATGCACTGTATGCACAATAAACACTCAACTACAGTCCTGTTTTCATTTGTCTTCCACTCACAACATACTATGAGCTTCATGGATGCATAGACCATGTTTTCACTTATTTTAGGTCTTAGCATATAATCCACTCATACCCCATTTGGGCTATTTTCACAGAACAGCCAAAGAACTTTTAAATTTTAAGAAAAAAATGTTATTGTCAAGGTGATGTACAGAGAGGTTTCAGTTGAAGACATAAATCAGACGGTGCCATGTTCTTGTTTAAAACCCTTCAAAGTCTTCCCATTGCCTTAAAAGCAATTGCACATGCCTGACCAGGGCTCCCTGCCCTCCGTGGGTCCTGGCTTAGCCCTGCTCAAGGTCGGCTGGTGTTTGTCTAGTGCCCAGAGTTTTGCAGCCTCAGGGCCTCAGAGCTTGCTCTTCTGTGTCTCGAATGCTCCTCTCCTGTTGTTTTCACAGCTAACTCCTTCTCAGACCTCAAGTCTTAAGTACTAAATAAGACCAAATGCTAAAGGTGACTGAATGTCACCTTTAATGTCAGAGGGACCTTTCCCTGAACATAACATCGAAAGTGCATCTTTTACTTTTTATCTCTGTCTACTGCTTAATCCCCTTATGGGACATAGTTACAACCAGCGAGTTCTTCCTTGTCTTCAGGAGAATGATTTGCACTGTAATGAAGACATGAGGAGAAGATCATCAGCTATCGTTAGCAAGAGTGACACTTGCCATGTATCTGACTCCATATATACATGCCGAATAAATGATCAGAGAGATGAGCAACACAGAAGCCTCCTTAGAGTCGTCATCCAGCAGGAATCCTGTGTAAAGATCCAACACACAGTTTATAGCTTTTGTGTTTGCCCCCATGGACAGTGCAACTCCTCACATGGATGATACACTAACCACAAAGTATTAAGAGCACAAGATGTCTCCTGTTTCTAAAAGAAGCAATGTGCCAGGGTTCCAATGCTGGAACGTGGAACCTGTCTCGCTGCTGCCTCTGTCCAGTCTGCCTGTTGCCACTGCTGGTCTTTTCCAAGCCACGGATGCCTTTGGACACTCTGAGTACAAATGGGAGTTTGTGAGATTCTCACTCCCTGATTTGGAAGCACATCATCCAGAGCTCTTTAAATGAAATTACCTACTTTTCTAAGAAGTTCTGAAGTAAATGGTGGTGGGCAATTGGATGTGACCCCCCTTTGAAGCCGCAGTCTAGAGACAGCATCCTTCCTCCTGAATCTGTCCACCATCCAATTATCGCACACCCAAAGTTCCATTTCTCTCCCATGGAAATATGTATCCCAGCAACTTTACAAGCACTTAGGGTGACTTGACCTGCCCAACAACCCCCACAGTCATCTTAAAGCAAAAAAAAGGTGACCCAGGTTCCAACAGACAAAGGTGCCTGCTGTATCTTTATTCACCCCTAGTTTTAGCACGAAGGTCATGGCAGAACACTGTAGGATACAACTCCTATAAAACATTCATGCTCTGTAGATCATAAAAATGTATTTTCTCAGACAAAGATGTTATATTGTTTTAAATTTTAGATTCATTTATATTTACAAGGCTCACTAAAATTTTGGTGTGTCATTTCAGTTCTGTTCCCATAACACTGTATTAATGATAACCAACGTAGACACACAGTGGAAAATGACAGGGATTTGCCTAATAATATTCAGGAAATTTTTATTTGATCTCTGCATTATTATCAGTTCTTTTGAGACTGAAAGGTAATTTCCTAAATGATGGCCTAAAGTGATAATCTCCTAAATACAGTCTCCTCTCAGAGTGAAAAGATTGGAGTCATTGTTTTGTTTATTGCTTTTTGAATAATTTAGAGATTTAAAGCCACCCCACTGAGCACTGACTCATCTGCCAGGTGCATTGGGCCTCAATGGGTTGGAAATGAAATGTGGGGTTCCCAAGTAAATGAAGAGATGGAAAGCACATTCACAGTTTATTTGCTCACAGATGTTCACATAACAGAAGCTAGAATTTAAGAAGTCACTTCTTTGTATTTGACAGGAGACAAAGACAGGCAATTGTATGAGAGTTAGAAAGGCACAGGGCAATCATACTCTGAATTGGGAATACCATGCTCACCAACTCTGGAAGGGGAGCAGCTCATTGACAGAGGTATTGATTTTTCATTCCCAGGAACACAGACTAGGGCATCTGGCCCTTGACGAATCATTAGCAACTGATTTTTACATGAGGAAGGCACTAGGCCTTGATTCTGGATGATGACCTAATGCCCTTACCATTGATTCCCCCCCACCCTCACCCGCACCCTAAGGAACTGTAAGCAAATCATTGTTCAGTTCAAGGTCACGACAAGTCTTGATATTTAGTGATACCACGAAGATGTCAGCTACATACTTTCTTTTTGCCTATGACAGTACAGTCAGTTTGGGCCTCTGTTTCCATAGTGACCCTTACCTTGAGGTATTAAATTCTGTTTTCTCATGCAGGAAAGTGTCAAACAAAATGAACGAGAGACACAGGCTATGATTTGTTTGGTTTGGACTCTCTGGAAGTTTAAAGGTGTGCTATTTCCTCCTACATACAGTTATTTCTGTAAGAATCACCAATGACCAAATGACTATAGGCATCTGAATAATGATTTTCATAATCTGAGCAGCTGGATTTCTTTCAGGGTTGGCTGAGGCAAAGATCAAGATGGTTTTGTATATATTCTGAGGCTTTAAAATGATTGCTTCTCATCCTTTTGGCCAAGGTTAAGCATAAAATGTATAGTTAATTATATCCTAAATTATGGTTACTACCACCATTCTTTACTGCCCTCATAGTCAGGGCTGTAGTAAAGCAGTAGCATGGGCAGGACCAATAGATGCTACTCGATCGATATCTCCTAGTCGTTTATGTTCACCATTAAAATTTAAACATATATTTGTAGCTTAAATCATAGTCCTTTCTCTAAAACATTTACTCTATGAATAGCAATGATAATACATGATAATATATAATAATAGAACAGCCAAGGTAGGCTACCAGTTGTATGGAATGATCCTACATTGCTATAGTATAACATAATAAAATGATTTCTTATTCAGTTAGGATGGGTAAGATGTGGTATTCAGCCAGTCAGAGACCCACACTCCTTCCAGCTTATGTTTCTATCTTCTCTTAAATCCTTGGAGTCTTGTTCACTGGAAAAAGGAGTGACTTTCATGAATTAGAGATGTTTAAGTAGCTAGGAGGAGTCTGAATGACTTTATTTAATTTTATAATTCAGATCTTGATTGTATGACCACACCTTAGTACAAGGGAATTAAATATAGTTTAGGTGCAATAGCCAGGAAAGAACACGGATATCGCTAAATAACACTAGCAGTGCTTGTCATAGCAAAAACCTTAAATAAAAACAACTTAAACCATTATAACTCTTGTAGAGTCAGGTCAGGTACATATGCTTTTGGAACATTAGATGAAAAGTTAGAGAATGCAGAGTAATCTGTGTACTCTCTTGTAATCGATTCAACAGATTCAACAATGTCTTCCTCCAGAGTTGACTTAGGAATATCTGACATTGTTATAGAAGGGTATATGCTCATGTTTCTGATCAAATTCACTTCATTTGGTGTCTAGATATGTTATTTCTGGTATGTTGTAATGAATTTGCTCTTAACACTGGACATCTTTGCCATATAGTCAGTAATGGTTAATAGGTTACTTAGGATGTTCTTCCTACTTTTCTATTTTCTTCAGGTATTTCTGAGTTAATGAAAGATCCACTTGTTCCATCTGCATGTGTTACCATCAAGATTATAAGACATCAGAATATTCTTATTTTACCTTTGACAAAGTTGGAATATTGACATGTTGGATTACTGGAACCCAGATCATAAGACACCTACTAACTTATATGTAGCTTTCTCATTAGTCTTTCTTTACTATTCACTCCTTGAGACCAATAACTTGTTTGGTGCTTAATATGTCACCGGCATTTGGCCCTCTGTCTCTGACTTAGTAGGACCTCAATGAATATTCCCTGAAGTGGATTTTAAAGTGTGACCTCAGGACCAAGTGAATGACATGGGAACTTGTTAAAAATACAAATTCAATCCTTGGTCCTTATACAAACGCTTTGGGGACAGATGGAAATGCTGTGGGTGGCTCCACAATACTACTTATTCTCCATTATTCTCAATGCGGTGTTCTTCATCATGTGTGATCTGTCCTTGGTTTTTATTCACATTTCAGTAAAATATATTAAAACTTGTCCTAGAGTCATATTTCTGGGATTTTTCTTTAATAATGTAATGCTCTTCAGTTTCACCACATACTCCATAAAAATCCCAATCAATAACTAAGTTTAGCTTCATAAACAACTTTTATACACTTATAACTAAGAGATTTAGAGAGATCTACATTTGTATATTTTAAAAAGTAGTTTCATAGTATACTGACATTCATTTTGAAGATTCTTCAAACAGGTACATACGTATAGAAAGAGGAATGGATTTAAGCAAATATAAATAGATTGAAATGTCACCACTTTGAGCTCTGGCAATTAGTAGCATGTGCCCTGGAGCAAGTTATTTACCACTGGGTGCCTGTAAAATGAAGATTGTAACTGTGGCCCCTCTATAGAATGCTTGTGACAGCTAAATGCTGGTATTTGTAAACAAGTGGTATATCATTGTAATTATTTTCAACATGCCATGTGAAACTGTACCCTTTTTTTGTTCTCTCATATTCTCTTCCTGTGGTTTTACCCCTGCTATCACTGTATCAGTCTTAGTACCCTGGATACTGTATATATGTGTATTAGAACTAGGGAAGGGAAAGGGAATACCAAAATCGAGAGACAAAGGATAAAAAGGCAAACTATTCCAAAAGCAATACTTTCAAAACTATTTGATGTAAACCAACTGAACAACTCATGGAGCGGAGAGGGAAAGGGGAGGGGGGAGGATGGGGAAAATGAGGGAGGAGGTAACAAGTTGGATAAGAAATGTACTCACTGCCTTACATATGAAACTGTAATCTCTCTCTACTTCACTTTGACAATAAAGAAGAAAAAAATTAGCTAGTATTGTTTCAAAGGTGTGAGTTTCTAGACCTGCATCACTTTCAGGCTTACTACGTCAGAATAAGTCTAGACAAGTGTTTACTTTTTTCAGCCAGCTTTTCACAGAGTTCTAATACCTAGCCAAGAAATTTATTACAAGAGCATTGTGGTAAGTTGCTCCCTCATTGTCCACATCCTGAGCTTAGAACTTGTAACTGTAACTTATTTGTCAAAATTAAGACAAAGTAAAACAAGGACATATTTGCAGATGTAAAGATCTTGGGATGAGATTATCCTGGGCTGTTGGGTAAACCCGGCATGCAATCACTTGTATTTTCAAAAACGGGAGGGAAGGAGATTGTACATACATAGAGAAGGAGAAGATGATATATATGCAGAGCAGAGAGAGATCTGAAGATGCTAGTCTTGAACATGGGAGTGCTGTGGATGTAAGCCAAGGAAAAGGAGCAGCCACTTGCAGTAGCAAAAAGACAGAAATGACTTTCTCTGGAGCCTCCGCAGGGGAGAGTCCTAACCCAAACCTTGATTTTGGCCCAGGAAACTGATCTGGGACTTTGGGCCTCCAGAACTGTGATAGAATAAATATACATCGGGTTTATGCTATAACTTCATGGTCATTTGTTCAAGAAAATAGTCATAAGAAATTAATTCAAGAAGCCTCCTCAAATGTTTTTGGTTTTGTGCCTGAGTAAAATATTTTGTTCAATTCATCCAAAACATATTATTAGAGTTTGCATATAATTCTATATTAATATGACACTATACATTTGAAGACCCACCAGATAAAATATTTAAATGAAGCACGAAGAAGGAAAATATTGTAGGTAATTTTATGTTATTAATAGTTATGTTAAATATTACTATGCTAAATGTTAAATGTTACCATTAATTTTAAATGTTCAATGTTAGTATAATTTTAGAGAAAGAAGTATGAATGACTATGCTACATTAATGCAAAAATCTTATTTTAATCCTTGGGGGTCAGAGGCAGGAGGATTAGGAGTGCTTGGCCAGCCTTGAACTGTGCACAGTGAAGCCCTGTTTCCACTCAACAACACAAAGCAACCTATCCTTCACAGAATGCCTCCTTACCAAGTACTAGGCCCTGAGTTTGAACCCTCCTCCTGCCATAAAAGAAATAAGCAAACAAAAACAAAACAATAACAATAAGCCTTTGTAAATACCTTGTTAAAGGTCTGGATTTAAGTTGTTTCCTTGAATAGTTTGTTCACATGGATACAGTAACTGGAAAAGGTACCTCAACAAGCCTATGAAGATCCCAGACATGAAAGTATATTTGTGACTGTGCTTACTAAGCCAATTTATCCTTTTATTTTCTAATCCCATTCACTAATTATACAAGTCATTTTTATCACATTCAGCTAATAAATTTTCACCTTCTTCACTCTGTCAATCACTTGCTCTTATAAACTAAAAAAGATGACATCAAGTCCATATACTTCTAACAAATAGACAGAAATTTCACCAAATGTCTTTATTTAGAAGATTTAAAAATAGATGCAAGTCTCTAAAGGGAGAAGATAAGAATATTTTAAGCAAGATATAGTGTTTTCAGGCAACAAGATCATGAAATCATGAAAATGTTCCCAGACATCTGTTTTCAAAATGTTCTGTGTTTTTTTTTCCCTAAGCCATTTTCAAAATTATTATTCATTGTTAAAACACTCCTCCATCATTGAGGGACAGATTTGAAGGAAAAACACTAAGTGCTTACAATTAATTTGTTGCTGTATATTGAAAAAATTTCCGAGAGTAATTTCTAAGCTTGGGAATCTCCTAGTACAGAAAGCGCCAGAAAATTCACTTGTATTTTGGTAAGAGAACATTGGAACAGTTTTAAATTTGATAGTCTTTTACTACTGCCATGAAATGGTCAATGAACTCATGTGGGGTATAGGAGTTTCATGGGTCCTACTATTCATTGCAAAATTCTCTAAGGATTCTAAAAGATAAGATAATTCATTAATTCTTCTATTCAAGTGTTGAAAGTCAGTGGCTACAAATGCACCAGCCACCCTGCTGAGCTTGGAAACTGCATGGGTCTCTGAACATCTCACTTTGTACCCTTTGTATTTAATGTTGCTATACTTGGCCAACCATGTATATATTCCTGACGTTTTTCTGTTAGGCATTAGTTAAGCATATTTATCCCTTAGTGTTTGGGTAATAAATAAATTGAAATGTAAATTGTGATATTCTGCTCTCATAACTTGATGGATAGTTTTCAAACTTCCTGGACTGCAACAGTACTTCAGAGACTAGACTTAAAATGAGGAGATGCTGACATGTATATTAGAGTAAGATTTATCAAGACAGAAAGGGAGGTTTTGAGAGACCGTGGAACCCTTAAGAGAAGGAATGCTAGAAAAGCAGAAACAACAATGTAAGAAAATAGAAGCAGTTGTGAAAAGATGTTGGTTGGATTTTCCCAAGAGATTCTGAGAGAAAGAAGGGTCATGTAGCAATTTCATTAGAAAGGACTTGGAACCAAAGCCATGAACTGAGGGAGAATTTGAAAGATGCTCAGTTGGTCCCAGCTAACCACACAGAATATCCTGAAACTGGACTAGACCTTGAGAGTTGCTCAAAGCAGAGTAGCAGAAGGTGAGCCTTCATAGCCTCTGTAGACCAGTCATTGGATTCAGGCTGCCGTAGTAAAGTATGTGTTCTTGAGAAAAGTAGGATTCCCTGCAAGCTTTGCAAACTGAAGCATCTGTAGGTACCCCTTTCCGTGGTGATGATAGTGATGTCCCAGAAGTGCAGTTTAGCAGCAGCAGCAGCAGCAAATAAATGCCCTGCTTCCAACAAAGAACTAAGTTTGAGCTAATTCAATGGTTTTGTTCTGGATAAAGCAAAAGTTATATTAAGTCATGCATTAATTAAGATTCTGTTTTGGATTAACTATTAGATTAACTGCTCTCTCTAGCCATCAGAGGCCCTTGTTACCTTCAAGGGGGTTAAAAAATCTTTCATGTATAACACACAGATATGTATGCACTAGGTACTATATATGATATTAAAATTCTGCAGAAGTGGGTGATGATTAGGAATAAATATCTAAAAAGGATCTTTAGGGAGTAATATTCAGAAAATGGTTAGGAAAGTCTGTTCTAGGCTATTAAGGAGAGGTCATTGTATGAGTGCATATGTTGGGGCAGTACTCTGAATTTAAGTAAAATATTTAGAATTCAGGCCAAGAGAAAACATAAGCAGAAGGAATGGGATTCTTGCTTTCTCACAGAAAACGAAGTGGTCCTCAAAGAAAAATCATTCCCTCCCTTACAGTTGTTAGGTCCTTTCATATTCCTTAGCATTTCTAGATCAAATCTGTGAATCTTCTCTTTGATTCAGGTCATCCATCTAATGGGACAGGTGGTTTATATTGGTCCTGGGGTGGGAATATAAGTTACTGGTTAGAAAGTAGGGCTACCCTCTCCCCCGCCCTGGAGACTGTTCTCTAGTCATATAAGCCAATGATAGTTTAGGACCCAGGATGTTCTGCGGAGCTTTAGTCTCTCAAATACTCAGTTTTCTAAGATAGAAAGCAGGCCAGCTTCCCCTTCAAGATGGATATTTCTTCTGTGACATCTGACATTCCATTTTTCTTAATTACCTAGCCATGGTATTCAGAAGGATGTGACTGTGTCGTTATGAGACTGAATGAAAAAGTCAGACTGTTCAAATATGAAGCATTATATAAACTGAAAGGGACATGTTATGATCAACAAACTGTCAGAAGAAATGACAATGAAAAATTTCAGTTAAGTGAAAGTATTAGTGTGAGTAGTTCAGGCCTTATTCCATATTCTGGGGTGGGGGTGGGGGTGAGAGGGGGCAGTAAAAGCAGCAGCTTTCTGAGTTGTATACCCAGATGTCCTCAGTCCTCATGAGGACAGTGCCAGGTGCATAACAGCTGTTCTGTTATATTTGCTGGATGGACAGTTGTGCTGGCCATTCCTGCTCCCATAATCAGATTCTTGCCAGACCCTCCCCAGTCTTCCTGGCTGTAATACTGAACACAGGTGGAATGGTGTGACCTGTTGTGTTACAGATATTATTATGCAGCATTTGCATACATATATACGTGTGTGTGTGTGTGTGTGTGTGTGTGTGTGTGTGTGTGTATGAACAACAAAGATACCGAAGGTTAGGAAGCAGAATACCTCTGGTTTTATATTTGCCTTTCAGCCTTGCCTTCTTTATTACTGAATAATAGTACATTATCTGGGACCTATAAAATAGTCACCCTACAGATCACCATTTGACAAGAACTTTTGTAAATCTACTACATGAAAAGCATTGAGCTGTATCTGAGAGGTACAAAGAAAAATCAAATAGGTCTTGTCCATAATTAGTTCACTGTTTACTATCTACGGTAGTCCCTGAAAGACTAGCTTTGTAGGAAGAGGGTAAATTTACAGTATAGGAATTTGCACTTGATAGAAGGCTGTCCTGTTGGCATGCATATCCAAGTTAAACTTTATGCTGAGAAAGGGGGAGAAAGATGGAGTTTCAGTGGCTAACTCTCCCCCATTCTCCGTTGCTCAGGGCCTATGCATACCCATTTTCCCTACCTAAGGCTGGCCCTAGAGAGATTACTGTAGTAGAAATATGATAATGGCAAGAAGAAGATATAGTTGATGTTTGAACTAAAAATGACTGGTGTGGAAGCTATGGATGAAAGATGTTATTTATGGCAAACCAACATTTTACTACATGCTCACTATTTGCTAGATGCTGTTCTCAGAATTCCATGCATGACTCCTTCCTTCCTTCCTTCCTTCCTTCCTTCCTTCCTTCCTTCCTTCCTTCCTTCCTTCCTTCCTTCTTTCCTTCCTTCCTTTCTTTTTTTTTTCTTTCATTTTTTAACGACAATCACACGTGGTTGATATTATTGTGCTTTTCAGGTAAAGAAATGAAGCATGGTTACTTTCTATCTGACAGAGTAGATAAGTGATGCATTAACTGTGTGTCCTAGTCAGTTACTGCTGGCAAAGGCAAGCTTTGAATTCACTGTTCTAGCTGCACTCCAGTTGATAGGTTGGAGGGGAGAAACACACTAAAGCCAAGTTCAAGGAGAATACAACACCCTATTTCAAGTATCAAAAGCACTCCCCATGATGAACTTTGGACCAAGAGCAAGCTTAAGGAGCCAGAGAAGAGTGTATTTCAGAAATAAACATCCTGATCTCCCATGTAAATATACTTAGCTAGCAAGTAGCATTAGGTTCTGGAAATCAAGAAATTCAAGTCTAAAATATATCAAGCTGTGTTCAAATAAACAATCAGGAAAGCAAACAAACATTACACACAACATGAACCTTAACATTTTCAGTAATACTTGGAAATCTAATTTTTATTTTGTGCAGCACCCACAGACATCATAATTGTGATTTTAGTATTGTTAGGGAAAGACAACTTTTTTTTTGCAGGTCCTGGGGCTTGAACTCAGAGCCTTGGCATTGCCCCTGAGCCTCTTTGTGTTCAAGGCTAGCAATCTATCACTTGAGACACAGTGCGACTTTTGGCTTTTTTGAGTAGCTTATTGGCGATAAGAGTTTCATGGGGACTTTTCTACCTGGGCTGGCTTTGAACTCTGATTCTCATATTGCAGCCTCCTAGGTTTATAAGAGTGAACCACTGGTGTTCAGCTGGGAAAGACAATTGAAAAAACTTCAAGACTAATAGTTTAATAAGAAGAGTGAGGATAATGCTGACTCTTCACCTCTGTTTTTCTCAGAGGTGACAGTTCTCAGCTCTTCAGCCAGCATAGAGAATAGAAAGAATGGTTTTCAGGCAATTACTCTCAGAGTTATTGGCCTGTGCTGAGCCACACACTGCTTATTCAGAAATCTGAAGACCCAGATCTTCTTTTTGCACTAGTTACCATTTTTCTTTTACTGATGTAATTTTTTGCTCTACTTTCTAATTAGTAAGGACCACAGATGTCCTATTTTGCATGTATGCAAAATAAACTTTCATATATAACATGATTTCTTTGCCCTTATTAAGAGGGCAAGCTTTGAGTCTTATGTGCAGTGTGCATGTGTCTATGTGCTGTGAGATTGTGCAGTAACAGATTTGCAGTCATTCATCCACAGTCTTTCATTCAGCATTTGTGACACTATTGCTAACATTTTTTGTCATGGTTTGTGTCCATGAGACAATCTCCAATGTGAATCTAATTGACGTATTCTGGATAGATACATGGTGACATTCCCATTGGTATCGTGCCCCAACCAAAGGAGTTGACAGATAGGAACACCAAGGGAAAGGAAAGAAGCTGCTGACATTTTTACAAGTCCATAAAAAAGGATGTTTCAGGACTTATGTATTCAATAAATCTACTTGCAAAACTGATAGAACATTTTATATTATGGGGAAGATAAATTAGCTTCATGCCTGTACAGTGCTTTGTTCCCTATTCACCAAAGAAGGGCAGCCTACATGCAGCTGTTTCCAGCAGGTAATTGCATTGCAGTCTTTCATGTAGGATATTCTTCAAGTACCAGCGAGTGTACTCTCTCCAACCTGACTCAGAATAGACCCTTGTATACTGACCTTTGTTGAAAGCCCTTCATGGAATCTGTTTTATGATGGTGTTAGGCGATGAGTGTTTAAAACATAAGGTTTCTGCATTAGCTTTGTGATGACCTCCTGGGGCAGGTGTCATTCCCAGTCAGCTCACAGAGCCTCTTCTCTCCACCCTTGTAGTGGTGGGGGTGGGGAATGGCACTGCTACACTGGAGTCCTCAAAGCTACTGGGACCTCACGAATTAGAAAGTTGGCAGAACATTACAAAAGAACAAGAAAAATGGCAACCAATGCATGAAGCAATGCCAGGAGAATTGCTGGGCCTTCAGACTTCTGAATAAGAAGGGATAGGTGGCCAAGGACAGACATCTAACTCTCTCTAAGAACAATTACCAGAAAGCCATTCCTTCTATTCTCTGTGCTGGCAGGAGCGGAGAACTGTCACAGCTGAGAAAAAGAGTTGAAAAGAGCATTCGTCTCACTCTTTCTCATTACCCTACTCCTTTTTAAGCTTTTCAAATGATATTCTCCTAGCAGTACTAAAATCTCAAGCATAGACTCAGTGTAAATATATGTGTACATGTGTGTGTTCGTGTTCCTAGTTAGTATACTATGACCATTAAACAAATCTTTTCCTTACTCATTCCAGAAAATGCACACCTAAGAATGGCATTATTACTTTTATTTCAATTATTTTTAGCACAAATTTCTTTATAATGCTATAGGCCTACATGTGTCTGCATAGCCCTGAGTGAGAAAGTATAGTTTGGAAAGAGACTTCCACTAAAATCTAGCTAGGAAGTGATGGGAAGAATTAGCTGTGGACAGTTACAGCCTTGAACAGCTACCCTGTCTTTGAGCAAGATAAGTCCCTGTTCTAATAAGCTGAGGAGTTCATACACTTGCCACTTGACTCAGGAGAGTGTCATGGACTCTGGCTACCAGACAGTCCTGAGAGAGGGTTGTGATGGTGAGGGAAATAAACCTGTATTCTGTGGGTGTTAGTCGGCTTTCATTGGCTGTGATAAAATACTTAAGATAATATAAAAGCAAGAAATGCATATTTGGGCTCAAACTTTCAAAAGTTCTACTCCACTTTCAGCTGGCTCTGTTGCTTTTGGGCCTGGGGTAAGGCAGAACATTGCGATGGGGTGTGTGTGTGTGTGTGTGTGTGTGTGTGTGTGTGTGTGTATGTGTGTGTGTGTGTGCATGCGGTGAGTGACAGGGGTGAGTTACTTACCTCATGGCAGCTTAGAAGCCCCCTTTCAGTGGCCCATCTTCAGCGATCTAACTTCCTTCTCCTAGTTCTCCCTTCCTCTTCCCCACGATTTCACCACCTCCCAGTAACACCACAGGCTGGTGCCTAGGCCTTAAACATGGCGGTGTGGTGAACACTCCACATACAAACTGGGACACCTGTCAGTAGGGATGTGTGTTATGAGAAAGAATGATGCAGGTGAGGGGCTCAGAGAAATTCCAGGCTGCTCTTTTCCACTGGGGAAATATGATGAGAGAAATCTGAGCCTTGACTGGAGTTCAGAGCAGCCGCTAGCCCTGTGTAAACTGGAGGAAGTACATACTGCGTATTCATTTTGTGCTTATTCTTGCATTACTTGTAGGTGACCAAATCTCAGCAGGCCTGAGAATGACCTCCTGAGAGGCTTTCTGGCTCTCTGGGAACAGGAGGCCCATCCGTGGCAGCTGTGAGCAGCCACATAAATAAAGCACCAGGGCTTTGTGATATGAGATTTGCTCCCTGTCAGGCAGTGCCTTTTGTGCTCACTGTTAATGAATTTTCTCTCGGAGGTGCTTTGGGTTCTGAAGGGCTAAGGATGAATGGGGAAGCTTGGCAACCCTTCTTCCAGTTCTCTCCCAAGAGGGCTGCAACCTCAGAAGCTTCAATAGAGTCTGTGCCTATAAAGTGAAGTTCTAAGCTAGATCCAAGCTATTGCTTACCAAGTATTTTAGGAAGATGGTCTTTTTGGATAGGGAGAAAAGCTTTATTTATTTGTTTGTGTGTTTATTTATTTGCTGGCCCTGGAGCTTGAACTCAGGTCCTGGGCACTGTCCCTAAACTTCTTTTGCTCAAGGCCAGTGCTCTACCACTTGAGCTACAGTGCCAGTTCCAGCTTTTTCTGAGTAGCTTATTGGAGATAAGAGTCTCTTAGACTTTCTTGCCCTGGCTAGCTTGGAATGGGATCCTCAGATCTCAGCCTCAGCCCAATTTAAGTATAATTTTTATTGTAAGATTAATGGAGAAACCTTGGAGTCTCTTTGCTCATGTATTTCTAACTGAATTGCTTGACAATTCTATAAATAGCACAGTTTCACAAGATTGACAACACAGTTATATAAAAAAATGTTAACCATCTCTAGACTGATTATTCTTTAGTAATATGCAGGGTAGAGAGTACAGGTTCTAAGTCAGGCTGCTTGGTGTAACCCTGCCTGCCACTTGATTGCTGTGAGACAGTTTTCCAGTTATTTTGCAACTATTTTGGCATATGTTCCTTATCTCTAAAATGAGCATTATCATAGTTTTTATTTACTTTTTGGGTTGTTATATTAAATATATTGTACATAATACATGTGAGGTAACAGTACAAAGTAAGCACTATTTTCCTATGAACGATTGCCAATATAGATATTTTACTGTATAATCTTTCCCCTTATTTCTCTTCAATCAGACCATATAGTACTTGGCAACTCATTTTCTTTTTCACTGAATCCCACAGAAATATCTTTAGATCCAAACCCAAGCATTACTAGATATTATTAATTTTTGACAGCTGTGCATAATGTTAACTTAATATAGATACTGTTGCTTGAACATTTTTAGTAGGCATTGGATTGTTTCCACGTTTTTGCTCTGATAGGTAATGAAGCAATAGAGACTTCTGTACATAGATACTTTTGGACTGTTACAGTGTGTCTGAAAGATATGCTCTTTCACCTCCATATTTTTTTTCTGTTCCTGGGGTTTGAACTCATTGCTTGGGCACTGTCCCTGAGCATTTTTGTGCTTAAGGCTAGCGCTCTACCACTTCTACCACAGCAACATGTCTAGCATTTTCTGAGTTGTTTATTGGAGATAAGAATCTCATGGACTTTATTGCTCTGGGTGGCTTCAAAACGTGATTCGCAGATCTCAGACTCCTGAGTATCTAGGATTACAAGTGTAAGCCACCGGTGCCCAGCTTTCCCCACATTTTTATTAGCATGAATTAGTCATACAAGGGAATTTGACAGGTTTCTATACGTATACAATACACATTGGTCAGATTCCATAATTTCCCCTTTTCTCCCCTAGATCCTCCCTAAACAATGAAAGATAGATTCTCAAAAGATCGATTGCTGGTAATAGAAATCCCAAAATATCATAGCAATTTGCACAAATGCTAGAAATATGAGTACTCATTTCCTCATGTGCTTACCAGCAGTAGATTATTATCAATTTTTAATTTTTCCAGTCTAGGCGGCAAAAATAGAGTCTCATTGTCTTTCCAATGGACATTTCTCTGACTGCCAGTGAGGTTGGGTATGCTGAAGAGTTTTAAGTGGAACATTAAGTTGTCTGACTTCCACTGGGGCTTTAGCATGGAAAACAGTAGGACACGCTGAGAAAGCTGACAGGAAGTACGATGTTGAGGAGGTGGTGTCTGTCCCTACTCCTTTTCCATTATTTCGTAAATAATTTCTATACTCAAATATCAAGTTCCAGCATCCTCCTTTCTCTGTACCAGACACTCGTAGGACAATAGTAATTGTAGGGGGCAGCTCAAACTTCCCATGTCTAGAATAAGTTCCTGTCAGCTATTTCTTCTCTCCCTTACAGTGACTCTTATTTGCTCTACTTGGCTAATGTGTGCACTATCACCCTAACTAAATATAGGAGTGTTAAGTAGCATTGCTTAAATACCAGGATTGAAATCACTCCTCACTCTTTAGATCTTTCACCCCTAATAGCCACCTAATTATTAAGTCCTGTGGTTTTACATTGGCTTCATCATTCTAGCCCTCCCTGTCTGTCAATCTACCTGCCATGGTCACACCTTTAATGTCATATTATGCATGACTGTAATAGCTTCATGGGTTCCAATCTAACCCTGTTCCTTCATTCTTTTCTCTCTGCTTGGTCCTTCCTTCCCTCTTTTGTCTCCATATGGTGAATTAGGCGTTTTCTTAAGTTTAGACTGCTTCTTTTCCTGGAAAGTTGTCTGGTACTCTCATTCCTGCTCCAGGGAGGGCTAAGACTTGTCTACTATTCCCCTTACATCGTGCTCAGGCCATAACATATAATGCATTTAATAATCCCTTGTACACCTATGTCCTTCAACTATTGGTGATCTCTTGGTGAAAATGGACTGTGTTTTCTTCTCTAGCCAGCACACCAACTGGGCAAAGGTAGTACTTAACAAGGAGAGGAGAATGCTTCAAACTGTAGTAGAAATAACTGCCAATGAGGAGGCCCTTTCTAAGGCCTCGATGCACCTCAGTGGTAGAACACTTGCCTAGCAGGGCCAGGGGCCTGGGTTTGCTATTTTGAGCACTGAAAAAAGAAAGAGGCTTTACAGTTTTGAAAATTGTAAAATAGCAGAACGCTCTTTGTAGAAAAAGACAACACAGAAACAAAAAATGATCAAATGTCTTCTATATTTCTACTTGCAACTTTACCTTGCTCTTTTCTTTCATAATTATTGTATAGTAATCTACAGTTAGATGAGTTCTGTTTTCCTACTTACCAACAAATCTCTATTCCTATAGTTTTAGAACCTTGGATTAAACTTAATTAATAGAATCAATGCTGGAAAAGAGGACAATCTTTTAATATAAGAAAACATTTTTGGGGGCTGGGAATATGGCCTAGTGGTAAAGTGCTCGCCTAATATACATGAAGCCCTGAGTTTGATTCCTCAGCACCACATATATAGAAAAGGCTGGAAGTGGTGCTGTGGCTCAAGTGGTAGAGTGCTAACTTTGAGCAAAAAGAAGCCAGGGACAGTGCTCAGGCCCAGGACTGGCAAGAAAACAAAACAAAACAAAAAAACAAAGAAAATATTTTTTGAGATATCTTAGCAAGAGCTTGCATATCAAAAGTGTTCTTTTGAAAATTTTTTTTATTGTCAAGGTGACGCACAGAGGGGTTACAGTTACATATGTAAGGCAGTGAGTACATTTTTTGTCACACTTGTTACTCGTGCCTCATTTTATTCCCACCTTCCTGCCTCCCTATCCCTCCTCTAGTTGTACAGTTGATTTACAGCATATCATCTTGTAAGTAATGCTGCTGCATTGGTTCACCTTTACCTTTTTTTAAAATTAAATTGTATTGACAAGGTGATGTACAGAGGGTATACCGTTACATAAGGTAGTGAGTGCATTTCTTGTCATATTTGTTACACCCTCATTTTTCTTTCCCTTCCCTAGATCAGGTAAGGATATGTACAATATCCACTGTACCAAAATCATATACACTAACCACATAGGGTACACCAAAGGAAATTCATCTAGAACATTAAGCGTAATGACAACAATAGAATCCTCCTGTGTCCTTCTCTTGGAGTTCTTTTTGCTTATTCTCATCTTATATAATCATGCGTACATAGCTGTTGAGCTATTGTGATCCACTGCTAGGTCTATCCTAGACCTTTGTATGTTTGTTTAGTAGTCGTTTGGTTTTAGACACGTAATGTAAAGTCGCTGACCCAAACATGTGGAAATACCATTTGAAAAGAAGTTTGTTATTTTGCAGACCTGGTCTCTACTGTTCCCCCCCAACCCCAACAGTCATATATCAAGGAGACCATGCTCCTTTGTTCTCTGTGTTCTAGGCTTGTCTCACTCAGCATTATTTGTTCAAGCTCTGACCATTTCCCTGTGAATACCAATATTTTATCATTTCTAATTGCTATGTAGTATTCCATTGTGTACAGGTACCACATTGTTTTGATCCATTCATCTGTAGTGGGGCATCCCATATTTTGGCTATTGTGAATTATGCAGCAATAAACATGGATATGCAGATGTCTTTATGGTATCCTGAGATCTGTTGTTCAGGATAGATGCCTAGGAGTGGTATGACTGGGTCATAGGGTATATCTATGCTGAATTTTTTGAGGAACCTCCATACTGTTCTCCAGAGTGGTTGTACTAATTTGCACCCCCACCAACAGTGGAGAAGGGCACCTCTTTCCCTACATCCCCTCCAGTATTTGTTGTTGCCTGAGTTCAGAGTATAGGCCATTCTAACTGGAGTGAGGTGGTATCTCAGGGTTGTTTTTATTTGCATTTCCTTTACTGCCAGGGATGTTGAACATTTCCTCATATTTTTTTGCCATTTTAATTTTTTCTCCTGTGAAGTCTCTCTTTAGCTCCTTTGCCCATTTAATAATTGGTTTACTGGGTTTGGAGGGGGTTAGTTTCTTGAGTTCTCTGTAGATGATGGATATTAGGCCTTTGTCTGTTGCTGTGCTTCACCTTTACCATTTGTCTCACAATTTTGATTCTCCCCTTCCTTTCCCTAAGTCAGAAAAACGTATATACAATACCCAGCATACCAAAATCAAATAAAGTGACAACAGGGGCCAAACCGTAGGGAAGATAAACACAAGAAAAAAGAAATAACTTTGTATAGTATGTTAAAAATAACATTGATGCCTTTTTCTTTTGTCTTTCTTCCCCATGGTTTTATCCCTGATATCACTGTAACTGATTTTGGTACCCTGGATCTTGTATATACATGTATTGGAACTGGGGAAGGGAAAGGGAATATCAAAATGGAGAGACAAAGGATAAAGGACAAACCAATGCAACAGCAATACTTAAAAAACTATGTGCTGTAAACCAACTGCACAACGCATGGGGGTAAGGAAATGGGGGAGAAGGCTGGAGGGGGGTGGGGATGAGATAACAAGTTGGATAAGAAATGTATGCACTGCCTTCTGTATGAAAACTGTAACCCCCTCTGCACATCACTTTGACAATAAATAAACAAACAAATATATAAATAAAATAACAACAATATGAACCACTTATTTATGTATCTTGGAGTTCATTTCTTTTAGCACCATCTTGTGTGATCATATGTACATAGCTATTGAGCTATTATATCACAGTGTTATGACAGCAGTAACAGATTTTTTTCACATTTGAAACTCAGATAGCATCCCAGGATCAAGAGTTAAGTTCCATGTAACATGAACTTGGAAGTAAGTTTAATAGACTACATACCCTCTTAACTCCCCACCACTCAATCTGCATTTTATTAGGCTTAAAAAATTATCTTCTGATAGTTGTACAAAAAAGTCACATTAAACAAAGCAGTTATGTATGCAGTGTATCTTGATCATTGTTACCCCTTTCAACATTTTTATCCATCTCTCTAAATCCAACCCTTCCTCATTAAAAAAATCAAACAAACATTGTGGGGTGGGAATGGGGCATAGTGCTTGCCTAGCATACATGAAGCCCTGGGTTCAATGCCTCAGTACCACACATACAGAAAAGCCAGAAATGGTGCTGTGGCTCAAGTGCTAGAATGCTAGCCTTGAACAAAAAGAAGCCAGAACAGTGCTCAGGCCCTGAGTTCAAGCCCCAGGACTGGCAAAGAAAAAAAAAAGGTGAAAAAAATGTTTGTAGGATAAATATTGAAATCTTCATTGAATCCTCCTCCTCCCTGCTCTTCATTTGAAGGAATTTTCCTTAACAGTAAAGTTTCACTGGTGAGATTCTGTCCTTTCCCTTACTCATTTTCAGCAAACAACTAAAGCAATCAGCAAACCAGATTTGTGCCTTGTGCTGGAGCTTGGAAACAACATGGAGGTGGCCCAACTTCATCCTATCAGCTCTTTATAACATTTGAATTAGAAACAAGTAAAGTAATCTAAATTTCCTTGAGATCTCAGGTATGTATGTTATCTGTGGCTGGAAATCTGTTTTGTAACTGAATGTTCTTTCCTTTCTTTCCTCTGTAAGGGATGTGGTTGTAATTTGTTAAATACCCTAACTAATGCACTCCACTCATATTGCAGGATATTTAAAATTTTTTAAAGTTCTTTTGGTACTACTGGGGTTTTAACTGAATGATCTGCATTAGGTAGATAGGCACTCTACTGCTTGGGCTGCAACTCTAGTCCTTTTTGTTCAGATAGCTTGCTCAGTTCTTCTTTTCCCCATACTGGCATGGACATCTATCCTGTTGTTTGCACTTCTTGTCATAGCTGGGATAAAAAGCATGTGCCTTCAAACCAGCTTTTTCCTTTGCGATGAAATAGCAGGAATTTTTTGCGCATGGTGGCCTAGAACCAGGAAACTCTGTGCCCAGTTATTGGTTGAGATGGAGTCTTTCAAACTTTTTGCCTGGGCTGTTCTAGAGTGGTGTTTCTTTCCATCTCTGCCTCTTCAGTGACTAGGATTACAAGCACAAGATACTGGTATCTAAAGAATTTTTCCCATTTTTAAGGATTATTGTTGTAGTTAATAAATATTTCATGTGCTGGTCATGTTTTTCTGTTTCAATTTTATATCCATAAGCTATTCTTAGATGTAGAATTACTAAATCAAAAGATAGGATACATTGAGGTCTTTAAAACATTTCACTAAATATTTTTTTCAAAAAGTTTTTCAAACTTCTACTCTTTCCTGTACTATGTAAAAGTGACCATTTTGTCACACCACTTCTGCGAGTGAGTGTCAATAATTTGCTAGGTGAGGGGCTGCCTGTGTCTCATTCTTAGAGACAGATCAAGACTAACAAGGACAGTTTATCTGCCTGCAAAGTTGCACCTAGCTCAAAGTTTGTCAAAGGTGACTTGAAATGATCTGATTCTACTCTTATTCTAGGCAAATACTCTTATTCTAGGCAACCCTGACTATTATTCACATTTGCAAATTGCAATTCAAAAGTGAACAGTTATAAAAATATAGTCTGTGTCATCTTTGTGTAGGAGGGATGATGCTTCACAAGAGAGATGGCAGTTTGGAACCGCAGGGAAAAAGAAGAAAGGTTTCTAATTAGGGCGTGCATTGGGTGACCTAGAGAAGATTGAGCTTGCTGAAGATTTGCTAGCTCTAGATCATAGTTTTACACAAACAACTATTAGAGAATGTTACTGAAGGCTTCTTTGCCTTTTTAACTAAAATGCAATCTCCCTCTCCCCCTCCCTCCCCTCACCCCCTTCCTTGCTGTCTTTCCTACTCCCCTTTCTGGGTTAAGCAGGAGATAGGGAAAGGATAAATCCCAGTCCTCCTCTCACGACAGTCCATTCTCTGTGATATTTGGTGCTCTATACAGGCTCTGCCTCTCTCAGTTTAGCCACTGAAAAATGCAGGATTTGGGTTTCAAATCGCTACTTGGAAACCATAATTTTAATGTCTCCACAGTAGGACGTTGCTATTTGTGGCAAATGCTTCCCAATCTATTTCTGGCACTTCACAGACATTTTTTTCACTAATCACTGTGTAATTTATGTTGTTCCTCAATAAGGAAGTCGGGCTGGGGAGAGGCAATGGTATTGCTGCTCCCCCTTAATTCATTTCCAGCATTCAACTAAAGCAAATGATAAATGTGTATTTGTTGTCTACTTACTCTTTGGGAAAAAAAGACAAAGGAGGCTAAATCTTATGTCACTAACTGCTAATTAAAAAAAAAAATCTCAAAACAAAACTTCTAGGTAATTGGTAACAGCTTGATCTTCTGTTTTCAGAATGGTGACAGGTTTGGTAGGGACACACCTTCATCAATAGCAGAGTTGTTACCACCAGTGGTGAGTAGGGACCAAACACTGAAGAATGAGTAAAAGTGCACAGTAAGAGTCATCAGTGCTTCCAGATCCTAACAATTTACAAGGACTTACAAATGAATTATTCTTATTCACTCCTCAACAAAGCACTCTTCAGTATTTTAATGTCCATTGTACAGCTAAAGATAGTGAGGCTCAGAAATGTTAGAACAATAACTTGTCAAACAGAACTCTACTCTAGCTGGGGAAAAGCATCACAAGGGCATGCCTCAGTGAGGAGATTCAAGCTTGCACCAGAGGAGTCTATAAAATTTGTCATGGACTAAGATTTCAATTATAGGGTGGAGCCATTGGAATTAAATCTGATAGATTTGGGTTGTTGAAAATAGCCACAAGCAGGAATATGCCATAGGCATGCAGGTGGAATTGGGATGGGGGGATTTTAGGGAGAGGTTGGCTAAATAATATTATGAGAATCAATGTGAGAACTTAAATGTTAGAGGAAAGATGGAGAGAAGAAGCTCCCATGAAAGATGTACTAGATGGAAGAGATTTTAGAAATCAGACAGACATGGTTGATGATAAGGAAGAGGAGAATGCAACCTTCTAGAAGCATCATCCAATGCTAGAGGTTCAGGGCTGGAGGGTGAGATTTAACAAGAGGGTTCTGGCTTGTGTATGATTGTCAAGTTAAATGAGTAGTTGTAGTTCCTCAAGTAAGAGGGAGATTACACCCCTGATGTGTTGACTTTTATCAAAATGATATTCCATTACTAGTGAATGTATTTATCTGTTGCAAGCAAAGCAACACCAATCCATTTTATCATTTTGTATGGTGACAGGTAAAGACTAGAATTCATTAGTAACAAGATTTCCATTGTGAGGTATGTAAAGTTTTCAACTTCTTACAGAAAAGCAGACATAGCTTGTTTGACTGTTTGTAGTGTGAGTGTGTGTGTGTGTGTGTGTGTGTGTATGTGTGTGTGTGTGTATGTGCTTTCATGTGTCTCCTGGGTTTTGAACCCAGAGCCTGCGCACTATCCCTGAACTCCTTTTGCACAAGGCTAGTGCTCTACCACTTGAGCCACAGCCCCACTTCTGGCTTTTTGGTAGTCTATTGGAGATAAGAGTCTCATAGACAGCCTATGCTGTTTTTTTGACTGCAATCCTCAGATCTCAGCCTCCTGAGTATCTAGGATTACAGGTGTGAGCCAAGGGAGCCCGGCTTCATTTTATACTTTTTTAGCTTCTTGAGTAGAAGTTTTTGAATGTACCTTTACAACACATCACTTATATTGTAGTAATGTGAAATTTGACCAAGTCAGTGATAAACAAGCACCTTTTCTTTTTTCTTTTTTTTTTTTTTTTTTTTTTTGTCAGTCCTGGGGCTTGGACTCAGGGCCTGAGCACTGTCCCTGGCTTCTTTTTGCTCAAGGGTAGCACTCTGCCACTTGAGCCACAGAACCACTTCTGGCCATTTTCTATATGTGTGGTGCTGGGGAATCAAACCCAGGGCTTCATGTATACAAGGTGAGCACTCTTGCCACTAGGCCATATTCCCAGCCCAACAAACACCTTTTAATACAAGAATGCCCTAAGAGGATTTTTAATAAAATTGGTAGTTTATGGATTAATTTCCCTTATTTTGCTAATAAAGACAAAAATATGTTCATGCTGTATGGTTTTTAGTGGAGAGAAAACAAGGTTTGGCATCTTTCAAGTGACAGAGGTTCAATTTTAAAATAACCCTTGTATCTCCCCCAAGTTTCTGTGTGTAAGACAAGGCAGCAAAATGTTAATATGTGTTGTTAAGTGCTTTTGTTCCAAATCTCTTTGAGTAGATGAAACCCACAGTTGAACCAATAACTATAATCAGTGGCTTCCAGATGCCATGTCTTTGATCTTCAATGAAAAGAGGAGTGTGAACAATGACCTTGCCGTAAGGGGCAGAAGAGGAACAGAGAGCTCTTCCTTTTTCCTTCCCATCCTCCTCCTGTCCTTTCTCTGATGCCTCTTTTTGGTTATAAGAAATGCTTCGCTTCCTGTGTTCAAACTTCGCTAAGTTTTCTGCGGGAACCTTCTACTCTGGAAATTAGTCACACACACACACACACACACACACACACACACACACACACACACACACACCCCCCTACTAAAGATACTGTTAAAGACCTAAAGAGAGAGTGGAAGGGTGGGAGGGCAGGTGCTGGTGGCTCATACCTGAATCCTAGCTACTCAAGAGGCTGAGATCTGAGGATCACACTTCAAAGCGAGCCTGGGCAGAAATGTCCATAAGATCTGAGGATCAGAGTTCAAAGCCAGTCTGGGAAGAAATGACTCATCTCTGATTAACCACCAGATAACTAGAAGTGGAGCTGTGCCTTAAAATGGTAGAGCACTAGCCTTGATCACAAAAGCTCAAGGACAGTGCCCAGGCCCTGATTTTAAGCCCCATAACTGACAAAATAGAGAGAGAGTGATAAAGAGTGACAGAGACAGAGAGAGGAGGGGACAGGGACAGGGAGAGGGAGAGGGAGAGGGAGAGGATGGGAGGAAAAAGAGAGGGGGGAGAGAGAGAGAATGGCGTGCAAAATTACAAAATGTTCTGAGCCGATGGGGATTTCCACTGGGATGTTATAAGTCTATACAAGGCTTTGTTTTGATTGTCTGACTTTGGACAACTCTTTTACTTTCTCATCTCCTCAGTTTCCCCATCTGCAAACAGTTGCCCTAGAGTTTGCTTATATCTATATTCTAATATTCTGTTATCATAATCCATTTAACTTTTCCTAGATAAAAATGACACCATCTACATTTGCAGTGCTCAGTAAACTAAGGAGAATTTATCCAACTGAAAATATTAGTAACAGGTACTTGGCTAATCACTCAAACATACCCCTCATCCATCACTGGAAAAGAAATCCATATGGGCAGACTATGCCATGCGACTATCATCTCTCCTTTTACTTTTGAGTTTCATGTGTGGGAAATAAGTATCACTTGTTTTGTTTTTACAAAACAACTAAAGCTCCAGAATTTAAATTGAACATTTTACTGAACCTGCTCTCTGGAGATAATAGGAAAATTATATCTTTTTTCTAATAGACTGGCATAGATACAAAATATCTCCATTTGAGGGAATGTAGAGTTAGGCTGGCTCTAGGCTTGAAGGAATATAGAAAACAGAGGATCAGGTGGAAGTAAAATGGATTCTAATAAAGTCTATTTCTTTGGGGGGGGGGTGGAGACAGCTGCTTCTATGAGTCCAAAATAAATAAATAAAGACTTATTGTTTAATTATTCAGTTGTATGCTCCCTATGAGTGATGAGAGTGAAGGGAATTGAATAATCTATTCAAATTAAACTGTCACAGCACATTTTTCCAGCCTTAGCAACTTCTCGGTCTCACCAGGGAAGAAGTTTACTCTGGATTGGTGCCAAGCCAGTCCTGGGGACCACACCGTCCCCGAAGGCAGTAGTGTTGAATATAAGAAATATGTTCAGGACAGGAAGGGAGACAGGCCTGTGACACCTGTGTGAATCTCCCACAATTCCCTCAGAGAAACACATGTCCTATGAGAAGGAAAATCAGTTCTTCTGTAGTTCTAGGGCAAATCATCTCTTTGGTTGCAATGGAGACCTGTTCTTTTGAACCACTGTTGAACTCCTCCAGAAGATTCCCTTCCTGGAGTTTGAAGCTTACTCTGATCTATTCCCAGTTCACTGTAAGTGTTTGTTCTCTTGCCAGCTTTGTGGCCTACGGTTACAGGATGCAGGTGTGATTTTGCTAGCAGCTAAATGGGGTCCCTTAATAGCTATCCAAGGCAATGGCCTCCAACAGCACCCATCGCGGCCTCGGGCTGCTGTGTGGTCAGACTACTAATTGTTGCCTCTGTGGTTTGTCACCAATGCCTAGAAATGAAGAAATTTCAGTCTTAGATCCTTTTTCCACCTTTGGTGTGACTCTGAAGTTGGGACCATGTGGGTTACCTGCTATTAACCAAGCCAAATGGCCTTTGTGAGTCTGCCTCTCCTCATCTAATGAGTGAATGTTGTCAGAGGTCATCAACCCTGCCACATCTCTAGAGTTTTCCTTTCTAACATCCTGCTCAAAGTCCGTGTAATCCATGAGGTCTCTTTCAGTCAGATTATTTTGTCTCCATCAAAAATAACTTCTTAAGCTGGGCACTAGTGGCTCAGGCCTGTAATCCTAGCTGCTCAGGAGGATGAGATCTGAGAATTGTGGCTCCAAGCCAGCAGGGACAGAAAAGTCTGCAAGACTTTTATCTTTGATAAACCACCAAAAAACAACCAAACAAAATACAAGCTGGAAGTGGAGATGTGCCAGGGACAGTGCCCAGGCCCTATGTTCAAGCCCCAGGACTGGCACATGCATGCATACATAATCACATGCACACCTACACGCATGCATGCATGTGCGTGTGCGTGTGTATGCAGACACACACACACATACAATTTTCTCAACCTGTGTTTGGTAATGCATGCTTATAATCCCAACACTTAGGAAGTTACCTGAGAGATTTCTTGAGTTTGAGACAGACAGAGATCAGTATCAAAATTTTAATTTTTTTCTTGGTGATATCCCACTGTATTTTCTATTGTAATTTTTACCATAGCTCACTTTATATTTTAGATATTGAGTCTGTGTTTGTCTCCCTGATCAGACTTTTGCAGTCTCAAATATGTCAGGATTGTTCATGTCTTATTTACTTTTCCATTTCTCATTGTACTTTCCACATTATGGACACTCAGAAAATAGCTGAATTGAAAATAACTTTTCAGTTACAATAATAAGGAAATGATCCATAAGCCAGGCCTTGGGACTACCACAGGTAGAATCTCAATTTCTATTAGCCTTTTAGAAGCTTAGCAAATGAGGAGGTAGTTAGCTACTTGCTCTCAGGCCAAAGTTAATTAAAAGGACAGCTGGCTCCAAGAATTCTGGTTCCCTAATGCATTTTAAAGTTCTGTAACAAACAAGGTTATTTTAATTCCTGCCAGATTAATGACCCTACAGAGAAGCATACACTTACAAATATTCTGGAGATAGTAGGTCTTGAGATTTATTAGGAACAAAGACAAGTCACACCCCATTTTTACCCTGTTGGGCTATCAAATCCAAAATGGAATCATCCAATATATTCATCCAGTGTTTACTCAGTCAGTAGTATATTCAAATTATTCTACAACATGCAAAACTACAGAGAACATAGCCTCTGCCCTTCAGTTTGTAGTTTTACAGAAGGTTATAAAATCCTGAAATAGCTAATGTGAGGCTAAATTTAATAAATGCAATAGCAAGGGAGAAAATATCAATTATGGGGCTCAGAGAAGAGAAAGGTCAAAATTGAAGGCATGAATTCAAGAAAGAATGCACAATCTAGAACTCAAGACTGGCATTGTGGATAAACATTTTAGTAGACAGGCAGACCACAGAACAAAGAGAAAAAATGGGAAAACCAGGGTCACAGAAAGAATAGTCAAATATATTAGAATAGAGACTACATACATGCATGCATACATACATACATATATATTAAGAAATAAGATGTATATGTAGGGCTCATGGTGCAGAAAATATTGGATCCCAAATGGGTGTCTTGCTCTGAAATTTGTAGGCAGTAATGTCCAAACAAAACAAAACAAAAACAAATAGATTTTGATCAGGGAAGTGATTATTTTAAACCAGAAAACGGGAAAACTCTGACTAGTGGGCCAAAGCTTGAGTGCTATAAAACTTTATTGGAACACAGATCTACCCCTTCATATGTGTACTGTCTGAGGCAGATTTGGGGATGTATGGGAGAGTTGAGGGGCTGTGGCAGAAATGCATAGCTGTATGGCCCACAAAATGTTAGCTCCTTACTAATTGGCTTTTTATAGAAAATGTTGACCTCTGATATAAATGCCATCCATCCATCCTTCTATGCACTGTTATTTATTGATTGATTGCTTCAACAAACAGGCAGCATTTATTGAGTGCTAAGAATGTGCTCTTGCATTTTACCTAATTATTTACAGATTTGTCCAGAGAATTTAAATTTTTGTGCAGTTAACCATTAGGGACACAGCTTCTTTCTATGAAATGTATATATAGTTGGTCATGGGGCTTGAACTTTGGGCCTGGGTATTGTCCCTGAGGTCTTCAGCTCAAGGCTAGTGCTCTACCACTTGAGCCACTGAACCACTTCTGGTTTTCTGGTGGGCAAATGTATATCAGAGTCTCACAGACTGGCTTTGAACCAAGATCCTCAGATCTCAGCCTCCTGAGTAGTTAGGATTACACACGTGAGCCACCAGTGCCCAGCTATGAATTTTTTTTTTCCTATCACTTTTGGCTAATCTTATCGGGTTTATAAATTATATAATACAGAGAGAAAATTACTATTTGTTAAAGCCAGAAAGACCAGTATGCCGTAGAAGTAAAATTTAATTTGGCCTCATCATTGATCACTGTGTGACTTCACTTTCTTCTAAGGAAATATGGCGGCAAGAAGCCTCCTTGGACCAGTCTTTTTTTTTTGGCCAGTTCTGGGCCTTGGACTCAGGGCCTGAGCACTGTCCCTGGCTTACTTCCCGCTCAAGGCTAGCACTCTGCCACTTGAGCCACAGCGCCGCTTCTGGCCGTTTTCTGTATATGTGGTGCTGGGGAATCGAACCTAGGGCCTCTTGTATCCGAGGCAGGCACTCTTGCCACTAGGCTATATCCCCAGCCCCCTTGGGCCAGTCTTTTCACTGTCTTATCACCACCACTTGTAGCACTTCTGTTGTTCTCATAGTAATCAGCTGTGGAACATGAAACTAATTCTATGAAGACTGTATTAGTGCATTGGCGCTTCTGTAACAAATATCAGAGCTCCCATAACAAATAACAGCCTAGCTGGTTTAAACAACAGAAATTTATTTTCTCACAGGCTATGGAGGCCAGAAATCTGAGATCAAAGTATAGTCAGGGTTGGTTTCTCCTGTGGCCTGTGTCCTTGCCTTGTAGATAGCCATCCTCTCTTTGTGTCTTTATGAAGTCTTTCCTTCTTTGCATGTCTGTGTTCTAATCTATTAATAAGGATACAAGTCAGATTGGATTTAGGACCCCCCCCCCCCATGTAGCCTCATTCTACCTCTTTGAAGGCTCTATCTCCAAATACAGTCATATTCTGAGATACTGGGGATTTGGACTTCAACCTGTGAATTTTGGAGGGCCAGGATATATAAAAGCCAATTGTAGAAGACATACTTTGCTTTTGTTTTTTAATTTGATTTTAATTCAAATGGTAAGTAGGATAGCTTTACATTTTAAGAGATTCACTAATCTCAGTTGTTTGTGAGCAAGAAATTGTGACCCTGTGACTGTGGGAAAGAGAGAAAGCAGTCTACTTGTATGTATAGGCAGTGTTTCTATGTATTACCACCAGCCTTTATCCCATGACCTCTACAGAGAGAGAGAGAGAGAGAGAGAGAGAGAGAGAGAGAGAGAGAGAGAGAGAGAGATCATTCTCTTTACTCTAGTTCTATCCAATTCACATTTGTAAATAGCAATGCCACACCTGTCTCTCCTACCACTGAAAGCATTTCAAGGGACATTGTACTAGCCAATTGTCACAGTCCTGCTCAAACCCCCAAAGAAGAAAATTAGAGTCCTTCACTTACTGGAGAGTGGTACTCTTACAAGGTATATGAGAAATGTTGAATGGAGTTAGTATTGTGGCCATCTTTGGAAAATATAATTGGCCATTAAAAAGAATCAACCAACTTAATCAACACATACTATACAGAATATTTTTCCAGTCACTAAATGTCAGAGCAGCTTGGGAATAAATACTAAATTATTCATCTCACACCAACAATAGAGAAATGATTGAAACCTTTCTTTGGTTATATCCAGCCACCATCAAAACTGCTTACAAAATTGTATAATAAGAGGGAAATGTCAGCTACATTACTAGGTAAGCTAGACTAGAGAAAGCAGTGTGATTTCTGGCCACAGTCAGACTTCCTATTAATTTCCTTCCTGAATTAAACTCTTCCACCCAGAATTATAGACCAGCATTCTCCAGGAGGCTTTCTCCGTGGAGCAGTTAGAACAAACATATGCTTGTGCAGACAAACTGATCTTGGAGAGAAACCACGTATGTGTTGGTAAACCACTAGCTCCACCCAAATGGATATGTGGGTTAATGGACAGGAGGACAGAAACATTGCCAGCTCCCCAGTCAGATGCTTTACTCTTTCTGCCTTGGAGATAGACTCAGTAACTCACAGGTGATAGAAAGTAGATAGCCATTGTCTCCAAAAAGGTAAAATAAAAACAAGTTTGTATTTTCTTTGGCATGAATCACTATTCATTAAGAATGTTGAAAAATTACAGTAAAATTCAAGAAGTTGGGCTTCTACACATGTGAAAATATTTGGTGTGACAAACACCCACTATTGGAAGGAGGTTGTATCTGCCATTATATCCCCAGAGTTGATGCAATTCATTACCACGGTGTATTCTGCTTTGAAAAGAAAGCTAGGTAGGACACAAATATGCTGTGTTTCAAAAGAAAAGTTACTTTTTTTGAGGGAGAGGGAAGTTATTAAATGTTTGATGTGAAACTATGGCCAACTTATTCATTGAAGTCATCTGTCTATGCATATGGTCATTTCAGGTATAGCCATTATACTGGGCCTTGAAGAGACGTGCTGAGGCCACGGCCGGGGGGTGGGTGGGGAGAGGTAAGAGAAGCCCTTACCTTGGTGAAGAGCTGCCTGTCAGAGAGGCTCGACT
This sequence comes from Perognathus longimembris pacificus, assembly GCF_023159225.1. Taxonomy (NCBI): domain Eukaryota; kingdom Metazoa; phylum Chordata; class Mammalia; order Rodentia; family Heteromyidae; genus Perognathus; species Perognathus longimembris. The sequence continues at coordinate 20,663,331 of NC_063176.1, forward strand.
ATGCTATGTAAGCAAACAGGTCTCAATTAGGGTCTTTGCCAGCAAGTTTTCTTGCTTTCTTACATTGTATAGATGACTGCTATGTGAGAGTTGGTTGCTCTATTTTGGGTGTTTTTCACCACAACATCTCAGCTCAACATTGGCACCACCAAGAACTTTGCCAGTAATGGTAGTAGAGGGAAAGAGAGCTTTGAAAAATTGCTCACTGGCTCTTCAAACTCCCACTTGGGAATAACAGGCATTGTCTCTGTACGTGTCATTGGCTAAAGCGTGTCACATGATCATGCCTCAACACAAAGGTTCTCAGCCTCCCATGTCCAGTAGTCAGATAAAAGAGTTGGAAACATTTGATGGATTGAACTAAGAGCTTGGGCATAAGCCTCTAGAATCTCTCTTGATGTATTGATCTTGAAGAAGGTCATTTAATCGGTGCCCCTTGAACTGAGCTTTAGAATAAAATGACTGGTAGTCACTTGACTAACATGTTGACATTTATATCTTCAGAGAAACACATACACACAGACATACATACACACACACACACACAATAATTTCTATTTTAAACACAACACTACTTCAGTGCACTTGACTGCTTATGTTTCCCAAGGGAATATACTGGTATTGTTCCTTGAAAGATTTTAGAGGGTGTTTTGAGGCATTCAGACATTTTAATCTTCCAGGGAATTTTTAGCTACTGAATAGTCACTTACACTGTCATCAAGATTTAGGCTCTTTAAAAAATTTTTTTAAATGTCCCTATGTGATTTCTTTTTGAGGACAGAGGAAGATTATTTAATAAACAAAACTTTCATATAGAACTGGAAATCGACTGTCTCCAAATGCAACCTTCAGAGAGGAGTAGTTTGTATGATTGGTCATTTGTTTTCTTTTGCTCGGAAGGTTAATGAGGAATATTTATATATGTTAATGAAACAATACATGCCAGTAAAGGTCTATGTTGTTAATATACAATTTGAAGTTCTTTTGTTTTCATCAAGGAACCAAAAGCCTCTTTGTGAGCCTCTTGATGTTTTACTTAGTCTATTAGGAAGGAGAAACAAAAAATACTGTTAGAATTTCTTTCTATAAATCTTGCCTAAAGTATGTTATGTGCTGTAACTCAATTCATTGATCTCAAGTCAGCATCCATGAAAGATTCAGCCTCACAAAGCAAAGACTACAGCTCAGCTGTTCTTCTCTAACACATGGGGGGGGGGGTTATAGTCTGAATTGAACATATGGATGAATTTCTTTTTCTTTATTTGTGAGTGCTTCCTTTTATAAAAATTGTTTTTATAGAGGTGATATATGGAGTTATATAATCAGGTAATGAGTACATTTCTTTTTGAACAAGCCATCCTTTCCTTCACTCTCTCACAGTTTTTCTTTCCCGTCCCTACCCCCAAATTGTATAACTCATTTTCCACATAGTGTCCAGTGAGTACCACTGGGGTAATTCTTCACCCTTTGTCCCTCCATGTCTGTGCCTACTTTCCCAAAGACAGATAAACAATACCAAAAAATAACAACAACAACAACAACAACACAAAAACCTCATTTCTATTTCCTGGAGTTCATTTTGGATGGATTTCTAATGACTGGGACTTTTTGTCTTGTAGGTAAGTTTATCCATTTGGTGAAGGAAATGGGTAAGCACAGAAATGGTAGAACAAAGGGTGAACAAATACAGCAGTGATACTCCCTAGACACTATGTTCAAAATGAACTATACAAGTTGTGGGGGAGGGAGATTGGGAAGGAAAAACTAGGAGGAAAGGAGGGAAGAGGTGACACTGTTCAAAAAGAAATATACTCATTACCTGACTGTAACCCCTCTGTACATTGCCTTTACAATAAACATAAATAAATACATAAATACATAAATTTAATGATGAAAAGAAGGAAAATAAAGATGGCCTCAATAAAAGGAACAGCAGATTCACTGTCATTTTGAGAAAGTGGAATAAAACCATCATTGATGCCAACAAATAATATTCCTACAGTCAAAAATCTCCAAGCTTCTGGCGTCTTGCAGCTTGGCTCTTATTACCTTCACCATCTGCAGGGCAGCCTTCAGTGTTCAGAGCACAGGGCAGCTGATGTTCTAGCAGAGAAAAGCAATTTGATTCACCCCAGTCAGTAGGAAGCTGCATTTCTTCTTCTCTTAGTAAATGTGCCTTCTAAGAATCACTTGAAAGATTTCAATGAACAAAAAAAATGACCTGCAGGTCATAGACAACATTTTCCCCTACTTTGAAGATGGAAAACTAAGCCATAAAGGACCTAAAACAAAGACTATATCTTAAATATAACAGTGATATTTCCATCCAGAAGATGGAATTCATGACTGAATCTAATGGAGTAATCTAAGTCACAATTGATACATGCTTTTTTTTTTGCATCTTCAAAATTAGCTCTACAACTAAAACATAATTATACTTTACTCTTTAGTGGTACCTTCTACCCAGGGAAGAGAAAGTGCTTTATTAATTAAGTAGCATAACACCCCTGTGAGGAAGGTAGGGTATTATCTTGCTCTAGATGTGGTAACATGAAACTGAAGAATTTATTAATTTAGCCATAATCTCATAGGAGAAGATTCATACAGCTGAAGTCTCTCTGGTCTTACCCTTCATTTGGAGAATCCTTTAGTGTATTAATAATCTTTATGAAAAGTGTTGTCACAGAGTATTTAAATTTTATGCTTTAACTTTTTGTGTTTTGGTGTGTCCTGTGGTTACTATAAATGTGTGTGTGTGTGTGTGTGTGTGTGTGTGTGTGTGTGTGTGTGGTTGAACTCAGGGCCTGGGCACTGTCCCGGAGTTTTTTTGCTCAAGGCTATCACTCTACCATGTCTGGCTTTTTGGTGGCTAATTGGTAATAAGAGTTTGACAGACTTTCTGCCTGGGTTGGCTTTAAGAAGCCTAGATTATACACAGGTGTGAGTCACTGGCACTTGGCAGATTATAAATTTTTAAGTCAGAGCTTGAGAATGAGAGAAAAAAATGCTTTTCTATACTTTTATTTGTTAAAGAGCTCTATGCAGCTGAAGACTCATGGTTATATTTTATTGGGCTATACAAAGTAACACATTTACGCAATAAATAAATCCATGCACACAGAAAAGGTGCACCAATCATGAGTATTTGATGAGTACCCCTGCATGTGACCACAAGACCTTTCAAGCCCCTGGGCCCTGTGCCTTGTGTCACTCTCTCTTGCTCCCCTTCCCAGCAACAGGAGCGTGGATTGATTTTGTTGTCTAACTTCAGTTACATTGCATTGCAGTATTTACTCCTTTTGTGTCTGTCCTCTTTCCTTGTAGTTCTGACATTCATCCCTGTTGTTTGTATTAGAATAAATCTATTCTCTTGCAGTTGCTCTTGCTTAGATGTCTTAAGATTTGTCATTAGACCTATTATCATGCCCTCCTAGCCTTTGCTGGGCTGAGGTGCTGGGCTAGCATGACACCAGTGTGCTCTACCTTCAGCTCTGTTTTTCACTGGTTGTTTTTAGAATAGGGTCTCATTTTTTCTACCCAGGGACATGCCTGAGCTGTTGACCACCTACTATGAAGTCTCCTATCATTTCAGAGATTACAGGCATCACCACCACTCTCAACTTCCCTCCAAGGAAACCTCCTTGTATGGGGCCTGAATTCTCTGACTTCAGCCTCCAAAATACCTTACGATATGTACCACTGTGCCCAGCTAGGAGATGGAAGGAGTCTCAAGAACTTTTCTTTCCAGGCTGGTCTTGAGTTGAGATCTTCCTGCCCTCAGTCTTCAAAGTAGCTAGAATAAGAAGCATGAAACACCAGCATCTGACTTACAATTTCTTTATTTTGCTGTTGATGAATAATTATTTGGGGGGTTCCAAGTTATGATGACTTAAAGTATTAAAATATTGTTAAATGTTATGTTTTTTAAAATGCTATGATGCTTTTAATAGTGTGTTGCTATAAATCCTCTTTTCCAACTGGGTCAGAATAAATCAAAGCTATTCTTTTTGCATGTGTTGCAATGAAGGCGTTGAGACAGAAGATGTGTGCTAGAGAGTTGCTAGGGGTTATTCATGCTTACAAAGAGAGTTGATATGAACAGCCAATAGACACACGAAGGAATGATTAATATCTCTGGCCACAAAAAAAAGCAAATCAAAACCACACTGAGATTCCACCTCACCCTAGTTATAATGGCCATTATCAAAAAAACTAATAGCAACAGTTGCTGGCAGGATGTGGCCAAAAGGGAACCCTATTACACTGTTGGTGGGAATGTAAACTAGTTCAACCTCTCCAGAAACCTGTATGGAGGTTCATCAAAAGACTAAACATAGAACTTCCCTATGGTCAGCAATCCCACTCCTGGGTATTTATCTAAACAAACATGAACAAAACCACACTAAAGCCACCAGCACAACCATGTTCATTGCAGTATTATATACCATAGCTAAGATATGGAACCAACCCAGTTGCCTCTCAGTAGACAAATGGATCAAGAAAATGTGGCATATATACACAATGGAATTCTATGCTTCCATCAGAAAGAATGGCATTGGTGCATTCATATAGAAATGGAAAGACTTGGAAAAAAGTCATAATAAGTGAATTTAGCCAGACCTAAAGAAACATAGGCTCCATGGTTTCCCTCATTGGTAATAATCAGTATATGACTAAGATAATCCTAGCAGAAGATCACAATAACTAAATAGTTATGCACATAAGACCATATAAAATTATGCTAATTGAAATGAGCTCCAGGATATGGAAACAAGAAGTTTTTTCTTCTTGTTATTTTTAATGTAGGATATGAATTTCTTTCTTTATTCTTTCACATCCCCCCCCCACGTTTGGTTTAATCCTCTGTTGTTTTTGAGTTTGGTACCCTGTGTCTTTTATATACATTTATCTGGTTTGGGGAAAGGAAGGGGAACAATGAAATGGCCAGACCAAGGAAAAAGGGTGAACCAATACAACAGGAATACTCACCAGATATTATGTTGGAAATGAATTTTACAACTTGGGGAGGGAGGAGTCGGAAGAGAGGGAGAATGGGAGAAAAATGAGGGAGGAGGTAATAATGTTAGACAAGAAATGTACTCATTATCTTACATATGTAACTGTAACCCTTCTGTACATCACCTTAACAATAAAATTAAATTTAAGAAAAAAGAATCGAGAACTGGTCTGCCAATTGCAGATATGGGAATAGTCATAAATATTTTCTCTTTAAACCTAAAAATATTACCTGATTATATTGGCTATTCAAATTTAAAAAAGACAGCTTGAAGAGGTGGCAAGAGCAGTTTCCAGGTCAGTCTGGGTGTGAAGTACAGTCCTGGCCCTTCATAACTGTGCTTCCTTGGCCAGTAAAGTCTTATTGGACTGCAACCCCACTTTTCTCAACCACCAAAAAATCTTCAAGATTATTTAAAATTACAAAGCTAAGCATTAAGTACAGAGTAGGAACTCTGTATAGCATATGTTATCACATATTTTCTGGCCAGATATTACTCTAAATCTTAACAAATGGTAGTCTACTGGACCTGGATTATAGTTTTAGATTAACAATCTTTATTTTAAAGTTTAACAAATAATTACGTATTAAATATGGAAAAAATTTAAGCCAGATATACTGCCTACACCAAAGAGCTATGCCTCCTTCAGGTTTTCTTTTTGCTGTTTGCTTATTTGCTTATGAGCTATTTATTTATTTATTTATTTATTTATTATTTGATTTGGCCAGTTCGGGCCTTGAACTCAAGGTCTGGGCACTGTCTCTGAGCCTCAAGGTTAGCACTCTACCACTTGAGCCTCAGCACACTTCCAGATTTTTCTTAGTAGTTTATTGCAGATAGGAGCTCACATACATTTTCCTGGCCAGGCTGGCTTCATACCAAGATCCTCAGATATCGGATTCCTGAGTAACTTAGACTAGAAGTGTGAGCCACCAGCACCAAGCTGACCTTTTTATTTTATAATTTTTTATTTCATTGGTTTTTTGTGGGGGAGGGGCTGGTTCTGGTACTTGAGCTTGAACTCAGGGTTTCTTTATCTTGGTTTGGCGTTTCCACTCAAGGCTGGCACTCTGCCATTTGAGATACACCTCCACCTCTGGCTTTTGGTTGGTTAATTAAAGAGTTTCATGGAGTTGTCTGTCGGCATGGCTTCAAACCTCAGTCCCCAGATATCAGCCTCCTGAGTAGATAGAATTATAGGCTTGAGCCACCAGCACCTAGCTATATATTTCTTTTTAACTATATATTAATGAATATATGTAATGGATGGTCAGTTGGTTCGATCTTAGCATCTCTGAGATCATCATGGATGTAATAAAAAGCAAAGTGATCAAATATCATTATACATATGCTATTTAAGCAGCCTGACTAAATGTCATGTTTGGCCTAGAAGATTATTGGCTTTATACTCAGAATTTTCCATGAAAATGGAAGCTTCATTTCCATTATATGGTTTGCAAGGTAGAAATCTTTTGGATGCAGTTTTATTGAGCATTAAATGAGTTATGGCACAGTGCCTGGACATAGTAAATGTTCTGTTAAAAAGGTCACATATTGGAGCTGGGGATATGGCCTAGGGGCAAGAGTGCTTGCCTCGTATACATGAAGCCTTGGGTTCAATTCCCCAGCACCACATATGTAGAAAATGGCCAGAAGCGGCACTGTGGCTCAAGTGGCAAAGTGCTAGCCTTGAGCAAAAAGAAGCCAGGGACAGTGCTCAGACCCTGAGTCCAAGGCCCAGGACTGGCAAAAAACAAACAATCAATCAATCCCCACAACCATAAATAAATAAATTAATTAATTAAATGTCATGTTAACTTTAAAAAAAAAGGTCACATATTTATTCTTCAATTTGAGGCAACTAGTTTGTCAACATGTATGAAAATGTCATGGAGCACAGCTCTGGATTTGTCAATTCCAGTCACTGTAGGGAAAGCAGATCTGGAGACAAGGTTCAGAAGCCTTCTGCCAAGCAGCTCACCAGCAGTTACATAGGAGCTCTCAAACAAGAGCTCAGAGGAACAGTTCAGATACTGAGCTCTGCAATCTCCTAGAACAATTGGATAGCACTTAGTGTAGTCACAAAAAGAAAAATAGCAGTGATAAACACTAAGAGTTAATATTTTATCTAATGTGTATGATGTGCCAATCCCAAGCGTATCCATTTAATCTTTGTGCTAACTCTTTGATGCAGGAACAGTGCTATCAGCCATATAAAGATTCTGAGAAATGTTTGCATCTTTGGAGAACATTGGAGTGGCAGAGATTGTCACATAATTAGAGACAACCAGGATTTGAACAGATGTTGGTTTGATTCTGTGGCCAACCATTCAAATATTTTTTAAGTTAAATAATAACAAATTGGCATTAGAGCTTTTCTTTTTAACAGGCAGGTGGGTTAAACACAGCCATCGTGACCATTGTACTTTTCCATCTCCTACCCCCCTTGTCTGTTATACTTCTCTACATGTAGTGTCTTTGATGACCATTGTTGCCCTATCAAACTCTCTCTATACATCTTTGAATCGTCTCAGGGAGTGAGATTTCCCTGGTGAAAGATCTTAGTGAAGAAACTCAATTAGATACTTGAATGGTTATTTTTGCTCCATCATAGTCAGCTACAGCTTCAAGGAAGCAGAGCCTCTGGGGGCAGCACCAGTGTAATATTAGTATAAGGAAGGAGGAAGGGGAAATGTCAGGAAATCTCAAGGTTTGGTATTTCCCAGACAAGTCCTAATCTGTTTTTGACTTTGGTCTAGAAGGAGTGGCTTTCATCACAGGATATGTAGTCAAAGCAGCTCTTCTGGAGCAGATAAATGTTAGAGACTTTAGCCCTTGACGTCTTATAGCCTGGGACAGGACTGGCACATGCATTGGGCATGGCTGCCTTCCAAGTGCAGGCATCTCACTGTGTATTTCCTTGATCACAGGTGAGGGTCTCCATTGCTGTGTCCCTTTTCACCATCTGCACCAGATTTCATGGAAATTTGCTTATGCCCCAGGATATGTGTGTTGTTTACAAATGTTAATTCATTATATCCTCCTATCCAGCCCTGCCTAGTAAGTCACCAGGAAGCTAATAGAGAAAATAAAACACTTTCTCCTTACATTTGATGACAGAGAAGATGAGAAAAATTTAGAAGGTGAAAGAATCTGTCCAAAGTGTCATAGCAGAGAACATAGCACAACATAGCAGAACACAGCACAACATAGCAGAACACAGCACAGCCAAGCACCTTAGCCTGGCATTTCTAGTCAAGTGGGCAGGACTCACTCCCAAGTGGGAGGAAGGGCTTTTGGTCTGTTCTGCTGTCTGCTGACCCAGCTTCCCTTGAGACAGGCGGAGCTGGGAGAGGGGTCGGCTGTCTGGGTGACTAGGCGAAGGCTGTGTTAGGATCTCTGCTTTCTCCATAATGATGAAATTTAATCTCACAGTTTAAATGCTTGTCCCAAAATATTTCAAAATGTGAAATGCATATGAGCCAAATGACAAAAATGTTTTTTTTTAACACAAAAACATGGGCTCCTTGTCATCCACCACATTGTCTGTTTCTATGTCTGTTCAGTCAGTAAATTATTCTTTCTCTTCATTTCTGATGATATCCAGATGGTCTAAAAGTCAATCTTTTCTGTGAGCAATTCTCTGGGAAGCTGAAAGCAAGTGGCCACTATGTTCAGATGGTGTAGAAGAGTAAGGAGGAATGACATCACAATTGTCTGTTCCCATAGTAATTGATATTTAAATAATTACAGAGTGCATATTCAACTAGCAGTTGGGCTTCTTAGTATTTTTCATGCTCAAACAGACTAAGTCCTTCTCCCTTAAACTATAGGCTACTTGTAAAAGCCAAAATTGTGAATGCTAGTTATTCTGCCTTTTCTATTGTCCCCAAACCTTCTAGCATCAACAAATTGCATCTCTATATTTAAAAATGTCTGTTTACAGCTCACCACATGTAGATTCTTAGTGCTACTTTCAACTGGGCTGTGATACAGATTATAGAATTGAAGCCTTGTTCTGTTTCATCATTAGTGTAGTTTTAAAATGGCTAATTAATCATACAATTACCTAAGATCTTCACACCTTTTTGTCAATATCCTTACCCAAAATTTTGAAAGAAAATATTACTATTCTGAACCCATGTCTTTTACATGTTAATTTTTTGCTAAATACTTTTTTGAAATATATTAGAGAAAATCTTACATTTGTAAGGTGGAACATGATTATGTGTATTTTATAGATGCAGAAACAAAGACTTGCTCAAAGAATTTCAATATTTTTGTCAAAGTTGCATGAATTGGGGGCTGGGAATATAGCCTAGTGGTAGAATGCTTGCCTTGCATGCATGAAGCCCTGAGTTCGATTCCTCAGTACCACATACACAGAAAAAGCTGGAAGTGGCGCTGTGGCTCAAGTGGTAAAGTTCTAGCCTTGAGCAAAAAGAAGCCAGGAACAGTTTTCAGGCCCTGAGTCCAAGCCCCAGGACTGGCAAAAAAAAAAAAAAAAAAAAAAAAAAAAAAAAAAAAAAAAAGGTTGCATAAATTATAAGGTTAGAAACCCTTTAAGTATTGGATTAAAAAAACAACAACAACACAAAAAAACAACTCCAAGCTTCTTCACTTTTGACTTTACAAGATGTAAGATCTCCACAGACCTCACTCACAGTCAACTATGAAAGGTAAAAAGCTTTGCTATTCCAGGTGCTCCTTTATTACCAGAAGCCCACTGGCGGAAGGTGGTATGCCCCTTTCCCTTACTACAGATATATCAGACGCCAGAAATGGATGTCAAGCAAAATTGTTTACTATGTTACTTTAGACAAAGCTTTTGCCCTTTGTAACAACAGACTAGATTGAAATGGAGCTACATGTATTTAGCACTATATAATTAAACTGAAACTTCAAAGAAGCAGGAAAATTGAGGAAATACTACTTTTTCCTTAAACCTTGATGCATAGCAGGTAATAAGCAAAGGCCCTGCCAGAAGCTGGTGACTTACCCCTGTCATCCTACCTACTCAGCAGGCTGAGATTTGAAGATCACAGTTGAAAGCCAGCCTGGGCAAGAAAGTCTATGAGCTGCTTATCTCCAATTAAGCACCAGAAAACTTGAAGTGGTGCTGTGGCTCAAAATGGTATAGCCCTAGTCTTGAGTAAAAGAGCCTAGGGACAGGGCCTGAGCTCTGAGGTCAAGTCCCACAACTGACCAAGAAGAAAAGGAGGAAGGAAGGAAGGAAGGAAGGAAGGAAGGAAGGAAGGAAGGAAGGAAGGAAGGAAGGAAGGAAGGAAGGAAGGAAGGAAGGAAAGAAGGAAGGAAGGAAGGAAGGAAAGAAGGAAAGAAGGAAAGAAGGAAAGAAGGAAAGAAGGAAAGAAAGGAGGAAAGGAAGAAAGAACGAAGAAAGGGGTCTAATTAACCTGAGCCCACATGATAAGCTGTCCCCTTTACTTTAATCCTTACACAAAAAATGACTTAAATAAGTCAATATTAGTAATCCATTTTTTCTATTATTATGTTTCTTTATTATTCAAATTGTCTTATAACAACTGACCACTCTGTCATGCCCAGTGGAATAGTATTCTGCATTTTATGAAGTATTGCCCAGTGCATGAATTCCTGATAAAAGTCAATTTGTTTCTTAAATTCAGTTGGCTGGAATTTTATCTTTTGATATAATTTAATAGCTGTTGATTTTTCTTAATGGCTAGGGCTTGGGATGAAAACCCTACATAATTGTATACTGAATGGCAGATATGTAGATATAGTAATACATTTAGTTGTGAAAACTGAATGAAGTACAAGGACTTTAAGACTATTCCAGGAAGGGGACAGGAAAGACAACTGCAATAGTCCAAGAATGCCAGAAACCCCAGTCTCCTACTTTACTTTTCTCTCCCCTGTCCCTTCTCTTTCTCCTTTATTTACTTTTATTCTCTTTCCTACCCTCCAGCTTTGTGGCTAAAGACAACTTTTTTTTCTAGCTCACAAGAAGGCTACAACACACAGATACACAGACAGACAGACAGACAGACACACACACACACACACACACACACACACACACACACACACACACACACCAGTATGAGAATTCACAAGTATAGTAAATGGCAAAGCTTGATTTGACATTTCCCTCCAGGTCCTTGCTACTCAGAGGATGGTCTGTGAGCCAGCAGCTGGAGGCAGTGCCTGGGAACTTGTTAGAAAGGAAGAGCCTTAGGCCCCATCTTAGGCTTGAACAATCAGATTCTGTCTTTTCACAAAGTTCTGAGGGAATTCGTATGCACAGTCAGTTTGAGAAACATCACTGCTCCAGAGTAGTCTAATGTTTCCCTTCAGAGCAAAATCACTGCTCAAAGTAAATAGGGGTCTTCCCATCCTGGTTGTAGGGTCCATCTTGCTATTATCTGCGGCCATGATGGCAGCTCTGATAGCAGCTGCATCCTTAATTCCCTAGCAAATGCACACATATGCTAATGCTTATGGACACACATATACTGGATATGGGAAATATACACGTGTCCACATCAGGGGAAAGAAAGTCAGAAAGCTAAATTTATCACACATCTACGTGTAGCAGACATTGTAGTAGGTCCTTTCACCTAAAGACTAGCCAGAATACAGAAGATAATCAGGTTATTGTGAGTATACAGTCAATTATCAGCCAAACTTCATTAACCAGAACCTCTGCACATTTAATAGATCTATAACTGACATTTTAAATGGTGACTTCATTAAATGATTAAATTAAACAATGAGACTTAAAAATCTAAGTCATAAAAGGATAATTAAGTTATACAAATTTGATTTTCATGTTTATATTATCATCTTAAAAGTCATTTTCCAGGTAACATCTGATGCAAAATGCATTATAGCTTAAACATTAATACAATTAACCCTAATGTTAGTACCTTGAAGGGGACCCTCTTTTCCCAGAGTATTTTTCTGAAATGGAGAATATGCCATGAATACTGTAATTTAAACTTTTCCCTTTATCTGTCATTAGGAAATCTATATCTTATAAATATTCCTTACTTTCACAGCAAGTAAAAGTTTCCCAGAGTTCATCTTCTATAAGGAGCAGTGCTCTTGATATGGGCTTGTGTAATTCTCACATGCCATACCTGTTGCTGTGTTGACTGGCTGGGTGATAGGAGGCTATCGCCAAATCCCATTAGGTCTCTGCTTTATCCTCTATGAAATGTTAAGGTAGTGATGTTGATTGGACTCTTAAGTTTCCTTTCATCCCACACCAATACTCTAGAGTCTATGAACAGAAGATTTCAAAATAGGATGTGTCAGCAAGGATTTTACTGGATTCCGGCTGGGTCTCGCCCCAAGCTTTCATCATATCCTGGCATTCAAAGTCTGTTTTCCTGGCACTGCCTCCCTTCTCAGAGCCATTGCTCTGTCAGCTCAGCTACTGGGCAGAAGTCAAGACAGATAGGTGATGGTGGGGTGCCAACTGGTAATCACGAAGCAAAGAATTCTGTTCTTCTAGCCATAGCATTGCTTCCATAAAGGACCTGAGTCCCTGTGGTGAATGCATGGGCTGCATTTTTCATATTTTTTTGGCTAAATGCTCATATATTCAAGACAATGCAGACTACAGTATATTCTAATTATTTAGAAATTATTTTTAAATTTATTAATGTTACAGTGAGTAACTCCATGAGCCAAAGTTTTGTCTGGCAACATCATCAAGAGAAGGAATACAGCTTTGAAGTCAGGAGGATTTATATGGTATTTGGGGCTCCTTACTAATAGAGATGACTGGCATGATGACTGAATTCTCTGAAACTCTATCATGGCTTTATTCACAAGAGCCAGATGACAGAATCAACCTTGGTCAACATCCACAAATAAATGGATAGAGAAGATGTGTTTACTATACATAATAGAGTATTATTTAGTGACAAAGAAGAATTAAATTTTGTCATTTGTAGGAAGATAAATGGAACTGTATAGAGATCATGATGTTGAATCAAATGAGGCAAACTCAGAAACTGACATCTAAAGATAACATGTGTTTGGTCATATCTAGATTTTAAAAAGAGAGACATAAAAGAAGAAGGGGGACTATTTGGAGATAAGAATGGGACCAGCTGGAGTGAAGATGGAGGACAAAAGAAGGGTATACTGGAGGGTGATATGATCAAAACTCACCAAATATTTGCATGTAAATGTCACAGTGAAACCCATTATTTTCAACACTTAGTACAGGGTAAGAATTTCAAAAATTCTCTTCAACTTAAAAATTGGAATCGTTTTCTCTTGTGTTGAACTCAGGGCTTCACACTCCCTTGGCTTTCTTGCTAATGGATGATCCTCCACCAGCCATACCAAAAAGTTTGCAACCCTGCTGTTATATTAGAGATGAGTTCTCACAGACTTTTCTGCCTAGGATAGGTTCAAACTTCTATTTCCTAGGTCTCGCCCTCCCAACAAGGATTATAGGTGTGAGCCCCACACCTAGAAAAACCTGCTTCTTAAATGGAAATAGTAATTTCTACTGTGTAAGTTACTACAAGGATTCAAGATAACATATACAAAGCTTATAGAAAATAGTAGATGTTCCATAATTGCCAGCTATTATTTGTAATTAGTGTGATCTTTGCCATCCTTTTCACTAGTCTATTACAAATAGTTACTGGGTAAGCACTGTTTTCCAAATTTAAATTTATCCTGCATTTGTTTTTTAAGGTAATATTGACTGTAGCTGGTGATTATTATTTTAATCTTATCTAGCAAAATAAGAACTTGCAATTCTAAGACAGGCACTCATATTTTGCTTGTCCAATTTATCTGATCTATGACCTCAAAATAATAAGACTGGCTGAATTAGGAATTTCTAATTGTAACCTTAATTCTGAATATTAAAGTCTACTGACTCAAAAGATTTTCACTATCAAATCATTTTAATGAGGGCAGTGACATTTCATGGCGACTTCATGTCATAGCCATTAGTGTCTCCTAAATTCTTACAATATCTGTCACCAGCATAACTCAAATCACATTCTGTCTGTGTGTGTCTGTGTGTGTGCACACACACACACTTTGCTCCTGCTCCATATGCGTTCAGTGTCTTCTGTTTCTTTTTAATGCATTTTTTATTGCTACTCGTTTTTAAACCATTTTTTTGTTTTGTTTTTATGTGTTACTGAGGAATCAAACCCAGGGCATTGTACATGCTAGGCAAGCACTCTACCACTAAGCCACCTTTCCAGCCCAGTGTTATTGTCATTCTAAAGGTGATGTACAGAGGGGTTACAGTTATATAAGTCAGGTAAAGAGTAGATTTACTTTTGAACAATGTCATCTCTTCCCTCACTCCCAATTTTTCCCTCCCATACTGACTCACAAGTTGTGAAGTTCATTTTCAACATAGTGTCTAGTGAGTACCATTGCTGCTTTTGTTCACCCTTTGTCCCACCATTTCCATGCTCACCTTACCCTCACAAAGAGATAAATGAACTAATAGACAAAAGGAAAATGAAACAAAAACAGTAACAAAGGGGAAAAAAACCTCTTGTTTCCATTTCCTGGAATTTATTTCAGTAAATATTATTTTATAGGATCAGATGCACATAGGTATTTTACATTGTGTTCCTCTCCTTCCAATATCTTTCATTGGTCTCACTGTGTGTGAATGGTGTCTGCTGTCTTTTTCAAAAGATTTGGGGGTCAGATACAGCAATGTGGCAAGGCTAAATACAGTTCCAGTGGAGCCTGGGTTGTAATCAAACTGCCTGGACTCAAAGCTAGAGGTATCATTGGCTAGCTGAGTGATATCTAGCAAGTAATTTACCTTTCTGTGCCTCCGTTTCACCATCTAATAAACCTCAAAAACAACAGTGCCCATCTAGTATAGGTGTTTAAAATTTTATGAAAATAATTCCAGTAAATTCAGTATAATATCTGATACTTAGAAAGGACTCAATATGTAATAGGCTCAAACAACAGACAAAAAAATAAACAAAAATCTCCACTCCGTCCTTGTCCATTTCATTGTGTGACTTTTGGCAAGAAAGTTAGCACTTCTGCATTTTATTTCTCTCTTTCATATAATGCCTACCTCACAAATTTATTGTCCATATCAAGTAAGTTATTACATGCAATGACTTAATATTCTGCTTGACTCAGAGCTGCACAATAAACGTTTTCTCTATTCCTATCCTTTCACAAGTCTGTTGTTCCACAGAGCCCCACCTCTGCACTTTGTATAGGATAATAGTTGCTAGGGATTCATTGCAGCCGGGTACCCATCCCTTTTGCCTCACTGCCTCCCACCTGTAGCCTCAGGTATTTTCTGAGAGAGAGCACAACTTCATATCTGTTGGGACCAAGGTTAACTAAACGGATTGGCTGTCCCTCTGCCTCAGCAAAGAGAGCGTCCTGCCAGAAGTCTCTGTAGACAAGAAAGCTTACCAGAAAGAATACTGGATTAGGAAAGCTGCTGACACCTTGCCACCACTGGTAGAGTTATGGGGGCCAACAGATTCTTTCAAAGTCATGTTGCTACTTGGGAGGTGGAGGTAGGAGAATCATAGTTGAGGCTGGTACAAGCAAAAGCCCAAGACTCTATCCGCAAAAGAAGGAAAAGGACTAAAGATAAAGACAGCCTGCTTTTCAATCACATAGCACTGAGTTCAAACCCCACTATCCCCCCCCGCCAAATAACCCACACCAAACCAAAAGAAATTAAAAAACCCACAAAGAAACAACAACAACATAGCAAAAGAGGCCTGTGTTTGACGTCTCTTTCTGTCCTGAACACCTGGCCTCCCCTGGCTCTTTACGTAACTTAGATTAGCAGCTCTTGGGCAAAGGTGGATGTCTGCACTTGCTCACAGACCCTCATATTTGGAGAAAATGTGTGAGGCTTATATTCTGGCTAACAGTAACACATTACTCAAACTCAAGTGAAATATTGAAAACAATAGCAAAAAACAAAAATCCCACCTCATCCTGTTAGGAGCCATTTTGAAGTGGGGTGATAATTTATTGTTCTTGCTGAAATTGAGGGAATGAAGGAATGTATGATTGCAGAATAAATCACTGGAAAATAAAACAGCCCTGAAACTATCTTCACATACAATTCTATGTATAAAGATACAAGCTCCTTGCTTAAACCCTTTTGCTGTGCCTTTTCCTTATCTCAATCTCTTGCCATCTGGAACCTTTTCCTTTTCAACAATTTTATCTGAACGAGGGCAGCACGTTAGACGTTACTCTCTCAAAGCATAAGAATCTGCAAGGAACTAATTAAAGCCTGACTCTGTGACTTGAAGTTGTGCTCCGGCAAGTGTGGGTGGTGAAGCAGAAGGTGTGCTTTGTCAGGTCACTGGCAATGGAGAGCTTGGCTTCTCAGGCAGCAGATGTTGCCTTGCCAGGATCGGGGGAGGAGAGAGCTCTGTGACTCACTTGTTCTTTTTTGGGCATATTTACTGCAATGTTGCTCCTTGGGTATCTTTGCCATTTCTTCTGCTTGGAATAGAACTTACTGCAACACAAGTCCCTTTGCTAGCACGAAGTCATCACCATTTCCCAGTGTTAGGGAAGAGAATAAAATCTTAGCAGAGGGGCTGGGAATACAGCCTAATGGCAAGAGTGCTTGCCTCATATACATGAAGCCTTGGGTTCAATTCCCCAGCACCACATATATAGAAAATGGCCAGAAGTGGTGTTGTGGCTCAAGTGGTAGAGTGCTAGCCTTGAGCAAAAAGAAGCCAGGGACAGTGCTCAGGCCCTGAGTCCAAGGCCCAGGACTGGCCAAAAAAAAAATAATAATAATAATAATAAAATCTCAGCAGATATTGACACTGTGGCTGAAGAATGAATTTGGTACTTTTACCCTCTACTCTTTTAAACCTGGCTCTTGTATTGTATGATGGAATGTCTTAAGTAAACAGAATCAAGGTCTTAAGGAACATCCTGCCACATGAAGATGACAAAAGAGGACCAAGAATACAGACATGCAAATAGCAGTCAGAGTACATCACCAGTGAGTTGCCAAGGCTTTCCCTTCACATAAGTCATGTAAAGGCTAGTCATGTTTTCCTTCTTTTGTTCTTGTTTTCCTATATCCATGTGCTCTACTACTTCAAGGATTATTCTGTAAGCAAGGCACTTTTGAAAGTAGAGGTATTTTTTTTTCTCTACTACATTACATTTCAAATTTTATTATTTTTGTGGTTTTGTTTCCTAACATTAAAAAAAACCCACAAGAACTAAAACTAATTTTAAAAATATCTGTTGTGGCTTCAAATCACCTTTTATGGCACAGTGACAAGCATATGAGCTCCGGGAGCGTTGAATGGGGCTGTCCTGCTGTTGAAATTGAGATCAGAAGATCAGAAATCAAGACTACATTCTGAATTCAGGATGGGTAATGAGCAGTTAATTTGCAAAGATTTCTAGAAATACATGTAGATGTGCTCACTCATGGAAAGCCTTCTTCCCTCTTTGCTCATAAACTAAGAATGTGTTTCATGGGATTTTTTGTTTGTGTATTGGCAGTCCTGGCGGTTGGAACTCTGAGCCTGGAACATGTCAAGAAGGTCCTCTACCACTTGAGCTACTTGGTGTACGTCTTTGTATAAAATCTCACTTTTTTGTGTCTGGTGTCTAAGTGTGATGCCATTTCCTCAAACTTCACATAGTTTGGATGAAAGGCAAGCACCACTATTCCAAGTTTATTCCCTGACACAGAATCTCATTAACTTGCCCCTCCCCACCCCACACCTGACTTCTCTTCTTCAGCTGGCCTCCAAATTTGATCCACCTAATTTTTGCCACCCAAGAGGTTGGAAGTAAAGGCTTGACCCATTGTGTCCAGCTCTTCTGCATTCTAGAACTCCATTGTTAATGATCACTACTGCTTAATTAATGATTGAGGCCCCTGAATTGCTAGTCTCACTTATGATGGTCCTTTGTATGAATGCCCTTTGCATTGGTTTTCTTTAAGCATTTTTGACTCTGGGTTTACTCAAAAATTTTAATGAGGAACTAATAACAGCAAAGTTAGTACAGAAAGAGTTACTGAAATGACTCTGGGAAGGACTTGATTTGGAAGAATCATGTGACCAAGAATGGGGTGATTATCAGTTAGAAACCAAATGCTGTAAGAAGTTTGAAATAAAACAATGTGTCTGCTATTATCTCCCATAAACCATGTATGCCTCCACATAAAAAATATAGACCATTCTTACTGGTTCTTTTATTACTACCTCCTGAGCCAAAATGGTGTTGGTGTTAGATAAATAATGATTTCCAAATATTTTGGACGTGATTTCACTAATCATCATATACATCCCCATGGACAGTCTTAGAGCCAGAGAAAAACCAAGCTTAAAGATTTTGAAGAAATCTATTAATCTAAAATGCTGTCTTCTGCTTTCTGGTTCATGACTGTCTTCAGTAATCTGTTTCTCCTTCTTTCACCTCCTCTTTCTCCTCCTCCTTCTTTTCCTCCTCCTCTACCTTCCCTCCCCTCTCCTCCTCCCCCTCCTATTCTTCATTCTTGAGTTGACAATAATATGTGTAATTTGGCATATTATCCCTTAGATCCAATGAAACAGTGAGAAGAGAGCACAAATGCTTAGTGTTAAGGAGATTTAATTGTAATTGCTATGTGATGAGGTCAGCTCTGAGAGGGTATTTAAATCTGAAGAAGTCATAAAATGATTGGAACCTCTACAAAATTAAGTGACTAGTAGGAATGGTCTACCTTTACTAAGATGTTCTGTGAACAAGATTTGAATTTTTTTCACTCACTGCTATGTTTAGGGCCTGTATATTGAGTATTACATAGGCATTAATAAGCAGACCACCTTTACCTCAGCCCAGACATCAGAATGAGCCAATCTTTTACCTCATTATGACCAAGTTTGAGATCCCTGGCTGTCCAAAAAGGAAGGCAGCAGGGACAGGAAAACCCTGGCTCCTGGTGAGGATCGAGATATGAATTTTTTAAAGATGAAATCTATAAGATACCAGTGAAAAGCCATATTACTATTACTTTGTATAAGTACAATAACTATCATATTCTCAGGAATCCTCTAGTAAAAATATCAAGTCAATGTTCTAGTCTCAATAAGTGGGATCAATCTGGGGCTAGGGCCCTGCTGCCTATGCTTTTAGCTTTCCCCTGAAGTCTTACTTGTAGGAGTATAGCTTTTTAGGTTACATGCTGAAAGAAAAAAGATTACACCATCTATGGACACACCAAGAAGGAAGACTATGAAGAGATCTCTATACTTTAGGATTCCTCTTTCTCTAAAATATCTACACTTCCATGAGGTTTTGGAAATACGAAATTCCTGAGCCATACCTACCCAATATATGAAGCAAGTTTCAAACCAAATTGGCACATCTTAAAGGGCCTATGGTCAAATCCCCTACATATTTACCTTGTGTTTTCACAATTTATAGCAAAGATGAAATGCCCTGTAATATTAAGATAATTTTTATTAATAAGTCTACTCATAGATTTACTTAAGTAAATACACTTACCTGTAATTGCAGAGTTCCTAGATTCTAAGAGCTTTGTCTTTGATTCATTTAATTTTTTTACTTGAATTTTTATCCTATTAACACTGATACTTCATGAAATGAAAGAAAATTCTTTTTTTTTAATTTCTGAGTAGCAAGCATCTCATTACTAGTTCCATGTACATGATGTCTGTCATTGCCTGTCAGAAAGAACCTTCCCTGATGATACCTATCAGTCAATCTTTACGTCTATGGGTGGGAATTCAGTTTGCATCAGTCCGCAGATGTCACCTGTGGGTGCTAGTTGTACCAAACACTTTGAGGTTTTAGTAAGCAAGCACATCACCATGAAAAGAGCACTGGAAACTTGATTTCAAATTTTTGTTTTGTTACTGTGATGAACAGTAAGCAATTTAACTTCTCTGGTTCTCATTTTCAATGTGATACAAATGTTGGCTCAGATCTAGGCTTATCTGAAGTACAAACAAGTTTATTAGTAAGATTATAAACTGCATCCAGCTACAAGAATGAGAAGCCTCATTGATTCAGATCTAGATTCATTATAATTGATTAGCAGTGGGAATCCTAAGCAGATGATAACATGCATGCCTTCTATGTGTTAATTTTACCTAGAAAAGTGCTCTAAAGTGAATTGCATCTCCATTTTAGAGAAATACGTAACATTTTCCTGGATGGAAAGTATATAATTTTCAAAATTACAGATACTAGTTTTTGGTTTTGTTTCCTTCCTTCCTTCCTTCCTTCCTTCTTTCCTTCCTTCCTTTCCTTCTCTCTTTCTTTCTTTCTCTCTTTCTTTCTCTCTCTCTTTCTTTCTTTCTCTCTCTCTTTCTTTCTTCTCTCTTTCTTTCTCTCTCTTTCTCTCTCTCTTTCTTCTCTTCTTTCTTTCTCTCTCTCTTTCTTTCTCTCTCTCTTTCTTTCTTCTCTCTCTTCTTTCTTTCTCTCTTTCTTTCTTTCTCTCTCTCTTTCTTTCTTTCTTTCTTTCCTCTCTTTCTTTCTTTCTTCTTTCTCTCTCTTCTTTCTTTCTTTCTTTCTCTCTTTCTTCTTTCTTTCTCTTTCTTTCTCTCTTTCTCTCTTTCTTTCTTTCTTTCTTCTTTCTTTCTTTCTTTCTTCTCTTTCTTTCTTTCTTTCTTTCTTTCTTTCTTCTTTCTTTCTTTCTTTCTTTCTTTCTTTCTTTCTTTCTTTCTTTCTTTCTTTCTTTCTTTCTTTCTTTCTTTCTTTCTTTCTTTCTTTCTTTCTCTGTCTTTTCTTATTGGTGCCAGGCCTGGGGCTTGAACTCAGAGATGAGGTGCTGAAATTATGGCCTGGGCATTGTCTCTGAGTATTTTTTTCTTTTTTGTACATAATATGAAACTTTTCTTACTATTAAAATGTCATTCCTTGAAATTTTTTCAGTTTTGTTATTTAAATATAACAAAGAAGTTAAGATAAACAAAGAAGTTGTCATTTAACAAAGCAGTTTATGAATACAATATGTCTTGATCATTGTCACCCCTTTCAATGTTCTCACCCATTCCTCCCCTACCCAGCCACTTCCCTTCTTTTTTGCTCAAAGCTAGTGCTCTGCCATTTGAGCCATAGCTCC
The DNA here is from genome assembly GCF_023159225.1 of Perognathus longimembris pacificus. Lineage (NCBI taxonomy): Eukaryota > Metazoa > Chordata > Mammalia > Rodentia > Heteromyidae > Perognathus > Perognathus longimembris. The sequence goes on from NC_063176.1 coordinate 20,684,442, forward strand.
ACTTCTGATATTTTTTTGGCAGTTAACTGGAAAATAAGAGTCTCATGGACTTTCCTACCTGGGCTAGCTTCGCACTGTCATACTCAGATCTCAGTCTCTTGAGTAGCTAGAATTACGGGCATGAGCCACCAGTGCCTGGCAGAAGTTTTTCCTGATTAAGGTGTTTGGGAGATTTAATTGTCTCGAATGTCTTGACCCAATGTCTTTTACCCATCTGACTACATGTAAGCAGTTGGAAAGTGGCCACATGGTATACCCTAGTTGAGGAATGAGTGAAGTGCTAGGCCTTCTTTCCTTACTCATGCTCCTGAGACAAGATTTGAAGGGTTTACTGTTACCCACCAACTCATACTGGCATAAAATGCTTAGCGCTAGAGATGAAGTTATAATTTTGATTAAATGAGGTCATCTCTGAGCGGTCTGTAAGTCAGGTGGAAGTCATAAAACTATTCAAGCCTCTAATTTTAAGAAGAAATTTAGCTAAGTAAGTGCCATGCTGACTTTTATGCTTTAGTATTCATGTGCCATGAAGAGCTTTAAATATACAAACCTATATTTTGTTTGCTGGTTTAATGAAGGTTTTTCTCAGAACCACTGAAATTTAAAGGAGATTTGGGCCATTGTTTATTTATCCATGAAAGAAATTTGCTTGTATTGAAGCCAAGACTTTGAAACTGGCATTCAGTACCATCTGGCAGTACACATTATATTTGAATAGGAGTCTGAATTTGGAGGTTCTAATGCTAAGGTTCTTTCTTAAAAAATAATTTGGATTTATTCCTAAATCCAGATTTAGGAAGCAAAGGCTATCTGCTTACATCTCTAGACAATGGGGTTTGCTTCAGCCCCACCAGTTTCCAAGGATATTGAGGGAAGTGTAGACGTTTCAGGAGGTCTTTCAAGGCTCTTCAAGGACATCACTCATGCCATTCACATTATTGCAGCTAGGAGGTTACCTGCCTCATGATTTGATGTTATACACAGTGTGTATCTCTTAAGCACAGAGATCTCATTTTTTAGCACCCAGAAATTGTAGAGGCTAAGAAGTCACTTGGCATGTAAAATACAAACATAAATTTTACCATAATCCACCAAACAAGTTCATACGCTTTGGGATTTCTCAAATGTCTGGTAGAACTTGTGCAACCATGGCTATTGGAAGGGCACACATGTAAATGGGAATCTGAACACCAGGGACTCACATCTGTAATCCTAGCGACTGAGGAAGCAGAGATCTAAGGACTGTGGTTTGAAGCTAGCCCAGGCAGGAAAGTCTATGCGACTCATATCTCCTATTAATGGCCAAAAAGCCAGAAGTGAAGCAGGCACTGAGTTCAAACTCCAGAACTGGCATGAAGGAAAAGAAAATGTGAATCATTGGCAGGTGTCCCAAACAGATTTTACACCTTTCAGACTCCTATGGTTTCTTCAAAACATTTCTACTCAGGGCAAGGGAGAATGAAGTCACATGACATGGTTTGCGAAAATCTGTTCAATTCTGGTGGCCATATCTGTACATCTTCATTGAGAAAACAATTTTACCTCAGTTGATCCTTTTCTAGACTAGGAATTTTCACGGACTTTCCTCTTGTCATTAGCACTGGATGAATGATTTTCCGCCAGTATCTGTCCTTTCCCCTTCCCAGCCAGGCCCTCATTCTTCATTCTATATGACCAGTGGTATGTAGGACTGAACTAGATCTCTGAAGAAAAACAAGAGCATGATTTATAGGTTTATCATTGTTCATGGCTAAATTACTTGCAACACGACCATTTTAAAGCTACCAATTAGGTATCAGTAAATGCCTAGATGGGAAGAGATGCACAGTAACACTTCTGCTGTACAATGTGACACAAAAGCAATAGACTTAAACTAATTAAAGGGCATCAAGAGCGCTAAGAATTTGGAAAACATGAAATTTGAATATGTACTACCTTTGTTTTGCACTTACTTTTTTAGCTCATATAGTTTAATTTTTTAAAAGAGTTGTGTTTACCAAGTGGGTCACGCAATTCCTGAAAATTTTAATGGATGATATGGACTGGTTCTAACACAAGATATTCAGAGACTAAAGCTGACAATTCCCCAGCAATGTTTAAAAAACTAGCAGGGAAATGTAAATAATTTTCATCTTCTACCCTAGGCAAAAGAAATGAAAAAAATAGGGTCATGTTCATTTAATGTGCTTTATCTAGTGTCAGTACAAAGTCCTGGCATGTGTGCAGTCAATGCATAGATTAAATCAATAGCCAAGTAAAGAGACAGGGTTGCTAGATAGGCAATTCCTAGATGCATCAGAAAGAATTCAAATTTTTGAAAAGAAAATAAACACAACTGACCATGAAACCAGAGGAGTTGGGAGAGAAATGTTTTTACAGTGTTAGTTTAATCTAAATAATATAAACAGAGAAAGATAATATGAAATCTATCTGGTATAGCAACACTGAAGCTATCATTGTTCTTTGCATAGGAAATGGAGGAAGAAGAAAAGCTAAAGGAAAACACAGCCTTGGGGTTTGATATATGTAGGTAGATTCAGGAAATATAATTTGTATTTACCTTGGCTACAAGTGAATGTGTCTGAGACCACCCTAAGTCAATCTTCAAAGCTTGGCTGCTTGATTAGAATAGTACAAGGTGCCAGAAGGCAATCTGAGTTGTGCTATATTTAGTGCGAGTAGGATAAAACAGTGAAAAGATCTTTCTTCTCCTTCAGAAATTACAGCGAATCAACATACACCCTTCTTTCCCACATCCTGTTGCTCTTACTGTCTCTACCAAATATTTCCCTGCAAGTTTCTCCATCCAGTTCTTGTGTAATCTCCCTGTCTGTCTCTGTTTCCTGTCTCTCTGTCTGTCTTTTTCTCTTCTCTGTCTCCTCTCAACTTCTGCTGTCCTTGGAGGAAGCCTTTGTTAGTGCCCCGAATCTTAGCTGGGATTGAGATTACTGCTTACTCGCTTGTCTCTACCAACAGACTTAAATTCATCGGAAATGGAAATGTGTCTTATTCCATTGTTTCCTGTGTGCCTAGAATAAAGGCTGAGTTTGAAAGATATGTTTTCTGAATGAATTAAATAAATGAATCAATGCCTGAGGTGGACACAGAACTGAATGGAAGCCAGGAGACTTTCCATTGTTTTAATAGGCACAGGAACATCTTCATCATTTACAGCCCTCTCTGGTTAAGTGAGCCTAGCAAAGTCAATTAAGAACTTTATTTCAAGGGATCTCTTGCCCTTCTTCCTGCCAATCCCTGTTGTTAACTCACCAGCCTCATTAATATCCTTTGTCTTTCCTCATAATTGAGTTGTGGGGCTCCTTACTTACCACACCAAGTGCAATAGATTGCCAGCAATTATATAGAATAAGGCCAAGAAGCACACTTGATCCAGTGCAAGGGACTCATCACCTTGAAGCACCTGTGTCGCTTCTTTCTTCCCTTCACCTTCTCCTGAACACTTAAATGCATACTCCTTTGTATTTCACTTCGGAACTCTGGCACCCACTGTTATCTGCGTATTCATGGAGACAAAATAAAATGGAGTAAGGAAAAATTACAGGTTAGACAGGTGTCTGGTGATAGCCTAAATTACTATCTGTGCAGAAAGCAAAAGGTTGACGTAGGCCTTTTATACACCTCCAACGACATGAAATTCAGGTTCTAAATTAGAGGTAGATTGCCATTATGTTGCATGATAATTTATTCTCAGGTGTGTAGGAGATATGGGGAAGTAAAATAGTTTTAATACCTAAGGACTGGAGTTATTTAAGTTGAAAGGTATGTCACCAGCCTAGATCTAAGTAGGAAGCTGTGCCTGTACTTGGAGTTTTCAGAGATTATTCTCTTCCAACTACTACATCAAGTGTCAATTTTCTTCCCTGTCCTCTCAAAGTCATCTAGGTGATGATGAGCAGAACTTTTACTTCACTGGAGTGAGTGAGATGATCAGTCTTCTGCTTTTCCTGCTTGTTCTTATTATATCTACGAATAAGAGTCTCAGACACACTCGCTATCATTCACAGGCTTTCAGGACTCTATGAACAAGACTTCACCATAGTCATTTGCTATTTCCTTAGCCATTATAAATGGCCATTTTGGAGACTTGGGAATTTAATAATGTTCTCTGCCTTTTTTGGTGACTTAAATAGCACCTATGTAACTAGAAGCAATTTTAAAATTTGAGCTTTCAAAACTTTTTAAAGGATCACAACTATTAATTCTTTTTCCCACTCTTTTTAGCATAGAACTTTATCTCTGTCAATCCTTTAGGAAGCCTATGATACTAAAGAGTTTACACATACTATCATCCATTATAGCATCTTAAGTCTTAGAAGGAGTAGTCCAATTTCATCTGCATGAATATTCTTTCTTTTAAAAAAGCTAGGTAATTGTATTTAATGCTATATCTCAACATTGTTTCTCAATATGTGGTTTGGTCTTCCTACATTTAGTCTTAAGGTGTCTGTAGGGCTCACTCTAGAATTCTCAATCAGCTATCTGGGAGTAACACTTAAGAATGTGCATAGTTTTTCTATGTGCATGGTTTTTCTATGAGACTGATACACTTTGTAGACTAAGGACCACAAGTTTAGGCTATTAGACAAAGAAACAAAATACAAGAAATATTTTCTCATTCTCTTAAATACAATGAAAACAGTTTCTCAATTACTGCTTTGCTGATAAAAATATATTATGGGCGCTGGTGGCTCATGCCTGTGATCTTAGCTACTCAGGAGACTGAGATCTGAGGATCATCTCCCACAAGAAAGTCTGTGACTCTTATCTCCAATTAACCGCCAGGAAACCAGAAGTGGGGCTGTGGCTCAACTGGTAGAGGTTTATTCTTGAGCCCAAGAGCTCAGGGACTGTGCCCAGGCCCAGAGTTCAAGTCCCAGAACCAACTCCCCATATATATATACATATATATGTATATACATAATATACATTATATGTATATATAATATAGCATATATAATATACATATAATATATTATATATTATATATACCAATTACATATAAATATATATTATATGTACTATATATATATATAATGGGGTAGCTAGAGAGGTAGATGTTATGGTAGAATCTGGCCCAGGGGGTAAACATTTGAGGATAAGCTCTAAAAACTGATAGCATTGTGAATCAGTGACATAGTAGCCTACTGAACTTTATGTGTGTGTGTTTGTATGTATATATACATATATATATATATACTGAACATTATTTGTTATACATGAAATGGCCTATCGTAGAACAGATTCAATAAATGCTACAGGGTACACTGAACAAGTAATATGCATACTTCTTTTCACGATGTTTATAGAAAAGGTGATGTAAGGATATGGATTTCTTAAGCCAGGTGTTTTAAAATTTATCAATTCATTCATTCAACAAATAGTTATTGGATACTATGCTAGATTCTGAGAAGATAGATGTGAGCAAGTTAGATGTAGTCCCTGTTTTTACTAGGCTTATAACTAAATGAGAAGAAGATAGGAAACAAAATTAATACTTTAGAAATACACAAAAAGCACATAGTTATAATTTATGATATATGTTATGAAGGAAAATTATATGATGACTGAGTATGGCAATGGAATCTAATGTAAATCTTGACAGAATATTTAAATTTGCAGAGCAATTGCACCCACCTGGCTGTTTCTTTGTTTTATGTTTAATAATCATCATCAAGACAATAGCTATCACTATATTCAGTATTTAAACTTTTGATAATCTTTGTCACACCTATCTTATGCAACACTCCATTGTATAGACAGAAAATACCAGAGGTTGAGCAACTGCCAGAATTCTTGCCCAAACTATCTGAGAGGAGAACCAGGGCTAGATCCCAGATGTTGAGTCTTAATCCAAAACTCTTCTCTTTCAACTGGTTGCCTTTGTAACTATTTGTAACCTGTTTGGAATTTATTATCTAATTGATTCTCTATGTTAAATACTTTTAATTTGTTGCTTCAGAGTGTAGAAATAGTTGCCAGTTATCAAAAATTTTACTGTGCTATTCTAATTTCTCACTGGTTTGGAGTCTCACCTAAGCACTCAAAACCCAGGAAGAAAATACTACGCTGCTGGCTGTAAGCAACATACTTTTCAGTAATATTTTTAGTCATTGAAATAGATTCATTTTTTTCTTCTTTCTACTCTTGGGACATTACTGCTAAGGGACCTGGTTCCATAGAGTTACAAGATAAAATGATCTACCTGCTAGATCATTAATTTGGTAATTAGTAGGTATGTTGAGCCCTTTTCCATAACATTGCAGCAAACATAAATATAGCAAGGAATGGAATAAAAATGTTTTTATCCAAAAGAATAATTTTTACGATAGACTTCAAAATTGTGTACATGCAATCCACTGCTCTAGACTACCATCTGTAAAATCATATTGTATTTCTATTCTCTCCCATGTGTACACATAGTAGCCCACTCAAATGTATTAGACAGAATTCGGGAGAGATCGGGGGTTTGGAGAGACAGAGACAGACAGTCAGACAGACAGACAGAGAGACAGAAAATGTGCCATAAATTTATTATGTTCTCAGGACTTTGCTTATTCATAAAAGTGTCCTGTAGAGGAAAACTGGAGCTTGCATGTAAGAGTTGCGATTGAATCTTGAAAATGGAACTTCTTAGCTGTGTTATTCCCCTACCTGAAAAGATGTGATTGTGAATGTCCATAGCCCACTTTGAAGGCTGAATGAGTTACATATAAAGTACTAAGTGCAGTATTTGGGACACACTTAATCCTGACCACGTATTTTCAAATGGCAAACAGAGAGAAAGGGCGTGGAATGTGGCCAGGGAAAAGAAACTACTGGTCCAAGAAGGGTTGTCATTCACTTCATTTTGTCTTCTAGAGTAACTGAAATAAGCTAAGAGTGAAACATGGGTACACACACAAGTTCATGCACTCTTACCCCTGCATTGTGGGAATAGGGAGAAGCAAATCTCCGGGGAAGTTTGAACCATGGGAGTGAGACTCAGGAAACTGAAAGCTATTGAGAAGTGATACAGTCAAAACATAAATCAGTGGAATCACTTTCCCTCCAACATGAGCTCATGCATGAAAGTTTGGGGAAACAACTGGAATCTGACTTTTCCTACACACATTTTGTTTTAACTCATCTTTATTTCTCCTCTTAAAACTCGCATGAGACTAATATTATTTGTGGTATCACCATTAGGAAAATATTGGGCTAGAATTTTATAACTCTTGGATTTCACCCTGAATTTAAACTTTAAAATTGTTTTCCTCCTTCCTGTTTTCAAGGCCATGAGCTTTAAGATAATCAGAACATGATCATCACACAATATAAGATCCATAGGAAAAGTGTTTTTATGAGTCAGGTGCCAGCTCATCAGTGATTTGTTTCCAAGCATCTTCAAAAGATTATATATACATTCATAGGGGAAAAAAACTGTGTTCAGGGCATCCATGCTATGGAAACTAATGTCATTTGAAACTAGGCAACACATTCCTGAATGCCTTATGTATTTTGTTTGTAAGTGTCCTCCCCCACACCCACAGTATATGGAGACCTGAACAACACCCCTCTATGCATCTGCTTTCAGTCTGGTTCTCCCAGGGAGGGACTGAAGCGTGGGCAATAGTCCTGAGGAGCAGAAGAGAATTGAGCTTGGCTCCTGGCTTGGGGGAGGTAGGTAGAGGAATTCCATTCCATCCCCTCCCCCAGAGGAGATAGTCTACCCACTCCCTTCAGCTGCCACCTGCAGAGCTCCACTGAGTCTCACAGGCTGTGGGAACGAGAAGGTCTGGGTCCCAAGAACATCTTCTCTGACTATAAAGAAGGTGACTTCATATCTCTGTCTTCAAGAGAGCAAGATTTATTTTGTATATTCTTATTTAAGCCTACACTTCCCTTTAGTAAGGCGTTTTAACATCTTTCTACTTTAAAAATGTTGCATCTAAAACAAATAAAACCTCTTCTTCCCTTATGACTGCCATATTTCTCTCAGAAAATGGAGATCTTAGGTATATGGAAGGGGAAAAAGGGAAGTTAGATGGGGTGTGTGTGTGTGTGGAAATAAAGGTTCCTAAGGAGTGAGCATGATCGAAGTACATATTTGCCATCCATACACACATAGTAATGTCATAACGAAAACTTACTTTGTACAACTAATATGTGCTCATGAAAAAGAAATACTTTTGAGGGCCTCTTTTTATTATATCTTTTGAGGATATTTGGAGATACCTGTCCTTTGAAGAGATTAGACATTGCTGGGTGCTGATGGCTCACACCTGTAGTAATCATAGCTGCTCAGGACGCTGAGATCAGAGGATCGCAATCCAACGCCATCCTGGGCAGAAAAGTTTGTGAAACTCTTACCTATCCCCAAAAATCCAGAAATGAAGCTATGACTCAAGTAGTAGAATGCTAGCTTTGAGAAAAACAGGTTCAGGGACAGCACCCAGTCCCTGAGTTCAAGGCCCAGGATCAGCACCAAAAATAAATAAATAAATAAACAAACAAACAAACAAACAAAAAAGAAATTCAAAGTAGATGGACTTGACACAGCTCTCAGAAATGCTCACATTTGTTTCTTTCTTGACAAATACCTCTGAACACTGTATCAAACTCTGTTCTGCCTTGGCAAATTCCTGTCTCCCTTGGAGGAAGCCTCACTTGGAAGAAGGCCCAGCATCTGTCTCCATCTTGGATGACTATGACATACAGAGAGGAAAGAAATTGCTGACAGTCTTGATCAAGGGCAGACACACACTGAACCAGATGCAGGCTGCTTTCAGGACTAAAAACATTGGCTCAATGAATCTTGCTTACTTTAAAGAGAAATGGAGTATTCAGGAAGTGGTTCTGCTGGGTGGCACCAAAATAAGGTAAAAAGAGGAGATACAGAATCCAATAGGATTTTGACAATTATGTCTTGCTCAAGAGCTTCTAAAGAAATCGTGGGCATTTGTTTGTAGATCATAAAGAGAAATATTTCTTTATTTACTGAATTGGCTATCATTCTATAGACACACCAGTTAGGAATGTTTGTTTTCAGCATATTTACATCCAGGTGATACTTGTCCCTGCAGTAGGTCAATACTGTGCATTATTCAAGGTCAAGAGTAAAAGAGCAAAAGACTGAGAGTTAGAATTTGAGGTTAAGAACAGCTTTTTTTTTCTACCAGTAATAGTTCCTCACAGAGTGAGATACAAAGAACATTTCACAAACATTTATTGTGTTGTGCATTATCTAGATGCCGGGAGAAATCAGAAGTTGTAAATCCCTGATCTTATACAGTCCATGATCAGTAGGTGGAAGGCACATCTAATATTCACACTTTGGGGCCCTTGACAACTCCTGTTACGTATACTAGTTTTGAAATTGTCATCAAGAATGTCCTCTAGCAGGGCATGGTAGTAAATGTCTGTAATGTTAGCTAGAGGATTCTGTTTGGGGCTAGCCTGAGTAAATGTTAGCATGACCTTACTGTAAGAATAAGCCAGTTGTTAGGGTGCTTTGTGTGTGTGTGTGTGTGTGTGTGTGTGTGTGTGTGTGTGTGTGAGTCAGTCCTCAAAGCCTGGGTGCTGTACCTTAACATTGTCCATTTAAGGCTGGCATCCTACTACTTGATCTACAGCTCCATTTCTGGCTTTTTTGGTGGTTAATGGAAGATAAGAGTTTCATGGCTTTCCTTCCTAGGCTGACTTCAAACTCAGATCTTAGCCTCCTAAGTAGCTAGCATGAGAGGTGTGAGTCCCCAGTTCCTGGCCATAGTGCATGCTCTTCATCCCGGTATGAGGCAAAGGTAGGAAGCTGGCTCCAAAGTTGGCTTTGGCAAAGTTAGTATAAGTCTCTATCTTTTTAAAAATTTCTTTATTGTTAAAGTGAAGTACAGAGGGTTACAGTTTCATAGTAAGGCAGTGAGTACATTTCTTATCCAACTTATGACTTCCTCCCTCATTTTCCTCCTGCCTTCCCCCTCCCTATTTTCTTCCCCTCCATGAGTTGTACAGTTGGTTTATACCATATAGTTTTGTAAGTATTGTTGTATTAGTTTGTTCTTTTATCCTTTGTCTCTCGATTTAGGTATTCTCTTCCCTTCCTAGTTCCAATGCACGTATATATAATATCCAGGGTACTAAAATCAGTTACAGTGCTATCAGGGGTAAAAACATGGGAAAGAAAGACAAAAGAAATAAGGCATAATTTCACATGGTATGTTGAAAATAACAACAACAGTGAAAAAGCACTTGTTTGCATAACTTCTTGAGAACTAAAATAAGGAAAAAGGCAGAAGATGTGGCTTAAATGGTAGAGTATTGGCCTAGCAAATGCAAATCCCACTACTGCAAGGAAGTAAGTTTTCTAAGTTTGGCTGATCTGCTACAGCATTGTCTCCTGGAGAGTTGCTTACAGACCATTTTTCTTTTTTTTTTTTTTAATATTTTTTAAATTTAATTTATTTATTAATTGAACACAAATTTTTTTGACAAGGTGTTGTGCAAAAAGGGTACAGTTACATAGTAGGGCAGTGTATACATTTCTTGTGATATCTTACGCCCTGTTTTTCTTTCCCTTCTCTAGGTCAGGTAGACATATATACAATATACAATGTATCAAGAATATATACAGTAGCCATGTGGCCAGGCCCAAGAAAATTTGCCTAGGGCTTTAAATGTAATGTTGATATTAGACAATATGTCAACAGTAGTCTTATATGAACGTACATACATAGCTTTTGAGCTATTGTATTCCACTGAGAGGTCAATTTTTGACCTTTATATGTTGAGTAGCTGTTTGGTTTTAGTTACATACTGTTGGGCCGCTCCCCCAATGCTGTGGGAAATACTATTTGACAAGCAGTTTTTGGTTTCACAGACCTGGTCTCTACTGTCTCTCCGTCTCCTTTTCTTTTTTTTTTTTTTTTTTGCCAGTCCTGGGGCTTGGACTCAGGGCCTGAGCACTGTCCCTGGCTTCTTTTTGCTCAAGGCTAGCACTCTGCCACTTGAGCCACAGCGCCACTTCTGGCCGTTTTCTATATATGTGGTGCTGGGGAATTGAACCCAGGGCCTCATGTATATGCGGCAAGCACTCTTGCCACTAGGCCATATCCCCAGCCCAGCGTCTCCCTTTCTTATCAGTCATATATCAGGGAGATCATGCCCCTTTGTTTTCTGTGTTCTAGGCTTGTCTCGCTCAACATTATTTGTTCAAGTTCTGACCATTTCCCTGCGAATAACAATGTTTCACCATTCCTAATCGCTATGTAGTATTCCATTGTGTATAGGTACTATATTTTTTGGATCCATTCATCTGTGGAGGGGCATCTGGGTTGTTTCCATATTTTGGCTATTGTGAATTGTGCCGTGATAAACATGGAAGTACAAATGTCTTTTTGATATCTTGGGACTTGCTGTTTAGGATAGATGCCTAGAAGTGGTATGCCTGGGTCTTAGGGTAGGTCTATATTGAGCTTTTTGAGAAACCTCCATACTGTTCTCCAAAGTGGTTGTACTAATTTGCACTCCCACCAACAATGGAGAAGGGTTCCTCTTTCCCCGCACCCCCTCCAGCATTTGTTGTTGCCTGAGTTCAGAGTATAGGCCATTCTAACTGGGGTGAGGTGGTATCTCAGGGTTGTTTTTATTTGCATTTCCTTTCCTACCAGGGATGTTGAACATTTCCTCATATGTTTCTTTGCCATTTTTATTTCTTCTCTTGTGAAGTCTCTCTTTAGCTCCTTTGCCCATTTCCTAATTGGTTTATTGGGCTTGGAGGGGCTTAGTTTTTTGAGCTCTCTGTAGATGACAGATATTAGGCCTTTGTCTGTTGCTGTGCTGGTGAAGATCTTTTCCCATATAGTTGGCTGTCTTTCTGTTTTGGTGGCTATGTCCTTAGCTGTGCAGAAACTTTTTAATTTGTAGTGGTCCCATTTGTTGAGTCTTTCCCCTATTTGTTGTGCCCCTGGGACTCTATTCAGGAAGTTCCTTCCTGTGTCTCTAAGTTCTAGTGTCTTTCCTACTCTGACCTTCAGTAGTTTCAAGGATTCAGGTACAGACCATATTTCTAAGACTCCTCTCTGTCCTAAAGATTAAAAATGGCCTTTCAGGAGTCTTTCTCAATGTATTTCTGGTCTCTAACGTCAACCTCTTAATGTTTTACTATGATAGAACGTTGCAGTCTCCGCAAAAGGAGACACAAGCTTGTGGGAGAGTGAGCACTGGCTTTGTGGTTTTTCAGCACAACTGTAAAAGCTGGTTTCTCCAGTTACAATATTTTCTTTGAGTCTCAGTTTCTTTATTTCCATAGCCCATTCAAGGTTTGTGTGTGGCAGTGCCAAGTGCAAGATCTGGGCTTGCTTCTTTGGCTTCTCTAATTAGCAGTAAGTTATTCTTAAATAATGTTAGGTCCCAAGCTATGGGCAGGAAGAATAAACTGCAATATTTATAAATGACAAGTAAAGTACTGTTTTGTTTAGAAACAGGTGATAAATCTATCAAATCAATGGATCCTTAGGTAGATAGACAGACGATGTATGGATGGATGGATAGACAGGTAGATGGGATAGATAGAAAAGATTTTCTACAAATCATTCATCCAAAGACAGCCAAACAAAAGGCAAGGATTGTAAACAGGCACATCTTACAGAGGGAAATCTGAACCAGAAAACAAAACTCAATAATTTATAAGAAAATGCAAATTATGCCAGGCACCAGTAGCTTATGCCTGTAATCCTAGCAACTTGGGGAGCAAGGGTTGTCGGGATCATGGTTCAAAGCCAGCATGGACAGAAAAGTTTGCAAAGCCCCTTTTCAATGAAGAGATGGATACAGTGGCACACTTTTTATTTAAGCTATTGGGAAACAACATAGATGAATCCTACGCAGGCAGAAAGTGAGTTTCAGTTTCAAAAATTACCAGCTAAACAAAGGGCTATAGGCATGGTTTGGTGGTTTAGAGTGCTTGCCTAGCAAGTGTAAAAACCAGAGTTCAATAGCCACATGGCTGACAAAAGAAAATAAAAAGAACATCAAAATTAAAACCATCTCTAAAGTTGGTGAAAATTAAGATCAACAATATTAATTGTACTCAAGCTGTGTGGAATGATCCTCACCTGCTTTGCTCTCAGGTGTGCAATTTGATACATTCTCTTTCAAGATAAAGGAGCATCAGTTAATAAAATTCAAGGTTAATATCCGAGCCTTGGTAATTTTACTTCTACATGAAAATCCAATAGAAACACTGGTTGTATACAGAGTCATGTCAAAGGCCAGATATTGCATTATTGTTTATAAGAATAAAAAATTGGAAGCAATCTAAATGTCCATTTACTGAGGAATGGAAAAATAAATTGAGCAGTTGAAAGAAACCATTTAAATTGAGTGGTTAAATCTCAAGGATATTATATTGAAAGAAAACACAGAGAAGACAACACTGAACATGAATCAGTTATATAAACAGAAATAACAAAAATAATGTTTTGTTTTATGGTGTATGTTGTGCATGTAAAATTTTTACAAATAAAATGAAAAGAATCATGCAAAACATGTGGTATTTGTTGCCTAAGAAGGATAACAGGAAAGGATTGGTGGCTTAATAAAAAAAAATTGGTTATTTTACTATCATTTACTGTCACAAAAACAAAGTATTAAAATCTGCAAGAAGTACAACCAAGTGTTACAGTTGCTATTATCTAGGTCATAAACCACAAGTTAGTCTTTTTTTTTACTTTGTTCTGTACTATTAATGTTTTTGATTTTTTTAATAAAAAGAAGCTAAGTATTCTTTATTGTCCCCAGGGGAGGAAATAATTTGGCCAGACAAAAGGTAGTGTCTAACTGGAAGGCAGTGGGGGGTGACTCTCCTGGTGGGAGGGTCTGGGGTCAGCCAGGGGGAGTTGAATATCTCCATAAGCTCTTCAAGACTCCCTTTTGAGGGGGACCCCAAGAATGCAAACCAAGTTTGTAGTATAATTGTATTTATTTTACATATGCTCAGCTACTATGTATGTAGACAATGAAATTGCCAGTCAGAGACTCAGAGAATAAATAGCTCTCTTTCTTTTCTTCCCAGTCCTGCCTCCTCTTCCCCCCCCCCCCCCTGCCTGCCTGTGGTTTGGCAGTGAGGGCTTGACTGTTTTTCAGTTGGCCTCTCCTCTTGGGTTCTATTTCCTCTCTACCTGGTAGGTGGTTGCTGTAGGAGTTGGAAGGAGACAAGAAAAGGAGGAGGGAGAGAGAGAGAGACAGAGAGACAGAGAGAGACGCAGAGAGACAGACAGAGAGACAGACAGAGAGACAGAGAGAGACAGACAGAGAGAGACAGAATGTGATTCACTCTCCTTAAAGAAAGCTACCTCTTGAATCCTACCTCAGACTTTGGCTTTCAATCTCCGTGTGATTCCAATGTGTTTGAAGTTTGTGTGAAGCTTGGCAAGCTCTGCTACAAAGATCCAGCCCTTGAGTGTGGAATGATCATAATGAAACACCTTTGTGTTAACAATGTATACTAACTGAAAGGATTAAATCTAAATAAAAATAAGGATCAACATTAACTAGAAAGGAAAAAGAAAAGGTCCAGTTCTAAGCTAGATATCATAAAAGATGAATTCAAGTCTCAGCTATACTTACCAGCAATGCTGCCTTGGGCAAATAACTTGTTAGAATTAAGTGTTGTTTACAGGTGAAGCCCCACAACTGTTTGCTGAATGAGTAATGTCTGAAACTTGGAGAAAGCTGAAGCTGTTATTACTGCCGCTATCTCATCCTGGGAGGGGCTTGTGTGTTAAACCAGACACTGATTGAGGTATTCTTTCTGACTCTTTTCAATGGTGTTTGCTGCTTTGGAGGAAGAGTTACCAGGTTTATACAGCTAGGGGATACACAAATTGGAATTTCATATAAACTACAAGTTTTTTAAAGTAAATATATCCAACTATTGGATGGAGCTGGCTGTATGAAAGGATTACTTGCCTTTGACAGATCCTGTAGTTAGTCTGCCATTCTGTTCTTTGTTTCATTGGGCCATCCTATATCCTTGGAGTCTCTTTGGAGGTTAGAGACCAGGATTGATCAATTTGAAAATGTGTACCAAGGAGAAGAAATGCTTTAACCTTTACATATTGGAAGTATTTGTTGAAGTTTTAACCAGAAGAGTATATTTTTCTTGCATAGCAATTTGTTTTAGAGAGAAGAGATTCTAGGTAGGGTTTAGTGGATGAAAGACATCAAGTTTGCTTGGCCTTCATCGTCACAGAATAGCTATAGTAGTACTAAGCATCAGGTCTTCTTGGGACTTTCTTGTGATGACTTTACCAAGTTAGGAATAGAAGTTTCTTCCTCAGAATCTGTCTAGCAAACTGGAAAAACACCTAGTTTTTCCAGTCTCTCTATCAGAAATAATCAAGTAGTGAATAGGCATGGGAATGTTTTATATAGCTAACTGGCAGTGTTTGCTTGAGTTGAGTAAGCGTTTATTGTGTAGCCACTATATGCCCAGCAAGAGTTGTAAGGCAGAGGGCAGGGAGGCAGGAGGTGTCCAATGAATTGTCCTACCAGGTGTTTGCTTTGCTGGAGACATGCTCCAGGAGCTACGTGAGTGCTCAAGATGGCAGCCACTTCTCCCTGACCTGGAGTCTAGAAAAAAATCCTTGAAGAGATGCTACCTAGCAAATAGTAGATATCTGGGGCTGTGAAAGGGTTAAATAAGTGCACATGTACACGCACAAGTGCACAAATATCCACACGTGCACACCTACATTGGTATATACACACAACACATGCATATGCAGGTGTGTACACATGCATGCACACACCTTCCTTTTAGTTTTTGACATATACTAAAGTTCAATAGATTTTATTTCTTGGGATTTTATTTGTTTTTTTTTGTTTGTTTTTTTTTTTTGATTCTGAGGTTTGAACTCATGGCCTAAAAATTGCTAGGCTGAGATGCTACCACTGCTATGTCTCCAGCCCTGTTTTTCATGGATTATTTTTAAGACAGAGTTTCACTTCCTGCCTAAGCAACACAGCTGAACCACCCTTAGCCTGCTTTAGGCTTTCCATTGTTGCTGGGATCACAGGCATGGGCCAGTGTATTGAACTACTCGCCACCAGGAGGGAGTCGTAAGGACTTTTCTTGATGCCTAAGCTGGCCTCAAACCATGATCCTTCTATTCTAAGATTCTCAAGTAGCTAGGATTACTGACAAACGCTTGTTCTTAATTTTTATAAGGACTCAGCCCAGTGAAGCCAGTGGTTGGTGGGCCACATAGGTGTCCATCTTTAAGTGACTGATTTAGGTCAGGGCCTATGTCTTGTCTTACTTGTCTTGAGGTTAGGAAATTGAACAACACATGTGAAAGTGAGTCAAGTACAAAAACAGATAGTAGAAACAAGGAAATTAAAATTGATTAAAATTTTCTTTTTCTTTTTTTTTTTTTTTAACCAGTCCTGGGGCTTGAACTCAGGGCCTCAGAACTGCCCCGGCTTCTTTTGTTCAAGGCTAGCACTCTACCACTTGAAACACAGCGCCACTTCTGGCTTTTTCTGTATATGTGGTGCTGAGGAATCGAACCCAGGGCTTCATGTATGCTAGGCAAGCAGTCTACCACTAGGCCACCTTCCCAGCCCCTTCTTAATGTTCTTTCCCCTCCCCCTCTCTTTTTTCCTCTCAGTATTGATGTTTGAACTGAAGAACCTGTGCTTGCCAGGCGGGAGCTCTATCACTTCTGGAAGTACCACATCTTCACCCCCTTTGCTACTATTTTGTATAGGATATTGCTGTTTGCTCAGGCTAGCCTGAACTGTGATCCTCCTCTTTATGCTTCTTGCATAGTTGGGATGATAGGTGTGTGCCACTACACTCAACTTTTTATTGATTGAGATAAGTTTTCACCATTAACCCAGGTTGGCCTCAAACTCAGTCTTCCTCTCTGCTCTCTAGTTCAGGGATTACAAGGGTATGCTACCACAACTGGCTACTGTTTATTTTCAAGTTATATCACAACTCCCCTTGCTCTTCAAGACATAGTCTTTCTTTTTCATTAACAGATGATTGCCTTGAAGATCATATGGATTAGTGGTTTTTCATTCAAGATTACAAAGCCCCTATTGGGTAACATAAAGTATGAGAAAGCTAAGTTTTTTGGATTCTGGCATATAAACTACCGCACAAAACTCCTCCTCCAACATCCAGCACACATAGACAGACACACAGGTATACACATACACACACACACACACACACACACACCCCAAACTGGACTTCAGTTTATTCTGGAAGATAAAAGCCTACACCTTTGAATCAGGCTATCGGTTCTGCCCTAGCTATGGGGTATGTGGTTATGGACATGTTTCTTAACATCTTTGTGCTTCATTTTCCTCATTTGTAAATGGGAATAGAAGTAAATGTGGAACATTTACTAGGACATTTCTAAGACTGAAAATTAAAATATATAATCCACCCAGAACACTTGGCATAAGCCTTGTAGATTCTAATTATGCAATACTTATGAATGATTATTAGAAGTGCCATTTTATAGATAGCTACTAAGGGTATGGATATGATTTAGTTGAGCAGCAAAGAGTTCCAGGCTATTGTACTCCAAACCCCTTCTCTTACTGAGACCACTGAGGTTCAGAGAAGTTAAGTGATTTGTCTAAAGTCATCTAGTTAGTGGGAGATATATGTCCAGACATCAGGACTCAAACTGTCACCATAAAGCTCATGTAAATTCACAGCTCACAAGATTTCACAGATTATGAGAACTTTACTTGAATTAGTGTAAGATTTTCACCTGAAGTCAACAACTCGTATGAGTTCCTTTGCATGGCTGCTTTCCATGCTTTTAGTTTTAATGTGAACATGGAGATGTGATATTTGGCTTAATGGAAGGTCTTACCATCCACCCCACAAGCCCTCTGACTAGATTCCCTTCTAAGTCTGCTTTTAATTCCTGGTTTAGTTCACTCCTAGCAATCTAGAAACAGCTCCTCCCAGCAAGCTGAACTCTCCTTGCTCTATAAAATGAACCCAAAGGATGGGCTTAGAAAATTGCGAGTTCTCTTATGCAGATGAGAAAGGTTATCATGTCTTTCACATGCAGATATGGTCTAGTTTAAAACTGAGAATTTACCTTCAACTCTTCTTTCCATTCCTCATAGTCCTACATTACTTTCTATGAGAGAGTCAAAAGCATTTTCCTCAATCCTGGTTCTAATTGGTTTCTCCAATTTAATCTTTTCCATTAGCAGCGGGTAGTAATTCCACTTTCCCAAGCTGGCCTGTAATCCTAGCTGCTCAAACAGCTGATATCTAAAGACTGCAGTTCAAAGCCAGCCCAGAAAGGAAAGTCAATGAGGCTCTCATCTCTAGTTAACTACCAAAAAAGTTGGAAGTAGCCACAGCTCAAGTGGTACAGTGTTTGCCTTGAGCAAAAAAGCTCAGGTACAATGCCTAGGCCCTGAGTTCAAGCCCCAGGAGAAGTGCACGCACACCACACACACACACACACACACACACACACACACACACACACATTCTCCAGTCTTAGATAAGAGGATCTATTGTCTCACATGACAAGAAACACAAGGGGGCAGTTATAGAATTGTTTCAGTAGCTTGATATTGTCAAGGACACTTGACACCTCTGTGATTTTTGGTCATTCAGGAGAGTGATCTAGACAGAACCCTCCCTTTCCCATCCCCTATATATCTCTCCTGGTTTATGATTGAGGAAAGCCCATCCTAGAAACTTTCAGTAGAATTTCTTTTCTGTGCCACTGTAGGTTCAATTGTCCATGCCTAGCTGCAAAGGCAACTGGGAAGCCGAGTAGGAAGAGATTGGCTCTGCTCAACAGGAAAAAGGGAGAGGAATAGCTGTCTGTTGGATCTCTAGAGCTTCTGTAGCAAAAAACACTGGCGAGAGGTCTCAACAACAGATTTTCTCCAGCCTTCTGGAGGACGGGTATCCAGGGTCAAAGTGGCAGCAGTGTTGGCTGCTCTTCAGACATCTCTCCTTGGCTGTCAGATATTCTGTTCACTGTGTCTTTTTCATGGTCTTTGTGTGTGTATCAGTATTTTCTTACAAGGATAACAGTCACATTGACTGGAGCCAACCCTGATGGCCCTGTTTCAACATAATCATCCCTTTAAGAATATAAATGCAAATACCACTACATTCTGAGGTAGTGAGGATTAGAATTTCGCATATATATTTGGGGAGAGTGGCTACAATTCAACCTATGATGGGAAACGACCATGTCTGCCTGCCATGCTGTGACAGGTCCCTTCAGTTCTTCCTACTACCTTGAGCCTTTGCCTGTGCCACTTTTCTATCTGAAACCCCTGTCCCTCACCAGACATGCAAAATGTATGTCTTTTACCAAAACTCTTCTGGAGTCCCATCTCTTGCTTTCCCTCCTTCCTACATGATTTCAGCTGAGCTCCAACTCAATACACACACACACACACACACACACACACACACACACACACACACACTTCATCACTGGAAATTCTTCAGCCAGGAAAAACTTGGTGAACGCTAAAGCTAAGAAATATTATTGAAAAGTCTTGAAAAAACCCCACAGAAAGAATAGTTATTAGGACAAAAAAAACCTAGTTGTGTTTTTAATGACCTTTGGCTGAAGTAGGAGATAGGCTCATCATGCTGAGATGGGAATGCAATAGGAAATATTTTCAGGAGTGTGTACATTCATCAATGTCACTTGAACTTGGAACTTTAAAAGAAGACACTGAGATTTAGCTTATAAAAGAAATTGGTCAGCCAGTGCTTGCTGCACTGTTGAACGCCTGAGCAGGAGAGTCTCAAATTATAGACTCCTGCGCTACACTTTCTCTTCTCTACCTATTATCCTTATTATAATGTGTTTGCATGGGGATGGAAGAATGGCAATTAGATTAGAAAAATCAGCTCATCAACTTTTATAGCAGCTAGCATGCCTCAATTTGGTTTTGAAATGTGCCATTAACTAAGTCCTCTATACATGTCCATTTCTCAAAGGAAGAATCTGGAATCCCTAGTTGATAAGATCCTTCTGAGTGCGGAATTCTTGTTTGTCACAGAGCCTCTTGGTGAATTTTTTAAAGTAGGAAATTGCAAGGTTATTTTGAGTCTGGAATTTTCAAAGAAGAGACTATAACTATGTGGGCTGCTTAAGGCATCTTGCTTTCAAGCCTGCTCCACTCTGTCAGTACAAAGGTCTTTTAATCTCTGATCAATGAAGGGCTTCAAAGAAAGGAGCACGTTTTGCACACCTTCCACTCCATGCAGCTTTCACTGAGAAGAAGCCAGCACACACACCTACATACATGACACTCACACAGTCAGCACACACACCTCCATACATGACACGCACACAGTCAGTACATAGGACAGCACACAGGATCTGAAACAGGGACATTTCAAAGGCCAGTTTCCCACTCAGTGATGAAAACAGATAAAATGATCTTTACCTCACTCATGCTCTGTTGTCAAGATCATTAGGAAAACATGGGATCAGAAGTTTGGTTTTCTGTTTGGATGATCTAGGATTTAGGAACATACATGGTTGATGTGCTGTCTTGTTTAAGAACAGCAGGGACCTACATTAACGCTGATACACTATGATAAACTCAAAATGTGGTATACAAAATAGGAGCATGCCAAAAGGCATTGTTAGTTCTGTCTGACCAAAGGAGAGTCTGGATGCATTGAAAGAATTCTTGAAAGGTGAATAATGCAGACTTTCCCCAGATTAGAGAGCAAAGAATTCTGGGCTACAAATCAATGGAAAGGGGTGGAGATGAAAGGTTGTCTACTGAAGGAATGAAGAGTGGAGGAGTGGAGGTACCAGGACTAGACTAAAGAGAGGGAGGTGAGGAGAAGAATGAATTACAAAGTTACTGAGAAATCAGAAAAATGAACACTAACGGAACAACAAAGTAAGCAGGAAAACATCTTGGCATACATATTTCACACAAATAGAGAGATTATAAATCTGTATTAGTGAAGCAGAGAGTTCAAAAAGGTGATGTGCTTGAGAATATTGTCTGAACTTTCAGTGAATATTTAGATGCATGATTGTTTAGAGATGAGTGAATTCATGGAAATCTTTCCGGAGAGGACAGAGCTGGGGTGAGTCTTAACAGGAGACTTGAATTATCACCGGAAACCATTCTCTCTGAACAAAATCCTAGCAGTACAATTGCAGTTTGGGGGACAAAGGTAGTAGATAGGAACGGCAATAGAGAGATTATCTCAGTAATTATAAAGGAGACTTCAGTTGTTGGAGTCACCTGGCACACTGGAATCTCCTAGGGAGCTTTAAGAAATACTGATGCCTAGATCCCACAGCTAGGTCTTCTGACTTAATGTAGTCTAAGCACAGATATATGTTTTAAGCTCACCAGTTTACAGCTGGGTTCATAGCATGTTAGTCAGCTTTTTATCACCATAAGAAAATACCTGACACAGGTCACGTAAAAAGAGATTTATTTAGTTCACATTTTGTGAGGTCCAAAGCAGAAGATTGTATGTGTTTGGGATGTGAGTATTCATTTTGGTTCTAGTTTGTTTTGCTCTGGTGAGCAGATGGCCAGACATCATGGTGAGAATGGATGTGTATGGAACACCTTACATGAGTAAACTGGAAGTTAAACAGAAAGAGACTGGATTCTCATAATACCTTCCAAGGACATGACCCCAGTGACCTAAACACTTCCCACTAGATCCATCCTTTGAAGGTTCCATGGCCTTCCAAGCATCTACCCCAGAGAACATGCCCCCGACAGAGTCTACCCCTGTGGGACAACCCCAACTGTGTCTGAAGAATAGCAGAGTTAGGTTATAGAGACCTACACCTTCCAAATTAGTTGTGTGGATTTGATGCCAATGGTAATGCATGTTCTAAAGCAATGGAGAGACTGAATAGAAATGATCTTTTAGGATCAGAGAGGAAGTTGATGTTTGAAAGTGAATTGGAGACAGGGTGAAGATCATGAATGAAATGAATCTGACCAGAAATTCGTGCAGGAATTCCAGCAGGAGTCATTGTGCTGTGGGAAAAGGAAGAGGAGAACAGAACCCAAAGAGCCAATGACAAATCCTCCTGAGTACCTTACGTCGGGAACAAGATTTAGCAGAAAGAGCATCGATGTGGAGGTGGGTGAACCTGGGTTCAAATCCCAGTTCTGCCCAATTTCCAACATTATAACCTGGGCAAATTCTTTGTCCTCTTTCAAATAGTATAACCATTGGGATGAGAAAGATCATTTTGATCTTGAAGCAGTATGGTGCTGTAGGAACCTAGCATAAAGGAAATATTGAACAGAAGCAATCTAAGCCATCATTGCTTTAGAGCACAAAACAAACTGATTGATTCAGAGAATCCAGTTTGGAGACATATCAGTGATCTAAAGCTAAAGCTAACTCAGCTTCTTGGTAATAGTAGACATAGGCTTTCTCGACTTAAGTTTGCTTATCCATAATGAGGCAGCTCTTCCTACTGCATAGGGCTCCTAGAATAGTGCTTGGCACATAATACATGCCCCTTAAATGTTCACCAAATAAAATATTTAAGGAGTCAGTTTTGAAAATTGCAAAAATGGCTCTCCTCCTCTTCTTCCTCTTCTTCTTCTTTCTTCTCCCTTGTTTCTCCTCCTCCCCCTCTTTCTTCTCTTTTTCTTTCTTCTTCTCCCCATCTTCTGATAGTCTTTCTCCTTCTTTATTTGGCCATGGAGAATGCTGAGGCTTAAACTCAAGGTCTCATGCTTGCCAAACAGGTGACTTGATTCACAAACCCAGCTCATTTTTCTTTATTAGTTTTCAGATACAACCTCATGTTTTTGTCCACTGTTGGCCTCAGACCTTTTACCTATGCTTCCCATGTTGCTTGACAGAACACCCCACCACACCCTGCCTTCCAAATATGGTATTTATGTGGCCTTCACCAAAATGATGATGCAGTGTAGATTTGCCTAAACAGCATCTCCAGTCATCTTCTAAGATGTAAATTATCTTTAAATTTCAACAAAATTAAACCGGATTAAAAAGAGGGTTGAGAAATAACAACAGAAAATACTAACCCAATGCTGATTTGCCTGTTACTGTTCTCACTGTTTTGTGTATGCTAACTCATCTAATTGTCATGAACTTGCTATGCTCCAGTGGCCTCCAGTTTTTAAATAAATATACTGAGTTAAGTAATTTTCAGGGTTACAGAGCTGTTGGTGGTAGGCTAGGAGTGTCTGGCTTCTGAGTGTTGCTTCTTAGAGTCCTATGCACAAGACTCCTTGCTGCTGTACAGCAAGTCCTCTCTGTGAATGAGTAAGGGCTCTTCCATCATGCTCCAAACCAATCTCAATGAAATACATTGTTCTACCTTTACCAATGTAAATAAAGCATTATATCTATATTCATCCTCCTTCCCCATCTCCATTTTCCCTACCCTTCACACTAGTACCTGGCCCAGACAGGACTTACCTTACATTTCTGTCCTTTATATGTTTTAGGCATGCTAATTGCTCAAGAGGGTTTCAACCTGTTTTTCACACATGCATATAGAGTATTTTAATGAGAGTGACCCTATTTACTCTCCAATCCCACTACTATTCAACAATTATCACTGTTTCATTTTGCCACCTTCTTTTATTGATGCAATGCATTTGTTTTTTTCACATTGTCTAACCTTTTGCGTTCTCCTCAAATGGCCCTACAAACGTGCACATGTGTGTTATGCACACATATGTATGTGTATATATATGTATACATATATATTTCTGTTTGTGTTTATGTGTATGTTTATCTTCCCCCCTTTTGTTTTGCCAGTCCTGGGGCTTGAACTTAGGGCCTGAGCACTGTCCCTAAGCTTCTTTTGCTCAAGGCTAGCACTCTACTACTTGAGCCTCTGCATCACTTCTGGCTTTTTCTTTGTATGTGGTATCTGGGAATTGAAACCAGGGCTTCATGCATGCTTGACAAGCAATCTACCACTAGGCCAAACTCTTGGCCCTATCTGCCCTTTTGTCTGCCATTACATTTTAAATCTTCATTGGTATGACTTATTCTTTATTTCATATAAAAATTCATGGTAAGAAAATTAGTATTATTAGAGCCTCACACATGCTTGGTAAATGCCCTACCACTGAACTGCATCCTCAGCTCCAGTTTTTTTTAGCCCTCTTAAAAGGTGGAAAGCATGAAGTCACAGCTGCACCTGCACACTGCTCACGGTGACTAAAACATCTTGGCATTTCTCCCTTTTCATGCACAATTCCACCAGGATTTATAGTAGGTTTTGTAGTCCTGTGTGTCTATCATTGTGAATTTTGACACATCTCCAATATGGTCCATCTGTAAAAATTCCCTCAAAATCCTTTTCAAAATGGGCATTGTTTCCCTGCCGTGCACTTTAAACTTAGCAACCTTTCTTAACAGCAAGCTTCGTGGGGCTAGTGGTTAGGAACAGAAGGACCAACTCTCCTCCCTTCTGGTTCCCTCCTCCTTTGTTCGGCTACAGGATGAGGAGCAGAAGGTAAAGAGGGAGGTCAGGACGGACAGCCAGGGCTGCTCTATTGGAAGGTGAGGCAGCATATGGCTTGCCTTTCATGGGAAGTTCTCCCTGCAGAGTGGGGGAAGCAGACGGTGGGCAGCAGGCCTTGGGGCAGTTAATCTGCATCCCCAGGATCCCAGTGATTTCCAAGTCCAATCTGTCCTTCTAGTCTGATTGCTGACCTAACAGAGAAGAGGATGATTTGAACCCAAAGAGAGATGGGATCTTGATGCCCTCTCATCCCTCCCAGGCTTGGACACTCGATAGTTATCGCCTTAATGACATATGTCTTAGTATTTCCCTTGCAAGGAGGGACAAGGTAAGCATATGGGGCAGTAGGGTTTCAACAAACTCACTGAGAGCACCAAATAGGCAAACAAAATTTGATCAGCTTGGAGCCACTACTGAGAGATCACGAAATAATAAACTGTAGATTCTGTTTTCTCTGAAACTAGTGCCTGATAACTATAAACAATAGCCTGAGAAATGAATGTGCTGACCATTCTGCAAGACACCTATAATTATGCCATTTTCCATAATTTGCACCAACTTCCGCTCTGTTCTCTGTATGCTTGCCAGAGATAGAAAATTGGCCTATTCTTGCATCAGAAACAAGAAGCTTGTTAACCTTACCGAGGTTACATTTCCTTTGTGGGTAAATAGAGGATATAAAAGGACAAGTAACACAAAAAGTCATTCTTTAACTTGGATTTTCTTTTGAAGAAGTGTGTTTATCAATCTCTATGTTCAATGTGGAAGTACACAGGAGCTTGTATCTTCAAGGGAGCCCTTCACTTTGAAGCTCTATATCTTGCTTGGTTAAGAATATCCAATCTTTCTACAATAAGGCTTTCAAAATATCCATGTGGGTACCATGATTCCCCAAGGTTGACTGTAATTCGCCAAGAAGATCTTTAGAAAATTGCTATAATACAAGTGGATGGGATAAGAGATGTTAAATATCTTACAGTGTGAGGCCTGGTCCTACACACAAAAAAGAATTTCTTCTTTCTTCTTTTTTGTGTGTTCCTCCTATTCATTTTAAAAGTTGTTATTGCAAAGGGGATGTGCTTAGGGGCTACAGTTACATAAATCAGTAGTGCGTATATATATTTTAGAACAATGTCAACTCTTCCTTCATTTTCTCCAAGTTTTTTACTCCTGAGTCCCTCCCCTTTACCCCGAATTTAAATAGTTCCTCTGTGCTGAGAAACAAGGATTCAGCCGCCAGAGCCTGCATCTCATATCTGTGCTTTGGCACGGACTGGAATGCGCATGTCTACACATCCTAAGTCTGACTGGCAGTAACGAGGAGTGAGGAGTACCACGATGGTCCCAATCAGTTACAGCATCACCTTGACCTATAGCATCCTTTCCCTTTCTTCTTCCTTTGGGACCTATGTTCATCAGAACTGTCTCAAGGTTTCATCTTCCTTTCACAGTCTCATCCCTGCCAGCTGAATCTGACCTTCATTTTGTTATTTTCATTAATAATAATACCTTACATTTACTGAGTGTTTACTTGGTAACTATGAGATGCTGGGTGATTTTGTTATTTCATTTTGGCCCTGTACTATTGCCCACAAGGGGATATTAGAATAACCTTCACAGAGGTGAAACTGAAGTTTTCTGGTAGCTGACTCTTGTTCAAAGTCAAATTGAAAAAAAAAACTGGAGGAATTGGTGGAGCTGGACTTTACTACCAGTTCTGTCCATTTCTTTACCTTTTCCAGGTATCTGTGCTCCCTGACTCTCTCCCAGACTTTGTCCTTGTCTCATGGACTATGTACTGTCTCTCCTTCCAATGTTCTCTCCAGACATGTTATTCCTTCTGCTAGGACACTTGTTCCTTCTGAATTTCCCCTCCAGCCTCTTTGGCTTTCACTTTTTCTGAGTCTTTAATTGTGCTTCCTTGGGGAATCCTCTTGGGGTTAAGGGCGTCAGATCAGTGTACCCCTGTTTTCTACGTCAGTAGCAATAAAGACAGCATTATGTGTCTACACCTCTTACTAGACATTAATGGCTAGTCACCTGTTGAATGCTGTGTATCCAATGTCTAACTGAGTCTGTACAGACCAGACGTTACACAGATGTCCATGAGATACAGAAATGATGGCCAGGTTACTCCCTGTGGCTCATTGCAGAGTGACTCAAGTAAGAGTTCTCTGGCTCTAGCCCTCTGGTCACAACTAGTCTTCATGACTGGGACTTCCCAAGTGAGAACTAAGTGGGAACATTTTTTTGGGGGGGCGGGCAGGGGGGAAATAGCTTCTTGCTCTGTAGCCCAGGCAGGTCTTAAACTTTCCATGCGACTGCCTCAGCGTTCAGAGTGCTGGAATTACAAGTGTGTGCATCATGTCTTACTCTAGGTGGGAACTTGAGCAGCAGCTGGGTGGGGAGATCAGTGGTTTTCATGAGAAAGCATGCATGGACTCATCGTCTCACAGCAGGGTCTGTGGGGCACAGTCTACAGTGCACATAAGGAATTAAAACGGCTTCCTAGCCCATTCATTTATCTAACTTTAGTGTAATTTAGCCACAAGTAAACTAGCGCCCAATGAGTTCACTAACCCACAAAACTTTCTAACTTAATTGATAGGAAAACAATTGTGGGTTTTGTAAGATTAACAATAGAGGAAGAAAATTTCTTGAACAATCATTTGTCATTTAACCCTGAAGAAAACAAACTCTTAACTTATAAGACAATAACCCAGGCCCATTTTATAAGAATATATAAAGTTCCCACATTGCACTGGTACCTCCAAAGGTGTGTGCAGGTCTACCTACTTGTTTATTTATTTGTTTTAATCTTCACCCAAATCCTAAGAGGTAGCTTTTGTACCTCCGAAAACAAATGTTGTATAAGTTGTCCCAGGTCTCAGGTGTCCTAAGTGGTTGAGATGGAACTTGAACTCTGATCTGTGTTGCTGGCTGTCTCCTGTAAATGTGTCACCACCCTGTGGTTACCTCCTTGTGTCTGCTCTTCCTTGGCTGTGTTATTTCACTTCCTCATTCTTATAGAGGTGGTGTTCTTTGTCACCTGGGTGAACCATTGGGTCTCAGAAGGCATGAGGAAATGGAGACTCAGATATGGTGAGTGAGTGCATGTTAGGAGGACACGCAGCTTCTCTCTGTCAAAACAGGGGCTGAACCCTCTGCCAAGCTGCATGTGGAAATGGCCGAAGAGTCAAACAGGAAGCCTTTCTTCTCCTTTAGGAATGATCTCCATCAAGCAGAAATGAGTGGAAATGCTCTAGATCAAATCACTGACCTGCCTTTGCTTATTCCTATTCAAAATTTGTGTTTTATATCCACAAAAATATTCCATCTGACTCAACCTCTCCCCCCACCAAAAAAAAAATCCTGCACTTATAAATAGATCCTCCTGAACATAATCAAAATGATAATTTCCTCCTTGGGGCTAGGCCAGCCCTGGTCCTGGTCGCTCCACTGCAATTATCATCTATCTGCCATTCCACTGTGCTATTTCATTTTGTCAATCCATACTGATTTTCATGCAATGCAAAGAGTTGGGTGGTTTTTTTCTTTCCCCCTGCAGGCAGCTCAGCTTCTTCCAGTCTCCAGAGGCAAGTGTGATTGCTGTAAGTCCAAATGAATTTGCAGTCCCCATGGTATCCTTTATCACTGTTGTGCAAACACCGCTCTCTTAGCCACCTGAGTGAGGAAGAATCATTTGATACCTGCGCACCACCTGCCTCCCAGAGCTGGGAAGCAGCAGCTCACTTTCCTTAGTGGAGTTGGCCTAGGCAGGCTGGCAAACAGCTGTTCTTTCTTCCAAAGTGTCCCCTCCATGAGAAGCATCAACTACAGAAGTGAGCAGTCATCACTGAATGAAAGAAACCAGCCAGCAGAGGTGGGATATTGTCAGTGTTCCCTGAACATGGGCTACTTTAGGTGCCATGTGTGCTCCTTGGTGATGGAGTCACTTCCTGTCTGGTATCCTCTCCGCAAGCACAGGACAGTGTCACGAGGTGGTTGATGCAGATAATGACAAGGCATGCTGCAGAGCCGCTTTACAGCTTGTCATCAGGAGGACTTGATGATCCACAGGGGAGGTCTCTATTTCCATTGTCCAGAGAGCTGATGAGAGTGAGATGTTGGCGTCAGAGCCCGCGTCTGTCAGCGCTGATGTAATCAGCTTTTGATCACTCACAGGCTGTTTTTTGAATGATTTGGGGCTTTCATTCTTTGATTGCCAGCACTTCGTTCACAGGGAGGGCAGCAGGAGGGGAAGTGAGCAAAAAGTCATGTTTTTAACCTGTCAGCAGCTTTCCTGAAGAACTTCCTGTAGGATGCGAAGTATCACTCAATAGCTGGGATATCTTGGAGCGGATTTTACAGAAACATGTAGTTAACTTGCTGGCATTGGCCTATTTTCTAGAGCTGACATGCATAGGTGTCATTATGATTATTATTATTAAAGAATGTGGAGTTGGAGCTCTATTTGCACTAACTATAAGTCATAGTAGCAACTTCCAGGCCACGATGATTAAAGACCTCAAGAGCTGTCATTGCAATGGGCATTCTGCTTCTGGAAGCTCTCTCTTCTCCTTTCTTTTCTTCTTTCTTTTTTCTGTACTCTTTCTGCTTGCTTCCCAGCTCTCAGACGCAACCTTAGTGTCCTTTGCTAGTTCTTTCTTTTTCCACTCAGTTCCCTGATGGGAGAGCTACCTTAGGATCTGCAGTCATGTCCTTTCTGTCTCCTTCCATATCCAGAGCTATTCTTGTCCTTTCTTTTGCATCACTTACATTTCTTAGTGTCATGGCCTGCTGGGTGTCAACATGTAGATATTTAGCAAGTGTCTTAGATTGGATTAGTTGAAAATCAAACTAAATAGCCTTCCTTTTCTTCCTGTGCTCCACTCAAATTCCCAGTTCTCACAGTTGCTTATCATGAGCAAATATTTCTATTTATAACAATTGCTTCTATCTTCCTTGAAAAAATTATTGAGGCCTCAGTAAAAATGAAAAGAACGTATACCAATGAAGAGGAGAAAAGGGAGAATACACAATCAAGAATTCAATGTATAGCCTACAAAATTAAGAGGAGTGAGAGAAGGGATGGGTAGAGGAGGGATGGGGGAGGATGTTGAAAGAGGTGACATTAATCAAGATGTAAATGTGACATTTATAAAAAGAAATTTCAACCACAAGAAAAAAAGAACATCTACTCTTTGCTATGGTTTGGGTTGGTTTGAGTATCTTCCAAAGGAACACAGTGATTGTAGGTTTGTTCCCCAGTGTGACATGATTAGAAAGTGGTAGATTCTTTATGAGGAGGGTCTTATGGGTTGTTCTTTCATCATTAGGGATATGACTTAGTTCTGTAACTGCCCTTGGTAGGTCTCATTACAGAGTTATTAAAAGGAACAACTTAGTTCCATCCAGATGTCTATACTTCCTGGCTCAAGATGTGACTGCCTGCCCTGATATTGGCTTCCATCATTGCCATCTATAATCTACCATTTCCATCCACCAAGAAGTGGGACAGCTAGTGGTGGTAGTCCCACCATACATCTCTCCCTGTAATAGGTGGACCATATCAGGTATTTTCATTTAGAGATACAAAGACTATGATATGCTCTTTAACCTTGAAAGTCCCCCTTTCGGCTTGATGTCAGTAAGAACAAAGCATCTCTCAGTAATGATATATGTGTGCAGATGTTTATTTTTTTTTGTGCTGGTAAAAAACTTAGAACAACCTGAATGCTCATCAAAGGAGAATAGATGACAACAAATTATGGTCATTATGTAGATGATGTGGAAGATATTTCATGATAAAACTTGTAGCAAAAAAAACCCTGGCAATGAGTATATATACACATATGTTACTATAAATAGCAAATAACTAAATATGTACATGCATTTGTATGCATGTACAACTATCATAACACATTTTGTTTACTACACATCTTTTTTTTGTGTGTGTGTGTGTGCCTATCCTAGGGTATTGAACTCAGGGCCTGTCCCTGAGCTTCTTTTGCTCGAGACTAGTGCTCTATCACTTGAGCCACAGCTCCCCTTTTTGCTACACATCTTAAGTCTTAAGCACACTTAAAATTCTTTCCTAATTACCAGATTCAGGAGAACTCACAGAATAGGAAAAATATATTTATCAAAGGATTAATATCCAGAACATACAAAGAACTAAAATCTAAAATAAAATGAACAAATAATCCTAGTAATAAAAAGCCAGTGAATTCTACAGTTCTCAAAAGTATACAAATGGCTAATAAATACATACAAAGGATATTAAATATATTTATCTAAGGAAGAATCAAAACTGAGCTGAGATTCCAGTTAGATGGCCTTACCATAAAACCACACAAGAAATGTTGGTGAAGATGCAGGGTGAAAAGTGAATCCTTTACACTGTTTGGTGGGAATGTGAGTGAGTGCAAGCACTATGGAAATCAGTGTGGAGATTCTTTAAAAACAAATTAAAATGGCCTACATTGTAGCCCTACTATACCACACTATTGGGCATATATCTAAATGAGAATAAACCAACATCCAGTAGAGATTCCCACACACACATGTTTATTCCACATTATCCATACTAGCAAGCTGTGAAAATCAGCCCAGGTGCCCAACATCTGATGAATGAATAAAGAAAACCTTATACACATACATACATTATACACGCACATATACATACACATATGTATATACATACATACATATACAAATATACCAAGGAGTGTTATTTATCTATGAAGAAGAATGAAATTGTGTTGATTGCAGGAAAATAAAATTGGAAATCAACATGCTGAGTGAGATTAAACCACACTCAATGAGCCAAACAGCATGTTTTGGTCATATATGAATCTAGACCCAAAGTGATTGAAATAATAGTAAAGGGTCAGGAATATAAACTAGAGAGGGGAGGGGGAAAGTAGAAGGTATTGGGAGGTGAAGAGAACTAAAGTATAACATAATGACATACACCAGCTACCACTTGAGAAAGTGAAGGAAGAGAGGGGATTGAGGGAAGATGATAGAAGAGATGGACTTATTCGAAGTACGTTGGATGCATCTATAGAATTGTCACAATGAAGCACTGTTGCCCTACTTTTTTTTTTTCTGGTTCCTGGTCTTGAACTCCAGGCCTCGCATTCACTCACCTTGCTTGCTGGGCAGGTGCTCTACTATTTGAGCCATGCCTTGAGTCCTGTTTTTTTGCTGGTTATTTTGGAGATGGGGTCTCTTGGCTTTTTTTTTTTTTTTTTTTACTGAGATAGCTGCAGACAGTGATCATCCAGGTCTCAGCCAAATATGTATATAATACATCCCATCTACCTCACCTCTCTCCATCTTTCTCCATTACACTGTGTACCTTCTTCTTAGAACACTTTCAACAAGTTTCATGTATGCAAACCACTTTGACCATATTCATCCTCATTCACCCTGTTTGATACCCATTCTGCAACAAAGCCTGTTGTATTTTTTGTACCATTAATGTATGATAATACATTTTTCCTTTGAACATGTTTAATACATGTTTTACATGTATTAATACATGTATACATACATATTACATGCATACATAATACATGTATAATACATATTAATAATGTAATACATGTTTCCTTTGAACAATGTGTGATAGTGGTGGGAAAAAGTAATACATGAGATAACACTTAATTGCTCATTGTCCCATATTTCTCACTATTCACTCCAGTAAGAACATTAGCAGCATTGTAGGCTTGACCTTCTTTCTTCTTTCTTCAAGTGATTCATTGTTTGAGGGCTTATATTCCCTAATAGGCTATGAAGTCACTGCAGGCAAGAACTTCGTTTTGTTTACCTTGTTTCCAGTGTGGTCCTTTGCATATACTTGTTGTCACATAGCAACTTGAAGGAAAATTTTAGTATGTGGTTGTTCTAAACTTATATATTTAAACATTGCTTGGATTTTATTTCTAATCCAGAAAAATATCAATGCATTTACCAAAACCTTCAAATCATACAACACCCTCCCCAGCCTTATTCCAGAAAATGTGCAAATATTTAGAATATATTGTATTACATGCACGCTTGCATTCCAGGTTTTGTTGTTATTTTCTCTTGCATATTGTTTTACCCAACTCTGCCTCCTGCTTTCAGCATCATTCAGGTGAATAGGTAAATAGGGGTGAACAATCCCTTTAAGCGCTGTGTGCATATTACTCTGCAATCAACAAAGCATGGCATCAGCTTCAAATATCCTGATGAAGAACTCGGATAGACATCTAGGATGTCTTCTTGATGTCGAATACTTGGCAATAATATGCAGCAACATTGAGATATTCTAGAACCAAAGATGACTGCAGTTTTGTCTCCATATTGGAGATTAAGTAGGAACCCAATGTAGAGAACTTTTTTTTGTCATAACTAAGGGAATCTTTTACCACATTTATGTTCTTCACCACACACCAACACACATACACAAACACACTGTACTGACCCTTTCCTGAACTCCAACTTGCTGAATCATAAGTTCTCTGGCTTGGCTCCAATGACTTTTCAACACTGATGGCTAATGTCTGAGTATGTAAGGGGAGTGGCAGATGTTTGGTCAGACTTGACAGGTGCATTGCTTTACCGATCTTTCTACAATTTCTGTGTGCACTGCCCCATACTGCATTCCAGAGCCTTGACAGGATTCTGATACAACCACCTCCTATTGGCCTGTGTCAAAGTTTGGTCAGATTGCTCATCACATTGAAAAACCAGGCATGATGTCACAGTCATGTCACAGGCATGATGTCACAGGATCTCTTAAAACCAATCCATTTAGGTCATCAGGGTGCTATTTATATCCCTAAAACATCCAAGGTAGAGAGTTAAACAGAACAGCAGCAGAAATGAGGCATAATCTTTATTGTTCTGCAAGTTACCTTATAGCTCTATTTCCATTTTACTAATTAGGATACGAGACTCTGGCTGATCCACACAAGCTATTCTTGTAAGAGCAAGAATTTGCCATTCCTTTAAAGAATAGAAACACTACAAAGAGTAAGAGCAGAATAGTTAGAAATAATTGCCATGGAATATTATGCTTCCTGATGGTGTCTGTACATAGTTATGATATGTAAATAGATTCTGGGCATAGCAATGAAATTTCATGCAGGAGCTGAGCTTCTTGAACTTTGATATTTGTGTGTTTTGCATTTTTCATGAGCTGGTGTTAGGGTAACAACTATTAATGGGTTACATTTTCTATATCGGTGGTTCTGAGTATAGCCTTCTCAGTCTAGTCAATGGGCTGTTCTGTTGTGAGTGAACCATTGGGAAGATATTATATATTTGGCTCTTTAATGAGCCCTCCATTCCTGCAACTTTCCTTGCCAAATGAGCAGGAAATGCAACTTGAAGCAGCAAAATATCCTCTGAGTGAGCACAACCTCTCAGCTTCAGAAGTTAGAGAGAACCTTGTTCAGGGAGATGAATTAGAAATCAGCCCATAAAAATAAATGAATCTGTTTCCGTAGTGAGGGGAATCTTTTTCTCTATGGTTTGTATCCTATATTCCCCTACACATCCCTTAGGCAGAATAACAGTACACTCGAAGAAACATTTGATTGTCTTAATGGATTCTTAATTTAAAGCCCAAAGCCTTTAACTTATCTTCCCAGGGATACCATTAGCTATAACGTTTGAAACTGAATGCCTGTACAGAATTTCAGGAGGAGTACCCCCACTGGAACCCACCAAACAGGAGGAACTGGATGGAGAAGACACCAGGGGTGACACATGCATTTTGTATGCAGCCTTTCCGGATGGGTAATGCACCTGTCATGTTTAATATTTCATCGGTGAAGCAATGTGCATCTGTCTGTGTTCATCTGCCGAGTAAAATTTTGCACTGATGAAAACTGTACGTGGTGAACACGACAGGACTTCCTCATTATTCCCCTAAATTGTATTTCATGGCAAGCAGGAGTAATCCTCACTAGCTGCAAAGCCCGAGCCTCTGTCCTTTACAAGTGCCCCCCCACCAAGCCCTGGACACACACACACACACACACACACACACACACACACACAGAGCCCTTTTTTTTTTTTTACCTTTGTTTCTGCAGCTGTAACTAGGTAGGACATCACAGAGGCCTGGCAACCAGAGGTTAGAACATTGCTACACAAAGGACCCAGAAGAAAAAATTCTTGGGCAGAAATGTCTTAGGGTGCAGATAAAGGAACCGGAGCCTTCCCACAAAGGCAGAGATAGTAAAAATGCTCTGTGTATGTATAGCAAACTTCCTGAACACATGGTCCCTGTGTAGAATGTGTGAATGACATGAGAGGAAATCACTGCAGGGTTGTGGCCAAAGACCTGTGAAAGGGTTGGGTGAATGCTGTCTGAGAAACCATCTCAGAGGGCAAGAGTCTTGACTCCTATCCTGGGTTGCTTATTAGGGTAGCCATATGCTCCAATTTGGGGAAGGATTAGAGGGTTCTGACTATTGTTCCTAGGCAACTACTAATTCTACCCCTTCCTATTCTCAAAAATATCACAGAAGTTTGAACAGTAAATGCTGAGGACATTATTTATACACCTCATCATGATAAATATAGTCTCCCACTATGGACATTTCCTGTATATTTTTTCTGTAACTACATATATATTTTCTAGGTAGGGTTGTGTGGCTTTCTGGGATATAGTCACTGCCTGATGTGGGTAATTTCAAGCTAAAGATAATGGAGAGGTAGCATAGTAGCTCAGAGGTAGAGCAATTGTCTAGCATGATAAAGGCCCTGGGTTCTTTCTTGGCACAATGACTTGAAAACCTACCTAAAGAATTTCTTTTTCTTTCATTTGTCTTTCCTATGGTTTATCCCATTGTCACTGTATTTGATTTTGGTACCCTGAGTGTTGTATATACATTTATCTGAATTAGGGAAGGGTAGGGGAACTCAAAATGGTGAGACAAAGGACAAAGGGCAAACTAATTGCAACAGCAATACTGACAAGACAATATGCTGGAAATGATCTAAACAATTTGGGGGCAGTTTAGGGAGGTGGGAAAGTGGGGAAAATGGGAAGGGGGTAACAAGTTTGACAAGAAATGTACTCATTATTTTACATATGTAACTGTAACCCCTCTGTACATCACCTTGACAATAAAATCAAATTCAAGAAAATAATAAATAAATAATTCAACTATCAAAGTTAAAACTAGCTAAAGATAATGACAAGCCCTATCTAAAAGTATAATTATGTAATGAAAATAGTAAATAAATAATTGAAATCATGAAAAAGAGAAAGGTAAGTGGAGCTGCAAAGACATGCTTCTGGTGATGTGAAATAGAGCACAAAGCCATTGCTTTTCCCCATAGTATAATATGGAGGTTGTATAATAATAATAACTTATAATGCATTTCTCCTCTAGATATGTGATTCTGGAGGCCAACAGGAGTCTATTTTCTATTTCTTATCTTTCTATAGATGGTTAATACAAGTATGTAGCTGCTGTCATAAATGAATGAATATGGAAATAGGAAGAATTTAGAATGAAATAAACTTTAGAGGAGTGGGACTATATAGTAAAGTACAACAGTAGTAGGAGAAGAGGGGGAAAAGTTTGGAGACTTGTTTTCTCTTAGATATTTTTTTCAAATTATAAACATTGCATGCTTATTATAGCATAATAACAGGCAAAACAAACCAAAAAGAAAAAGAAAGGAGCAATCACTTATATCCCAGAATGATCATGACAAAACTCTCTTTGAAGTTTAGAGGTCTTGTGTGTCTCACTGATATTACTCATATATGTGTAAGAGGCGTGTGTATGTTCACATGTTTGGAGGGAACAAAGCATCCTATCAGAGTCACTGTTTGTGGAGAGTCTGCACGGTGATTATTAGAAAACTTTCTCACCAAGTTAGAGCTTGAAATCAGTTATGAGAAGAATTTATGTGAACACCTCAAGTGGTGATGGAAGGAAAGAACTGAAGAAATAGTGGGGATTGTTTTATTCTTTGGTTGAGTTCACAAATATCTTTCCAAGAATATTCTGCTTTTGCCAGAGTCCTCTGTCACTAGGATCAAGTGAGTACAGTCAGAAACACTGAGTGTGGGATCAGAAAATTGTTGTCTGACAGCTTGGGCTAGTTCTTCAGCCACCTTGAGCCCAATTTTATCATCATGAAGACATTTCTACATAGCATTAATATGAAGATCAAATGAAATAAAAAACATACTTAACAGTATCTAGAACATAGAAGGTAACCAACAGAGGGTAGCCCATCCAAAGAGCATGATGCCATATTTCCACATTCTTATGGAACAGATTGGTGGGGAGAATAGAGGATTGGGAATGTGAAGATGAGTTTCACTGTGATTATGGGTACTTCATCCATCCCACTCTTTATTTTTTGAACTCTAATTCTTAACCACCTAAAACAGGTTATATACTGAAGAGTTAATATAATGGATTTTACATAATGAAGATGTTGATCATGATAGTGGCAATTTCCTTACTGGTAAATGGAAGAAGAAGAAGAAGAAGGAGAAGGAGAAGGAGAAGGAGAAGGAGAAGGAGAAGAAGAAGAAGTGGTGGAGGAGGAGGAGGAGGAGGAGAAGGGAGGAGGAGGAAGAAAGAGGAGGAGGAGGAAGAGGAGGAGGAGGGGTGGGAAGAGGAGGAGGAGGAGGAAGAAGAAGAAAGAAAGAAAAGGGAGAAGAGTTTTGGTACTACAGTATTATTCTGGAGGTAAAGATTAGGGAGTGACATTTTGTTATTTCTCAAATCTACTGCTTCACACTGACACTGTGTCACCTACTTTTAATCACAGCTTTACATAGAATCACTGGAAGAGATGTTTTTGTTGTTGTTTGTGTTGTTTTCTGCCCGAAGACTCAGATGAATGAGGATCACTGAGATGGTAGACTGAAGATATATATACACACACACACACATATAAACACACAGAGACAGACATATACACACATATATACATACATGTGTATTTATACCAGTCCTGGAGTTTGAACTGGGCCTCTTTTTGCTAGGCTGGTGCTCTATCACTGAGCCACACCTCTAGCCTTTTATTGTACTGGTTATTTTTAAGATAGTGTCTTGCTTCCTACCCAGGTGCACCTTGAGTGTGATCTTCCTATTTTAGGCTTCTGTTGTAGCAGGGATAATCCTGTTGGGCTCCTGGTAATGGAGAAGCTTCCAGATATAGATTCTATTAGACTAAAGATAAATGGGTATGTGAAAATGTAGCTCAGTGGTATAATACTTTTCTAGTATGAATAAGGCCGTTGGTTCTTTATTCAGCACTGCCTGTACACTTAAATTGGCATGCTGTCTTGAAACTCCTTTGTACAGCTAAGAATAGTTAACATTTTGCGTGTGCAATCACTACACCCAGCTTCTTCCATTATGGTGAATTCTCATAGACTTTGCTGCCTGAACTGGCCTTGAATTGCTGTTCTCTCACTCTCAGCCTCTCAAGTACCTAAGATTACAGAGCAGTGTCCAGTTGGGGACCTCATATTTACATGGTCTTTAGATTATTGTCACGGGATACCAGCTTTGAGGGGTCCTACTTTATCTCCAAAAGAAAGCTACTGGAGGGTAAAGTTTTTTATTAAAACTCAGGGAACTCGGACAGGAAATCAGCCAGCA
Organism: Perognathus longimembris pacificus; assembly: GCF_023159225.1. NCBI lineage: Eukaryota > Metazoa > Chordata > Mammalia > Rodentia > Heteromyidae > Perognathus > Perognathus longimembris. Next base: position 20,722,621 of record NC_063176.1, read on the forward strand.
CCCACTTCTTCAGCTTGGCAAGAAGATGGGAAAGCTAGAAATGAACCCACTGCAGCCAGGGAAGCCAGTCTGTCTATGAAAAGCAGCTCTGCCCAAGCCACTAGGGCTGGTGCTCAGCACAGCGGGGAAGATCCCTGTGAACTACAGATGGCTGGGGATCATTAGAATTCCATGCATGCATCTCTGGTCTGGGTGGCTGCATCCACCTCCTCCCTGTCTCACTGGCTGGCTTTAACCCTCTGCAAGCCATTTTCTGCACAGTCTAGCAGAAGCTCATGTTTATTTTCTATTACAGCAAAGCAAACTGCCATACTCATTAAGGCCTACCACGGCCATTTTATAGGCACATTTCTGCAGACATAGAGTAGGTGGGTTCTTGGCTCAGCATCTTCCCAGGCTGAAATCAAGGTACTGGTTTGACTGTTCTGGCCTGAAGCTTGGGATCTGTTTCTAACTTCCTTCAGGTTGCAAGCAGTGCCTTCCCTTTGTGAATGGGGGGTCCTATTCCCTTGCTAGGGACCACCCTAGTTACTTTAAGCCACTCCCAGTTCTCCTGTGAGGCCCTTGTTTGCTGTAAATCTCCTTATCAGGAGGAGATCCAGGCTTTTTAAGGCCTCACCTGGTTTGCTCAAGCTTACTAAGGATTATCTCCTTTACTTAAAATAAAATGAGTTGGGACCTTAATTAACTTTTCAAAACTCTTCCACCGAAATAAATTAGTGTTTAATTACTGAGAAAAAACATGTGGCTGGGAGTCCAGGACTCTTAGAATTCTGCTTAGCATAAAGTTCAAATGTATGTCTAAAGCTATTCATTCTACCTATTGGATAAAGCCCCCATTCCTTCACATGAGTTATAAAATGCTGTATCCTCAGACCTGTCTTTCCAGATGTGTTGTCCTTACTGTGTGCCTGCACCTCACTCAGATACAGATTTTCTTGACCTTTTGTGGCTTTGTATTCGATTTTGTTCTTCTAAACTTCAGCTATAGTTTTTCCCTGTGCTTACAATGCCTTTCCATCTCTACTGACATACAAACCTGCGCCACAGACTTCCTCCACACAAACTTTCTCTTTCCCTGGATTCAATGCTTCACACACAAGTACTTCTTGACTACCTCCTGTGTGTTAGCTGCTGCACTCTGCACTGGAAATACAGTCGTGACTTGTCTCTATTACAGAGAGATTTCTACTGGGGAGACAGGCAAAACATAAAACTAGCTATAAGATTTGTCAGATTGCTATGGTGCTATGAGAAAGAATAAACAGAGGACAGATAGGCAGCAATGGACAAGTTGCCACTTTATGTAGTGTCAACCCATAATGCTTTTGTGATGGTGATTTCTGAGCAGAGACCTGGAGGAAGTGAGGGAGTATAAGCACAGAGAAACAAGGGAAGGGTCTCAGGGTCATTGCCCTTGCTGTTTCTTTTGTCCCCATTATTTGCTCAATGGATGAATGAACAACAACAAAAAGTTGTAGGCCAAAAGAGAAGGAAGCACAAAGGCTTTGAGGTAGGAAGTTCTTCAATGCTGAGTTAATATTTGTCTGACTTGGTGGTAGTAATTGGACTTCTTGGGAAGAATTCTAGCCATTGGAACAAGAGGAGGAGTTATAATTCAAGTCAAGGTCTGTCTCCTGGATAGTGACATTGACAAGGAAAACAGGGACTCCAGTGCTGGTGGCTCAAGTGTGTAATCGTAGCTATTTAGGAGGCTGAGATCTGAGGATTGTGGTTCAGAGCCAGCTGCAGTAGGAAAGTCCAGGAGACTCTTATCTCTAATTAACCACCAGAAGACCAGAAATAGAGCTGTGGCTAAAAGTGGTATAATATTAGCCTTGAGCCAAAAGAGCTCAGGAACAGCATACAGGCCCAAGAGGACCTATAAAGTCCTTAGGCCTCAAACAGGGAAACTGAGGATTAGGATCTAACCATAGGAATAGTCTGACTACATTGACAGTGAGAGTCATGGGGAGCCTGGACTCATCCCTAGCTGTGGATTAGACCATCAGGACACTAAATCAGATCATCATCATCATCATCACCACCATCATCATTATTACATGTATCTTAGTATTATTATTTGTGTATGAGTGTATGAGCCAGTACTGGAACCTGAACTCAGGGACTGGGTACTGTCCCTTAGCTTTTTAACTCAAGGCTGGTGCTCTTCCACTTAAGTCCCCTCTCCACTTTCGGCTTTGATGGTAGTTACTTGGTAATGAGAGTCTCAGGGATATTCTTGCCTCATCATGCTTTGAACCTAGATCCTCAGATCTCAGCTTTCTGAGTTTCTAGGACTGTAGATGTGAGCCACTTAAAAATCATTTCAGTGAAAATAATAGCTTAGAGGATTGTCTCCTGGCCTTAAAGATGTGAATTAATGAACATTTTTCTTGATTCCCTTGAATCTACAAGACTGTTTTCAAGGGGCTGGCAATATGGCCTACTAGCAAGAGTGCTTGCTTCATATAAATGAAGCCCTGGGTTAGATTACCCAGCACCACATATATAGAAAATGGCCAGAAGTGGCGCTGTGGCTCAACTGGCAGAGTGCTAGCCCTGAGCAAAAAGAAGCCAGGGACAGTGCTCAGGCCAAGTCCAAGGCCCAGGACTGGCAAAAAGAAAAAAAAAAAAAAAAAGAGTATTTTCAAACCTAGTCTCTCCTGGCATGAAAGAAAATATATAATAAGTTCTAGTACTTTGGCCTTTCTTTCTTTTTTTTTTTTTGACATTTTCATTAGTAATGTTTATTTCATCTCAGATTTGAGTTATTTTTCTATCTCAGTCTTCTGGTTTATTGATTTTGTTCTTTCATTTCTAAGGACCATCTTTTAAAATTATTGTTACTAATTTATTTATTGTCAAACTGATGTACAGAGGGGTTAAAGTTTCATATGCAAGGCAGTGAGTACATTTCTTTTTTTTTTTTCTCAAATTTTTATTATCAAACTGACGTACAGAGAGGTTACAGTGTCATACGTTGGGCATTGGATACATTTCTTGTACTGTTTGTTGCCTTGTCCCTCATGCCCCCCTCCCTCCCCCCCTTTCCCTCCCCCCCAGTTGTTCAGTTCACTTACAGCAAACAGTTTTACAAGTATTGCTTTTGTAGTTATTTCTCTTTTTTTGCCCTGTGTCTCTCGAATTTGGTATTCCCTTTGAATTTCCTACTTCCAATACCAGTAAACACGGTTTCCAATATACTCAGATAAGATTACAGAGATAGTGTAGGTACAAACATAGGAAGGTGATACAAAACATCATCAATAATAGAAACTACACATACACATAGGACGTTGAAAGTAGTTATAACTGTGATATATCACTTGTTTCCATATCATGGAGTTCATTTCACTTAGCATCATCTTATGTGTTTCTAAGGGTATAGCTATTGGGCCTTGTGATGCTCTGCTATGGCTTGCCTAAACCTGTACTAATTGTTCCCAATAAGGGAGGCTTTGGCCTTTCTTGATTGTAAAGAAGGGAGACTTTGTCAAGGTAACTTGTGAAAATAGTGTCTGCACATGCTCTCTCTCAATATACATACAACATATTGCATATATAGTATATATGTGTATTATATGTATACATATTGATTTACTAATGTAACTAGAACTAAATCTAGAAAACTCTCATGGTACAACTCTGGGACATGTTTGTGTCTTTCTCTTTTTCCTTTTATACTAGGCCTGCCTCTGGGTGTCAGCTTTGTTTATCTTTCTTTGCTAGGAGGCCTTTTCTGATTACTCATAGTTTCTACTGTCTTAACACTGTGGACTGCCTTTGGCTTTCTGTGAATTCAGTTCTGCTTCGTGGTGGCTTTTTCAGCTTCGATTCATACCGCTAACTGGTGTGGCCTGTCCGCATGACTTAATTTAAATTTAGAAGACAGAGAAGTTAGTTGTCCCAGCTCATCTTTTTTTAATGCCCATAAGCTAAAGGATTATCTTGGCTCAGATGCCCACCATTAGTTTAATTACCTAAAGCCTGGATGAGGGTAGGAGGAGGGGAGAAAAGAAAAGGGATTATGTGTTTAAAATGTAGGTGTCTAGGTATCAGGCGCTAAAGGTGGAACAAGTCCCTTCACATGATGGTGTGGGTGAGCTGACATGACATCTCTAATTCAGGGAATGAGATGAGTCCTTCAGGGGGATAGAGAGCTCACTCTGGAACATAAATATCAGCCAGCTTCAAGCACCAATTGTCAACAATAGCTTTTGATGGAAAAAATGGAACCAATTCTTTGGATTCCAGCAAGACCGGTTTAGAAGAGGAGAAGTCAGTGAGCAGTTGAGGAAAGAGAATAAGGGCCACTTTTAACTGAGGTGAAACTGTGACACGGCTGCACTTGTCATTCCTTCTCTACTAGGCAATGGAGAAAACAGGGCAAATCCTAAAGCCATGCGCACATAGAGGAATGTGTACAGCACTCTAGACTAATCCAAGACAAGAACTGAAGGGAAGCTTAGAGTTTTCATAATGACTGTTAGTGTGTTCCAGCACTCCGACCCTCATTCAGTGAAGACTCACTGGTGCCAGGCACTGTTATATATAGATAGTGGGAGCACAGCCACCCTCCCCACCCCCATTTTTACCTCATCATTCCTTTGCTATTATTTGAGTCTATACATAGCATTTTTAGCTTTCTGAAATCTTACCTACTTTACTTGCCTGTTTTGTAACTTCCCCTCTTCCACACTTCCCAGGAATCTAAGTGTCACGGGTCTGTGCTCTGTGAGGACAGGGATTTTCTTTGCTTTGTTTCAGTGCTGAATTTGCATCTAGTAAGTGCTTTGCTCAGTGATAACTCATTGAACAAATCAGTAAATTCCATCACTTCTCTGAATTACTTGCACAGGAAAGAAGAGAAATAACATTCTCAAGTTAAAAACTGTCTTAAGTATTTCCTATACTTATTAATAGGCACAAATATATTTCTGAATTTGAGAATTTTCCTCTTTTACTGGGTATATGTAAATATGCCTCCAACATATTTACCAATACATTAGTTAGTATAGTATTAGTTGTGTTATGCTGTAATAACTAATTATCCCCTAAAATCTCGTTGTTTATCTCAATACAACATATGCAATGTGTGGTTTAGGAACCACTATTCTTTGACAACGTGATGCTTCACAGTTTGCTGCTACAAAAGAAGACAGCAAAATGATACCTTCTGGTTCTTTTCACATTTGCTCAAACCTTGTTTATCAAGTCTACATCGTTCTCCAATAGGATCTTAAGGGAGGCTGGAGATTTCTCCCATGTATCTGAGCACAAGAGAGGAAGCAGTTGTAGTAGTCATGCTCCTCTATCACAGTCAGTGACATGGATGTAGAGCTCACTAACAACACAGAAAGCATCTCGAGTGCTCAACATTGACTTTTCAGGTTAAGTTGTTTGGTTTTTAGCAAGGTTTGAAATACCGAGTTAGAACTAAGTAATAATTACATCACTCTTGTTAACACATATATGAGTAACACTTGAAACCATTTTTCCAGCGAATTATATAGGAAATAATAGCAACAGGATATCCAGGAGTGGCGATTGGCCCACTCAAATAATTCAATTGAGAATGAGGTCTATTAGGAAATCTGCATCCATCATAGCACCTCTTGGTGCTTATTCCCTTTTCCCTTGTTGGGAGGGAATTCAGTTTTGCATTCTATGAGTGGGAGATTGCTCCATGTGAATCCAGCTTTCTGAGCAGAGCTGGTCATGTGGACCTGACCTCTGGGGTCCCATTAAGCAAAAACAAGATTGTCCAGCAAACACAACTGTGGCCGTGGCCTTTTCTCTAAGTATGAAGGAAATTCCATCTTATCAGCCTAGTCACTGACCTCAAACACTCAAGCTTGACCTGAGGGGTTGCGTATTATATCAACAGGCCTAATTTTCATAAACTCACCCTATTCCTCATGGAAAATGTTTGGAGGAATGATATTATCAGCAGTGTATAAAATACACTTACACAATAACAGCAAAAGCAATTAGAAATCTATTCTCTCAATTAAAAAAGTTTAATACCTAGATAGACATATTGAAAAATGAATTTGTGCACATGGAAGAAATAGAATGCCAAACATTAAAATAATATTTTCACTTATAAATGTATGGTCATTGTGACAAATAGGAGAAAATACAAAAACGCACACACCAACTCAGAAACAGGACTGAAAAAAATGTTTTCTTTGCTGCCTGCTTTGTAGGGTGGCAGGTGGGAGAGAGATAAACAGAGAATAAAACCATTTCTGCCACCGTGAAGCACTACTTAGAGATAATCATTGTTGAACACTGAAACATTAAACAGAAATCCTTGTAGTCATTTTTATTTGCAGTCACACCCACATTAAACTTTACCAGACTGAAGCAAATTGGAACAAACACACTGCTTGCAGTTGCTTTGGGTGGGGCCTGTTTTCAAATCACAGTCATTCTCACAGTGGGTACCAGACCCTCCATATCAGTTGTTGATAGTACTGATTATAACAAATAAATAAACAAAAAAAGTCTGCATCAACAGCACAGCCTTCACTAAATCAGCACAATGAATCCATCTCAAATTGTGTGTGGCACTTTTACAGAGTAATCAAGAAGTGAACCTTCTCAAATTGGAAGGTTTCATATTAAGCTAAATTCATAGTTAATGGTAAGATTGCCATTAACTACATTCTAAATTTCAGCCAAAGCAAATAGGTTTCAGAGACCAAAGGTCACAATCAGTCAAAGAACAGAGGAAATCACCTGAATAAAAGTAGATACAAGTAACCCTTCCTTTTGCCTATGAATTCTATAATCACTTTCTGTTACATTCTCAGTTATCTGGTGCTTACTGCTGGGATTCTTAATTCTTATTGTGCCTGGATGTAGATCAGATATAATGATGAATTAATGTACATGAATTCTTTCCTTTTAACTGTTTATTGGTATGAATCATAATTATTAAAGAATATAAGCTAAACTTAAATAAAAGAAGCTGAGAGAATATAATTGCTGTATTGCTAGGTGTTATTTGTATATTTAATTTTTTTCCAAGCATTTAAATCAGGAAAATGCATTGAAATAATGCTCTGGGGAGTAAGGGTTAGACACAGTGACTCAGAGGAACTAAATACCAGGTTGGAAAATGCCTTTGGCAGGTGAGGATCTCTAAATACCAGGTCCAAACCAATAAGAGTGGTTCATCCTCTGAATTTTGTAGCTGAGTTTGTTAAAAAACAAACAAACAAAAAAACTAAAAATTGAAGCGTACATTGATAATCCTGTGTTAAGAGCTTAATCTCACCTCCAACTTTTAACTACCTGTGGTTGAGAAGCCATCATTTTACAATTATGAATTAAATGCTGGGAACACTAAGATGGAATGCTCTTTTGGGGTATAGAGGGTTGGTGAGAGTTACTTGAGCACTATCACATGTCTGACTTTCTCCTGAGGTGGCTGCCTTCTTCCAACAAAGAATGGGAATATGTTCCCCTGTCAGTGACTGGCTCAGCTTCACCTGCTGTGATTTGTCAAGGAGTTGCTGCCCACATTCTGAAGGCTGGAATGGCATCACTGTGAGCATGGGAACTGATATGCAAATAGCTGCAGAGTCCTCACTTAGCCCAAGCTGCCAAAGCAGAAAGGACCAGTCAGCTTTGATTTTTGGGTAAAAGGAACAAATATAATGTCACTCTGAGGCTGATTTGTTGCACAATTTGGATCTGACAACCACTTGTGAATTCACAGCAGCAGCAGTGCCATTTTTTGAGAGGGGTGTTCAAAATAGGGTTGGTTTATGAAACAGTGTAATCAAATAAGGTGCAAAGAGAACATAGTTAAACTGTTTTCATTGCTCTATTCTATTCTTATTTTTATCCTTTCTTGGGAGTTAATTCTTACTAACAATTTCTAAGTGGATTCCAGGGTTGCCTTTTGAAGTGACATGACTCTATCCTGTAGTCACATGATACGAAAAAAAAAAAGTCCCCAGACTATGCTAAATCTAATCAATATTTTTTTCTTTTTATGTTACCTATGTTTGGAAATTATATGAAAGTAAAGAAAAAATGGAGGGGAAATGCCACCCAAAAAAGGAATTTTCTTCACTTGAATAATGTCCCTGCAGCGTTTATCAGGACCATTATGCCAGGACCAGATACTGTATGTCAAACATCAAATAATCCCCACCAACAAAACAGCAGCAAGGCCAAATACCTCTCCCTTTGCTAGCTAACCAAAATCACAGTCTGACAATCTGTAACATTCTTTTAGAATAAATCTCAACACCATATTGATAGCCTGATTCAAATTTTCTATTTAAAGATGAAATAAGGCAAAACCCCATAACAAACAAAATTACATTCTCTTTCTACTCTGTGTACCTGCTGAAAATGTGGCACTTCTCCCCCTCTCCAAAATGACTTGAGAGTAGATCATGAAGAAACATTATCACTCCTTAGGACTTAGCACCATTCTGACCTGTAATGATTTGGGATGTCAAATATTTTATGACGGGTTACAATGATTACCTAAGACTCTGTTTCTTGCTCAGTTGGAATGTGGCATGAGTAGCTGCCAGTGAATTAAGAATATTCACAAACAATGTGTCATGTGCTCCACTCCCAGGAATGTTCTGTCTTTCTAATGACACATCCGCCATCTTGCCTGGAACACTACACAGACATGGGGCATGCTAGGTACTCTTCAATATTATTTAAGGTTAAAAAAATCTGTTTCAAATACTGTTCAGAAGTTAATCAATTCTTGGCTCTCGATTAGACTCAGTATCAAAATGGTATACTGGTGAACAGCACAGTCTTTGGAGCTAAACAGTCTTGGGTTCAGATTCCTGCTTGTCATTATGTGCAGTTGATGTTAGTCAAATTACACGAATGTCAGTTTCTTAAACTAAATATATTATTTTATCATACCTATTTCATAGTTTTTTTCTCCTAATGTAGTGCTGGCTATAATATTGGAGAGTAAGCTAGTGAGATAATCTCTGGCTACCCATCTATCTAGGAGTGTGTGCGTGTGTAGATGTACATGCCCACACACATTGGCTCAGTCTCTGCTTGGTGACACTCAAATCTAAGATACTCATGTAATGGCCTCTTCCTTTCTCAATCTGGAATACCCCTCTCATCTGTGGGTTTTTTCAGATGTCTTATGACTCTTACTTGTAAGCAACAGAAACCAGCTTTGGGTAATTTCACCAGTGTAAGAAATGTATGGAATGTCATGGCTGGAGGAAGCAAAGTTACTATGGCCAGTCTCGAAAACATGGCACATATCTACTCAAATTGGACATCTCTGATACAGCCATTCTTTTCCTAGTTAGCTACCCAAGGAGAGAATGGACGTATGGGTCATGGAAAGTATGAATAAAGATGCATGTTCACAGTAGCATTGGTTGTAACAGCTCCAAACTGAAAACAGTACAAATGTCCATCAGCAGTGGAATGGGCAAATTGTGATATGTTCACAGAAAAAAATACTGCAGAGTGAGGAAAGCGAATGAGTTGCAGCCATTCAGAAGGGCACCATGAAACTCAATGGAAAGAATACAGGTACAAAATGAGACAGTCTAAATAATTTCATTTACATGACATTTGAGAAGAATCAGGCAGGAGATCTATGGCTTTAAAAAAACAGAGTAGTGGTTGCCTTTGGGGAAATAGCTGAAAGAAAGGCTGAGAAAGGGGTTCCAAATGGATGGGGTCGTGATGTGTCTTCAGATTGCTGAGTGGAAGTCCACTGACCTCAGGGGAGAGAGTTAACTCTCAATAGCATTATCTATGGTTCCTTGGCCTGAGAGGTCTGGGAAGCCTATAATAGGAAAGCCAGGCCCCTTAAGGGACACAGAGTAGAGATGACTCCATATCTTGAAACATGCCCCATGACTGCTTGTTTATCTTTATATTTCATCATAAATGTTGAAGTAAAAATGTCCTTGGCATCCATCTTCTGTACTAAAATAAAAATATTCTATTTTTCAGCTAGTTAAATTAATATTTGTGTGTCTTATACTATCTAATTTTTAAAGAGATAGAGGAGAATTATGAGAGGGCTGACATTAATCAAGGTACATTGTATTCATAAACTGACACATTCAGTTGAATCCCCTTTGTACACCTGCTTAAAGATAATAAGAATATATAAATGTGAAAAAAACTGACAAGTAATAAAACAGGATGCTCCATATCTTTATATCATGAAATATTGCTTGTAGAATGAAAAGCCATGTCAACAGTGCCTGCATCTCAGTGTCTGACCGGGTGGTCATTTATAACAAAGCTTCAAGGCAGGTAGGACAAGTAAGAGAAATTATAATAAGTGTCTTTCTTTCGTGTGGAATCAAACCCCCAATATGATGCTAAATTCTGCAACTTGGGTAATGGCTCCCATTTTCTAATGAAATGAAGGGCTGGTTTAACAGCTGAATACTAAAATGAGTACCCGGGCTGATTCCATGATCACACTGGCAGATGTTTTCCTGGGCACTTCCACACAGTCTCCCACTGCTCTCGGTATTCTGCAGTCCAGCCCAGAGTGGTTCTCCTGTCATCAGAAGGGAGCTCACCTAATCAGGAGTCATCATTGCTTTCATGCAATACTACTGCTCCTGACTACTGTAGTCATGATCACAATTAGGTACTTAAACCATCTTAGTTTACCTGAGGAGAGTTTACCACCTAGATACATGTTTTAGTGGAACACAGATTTTGCCTCATTAAATTTGCTATTAAAATGGTAGGGGTACTTTTGGCTCATTAATCACTGTGATGTTGAACAGATATGCAGAGAAGGCCAGCGCCCAGTGATGGACAGACACAACATGGGACATCGTGTGTGGCTTTGGTGGCTGTCACAGCTGATACCTCTTTGTTCAATATCCTTTCTCTTTTTATTGGTGTTAGTGAGGATTTAGTTCAGAACTTCACATTTGTCTAGCCACAGCCCTCCATTTTGATTTTAGTTGGTTTTCAGATAGGATCTCATTATTTGTCTGTAGCTAGATTTAAACTGGGTCCTCCTACCCGTGGCTCTTGTGTAGCTGGAATTTCAGGGATGAGCCACTATGTCTGGTTTGGTTCACTAAGATGGAGTCTCATTAACTTTTCACTTAGGCTTACCTCAAACCATCCTTGAATATCTAGAATTATAGCCATGTACTCTGCTTAGCCCCAGCTCTCTTTCTTACCAAAGTTAACTTGAAGAGATTATTCTCCCTTAATATTTTTTTCTTTTCTTTTATGGTGAATTATAAGCAACATCTCTTCCAGGGTAACTTATACATTTTGCCTTTTGCTAGTGATTAATCATAGAATTAACGTCTTTTTCTTGGAAAAGAAGGTTCAGCTATAGATGATCAATGTGTCACTGTTTTGTTGACCTAGAATTTCCTCACCTGTCAGGTTTATGGGAGAAGCACACTGATGGCTATGACACCATTTGGCATATCATCTGCCAGCTAACCTATCTCATCTACTTCCTAGTAATGCAAGACACTTGTGGGAAAGCTAGTTAAGGCCTGTATTACATGAAATATTATTTTATATACTTCTTAGAAATTGTAGAGTTATTATGCAATCAGCCTCAAGGAAAGGTGATAGATTAAGGTACTGTCCTTATTACTATGTTCAGAGCTGTTTGTTCTTCCCGAATTAGTGAATAAAATGAATCCAACTGTCCATAGAATGAGGATTGAATAGCTACCAAAATAGAACACAGAAAGCTCTGGAAATGAGAGAACCCTTAAACTTACTTGACTATGAAAGTTGTATTTAAGTATAAGGACTAAATGGCTATTTTCATTTAAAAAATTTAGCATTAGATAACATTTGTATTAATGTTGTCTCTTTATATCTACTTGAATAGATACATTGTCTCCAGGGTCTCAGAATTCAAAGCTTAGCTAGAATCTTGAGTTGGTGTGTTCATAGGTACACGGAAAAGACAGAGTTCAAAATTTGGCATAGCCAGGAGCTGGTGGCTCACGCCTGATATCCTATCTACTCAGGAGGCTGAGGTCCAGAGGAGCCTCATTCAAAGCTAGCCTGGTTAGAAAAGTCAGTAAGACTCAGTTTCCAAGACAATCAGCAAAAAAAAAAACAGGGCTAGAAATGTGACTCAAGTGGTAGAAGCACTAGCTGAGCTAAGAGAGCCCAAGCAAGCTCACGCCTTGTGTTCAGACATCAAAAAAGTTGTTTGATTGTTGGTGATTTTGAAACCTAATTCCTAATTTGCCTATCTCTGTCACTTGTTTTTTACTTGAATATCCGATTAGAGGAAAATACTGTGGTATGTAAAGTGCAGTTCAAAAAGTTCTCTAGCATTGCACCAAAATAAATTTGCTACAGTATAAATTGGTTTTGCATATTACATAGGCCAAGAACACACTGGTAGCTTTTAGACAAGCCAGTTTTTAAAGTACAATAGTATCATATAGTTTCTTCTTAACTGCTCACAGCTCTGTTGATTGCCTTGCTTGTGCTTAGCTATCTGGCAATGATCCCTTTCAGCAGAACCAGCTTCACTAATTGCCAGGCTGTTTGCAAAATGTAAATACAGGGCCTTTTGTTCAAAGAACAGCCAAAAAAAATAGAATTTGGCTTTCTTTCTTTTTCTCTCTTCATTTGTTAAAGTGTTTTATATTTGCTATTTGTTGTTACTCATGTAAAGAAAAACTAAGTTCTAAGTAATTAGTATGAGTTTTGCCATTCACCTTTATACTGCACCATGTTAGTTTTAAGCCTAACTGGCAAAGCATTTAACTCACCAGCAGAATCACTGAGATGATATGGCTTGCAGCTTGAACTTGCATATGTACTTAGTCCTTACCCAGATATGTATGTGCACATGGACCCACTCAGCTTGATTTACCGCACTTCTCCACATGCCTCCCTCCTTAAGCTTATTGATGAGGAGGGAAGAACAGAAAAGGGAGGACTGTGGACTGGCCTCCCTTTTTGTGACCTCTTGTGTCACTTTCAGCATAAGCAATTGGCTAGTACAGGAAAATAATTTAAACAACAAAAGATGGACAGAGTTCTTTGGCTAGTTGTGTCCCTCCCACCCTTCCCCTAATCTGTCCATCTATCTGTCTTCTGGCACTGTGGTTTGAACTCAAGGCCTTATACTACCTTGACTGTCTCTCTACCATTTGAGCTATGCCTCCAATCCTGCTTTGTGCTGGTTGGCTTTTTAGAGATAAACTTCTTTTACCTATGCTGACTTTGAACCACAATCCTCTGGATCTCTGTCTCCTCAGTAACTAAGACTGCAGGTGTGAGCCTCCTATACCTGGCTTGTTTGTGTTTCTTAGCCCACTGACTTTGTGTTGTATTGGAAACAAGTTCTGGTACAAATGGAAAGCCTGGTATTTCAGAACTATCAGAGACTGTTTATTCTGGTGTGAACATAACATACCTAATATTTGCTTTAAATCTCATTGAGCGTCACTGGAACTCTGTGTTCATGGAATGCAGTAGCACTACATAGAAATGAGGAGCAAAGAGTAACACACATTGTGCTTGCCTCTTTTGCTATGTTCATTCTCCAATGTCCCATTGAACCTCACCTGTGAAGAACTTAAAAATGAAACCATGAAGAACTTTACAGTGGCATCCATGTAATATTTAAAACATGCATGAGGCCCTCTGTGAGTGGAGACCTGTGGTAGCACAGACGTCATATGCCCATAGAATTGGCCCTCAAGCTACAGTGATGGGGGACTTGTTGACAAATGTCATTCAGAAGAGATTCTACTATCATTTATTTATGTCGATGATTTATTCACCTATCCACTGTTATTGTTCTATAGAACAAAAGCAGCACACCTCATTCAACAAGTCAGATCCCTCATCAGTGCACAGTTTCTGCCATTAATTGACACCTTTCCTTTCCCATTTCCTACCCAAACTCACAGGTACTTCCACGTTCTTTTTCTCTTTTGCTTTCATAGAGAACTAATCCTTTTGCATAATATTAATGCCATATGGAACTGGATGCATGCAAAACATCAAGTGAAAGACCTGCCAACCCCAGCCATGGAACCAAGCCTTATGAAAGAAAAAGGAATGCCACTCAATAATTAGCTATGATAAAGGAAAGAGACTAATTCTTAATTCAACCTCCTCTCCATATCTCCAATGCAACTACCTTGTTTTAATTCCCAAGACCCTATCTATTTTCAGGGGCCCTGCTTCCCCCTTTAATACTTTACCACCATGAGTCAGAATGAATCTTGTGCAGCTCGTAGCCAAAACATGGGTTACTTGCCTAAAACACTTGTCACCCTCTCTGTGTCTTTATGATACTTAAGATCCTTCATGGTTTGGTCCTGCCCATCCTGTTAGCTTTCTGTGCACAGTATGGCCTGTGAGGCTATTGGTAATTACTCAAGTATGTCTGCCTTATTTCATCTCCAGTAGACATGTATTTACCCACAGCTTGGAAACTTCAATTCATTTTCTTTGTCTGTTTCTGAGTGGTATTTTAAAAATTATTTTAAGAATTCATCCACTTGTTTATATTTAGCTACTTATCTATTTACTCAAGAAATATTTGCTGGAAGAAAATGAGGGAGGGTGTGACAGTGTTTAAAAAGAAATGTACAGAAGTGGTGCTGTGGCTCAAAGTGGTAGAGTACTAGCCTTGAGCTGAAGAGCTCAGGGACAGGGCCCAGGCCTAGAGTTCAAGCCCATGACTGACAAAAAAAAAAAAAAAAAAAGGGAAAAGAAAGGAAATATACCCATAAACCCATTACTTGACTTATGTAACACTACCCCTCTGTAAATCACCTTTACAACAACATTTCAGTAAAGAAATAAAAAGTCAAAAAAAATATTTGCTTACTACCTGTGACATGTCAGATGCTGCGTGAGAGTTGAAGAGTACAGTGATAGACAGGAACAGAAACAGCCCCAGCCCCAACCCACAGGAAACTCAGAGTTGTGGCAACTGGAGAAAGTAGTATTAGTTCTCTAATGAGAAGCCACACAAATGTGCAATAAAAGTGCCTAAATCAATTACAGATATCCCAGAGTTTTAAGGAGGGGTGCTTTGCATTATACATGCATAGAAGTAAGTGAATGAACTTAATGGAATATCTAGGCAAGCTAGTGAATGGAGGGAGAATTGGAGCAATTTGAAAAGAGAAATAAGGAATGGATGCTGACACATGGGAGAGGTGTTTTTCTAGAGAAGAGAAGAACATGAGCAACGATTCTCTGGCATCAGAGAACTTGGCATTCAGATAATAAAAGGAGGAAAACTGTACAATGTTGAGTCAGACTGGGTGGGAAGAGGCCTAACCAAGAAAGATCTTGTAGACCAAGATGAAATTTTAGTTAACATCTAAGAGCAATAGGAAATCTCAGAATTGTTTGAGTAAAAGAAGTAAAACATAGAAGAAAATTATGGGAGAAGTGAAACTCAAAATATTCTCTTTAGAGATCAAATACCATGTGAAGAACAGATACAAGAAGCAAGAATGGAAAATGTAGTATGTTGGTTAAGAGTTCTCCATTCACCTAAGCCTCACCCCTTTCTCCCAGTCTGTTATAACTTTTTTCCTGTACACCTATGTGCTTATTTCCATTGATCTAGCCAATGAGCTGTTGGCCATTACCATCAGTCCCATTTTGCAAATGAGGAAATTTAAGATTTGAAAACATGTAGCAGCTTTCTTAAATTCCTGTGCATATTGGGTGGTATACCCTTGATGGACAACAAGAGACGGTTCAAAAAGACTAAGCTACAGATGTGTACAGTATAGGTATGGCAAACAACAGAAACATTTGGCTGTAGTAGGAAGTTCAAGTTAAGATTAAAAAGGAAGGACAAGGTCACATGTAGTATAAAATTTACATTTAAATCATTTATGTAAATAAGAGTATGAAATTGGTGAATCTCCTTTGTGCCTTTTGGTGCTTAGGTGTATCCTACTGCAAATAAATAATTCCTCTTACACCTCCTGGTAGCCCAACTGTGTCTTTATCTTCTCTTATAATTCCTACCAACAGTCTACTGCGTGTCTTCGTTGCCTCCTTTCAACTCATGTATGCATTTCAGTTATTTTAATTCTATATTTTGTTATGAATTTGAAATGATCAGCCTCTTTAAGCCAAAAGTGATGTAACCAGTCAACCATAGACCACAACTTTTTTTAAAACTGTGAATCAAGCTCCATCTTTCCTCCTGAAGACAGGTATGTGACTAACACAGATATGCTATTTCTTAAGTGTAGGCTCTTCACTAGCCTTTTAGCTGCTTTCCTGGTCTGATATAGTGATTATTAGCTTCTTATCCAAGACTTGTGGCAACCATAGCCTACATAGTTACCTAGTTTACACTCTATCTCGCTCATTCGAATGCAACTATCTTTTTTCTTTTTTAAAACCAGGTAATCCATTCAAATAGTATTATACAAAGAATTGTATGTTTTCTGTCTTGCTTTCCTGAGCTCTCACTATCACAGTCTGAAAGACCTGGCAATGCCAAATTCTTTGTGGTTCACACAAAAATTCAGTGTTTCTTTCTTTGCATTCATAACATTTTTTGCATTGAAAACTATAAACAAGTTCTTTTCATATTCCTTTCCTCTCTACTACCCCCTACCCTACTTCTTTGCCTAGCTTTGATTCTGTCCTTGCATACTTATTACAGGAACCTCTACTCCTAGGAGCCTTCCAGCAACAGCTACGTCCTCTCCTGGGTGGATGGGATTCATTTCCGTTTGCTTCCCTGCTTTTCTGCATACCTTTCTCCTTAATATTCATCACCTTTTAAAATAGTACTTGTTTATTCTCTTCTTCTTGACTTTGAACAGCATCTCATATACCAGGTATCCCAAATCCCAGCTCAGTACTGATACACAAACCCCACCCATTCCATTGTCTACATTGCTTTGCTGCTGGTCACTGCTGTACATTCCTCCCCATTCTTTTGGGAATCTTTCCTACACTGATTGCTTCTGCTCTGAAAGCCTTACTCAATAATACCCAAGTGTATACTCTGGCTCTCTGTTTTTTATTTGCTCATTCATTCATTCTTTCTTCGTTTTCCTAAGATGCCTTGTATTAGTTTCGCTAAGGATGCCATTCTAATATACTACAGACTGGGTAGCTTAACCAACAGTAATGCTTGTTCTTACAGTTCTGGAAGCTACAAAATCCAAGATCAAGATAGGCATAGACTTGGCTGCTACCAAGGCTTCTCTTATTGGCTTGTAGATGTGTTTTCCCTGGTTCTTCACACATTCTTCCCTGGGAACACATCTGTATTTATTTTAATCTCCTTTTAGAGATATCATTCACATTGGTTTGGAATGCATGTTAGTGAATTTATTTCCATTTTATTACCGCATTGAAGACCCTGCCTCTAAGTACAACTGTATAGGCACTAAGGGTAAGGACTTCAATGAATGCATGTACGGAGGGCACAGTTTAGCATCTTACCTATTCACACCTTTTCCTAATTTGCTGCCAGTCTCAGGTTAGAGTCCCCTGTTTCCTTTCTCCTAGTCTCACTGTTTCTCTCCTCCTCTCCACTGTCTCCACGAAAAACACTGTTACAATCAGTTTAGATTTGAGTCCCATAGAGCTTATAATTCTGGAATCATTTTCATCATGAAATTGACCTCCATTGCCATTTGGGAACTAGACACAATTAGTTCTTCCTGTGTGATGTTTTCTCACTGTTCAGTAGATGACTTCTCTCACTTTCATTTCCCTTCATGTTGTTTCTGCACTCCTAGAGTATTTACAGTTTATATGCTCCAAGGGAATGGACGGTTGTGTGGTATGACTAGTGCATGATTTGGTTTTAACATTTGAGATATCCTCTCTTTTGAAATGTATCAAAGATTATTGATTGCTCTCAAGTATATTGCCTTACTGGATCATCTAAGAAAATGATATACTGCATGCTTTGCTGCTGAAGAAATGGAACCCCAAAGAGATTTCATATCAAGAAAATGTCAAAAACTTGCTGTTCAAACTAGAAGGATAGCATCATTTGTGCCATTTTGTACCATTGTGATTATTTTATTTACAGATAAACATGCTTATTTTATATATATTTACTTGTATAAACATGTTCCTTTCTGATTAACTCATAATTGATTACTTTCAAAAGCATTTAAAATATTTAAAGTACTTTAAATTTTATTTTACAAAATGGTAGATTAAATCTGATCAATGTAGAATATGTGCACGATAAAAATACCATGATAAGACTCTATTGTGTAATTAATAGGCACTAATCAAGTATTTTAAATATTTTTTTTATTTTTTTAAAGTTTTTATTATAAAACTGATGTACAGAGAGGTTACAGTTTCACACGTTAGGCATTGGTTACATTTCTTGTACTGTTTGTTACCTTGTCCCTCATACCCCCCTCCCTCCTCCCCCTTTCCCTTTCCCCCCATGGGGTGTTCTGTTCACTTACAACAAACAGTTTTGCAAGTATTGCTTTTGTTGTTGTTTCTCGTATTTTACCCTTTGTCTCTCAATTTTGGTATTCCCTTTGAATTTCCTAATTCTAATACCAGTACACACTGTTTCCCATACACTCAGATAAGATTACAGAGATAGTGTAGATACAATCACAAGAAGGTGATACACGAACATCATCAATAGTAGAAACTACAGATACACATGGGATGTTGAAAGTAGTTTCAACTCTGATATAACAATCATTTTCATAAAATGGAGTTCATTTCACTTAGCATCATCTTATGTGATCATAAGGGTATAGCTACTGGGCTCTTGTGATCCTCTGTTGTGACTTGCCTAAACCTGTGCTAATTAGTCCCAATAAGGGAGACCATAGAGTCCATGTTTCTTTGGGTCTGGTTCACTTCACTTAGTATAATTTTTTCCAAGTCCTTCCATTTCCTTACAAATGGGGCAATGTCATTCTTTCTGATAGAGGCATAAAATTCCATTGTGTATATGTACCACATTTTCCTGATCCATTCGTCTATGAAGGGGCATCTGGGTTGGTTCCAGATTCTCGCTATGACAAATTGCGCTGCAATTTTTATAAACTTTATATAAGTTCTATTTTCTTTTGGCATTACTGGAATTTGAACTCAGGATTTTGCAATTGATAGGCAGTTATTCTACCACTTGAGCCATGTTCCAGCCCATATTGTTAATAAATGTATATTCATGATTTCTAATATAAAATTATTGACTATTACTATATTTAAAATTTTAAATAAACATATATTTAAATGTATTTAACTTCTAAATAATTATTTGTGACCTTATTTATTGTTATAATAATTATAATTTATCTAAACAATTTAATAAAATTTTATACTACTTATCTTTTAACTAAATTTTTATATAAAGTTTATTATGAAACATCACAGAACCAATTTATCCTAACGAATAATTTGCTAATTGATAGTACAGATAGAAATCTGTAGACTACATTACATAGAAATTTATGTAGAAGGACTTATACTTCCTACTTAACTCTTAAGAAGGCTGTTAGGGAGAATAACACATTAATATAAAAAAGAACAGCAGCAATTGTTTTGGTGTATATTTCTTTGCTGAGAGAATTTAATTAATTAACTAACAAGTTAATTAATTTTCAGCTCTGAGGTTTAAACTCAAGGGTTTGCGCTTGCTGGGCATACCCTTTATGTCTGAGCCATGCCCCAGCTCTTTCCCATAATGTTGAATTTTTTTTTTTTTTTTTTGGCCAGTCCTGGGCCTTGGACTCAGGGCCTGAGCACTGTCCCTGGCTTCTTCCCGCTCAAGGCTAGCACTCTGCCACTTGAGCCACAGCGTCGCTTCTGGCCGTTTTCTGTATATGTGGTGCTGGGGAATCGAACCTAGGGCCTCGTGTATCCGAGGCAGGCACTCTTGCCACTAGGCTATATCCCCAGCCCATAATGTTGAATTTTTGAGAGAGGCTCACATGTCTTGCCTAGGCTTCTGCCCCTCATTACTGGGAGGACAAGGATATGCCTCCGTGCCCGCCTTCTTCGGTTGTGTGGAGTCTAGGGCTCCTACTGCAATCCTACTGGTCTGATCTTCTCATGTAATTAGGATGGCAGACATCTGATACTTTGCTCATCATAGTTTGAGAAAGGGGTCTCGCAAACTTAATCTGCCCAAGCTAAATTTGAACCATGATCCTCCTGTTCTTAGCCTCTCAAGTAGCTCAGAGAACAGGATAAGCACCTGGTACTTAGCCAGAATTTCAATTTAAATCTTCCATATAAGCTTTTAATATAGATATCATTCCATTTTACATTAGAGGAAACTGAGCCTTAGCAAATTTCAAGAGCTTATGCAAGTTCTCCTAGCTAAATTATGAGATGGAATTTGCTCACATATTTTGACCTCCATGTTAAGTGTTTCACTGTGACACAGGCTGAAGAAATTATATAATAGACACCCAGTAAGCAATTGCTGATAGAAAGAAGTGAGCTGTTGGGTAGGGCAGTGCTGGAAACCAGTGAAGCCATCAAAGGTCACTGATCATCTCACGCAGAATTATACATTCCTTATGACTCTTAGTATCTTCAGCCTGAAAGACAAGGTGACCATGGCATTCTTCTCATGTATTTGTTGTTTTAAAAATAGAGGAGCTCATACCTGTAATTCTAGCTACTCAGGAGGCTGAGATCTGAGGATCACACTTCCAAGTGAGCCTGAGCAGAAATGTCCATAAGATCTGAGGTTTGAAGCCAGCCTGGAGAGGAAAGTTGGTGAGATTTTGATCTCCAATTCACCACAAAAAAAGTCAAAGTGGAATTGTGGCCTAAGTGGTAGAAAGCCAGCCTTGACTGAAAAATCTAAAGGAGTGCAAAGCCCTGGGCTCAAGTCCCAGTACTGGTGCTTGCTCGCACATGCATGCACACACACACACACACACACACACACACACACACAATACAGGTGATGTGTATGCATGTGTTGTACCTATACTCATACATGTATACCTCATATTTTTCTGTATATTACAAGTGGCCGTGGCCAACCAATCCAATCCTTTTGGTCAGCTATAAAGGGATTGAAAATAACAAAAACTACAGAAATGTTTTCATTTTTGTTCCAGGAATTATACTTTTGGAAATAAAACACAAAAAGAAAGTATTTTTAACTAAATGGGAAGAAAAAGAGAAACAATAAGAAGTATCAGCGTATCAAATACATTATACACTACCTTGTGGATGGGACTAAATACTATAAACACTATAAATGCAGAGTATAAATTTAGAAAATAACCTGCCATCCCAAGAGGTCACAAGAGTGTAATACACAGTGGTGATCTACTTAAATACACACTCATTTGGATAAAGACCACCGGAGAGCCAGGGATACAGGAGGGTAGTGAAGGTGTGCACCCTCCTTCCCCAGTGCTGTTGATAGAGAGTGTTCCCACAGTCCTTGTTTTCGTGTCAGGCATGTGGCAGGTGCAGGTGGTAAGGAAGATGCATGAAACCTTGTGAAGGAAAATAAGTGCAGAAGAGACATTGAAAAAAATCAGTGTGGCAAACAGCTGAGACGTGGAAATTTATATACAAAAATGTAGCAGAGCACTGAAGGGAAATGAGGATGGTGGGAAGCTCAGGGGGCTGCACTGGCAGGTCAGGCTCTCACAGAATCTTTGCTAGGAAACTTCAAAACTGGAAGTCTTGTGAGTGCTCCCCATGACCCTTCCTCTGCTCAAATGCCTGTACTAATAGCCAAAAAGGGGAGGGGGGAGAATTCAGCAGTATATGCTGTGTGCTGAAGTTTACTAAAATGGGAGGAAGTGTGGTGCAGCTGCATGAGTCAGCAAGTCATCGCCCTCCACCCAGCCCTCCTCCTTTCCCAAGGCCAGCTCACCCTGTGTCTGTGTACTTGACCCTTCCAAAGAACGCGCTCCAACTGGGATGGGTGGGGTGAAGCCAAGTCACCATGAGTTGATCTTAGCCACCAGGCTGGGGGCAGGGAAAGCAGGGGCCGAGGCAATATCAGTTATCCAGGACACATCCGGCTTCAGGAACTTTCTTTTTCCTCCTTTCCTACTGAGTATTGGAAGTGTCACCATTCTCTTACCATCCCAGGTTCCAGAAACAGTTTTGTGGTACTTGAGCATAGTGAGGAATGGCTACGTGATCCTAACAGCTCTTTCAAAGCGCGTGCATTCACAGTTGCAAGATGCAGTTATACTTGCTCTCCATGAAAAAAGAAAAAGAGATGAAAATAAAGTAACAGAGTGAGGTTAGATAAAGGAATTGTAATCATTAACGTAGAATTTGCTTCCATTCCCAAATAGAATACTTTGCTCTGAGACTCAGGAAGTAGGAAGCTGATGGACATAAATTGCCTGTATTTTATAGCATGTAAGGTCAGATTTCTGAGGGAGGATGCCTCTTTCCTTGAGAGTTTTTAAGGTCTTTTGAGCTACCCAGTGAGCCCCTGAGCAGGTGCCACCTGGCCCAGTCACTGTGCTCAGTCAGCCAGCCAAGCTGCCAGACGATCTCCTCTTTCCTGCTTAAAATCCTGGACTACTTCTGTCCTTTTGCCCCAGGAGTTGCTCTTATATTTCAGGCACCAAGATAAACAGTAAAGGTTGTAATTACAGTTCAAAGTCTTCCTGGCTTCGGTCTCCTTTTGGGAGTCCAATCTTAGGAAACTAATACCAGGTATATTTCATGTGACAGTCTCTGAGAAGCTCGGGAGCTTTTTTGTGGAATGCTCTGAACGTTATCATGAGAAGATAAGGGGGCAGCAATTGCTCTCATTTTGTAGAGATCTGGAGATGATGGCTAATTGGGGGGATGGTGGCAGGCCTCAACAACTTTTCCTTAATTCTCTATTCAGGTTTTTTTTTTTTTACTTCCAAGTGAATCTTCAGCACTCAAAAAAACAAAAATGATTTCATTATGTGGTGAGTTAGTAGAGAAACAAAAGTAAACAGCAAGCTGGGCATTGATGGCTCATGCCTGTAATCCTAGCTACTCAGAGGGAAGCTGGAATCTGAGGATCATGGTTCAAAGCCAGTCAGGATAGGAACATCTGTAAGATTCTTATTTCCAACTCATCACCACAAAAAAAGAGAAAGAAATGGAGGTATAGCTTTAGTGGTAGAGCGCCAGCCTTGACTGCAAAAGCTAAGTGACAAGTCCTAGGCCCTGAGTTAAGGCACCAGGAGTGGCATAAGAAAGAAAGAAAAATAAAAGAAAGAGAGAGAGACAGAGAGAGAGACAGAGAAAGGAAGGAGGGAGGGAAGAAGGAATGGAGGGAGGGAAGGGAAAATGGAAGCAAATTCCAGCCTCCCAAACAAAACCCTATAGAGAAAGGCAAGAATAAAAACAAGGAATAGTAAAAATGAAACACTATTTAATAATCACTATTCTGTTTTGAATAAACTTATTTCAGAAATTCCCTTTTTCTATGTGGTCTAGAATTATAACTTATTTTTCTCACCAAACAGACAATTTATACATAAGAAAGCTATGTTTGGCAATTGCTGGGTTGTTATAGTCTTACATATATCCAGTGCGAAAGTATCAAGGGGCTGGATGTTTGGTCTAAAGATATCTGGGCTGCACAAATGCCCACCTCAGAAAACTGGGCACATGTTACCATAGCAACTGGACCAATCTCAGACTGGAGGGCAGAGTTCTTTAGATTTGTCTATTACTTCTGCAGATTGACTTCCTGGAAGCAGAATCATGTTTCCAGATCATCAACACAGCAACTGTCATTTTCATTAAAAAAAAAAAAGTTGCAGTCTGAAGTTGATATATTTTGGCCTTTTCCCTGGTGCCATTCAATGTCTTTTTATCTCTGGAGGTGGAAGTTGGTAATGTGATCCTTTGGAACTTTCATTCATGCATTCAATAATATGGTTGGGACCTGAGCCAGTGGGGTTTGATGGTAATTACACTTTGATGGCTGGAACATGACCTGTGAAATGAGTTGCTCGTCTCAGTTTAACTCCTAATGGACAGCAATCCACATCTCAGAATCCAACCATCAGACCATGTTTTTGGACCCTGGGAAGCAGTTGGAGGCTTGCATGAATTCTCTTGAGGGGATATTGCAGGATTCCCCCCTCAGAAAATATTCTTTGTCTTTCTAGGCTACAGATATCATGGAAATCAGTCTCTAAAGACCTTATGAAATGTGTGTGAATAACACAAACCACATTTATAAGCAGGGCCACTATGGTGGAGAGTACAAATAATTTTCCCCATTGAGGTTGAAGTAAGAAAATTTGTTATAGCAGGAGAAAAGATTCTGGAGGTTCTGACTCCATTTCTTTGCAAAGCCTGCTAGGAAATCTTCCTTTACCTCAAGAAACATAGCCAATTAATGAAGGCAAGAGTGGGGATGGGTCAATGTTTGCAGATTCATTATTAAAGTTTATTTTTATTTTATGGACTTATAGTTAAGGCTTTTTGTTGGTATTGTTCAATAACAAATCTCTTGATGCCAGTTTCAATAAGACTGAAAAAGAGGGTAAAAATGTATACAGTAAGAATTGATACTATTTCTTGGAAACAACTGGATCTAGTGAAAATTTTATGTAAATACATACACGTCTAAAAAGATTCAGCTGAGTAAGGAAAAGTTTACTAGTTGTGAGACCTAAGTCTATATGTATAAGAATGGTGCTAGATTTGAGACAACCAAGCATGAGCTCTCTGTCTTTAGTGGCTCTCCTAGCAAACTGTGACAAGGTCTCCAGCAATTTAGAAGTGGCATAGACTGGTTGAAATGTTTCTTGGGTGTCTGACTTCACTTTACAGTGTATTCAGGAGCTCACACAGAGAAAATAAAGTAAATATATTTTAGGAATGAGGAGCAACATAAGCAAAGACATAAATGAAACACACACACACACACACACACACACACACACACACACACACATCCTCTATCACTACCACAACAAAAACTTCTATGAGATTTAGAGTAAATTTTGAGATGGAGATAGAGATGAAGCCACAAAAGTATATACAGAGTTTCTTGGAGTGTAAATAGTAAGTAAGTAAAGAACTGTGGAAATTATCCCACACAGTATTGCATGTGGTCATTATTTCTAGGCAAGAGGTATTAGTAAAGTTATTGTAAAAAGAAAAGAATTACTTTTTTTCCCCCACGTTGCTCTCTCCAGAGGTAAACGACCCTGAATAGCAAAAACAATCCTTACCAGGAAGAACAGTGCTTGAGGAATATCAACACCAAACTTCAAACTCTGTTACAAAGCTATAGTAATAAAAACAGCTTGGTGCTGGCACAAGAATAGGCCTGAGGGCCAATGGAATAGAACTGAAGACCCAAAAATGAACCCGCAGAACTATGGTCCCCTAATCTTTGACAAGGGAGCAAAAAAAAAAAAAAAAAAAAAAAAAAAAAGGATGGAAGAAAGATAGCCTCTTCAACAAATGGTGCTAACAAAACTCATTAAACACCTGTAGAAAACTAAATTTAGATCCTTATATATCACCCTGCACCAGAGTCAATTCCAAATGGATCAAAGACTTTGAAGTAAAAATAGATACCCTGAAAACATTGCAAGAAGGAATAGGGGAAACAGTACGGCTCCTTGGCACAGGTCAAAACTTTCTTAATAAAGGCCCAGGAGCACAACAAATCAAAGGTTGGACAAATGGGATTGCATTAAATTGCAGAGCTTCTGCATAGCAAGGGACATAGCCAGACCCAAAGAAATATAGAGTCCATGGTTTCCCTCAATGATAATAATTAGTGCATGTTTAGGATAGTCCTAGCAGAGGATCACGATAGCTCAATAGCTATGTATATGTGATTATATAAGATGCTACTAAGTGAAATGAACTCCAGGATATGGAAACAGAAGGTTTTCCATTGTTATTGTTATTCTTAATGTACTATGTGAAATTATTTCTTTTTTCTTTTGTTTTTCTTTCCTATGGTTTATCCCCTGTTATCACTGTATTTGATTTCAGCACCTTGGGCATTGTATATATGTTTATCTAAATTAGGGAATGGAAGGGGAACATCAGAATGGTGAGACAAAGGACAAAGGGTGAAGCAATGCAACAGCGATACACACAATTTGTGGGAAATTAACTGTACAACTTGGGGGAGGGGGAGAGTTGGGGGAAAGGAATTAGGAGAAAAATGAGGGAGAGGGTAACAAGTTTGACAAGAAATGTACTCACTACTTTATGTATGTAACCATAACCCCTCTGTACATCACCTCTCAATAAAATTAAATTTCAAGAAAAGAAAAAAAATAAGATTCACACAATCTGATCTATGTTGTCAGAAGTTACCTTAGTAGGTAAAGCTAAAATTATTCTGAGTTTCTGTCAACACATGTGTATGGATTTCTTCAAAATGTCATAAACACTTTTGAAATCTGTCCCCACACAAGGGTAAATGGGTTTGTACAGGCTACAGACAGACAAAGCTGTGCAGAATGCTGACTCTGGCACTGCGAATTCCAGCTGTCAACGGCCTGTGCTTGAGGCACTACTGTGAGAAGTGGGGAAAGTCAGCCACGTCCCTGAAGTCTCTGCTGTTTTCTCTCCTGCAGGAGCAGCCATGGAAACCTGTGTACAGCAGTGGCAGCTCAGCTTGCTTCACAAGCCCTCTGGTTGACAAGCCAGTTGCCAAAGTAAGAATGCACCTATTTCTTGTTGAACAGAATGGAGTGAGCCCATTGGCTGCTATTGCATTTTGTGTTGAGCTACTTGAACCAAATAATCAAATGACTCTCAGAAACGTGACTGATCAACTCCCAAATTTCAATTATTTGGTTGACACTAGTGAGATTTGCCCTAGGCAAAGTCTTCAGCCAGAGAAACATCAATGCAAATCGGTGGCCTCGCGCTTGCCTCCACTTCCACCCCGGTGCGGTCCTCCCCACCTCTTCCAAAATTGAGCCCTCAGCAATTTGCCTCACCTTCCTTCGCTTTAGTGAGGAGAGTGAGCACGTGTAGTTACTGGCATCATACCATGGCATTCAGACACAATGGCTTGTTTTAATATTGATCAGTTACGCCATTTTGTGGATTAGAGCTAATTGTCTCTAGAAGATATGGGTGTATGCTGTGGCTAGTCTGGTTTTAGGGTCACAGATTAACAAGCCTGCCAGGGAGTACAGAGACCCCTGGGAAGCCTGTGGGCTTCCTGGAGCCAGCCTGCGTGGTTAAAATCCTAGCTGTGCCCACCACTGGCCATGTGACATTGAGCTAGTTCCCTGGGTTTTCTTCTCTTTTACCTACTTTGTTTACTGTGTATCCAAGTGTTGGAAGAGTTACATAAATGAATTAAATGTATAAATAAATGAAAAGCTGAATCATAAGTCTAGAGAAACCAGCGCCGGTTGGTTTCACTCAAGAACTGGGGACTGGGAAAAGGGAAGCCGAATTCTGCTGAGTAGCTCAAAGATACTTTTCAGGGACATTTTAGCAGAAGAACCCCAGGGTTCTGGGAGTCTCTGCCTCCTTCTTGTCCTTTGCTGCATCATGGAAATCTGTAGATTGTAGGCAATCCTACATCTAAAACAAAGCAAGCTCACTGGAAAAACTAAAAACAACACATAGAAGGTCTTAAATCAGGGCTTTTATAGATGTATGTGGGCACAGCCTGTATTTAGGCTTTCAGAAAGAAAGCAATCTTTTCCCTGCTAATTCCTGGTCCCTTAGCTTGCTCTGAGTCCTGTCTAGGCAGCTGTCTGCAGTGTGAAATCCGTGTGACCGGAGGAGGCACCATCCCGCTGCACTGTCAGCAGGGATGAACTTCTGCAGGCCTAGAGAGGAGCAAGCCCAGTTTCCCTGGACCGTGTTGCAGTACTTTCTGTTCAGTGAGGTTTGCATTTCCCCTTTGCTGACTTAGAGTTTCGTTTGGCTCAAAGATGACCAACTAACCAACAAACAAAACACTCCCTAGATGTCACTAAATGTGTTGGCAACGGTTCCAACATTCCCTGCTTGACTCTACTCCTGTCCCTTCCATTCGCACATATTTTACTTTGTTTATATAAAGTCTAAATAAACCACTATGTTGTCAGTAGAGAGGAAGAGAAGCCATTTCCAAAGTCTGCTCAGAAGTCCATGAACTTCAGAGGAGTCTACTAACTAAATTGCTTTTCAATCCAATGAATGAATTTCAGTTTGTTGTGTGGTTTCCTAGACCTAAGGAGGAGCAGGAATTGTAGTGTAAAAACCATCGGAGAGTGCCCAGTGCCTGTGGCTCACACCTGTAATCCTAGCTACTCAGGAGACTGAAATCTGAGGATCATGTTTCAAAGGCCGCCTGGCAGAAAAGCCAGTGAGACTCTTATCTCCAGTTAACCACCAGAAAACTGGAAGTGGAGCTATGGCTCAGAGTGGTAGAGCACTAGCCTTGAATGAAAAAACTCAGGGGCAGTGGCCAGACCTTGAGTTCAAGCCCCACAACAACAACAACAACAACAATAACAACAACAACAACAACAAAAGTCAGAGAGTGACTTTTCAGAAGATGAAAATGGATCAAACATTCTATGATCATTCTGGGTTGGTGATAGTTTTGCTATGTGAAGCTCTTGTCTTCCTCTCCTACTAAGCAATTATTAGCTAGGGTTTCTGTGTAGTGTCACCAGAGCCATCTTGGGTTAAGTAAGATTGTTTCCAAAGAGAATCTTGTTCTCTCTTTTCTCATAGCTCTGGTTTCTGGGTTATATACACTTGCTGTAAATTTCTATAATGAATTCATATTGCAATCACTCTCATATCTATCCACCTGGAGAGGAGAATTGTTACTGAAAATAGAAACAGAGTCAACCCTCAATTATAGGGGCCAAAGGAAGGTAGCATTTAAGGTGGGTAATTGACACCTATGGTTAATCTGCTCAGAATCCTGTCTTCCTCACTAACAAAGCCTTCTGTGGCTGAAGGGCAGGAGCCATGTGAATTGTCTACTGCACCTAATCCGGTGTCCCAGTGGAATCTGGGACTAGCATTTCCTTGCTATGGAGAAAGGAAGTGTCTTGTGAAAAGTGCAGTTGGAAATCAAGAGTTCTAATGTGAGTTCATTATACAGAAAAGAATATTTTGGAAGCAACTTTAATAACACAACTAAATTCTAACTCCTTCTGTAACGATTATAATAAAAAAGTAGAAATAAGGAAGGAAATGCCAAAGAAAGTCACACTGGAAGCAAGTAAGCAAACCAAGATATTTGATTATCCACCCTCAGATAAAGAATTGAGTGGCTTATTTTACATAACTGCATTCAGTGCCTTTGGAATGGAACATACAAATTTATGTAAATAAGTGTGCAAATGCTAAAAATATGTGTCTTGGGATTTCCTAGGGATAACCCGGCAGCTTTGTGTTCCTTCCCTTTGCAGCTGCTAAACATTGTGTTGTGAAAGCTCAGTCTACACTTAGCCCACAAAACTCCATAGTGGTACAACTAGAAGACTTTTCTTTGTTATTTATAGGCAATATTAAGCCAGAGTACGTAAACATATTTGACAGCAACCATGTTACTCCCAAGAGGTTGCACAAGCTGCCGGTAAATACAAATAGGATTTCAAGATTTTAATAAATGATCAAGAGATCCAAAGTGGACATCTGAAAGGGAATTAGACAGATAGTGGAGATAAAAGCAGAACTTTGGGGAAATAGGCAATTTTAGAGGATGGCATGAAACTCAATTGTCAGGCTTTCCCCCACTATTTCTCAGGGGAGCTACTGTGTCAGCAAGGCATTGTACATATTGTGCAAGTCAAACAATTCAGCAAATCCTCTGACTTCTGGAATCACAGAAGGCAAAGCTGTTAGGGTTGGAGGTTGCCCATGACAATGCCCATCAGCCTTTCTTAGAAGAACTTAGGTGATATGAGGGACAAGGTAACAAACAGAACAAGAAATGTATCCAATGCCTAACGTATGAAACTGTAACCTCTCTGTACATCAGTTTGATAATAAAAAATTGAAAAAAAAAAAAAGAAGAAGAACTTAGGTGATAGGTAAATCTGTCCTAGATCGAAAGAAAGGTAACTTGAATGAATTATTTTGGCATGACCAGAAGGACATGCAAAGATAACTTGCAAAGCAGGATATCAGTGTTACTAGATGGAGTGGTGGCTAGAAAAAAAATAAATAAACTGTCTAGGCCTTTTGTGTTTCTGAGGGAACAAAAGGGAAGTTGAAGGAATCAGGTGGAAGTAACTGAATAAACAACAGATAAAAAGAAAAGAATTGATGGGCTCAGAGTCAACAAAGCACAGAGCTGCTTTTTTTCAAAATTTGGAGACATCTATGGGAAGAAATAAGTTAGAAATGTCCTTTTTCCAGGTTAACCTTTTAGCCTTTAATTTTTAGGGAAAAAAATGCATTGGGCAAATTTTCCTCCTAAAGAACGTTTATTTAGCTTAGCAAATGGGTGGGGGATTTTTAGACTTAGCTTCTTGGTCACATCCCTTTGCAAGTCATTGAATGTAACATTATTATCATGTCTAGGTGTGGATGGACAGCATCAGTTCTATAAGAAATGCCTTGCACTTATCAATTATTACTTAGGACTCTCAATGACCCCCAAATACGGAGAAGAAAAACCCAAAACTAATGTGTGCCACCAGGCTTAGTGCTTCCAAAAAAATAACAAAAGTAAAAAAGTAGAATAAACAGAATATACTAACTCTTAACAAAGCAAACCAATAGATTGCTATAGTTGTAGATACATATAATGCTTTTCTATGAGTACTTCTGATTTGGCTGGGTCTCTTTTCTCAACACATTGAGCTTCTGGGCAGTGAGGCAAACTGCATTAAGTCTTTTTTTTCTGGGGCTTTTTGTAGTAAGTTGAAAGGAAATTTCAAGATAGGAGGTCTATTTCTTGCTTCTTCTAAAATAATAGAGGTTTTAGTTGGGTCACTAGCTAGGTAACCTATGTGATTATGTTTTTATCCTTCCTTGCTGCTAGAGGTGATTATATGCCTAGAGTATGGCCAATGGGACCTGAGATGAAGTTGTATGTATGAAGTTTACAGGTGATTCCTTACATGGGGAAATCCTTCTCCTCTTCTGACTGGAATATAGTTGTACAACTAGAAGCTGGAATCACCACCTTAGACCCAGAAAGGATGACAGAGAAAGCCCATTGAAGGGTCAGGAATCTTGGCTTGTGGGGCTCAGCCAATATGGTTTTTTTTTTTAAAAAAATCACCTTCCATCTTGTTTGCACTTCTACTATTTTGACCATTCTGCAGTCACTGCTGTGATATCACCATGCACAGTTACTAGGAGTAAGGCAAAAAATAGCTGTCTGCCCAATAGAGAATCTACCAATCCAGTGCTCAATCCAGCACAGGAGGGGGCAGATGCATAGCAGTTAAAGGAAGGAAGATGCTGAGATTCTAAAACTGATCTCCCAAATCCAGCCTTGATAAGGAAGGCGGGACAAAGAGCCAACTTCAGTCTCTGAAAGCAAGCTGAGGGCAGGACTCAGTCCATGTGATTTAAGTTCTAAAGGTAGTAGACACGAGTAGATTTGAAGCAATTCTTAGGATGGACACAAACAAATTTCTGCTGAAATCACTTAAAGTTAAGGGCTGCAGTGGAGCCGATTTTCTGCCAAATAGTGTTCTTATTTCTCTTGGTACACATGGTATTACTATAGAAATATGTACACTTGGCTTCATATCTGCTTTTGGCCTCACAGTCTATTGTTTCATTCTCAGGAGAAAATTCAATGTCCTGGGAACAAATATCATGAGCTACAGCTTCAGTGTTGGTTCTGTCACTCAGGTTGTTATGAGAAGAGAGAATTATTCTCTTATACCACAGTCTATATTCATTCTCCTTTTATTTACGAGTAAAGGACTTCTTATTTTGATTTAATACATTAACCTCCCAAAAGCCAGCTATTAGTATTGCTACACATCGACATGCAGGTCGAGTTTTTTCAATCCTGCTTTTACTGAACTGCTTTTCCTGATGTTATGTACATAGTAGGTATATACCAAAGGTTAAATGGATGCAGAAGTTTACTTCATTATTCAGATGTTTTCATCTTATCTTTATGTATAAAGAGGTTGTCATAACTGTATATTCTACATTGTAGGCCTACTATATTTGAATAAAGACAATGAAATGTTAAAATCAGTGTCATTAGCACTTTTGAGTAAATACTAAATAACTCAAAGTTAGATACATATATCATATACATTGTATGTATGTAGTCATATCCATGCTCTATATGATATATGTAGTTATATATGTGTTTTGTATATAAATATGTGTGTAATATAATATCCCCTAAATTTAGGCTCCAGGATTTATCACCAACATCCCCATAAATAGCACAGGATAAATTTTACTACATTAGTTTCACCCTCAGGAGATCAGCTGGTTAAAAACCACAAACTAATGCCTAAAATATGAAGTCTGTTCACCCAACCCTCCTCACAAGCAAGAAGTCCTTATAAACAATTTTCTCAAGCTCAGAAGAGTTTCAATAAAATGTAACAAACATACTTAAATAAATGGCAGTATAATTTATTTTCTCCTATAACATAAAAGTACTCAGTGCTCAGCCCAAAAGTCATAGAAAATAAAATTGAACAATGAATATCTTTAGAATCTATTTAGTATGTTTACAACACTTTTTACATTTCATCCATTTTATTGCCATTATAAAGTTAACCAGCTGACAAGTTAGAGTTACATCAGTCAGATAAAGAGTACATTTCTTTTTGGACAATGTCACTCCCTCCTTCTTACTCTCCCAGTTTTTCCCTCCTGGCCCCACCCACAGTTGTACAGTTCATTTTCAGCATAGTGTCTAGTGAGTACCACTGCTGCAGTTGTTTACCCTTTGTCCCTCCATTTCTGTGCCCTCCTTTACCCATCCAGAGAGAGATAAATGAGCAAACAAGACAAAAGGAAAAGAAAACAAAAACAGAAACAAAGAAACAGAGCTCTTGTTTATATTTCTTGGGGTTCATTTCGATAAATATTATTTTACATGAAGCATGTCCATGCCTACATACCATAAAAGTAGAAAGCAATCAACACAAGAAACAAAAAGCATTCTTGTTCTTCTGATCTTCCTTTATAACATGTCTATAAAGGGTAAAATATATAATGTTCCATGCATAAACTAAATGCATACACACAGACATAAGTGTGTGTGCACACACAGCTTTGCAACTATATAATATGCAGGAAATCATATTTGTATTATGGAGATATTGTATAGTCTTTCCTCGTCTCAATGTGCTGATACTTTCTACTAACACTATCCCAATTTATCACTCAGAACCCAGCTGAAAAATGTCAAGTAGAACCTCTGGTAGAAGAATGCTAATTCTACTGCTGTTATATTATTGAGAGAAAAGAAATGGAAATTTGTTCTACCTGTAAGTGGGGGAAAGAGTGTAACCGAATAGAGAATACATATTCTCCTTTACACAAATCAGAAAAACATTGAGCTCCGAGAAATGGCTCTACACAATCATCAGTAGAATTAGCATAGCTTAACCACTTTCTTAATACTATGGTTAACTTTGAGAAAACGAAAGCGAGTATTTTTGGAAATACTACATTCTGAGCTAAAAGTTAGCCAAGCCTCTGCTAAGAAATAAACAGACACCGTGCGTAAGACATGTGATGCAGGACTATAAAAAGCAATTCAGGACAACTTGGTGCAAACTGTAATAGCAATAATAATTATAATAATAGCTACCATTGTTTGAAAACGCTGTGTCAAACATGAACCTAAGCTTTTACAGGCAGCATCTCAATCATTTTGCAGTTGAAGCGTAGGTTGTAAACAAGTGGTTCAAGGTCACACAACTAATAAATAGTAGATGTGGCGTCCACATCCAGGCTTGCCAACTCCAGTGCCTGGGCCTTACACACCTGCTGGCGAAATGGAACCTTTCCTTGTTTCTCGCTGAAATATAATTAGTTTCCTGAGAGGATGCAAGAAGGATGCCAAAAAAGTGTCTGACCTGACTTATCTCATGGGTCACTCTGGCTACAGTTAACCTGCCTTAGATTTTCATTTTCCAACAGGCTCCAGTTATAAATAGCAACCTTGTACCAATGGGAAATAATGTGTGAGCATGTAGCCCTAAGCAGACTCTTTAAGGCAATTGCTTCCCAAAGAACTTAAAAGGGAGTGTGTGCTACAAAAATGTCATGGTGAGGTTACTCAGATCAAAATACTCAGAGGTAATCTTCAGAAGCACTCAATATATTTAGGTGTCCCAGTTTGTCTCCTCTGGAAGAAAGAAGCTCAGTGCTCCCCTAATCCAAGAGGCTATGAATTTGAATGCTAAGATCACTGATACACTCAACAAAAAGAGCTAATATAGTATTTATTAAACACCATTGAAGCTCAGCCTAATGAAATCATCATCATTAATCAGAGTGGAGCTGAAATCTTGACTTGCTAGGAATGCCGGTTAAGTTTTTGCGTATAGACCCTTTGGATGCTTGTTAAAATAAATGAGTATGAATAAAGTGAACAGAGAGCTAGTTGCATAAAAGTTTATGGTGTGGAGAGTAAGCAGGTAATTAGTGAAGCCATGAACTCCCAGTTGTGTCTGTTTTTAAACGTTGCTTCCTGCATTTCATGAGAAATAGGGAGTTACATAGAACTTTGCTTGTGCCATTGTGAACATTTATTCCAATATGCTATGTATTGATATTTGTTGATTGAATGTCTTTCCTTTTCATTGGATTTCAGTCTCCTTAACTATATAGTGAGGTGGGTAGGACTATGTTTTTATTCATCACTTACGTTCCCAAAGCACCAAGCACAATACTTTCCACATGGTAGATTCTTGTCGAGAAAGGTTAGTGGTAGAAAAGAAATTCCCAAATTACTGAATCTGAGATCCTTGTTTTCTGACTCTCTGGGTTTGAGCTGCTTTTCACTAAATGCCTTCAAAAATTGAATGATTTCCTTAGTGAAAGTCAATTTTAAAAGACAATTGTTTACAGAACAATAACTCATAAGAGACCCTATTCATTTTTAAAGGGCCTCATTCAGTCAAATGTTGGAAATTAAAAGTTTTACACTAAGCATTTTCAAAGAAAGTTGGCATAAGAACCATTGTGGTTTTATTAAACTTCTTTATTGTCAAAGTGAAGTACAGAGGGGTTATAGTTTCAAACATAACGCAGTGTACATTTCTTATTCAACTTGTTTCCTCCTTCCATATTCCTGCCCCCATTTCCTCTCCCCACCCCCATGAGTTGTAGAGTTGGTTTATACCATATAGTTTTGTAGGTATTGCTGTTGCATTGGTTTGTCTTTTTCTCCTTTATCTCTCAATTTTGGTATTCCCTTTCCCTTCCCAAGTTCCAATGCACATATACACAATCATTGTGCTTTAAATAAAATGGGATGTTGTCATGGTCATACCTCTTGAGATGGAACTCGTCTCCATCAATGCTGCATTTATGAAAACCAATTTGCCAAGATCAGCAGGAAAATCCTATCAAACCCAAAGAGCACATTCCAGGTCCTTTCTGACTTGCCTTCCACCGTGTTTGACTCAGTTGCCCTCTTCTACAAAGCTCTTCCTTCCTTAGCTTTTAGGAGCACAGAAAAGACTGTTCTACTTCCTGCCTAACTGGGGTCTCTCTTATAGGACCTCAGCAGTGCCTCCAGCTCTGTTTCCCACCATGCCATCTCTACCACTCTTAAAAAAATCATCTCTCCTTTGAGCATGTTTTCCTTATTGCATTGAGTCAATTATTCAACATGTTCAAAACTAAATTGGTTAAATTCCCTTTCCCATCTGCTTCTTGCTCTGTGAATTATTTTCCTCCTCAGTGCCTGGCACTTCTACCCAACAGTTCAGGCCAGATGCTTTGGCTGTCCGTGCTTCCTCTCCCCTGCTCATCCATTCTGTCATCCACCAAGTTCAAATGCTTCTGTGTCCTTCACATATCACCCTTTCCTTCCCCATCCTGATGATTGTAGAAGGCCTTCTTCATCTCCCACATAGACACAAGTTTTTAAATCAATACACTTGACTACACTATTGATTGACTTTCTTATGGCTATTGAACTTGTCTGAATCTTTCTAAAGGGTAGGATGCGGCAGGTGTGATGAATTTACCCTTCTAGGCTGAGCTCGCACTGCCTGCTTATTCCAATATTGCTCTGTTCTCTGTCGTAACTGTGCCATTGTCTGTTTCTTTCTTTTACCTATTCCTGCCGGATTCCCTCTTCTTTCTCAATCTATCTTGTAACTCACTTCGTCTTCCTTTCTTCTATTTTAATCTTTTTTCTCACTTTGCATTTTCTGTTATAGCATTGCTTTTATGGGTGTTATCTCTTCTGAGTCACAACTATGTGTCACATACTGGGCATGGAATGGAATGGTCTAGAAATCCTTCTTGTTAGCCGGGAGTTGGTAGCTTTTGCCTGTAATCCAAGCAATCCAGGAGGCAGAGATCTGAGGATCACAATCTGAAGCCAGTACTGGTAGGACAGTCTGTGAGACTTAGCTCTAATTAACCACCAGAAAACCAGAAGTGCAACTGTGGCTCAAAATGGTAGAGTGCGAGCTTTGAGTGGATAAAGTTCAGAGACAGTGTCCAAGCCGTAAGTTCAAGCCTCAGGACTGAAAAAAAAACAACAAAAAACCTGCTGCTGTTCTTATGAATACCTGTCTATTCACTTGAGCTTACATCCTGAACCCAGAACCCTACACTCAGAACTCTTCCCTCACTAAAGAATTTTAGGATTCCCTCATCCAGTCCCAATCAACTTTCACTAATGAGGAAAGGAAAAAGTGTTTACGTTTCCTCATTGGTGCTTTCCAACATAGATTATTAATGCCTGTTATTATCCAAAACTCATAGTGAAAACAAAGAGGCAAAATTTTTGTTAGTTAGAGATGCCTTGGCCACCATGAATTCCTTTCTATTACCTGGAGAAAATGAGGTAGTTGAAGAAGATAGGTGTAGTACCCAGTTTAGGTGATAGTGCCAGGTCTATTTTATAAACTAGACCTGCCTGCTATTGCTGATAGCTGCTGGGAATAATCGTGGCCAGCATTTCAGGGTGCTATATTTATAGAGAAGGAAATAATGTGACTGGCTGCAGCTTGGATTTTTGTATTTTGTTTTGTTTGGGGAAGTACTGCAGTTTGAACTCAGAGCCTCACACTTTTTAGGCAGGCTCACTACCACATATCCATACCTCCAGCCCTTTTTTGCACTAATTATAGAATACAATTCTGCTTTCTGCCAGGACTGCTATCCTCCTATTTTAGGCTTCCCCTTGAAGCTGGGATGGCATGACGCCAATTACAGCTTCGCCCACTGAGACAACCTCCCACAGACTTTCCTACCTTGTTAGCCGAGAACCACAGTCCTCCTTCTTCAATCTCCAAGCAGTTAGTATCATAGATGTGAGCCACTCATTTCCAGCTAAGCTTACACTTTTGATGTTAATCGACAAAGAAAGTTAAGCTTCATGCATCTTGAAAATACCTGGCATGTTTAAAGTCAGGCATTCTATTGGGAAAGGCCACGTGTGAAAAGACAAGGCCTTTGCATATGTGAACTTAAATGCTACACAAAGATGAGTCTGTAGGACTCTCATTGTCCACGTTAATAGTCATAAAAGTAAGTTTGAGTAGCGTATTTCTTTCAGAGGATATGAAATACAAAACAAATCAAAATTTGCATACACATTTATAATTATGTAATAAAAGTTTTACCAAATGTATTAGATGAATTTCATTTAGCTACTATTTCTAGGGTTCTTTTTTTAAAAGACAAAGGTTTGAGGGACATAAAAGAACTTATTCTGTGTTGGAAAGTAATTAAAGTATCACTCCAATTTCCCACCTACCCTCGAAACATGTGTCATGCCCCCTGTGGATATATCCAGTGAGAGAGTCTTCTTTCTTCGTACAGCAGTTCATTTCATATTTATATTGCTCTTATCCTTGATGACAGGAATAAAATTTGTTGAATGGTTACTGTGTTCCAGACACTGAAACAAGCAATTTGTCCCCAAACCTCATAAAACACTGCTTTTATTTCCATTTTACTAATGTCACACACTGATAAGTAGAGAACTGAGCTTAGAATTCATGTTCTGTGTACTTCAATAATTTGTCTTCCCTAATTCAACTTCTTCCCAATGTTGATCTGAAGTAAAAAGCCCTAATTTTCAGTAGAATGTCATGAAACATGTCCCATTCATTTTTCACATAGATGAAGACGGTTATCTTTATCTACTTTACCCCTTCCATCTCTGTTTGACTTCCACTGACTTCCATTTTTCATTATATCAGATAAAATTTTATCTATGTTGACTTTAGCATTGTGGTGACTGTCTTTTAGACAAACTGTCTCAGGCTTGTATATAATAAATACGTAACAAAATCACATTCTATGTAAAATTAGCTTTGTTGGGGATGTGGAAACAAGATTGAATCCTATGCTTGTAGTCAACCAAAGCCACTGTTTTGCCCAACATGTTGATATCCTGTCTCTATTTCCACGCAGTTAGTATTTTGAACTTGAACTTGGACCTTTACATTTAACACAGCTTTATTTTATTTCAGTAATATGCTTTGCTATTCTAGAGGTCTGAGATCTCTTAGGATCCTTTCTTATTTTCTCCATGTATTGATTAACATTTTCCATGTATCAAACACTCTAAATTTAGTGGATTACAATAAAAAAAATTACTTCAACCCCTGTGTGTCAGCAGTGAGACTGAGATCAGTTCAGTTGGCTAAATCATGCACCTGTGGTCAGCTGGAAGGACAAGTGGAAGCTGGTTGGTGTAGAAGTACCTTTCCTGACAGGGCAAGTATCCACATGTCTCTCATCTGGCCGGGCGTATCCGTGTAGTGGAGGATGGGTTTCATGAATGCAAACAGAACACAGACAGGCCTCACAAGTCAAAGTCAGCAATTATCACTTACTCCAAAATGAGTTGCAAAGTCTGCAAAATCCAAGGTTTGAAAGAAATGGACTATTTCTTCATGCAAAGCCACTTTAAAGGGTTTATATCTGTGAAGACATGAAAAGTGTGGTCATTTTTCCAATCTAGTACATGATCCTAGGATCATGCCATTTGTGGATTTGATATGCACATCATTAAATTATATTTTTAAAAATTCACAGGAATTTCTATCGAATGAGATCTAAAAATAGATTCCTATTTAGCATATTTGTGTCCCCAGTGTAATAAGAAACCATACCAGATATGTTGTGATATAATTCTGAGCTTCCATCAGAAAGAATGATATTGCTCCATTCATAAGGAAATGGAAATACTTGGAATAAATTATATAAACCAAATAATCCAGACCCAAAGAAACATAGGTTGCATGTTGTAATTAGAAAGTACTTATAAATCTGTAAGTAAATACATTGGATGGTAAAAGACAAAAATGTACGCTTGGATGTGATAAATTATAAAGGTTTCTAAACATTCATATAGTGAGATCAAAGGAGAATATTATTAGGAGGGAATTACAGAGGTTCAATAGCTATGGGTATATGGTCATATAAAATTATTATTGAAACGAACTCCAAGAAATGGGAAGAAGGGGTTTTACATTATTCTGCTTCTTGGTTTTTTTTGTTGTTGTTGTTTGTTTTGTTTTATCTCTTTTGCCACTGCTCTTCATTTCTGTACTTTTGTGTATAAGCTTATCTGTTTTCTGGAGGGCAAGGAGGAGCACAGAAATGATGAGACAAGGGTGAACTAATTCAGCAGTGATACTCACTAGACACTATGTTGAAAATGAACTTTACAGTTTGTGGGGAGAGGGGTCAGCAGGGAAAAAATCTGGGAGAAAACGAGGGAAGAGGTGACAGTCTAAAAATAAATATATTTATTACCTGACTTATGTATCTCTAACACTCTGTACATCACCTTTACAATAGTGAGGGTCTGGAAATATGGCCTAGTGGTAGAGCGCTCGCCTCGTATACATGAAGCCCTGGGTTCGATTCCCCAGCACCACATATATAGAAAACAGCCAGAAGTGGCGCTGTGGCTCAAGTGGCAGAGTGCTAGCCTTGAGCCAAAAGAAGCCAGGGACAGTGCTCAGGCCCTGAGTCCAAGGCCCAGGACTGGTAAAAAAACAAAAACAAAAAAGTCTCTTACAATAGTGATACAATGGGAAAACATAAAAAACAATAAGAAGAAATACCCTAAATTATACCATTCTGTTTATAAAGTGGCATAATTTAAAGAATAGAAACATTTGGAAGGACTACCAGTAATAAAATGTTCCTATATGGGATTGAACTTGGTTTGAATTTGCAAAAATAAAGGTGAACGTATGTAGTGGGAAAAAAAAATCATAAAGCAATTGAGATCAGGATTATAGGTAAAAGCACACAAGATTGAATTTATTCTTTCTTTATTAAAATCAAGTATCTGATGCCAATTTCCTCTAAGATAGAAAGCGATGGTCAGAATAATTACCTTGCCAATACATTTCTGTTCTGCTAATTTGAAGGGCAAAACACAGGGTGCCAGCATTTGGAAAGAAGGGAATATATTCACATTTTTTACTTAAGGAAAGGGAAAGGGAACTAGGACTCTTTCTGCTTAAGTTTGAGTCATTGTGACATGCATACAGATTTTTCAAGGTTATTTCCCTCAATGGCAAATGATGGTTTGCAGAAATAAAAAGCTGACATTCAAGGAATAAAAATTCACTAATGTAACAAAACCCCAGCATAATCATGAAATCTTAGCTTTCCATTCTTAGGCGAAAGCGCTACATCCTGTGAGATGCCACAGACACCGTGTGCTCTCAGGTGTCCTCTTAGACTAAACATTGCTGTAGGGTCTCTGAAAATGAGCAGAGCTCTGTTCCAGTTCCAGAACACTGGGAATGTTGGGAAAATTACTGAGTGTTGGGCAAACAGTGTGGGATTCCCCTTAGAAAAGCACCAGATATATGGTATAAGAAAGGCCATTTCCAGCCATTTGTCTTCTTGAAAAACATTTTTTTTTTGCCCTAGAAGAATTCCATTTAAATCTTCTTCATCTCACTTTACACTGAAGTGAATTCCAGACTGTCAATCCCATGTCAGTAAATAACAAAATCCTAGAAAACTACTTGTGAATATTTAATGATCTAATGTCGTAATAAAATAGAACTTCAACTTAGCTTAAACATATTAGAATCTTATAGCCAACAATTATCAATAATTGCTAAAACTCTTAGCTCAGGACCAGGAGTACAGCTCAGTGGTAGAAGATACAACTTTATAAGCACAACCTGGATTCAGCTTCCTATTAAATAAATAAATGAATAAATAAATGCATGTGCATATGTATAGTCACTGGGAATTTTGTAAAGGC
Organism: Perognathus longimembris pacificus; assembly: GCF_023159225.1. NCBI lineage: Eukaryota > Metazoa > Chordata > Mammalia > Rodentia > Heteromyidae > Perognathus > Perognathus longimembris. The sequence continues at coordinate 20,763,932 of NC_063176.1, forward strand.
TAGATCAAGCTAACAACATCTGGAGTCACAATCAATTTTAACATCACTAAAAGGCATAATGTCTCATATCATGATGTAATAGGAAGTTGTTGGCATCATCTTTGAAGTATTTTTCCCAGTAAGATGATCAAAAGCCTATCTAATCTGTAGTTCTAGCTACTACTTGGTAAAAGCTAAGGGCATAAAAGATTGTAGTATATGAAATTACAAGAGTACCATCACCCAAATCCAGAAAGTGGGGTATTATTTACAATTAAAAAATAACCTCAATACCTTCAACAAAGAAATGATCAGGAATAGAAAATTGTAGAGAAACTAAAATGATATCTTGTTGAAATTCAGCTGTTTGAATCTGGATGCTAAAACTCCACCCTAAATTGTCATTTTTCTGTCAGTAAATATTGAAATTAACTGGATGTTTAATTTTAAGGAATTGTTGATGATGTGTTGATTTTTATTTTAATAGCTCTTACCATCTAAGTTACAGTCTAAAGTGTTTGTATCAACATAATGTTATGCCTGAGATTTACTCTAAAATACTTGAGTGAAAGAATCATGGAAAAGGGAGTAGGGGAGAGAATTGGTTCATAAGAATAGCAAGAAGGGCTGGGGATATGGCCTAGTGGCAAGAGTGCCTGCCTCATATACATGAGGCACTGGGTTCGATTCCCCAGCACCACATATACAGAAAATGGCCAGAAGTGGCGCTGTGGCTCAAGTGGCAGAGTGCTAGCCTTGAGCAAAAAGAAGCCAGGGACAGTGCTCAGGCCCTGAGTCCAAGCCCCAGGACTGGCCAAAAAAAAAAAAAAAAAAAATAGCAAGAAGAGGCTGGTAAGATAGCTCTGTAATAGCATAGTTGCCTAGCATGTATGAGGCCTTGACTTTGATCCCGATCACTGCTAAAACAAAAGTCAAAAAAGAATTGCAGAATATTCCTAATTGTTACAATGGGTAGTAAATTCGTGTGAGTTCATTTTAATATTTCCACTACTGTTTGTATATTTAGAAGTCTTCATTCATATTATTTGAATCATTGAAAGAAAATCACAAAGAGAAAGGTCAATTTTACCTGGAATTATAGTTCTTAGTAAAACTGTAGACAGGGAAAACATTAGTTGCAAATATAACAATTGATAAACACTCAATTTTACATGCATACAGACATACACACACATACACATACACATTCACTCAGGCAGAAAGAGAGAGAGAGGGGTTGATAGGAAAAATACCAAAGACTCAATAAGATATAAACAGGGAATGCAAAAAGGGAACTGTAGGTTGATTAAAATATAAGAGACACTTTAAAAAAGCAAGTTGAATAATTTTGAGCTGCTAAATAAAGCTATCTTCTAGATCATATATTCTTTTTATGTTCTCGAAAGTTCTTTTCAATGATCGCTAGAGACTCTTTTCAGGTAGTAGCAGCCTTTTTGTAATGAAATGCCAGCCAAGTGTCATGTGCTATACAGTCATGCTTATATGGATAAGTCTTTAGCCCTTCTCCAGGCTGGTCATATCCTGGGCAGGAATTCTTGCAATGGCTGAAGAGGCCCCCAGTGCTCAGTTGAACTCTGGGAGTGGGCTGACAAGGAAGACTGTTGCAGGGTGTTTCCGGGGGTGTTGACAACACTCCTTAATTTGGTTGATAGCTATATAGGTGCTGCTCGTTCATTTTATCTAATTTTACTTTTGGCAGTGCCTGGGATTGAACACAGAGGTTCCCCTAAGTGCACTTCCACCAAGCTACACCCTAGCTTGAGTTCTCCTTAACAAAGACTTCCAAAATGTTGCAAAAATGGCTTATTCCCTTTTAAATAAATAAATTTGATTTTATGAATGGTTTTACTTTTGTTTTCTTTCTTGGTTACAGGAGTTTGTATTCAGGGCCCCATAGAGTCTAGGTAAATGCCATCACGTAAGCCATGACCCTGGACTTGCTTTGGTTGATTGGTTGTTTGGTTGGTTATTTATTTATTTATTTTTATGGTAGGATCGCCTACTTCTGCTCAGGGCTCACATTAGACTACAATCCTCTCACTTATGCCTCCTTTTTTTTTTTTTTTTTAAGCAGGCCCATGTGATCATGAGAGGTAGTTTGTTTTTTCCCAAGTAAATTCATTGGTATGGTCACCTCACCTGGAGACCTTTTGCCTTTGTGGTGCTTGCCATGCAATCACTGTGATCAATGAAAAGGAACAGGGCTGCCTTAGAAATGTGGTCTGTTTTGAGTCTGACTACATCTTCTCTGTTGCCAGTAGAAATATAATCTGAACAGCTTTTCTGAACTGGCAGTGCATAGTGTGAAAATTTAAGTTCCTGATTTTCGTTATCCATCTCTAAAATAAGTAATCTGGAAGTGGTATTGAAGCTAGCCTTGAGCTGAAGAGATTATGGACAGCACCCAAGCCCAGAATTCAAGTCACAAAACTCACAAAAAATCTAAAATAAGTAATAATAGAAATAGGCACAGGTTGGTGATAAGTATTTCATTCTTTATGGAAATTTTATTTAGAACAACAAAAGTTAGAAGTAACAAATATGTCCAGAATTGGTTGTTGGTAAAAATAAATGAAGCTACAAGTAATCGAGGGTTTTGTAGTGGTAGAAACTATTTCCCAAGAGAAGTAGTTTTTTTTTTTTTTTTTTTTTGCCAGCCCTGGGGCTTGAACTCAGGGCCTGAGCACTGTCCCTGGTTTCATTTTGCTCAAGGCTAGCACTCTACCACTTGAGCCACAGCACCATTTCTGACTTTTCTATATATGTGGTGCTGAGGAATCGAACCCAGGCCTTCATGTATGCAAGGCAAGCACTTTACCACTAGGCCATATTCCCAGCCCCCCAAAAGAAGTTCTTAAATTGCATCTGATTATTGGGGTTCCCCAGAGGAATTATTGACTATTAGGGAAGTGTTCATTTTGAACCACCCTAAAACTGGAATGTCTTAGAAAAGCCCAGGAATCCCCTCTGAAATTTGTGTCTAAGTTCCATGGGACTTTTTTTTTTTTTTGATGAATGGAAGAACCTGATGAATATGATACAAAAGAGATAGGCATCAGAGCTTTCTAAGAGCAGGAAGATTCCTTTCTGAGATGGTTTTCTAAGAGTGAAGATAAATTTATTCTTAATTACTTTCGTCATCCTACCTAATTCCTTCTGGTAAAGATGGAAGACTAGAATCCAGACCTTGAATGGTTTGTTAAGTCCTGATCTTAAGAAACCCAAGTAACTTCCATCTCCCATGTCCTCTCTCAGCTCTGTAAGACTGCAGGCAATTCACAATTGAGGAGTCCAGAAAGCTGGTATGTTAATATAACATACCTGGCTAGTACCAAATCATATTGCTAAGATCAGTAGCTCACCAATGATTCGTTCATAGAAATACAACTTTTTAAATAATGAAAACAGTCACAAAATATCCTAGAAAGATGTGACTATTTGTTGATGAAATTGAGGAGATAACATATTGTGCTTTGATCAAAATTTATTGGTTGTCTCCAACAAATGGGAAGATATAAATACAGGGATTAATCTTCAATGGCTTTTAATATGTTATTGCTTTTTGTCATTTAAAGTAAATAACTTTTCCTGAAATTATATGGCTCTCAGTTTGCTCTATAATCCTTTAATGGTATTAGGGTTTGAACATAGAGTTTAATGCTTACTAGGCAAGTGCTTCCACTTCAGCCACAATGAGAGCCCTTGTGCTCTGATTATTTTCAGGTTAGGGGTCTCATGTTTTTGCCCAGGCTATTCCGGACTTTATACTGCTAGCATAACTTGGATGGCACATGTGAATCATTGTGTCCACCACTGGCTGAAATAGGGTGTTGTTAACTTGTGTGTGTGTGGTGGGGAAGACGCTGGCCCTTAAACATCTATATTACTATTCACTGCCTCCTGAGTGGCTGGGATTACAGGTGTGAGTCACTATGTCCAGCTCTTCTATAATTTTTATCCTCCTTTCTCTTCCAAATCGTTTCCAACTTTATTAAACTTACTTGGAACCAGGGTATTTATATTCTGCTCACAAGAAAATCTTGGTTGGGTGTCAGTGGCTCTCACATCTGTAATCTTAACTATTCAGGAGACTGAGATATGAGGATCACATTTTGAGTTTTCAGCCCAGGCAGAAAAACTCTTAATATTAATCATTACTATTTGCACGCATTGCTATGCCTTAATTATTATTTCCAACAACCAATTCCATACTTTTTTTGCTTCTAACATTTGTCATTTTATGTAAAACATAAAAGAAAATACTTATATTTAGATCTATATGTGTTTTATAACTACTTCTTTATAATTATTCCTAAAACAATAAATGGCAAGTTAGAATGACAATTTCACAATACATACTCCCTAGTTAGATTTCAGAACATTCTTCAGTCTGTACTTCTGCTAGCTACATAAAAGGCTAGTCCCTTTTTTTGTTTGTTTGTTTCCAGAGCTGAGGACCAAACTCAGGGCCTTGCACTTGCCAGGCAAGTGCTCTTCTGCTGCGCTAAATCCCCAGCTAGAAGGCCAATCTTAATCTCCGTACTCATCCATCAGCACCACATATTACAATTTCAGTATTTGCTAGTTGAGTGAGTCCTATTGTCTTAATGTTTTAATTTATACTATGCTTTAATAGTTTTGTTGATTCATATGTCCATTTGTGTTTTTTTTCAAATTTCTACTTTTGTGTCTGTATGGGGGGCTAGGCGGGGAGCTGGGGCTTGAATTCAGAGCCTGGGCACTGTCTCTGAAATTTTTTGCTCAAGGCTAATGTTCTGCCACTTGAACCAGAGCATTATGTCTAGATTTTTGATGCCATGAATGCTTTAGTTAAAACTGTGAGTTTTCTCTCTCATCAGTGTTTGACAATACCACATTGGTATATTTCATATGAGTCTAAGGCTTGGGAGAAAGCTAGACTAGAAACACTACCTTATTTTATTGGGAAAGAAGAACACAAGAGACTTTCCAAGTTAACATGTGGATAAAATTAGTGATAAGGGTAGCAGTATTTCTTTTCCAATGTTTAAAAATGAGCATTTGATAATATATTTTGAAGCAGAACGGAGCCAACTTCATAGTTTACTGGAAGTAATGCAAGTGTTTAGGCCAATCTTGAGCTGATACTGTTTCTACTGTTCTTAAAAATTATAGTTATGGCACTTTATACTTTTTTTTTTTTTTTTTTTTTTTTTTTTTTTTTGGCCAGTCCTGGGGCTTGGACTCAGGGCCTGAGCACTGTCCCTGGCTTCTTTTTGCTCAAGGCGAGCACTCTGCCACTTGAGCCACAGCACCCCTTCTGGCCATTTTCTGTATATGTGGTGCTGGGGAATCGAACCCAGGGCCTCATGTATATGAGGCAGGCACTCTTGCCACTAGGCCATATCCCCAGCCCGCACTTTATACTTTTGACCTTTATACATTAAAACTGTATGCTTTAAAATGGGCTGAGGGTGTGGCACAATTTATAGAGTGCTTGCTGTCCTCAATTTATAGAGTGCACTCAATTTATAGAGTTCACAAGTCCCTCAGTTCAAGCCCTTATACTGAAAGAAAAAAATCCAATTGGACACACACACACAAACACACACACACACACACACACACACACACACACACACACGTCTATTGGGGGCTGGAGGTGTGGCTGAAATGGTAGATCACCTGCTGAGAAAGCCCAAAGCCCTGAGTTAAAATGCAGTACTGTAGGAAAGAGGCTGGGAGAGAGAAACGGAGGGAAGGAGAAAGAGAGGGATTAAGGAAAGGAGGGAGTGGGGGATGAAGTAGGGGAGGGAGCGAGGGAGGGAAAGGAAATGAAAGATTTGTAAGTTAGGTGCCTGTATTGCCACTGAGTGCCAAGCCTGCTCATCTGTGCTCATTAGCACACAGATGTAGTAGCATACACGAATGTCCTGTATCACAGATTGTCTTCTCTAATGAGGATAAGATTGGAGTGGGTTTTCTGTTTTATTTTGAATTCAATGGCCTGGATATACACACTGCACTTTAATAAGAACATTTGACATTTGTACAATAAGGAAAACAGTACTCAAGGAAAAATTTAAGGCAGTCTAAGCGTATCATAGTAAAGCGTGTGTATGTGTGTGTGTGTGTGTGTGTGTGTGTGTGTGTGTGAAAGAGAGAGACAGACAGACAGACAGAGACAGAGGCCACTTCTGGCAGGTAGCTGAAATAATTCTTTAATGTTCAATCTTTGGGGAATTATTTGAGAACTACAGACTTATTCATAACTAGAGAATAATTTAAACATTATTTAGAATAAAGAATTTGTTATCACTTATGTCTCTGATCTTTGGAATATTATTTTGGAATATACTTTGGAATATTATTTAGCCATTAAGTGTTATGTATTTAAAGCACATGGAAAATCACTTGGAGGATTATTTTATAACAGCCGATTTTTTAAAAGGCCAACTCAAACTCAAATTGTTTGAGTCAAGCCAGCAACATTGACCCAGCTTAGATAAAAGGGCCTTTATTTTAAGTATCTTTTAAACGTCTCATGAGAATCAAAACACAGAAGTCAATGACAGATAGACCTCTTGGAAACTGGATCTGGAAAATTACTGAGCACAGAGCTCCTCTCAGGCTACCAGCCTTTGCCCTTGAGCCTTTGTCCTGTATGCCTGTTCCACATTTCTCTCTATCACACCAACCTCCATTCCTTAATCACCAGTTTGGCTCTGTCAAAACATTACTTGTATATAGTCCTCAGTGTTTTCCTTAGCATCCTTTATATCTCACATCCACTCATCTTATCTGTGTCACTAACTCATCTCCTATCGGCCACCCAGTTCTATCTTCCTTAAGCTGTTGTGCTCAGTTCAACTTTTTGAGTCAGTCTCCAACTCTTGAGCTGTTAGTGTAAAAATGTGCTGTTCATGAGTTCAGTGGCCCAGAGTGGTCAGGTCACATTTCCTATGGCTCAGGGTGTGTATACATAGATGAGCCCAGGTGACAAGCAGAAATGTACCTAATACTTACATACTACATGCATGTGTGGAACATAGTTAAGAAAATATTCCAGAATAACAGAAGTTGTCTCTGCATAGTAATATTACCCCAAACATTCTTTTTTTTTTTTTTTTTTTTTTTTGGCCAGTCCTGGTGCTTGGACTCAGGGCCTGAGCACTGTCCCTGGCTTCTTTTTGCTCAAAGCTAGCACTCTGCCACTTGAGCCACAGCGCCACTTCTGGCCGTTTTCTATATATGTGGTGCTGGGGAATCGAACCCAGGGCCTCATGTATACGAGGCAAGCGCTCTTGCCACTAGGCCATATCCCCAGCCCCCAAACATTCTTTTTTAAATTAACTATTTTTAAGTAGTTGTACAAAGAGGTTCCAATGCAACATATCACCTTATACATAAAATGAATCTTTATTAAAATGTTTTTTTACTGGGCTCTAATGGCTCATGCTTATAATCCTAGCTTCTCAGAAAGCTGAGATCTGAGGATCCTGGTTCAAAGCCAGCCTGGACAGGAAAGTCTGAGACACTTGTCTATAATTAACTATTGAAAAATTGCAAGTGGCTTGAAGTGGTAGAGTGCTAGCCTCAAGTACAGAAGGTCAGGGACAGTAACCAGGTCCTGAGTTCAAGGCCCATGAATAATATCTCCCCACCCCCTCCAAAAAGACATCCTCTTTTTCACTTTAAAATTTTTATTCAATGAACATATATATCTCATATATTAGTGATGAATAGCATATATTAATGATACAAAGGAAATTTTAATGGTGACATTTCCACACATGTAAACAATATACAACATAACACATTCTAATCTCTCCCTAATCACTTTTCTTAGCCCCTCCCTAATACAATTTCAACAGGTTTCATTGTTCCATCTTAATATGTGCCACCAATCTGTTTTGATCATATTCTTCCTCTTTCACTCTTGTTAGCTCAATCTATTTTTTGGTATCCACATTTCACTATAAAGCCTGTTTCTCTTTCTTCCCCTATCCTGAGCTAACATGTTATTTTAAGGATAATATATTTCAAAATGCTCCAGAATTCTTTTGTCTTCTTCTTCTTCTTCTTCTTCTTCTTCTTCTTCTTCTTCTTCTTCTTCTTCTTCTTCTTCTTCTTCTTCTTCTTCTTCTTCTTCGTGTGTGTGTGTGTGTGTGTGTGTGTTTGGTAGTAGTGAGATTTGAACTCAAGGCCTCAAGAGCTCTCCTTTAGCTTTGCTGCCCACAGCTGGTACTCTACCACTGTAGCTATGTCTCCAGTCTGACACTGAATTTAGGACAGGGTTTCTTGGACTTTTCTGCCCTTAATGGCTTCAATGCAAGATCCTCCATATCTCAGCTTCTTGAGAAGCTAGAATTCAGATATGAACCATGAATGCCAAGCTTCCAAAATTCTTTTTGAAGAATGACAATACTAAGGGCCTGGTTTTGCAGCCCAGGGGTAGTGCAGTTGAATAGCATGAGCAAGGCAACCTCCACTACTGCAAAGAAAAAATAGAAAAGTAATGACAATATTAGAACAAAAAGAGACCTCAGAGTATTATAATGCAGCACCACTTCAATGTACAAAGCTTGAAACAGGACACACAGATAGATTAGTGACTAGCCCAAAGTCACAGAGTAAAGGAGTGGCTAAGCTATGAGTTTCTTGACTGTCAGTGTGATCATAGAATTTCCTGATGGTGCCTGGCCTGTATCAAATAAGATAAAGACCTCAGATTGCAAGCCAGAGCCTGTACATTGCAGATCTTTGAATGTTTGGTCTAAATGCAAACTTCTTTAAATCCTTCAAACTTGAAGCTTTTAAAAAATAATATGCTGTTCATTTGAAATAGAACTTCAATCCTCAAGTTTCATGAAACTATCATCTTGCTAAGAAGTACATTTTGTGAAGAGCTTTTGCTTACATATTCTAAGTTGTTAGCTCTGCTGCATTTTAAATATCAACAGTAGAGAAGCTGAGGCAGGAGGGAATTTCCAAATGACAAGCAGCATCTTGCTCCACAACGTCTGTCTCTCTCCTCAGCTGGGCTGGCTTCTTCCTCTCTACTGTCTCTGAAGATTTCATTCAAAGGCAGGGCTTCAGGGTGTAATGAAATGCCTTCCTTGGCAGGGAAAGGATCCTGTCCTGTACTAAAGGGCTCCTGCTTAGCCTGGAGGAAATGAGAATTCTGGGGAATTTTAGTCAGTTCTAGATACCAAAATGCACAGAGGTAACCATGGCCCTAAAACACTGGCAGAGTGTAAATTCCCATTGTATGAAGTTTTTGAGATGCTTAAAATAGATTTCTGGAGAAGTCTACTGTCTTGATTTTCAGCTTATTACTGTTTATTTCACTGTTGGCTTAGAAGATGATGAGTTTATTGGTTTATCATGCTATATCCACATGAAATACTCAAAATTCTGAAATGTTAGTTGTTGGGGATTATTATGGCCTGGGAAAGACTGCCCTTCCACCAGCCTTGGGACAATAGAAGTCCCTCCCACCTTCTGACCTCGCCACCATGATGGGGTTGTCCCGCCCACAAAGGGAAGTTTCGTGATGTCACTTGATGAGCGTGACCCCTAGCCTATGACTGACCCTTTGGCCAGCCCCCTTTCCTTCCCGCCATTACTTCTATATAAGTGCCCTTCCATATTAAAGTCTTTGAGACGCATTCCACCACCGCAGCGTGTCCCTGATGCCTTCCTTTTCGCCTCCGCCCTCGGTAACATGTGGGGGGCCCGGGGGGAGGGGAAGCTTCAGCAACCCGTCCTCAACTTAGCGCTTGCCCGTGTGAGCACGCCTTTGGCCTTCCGCTGGCGGAGGGCCAGGCTGGGTGCTCTTTTATAGAGTTTGTAGTTACCATTCTCCCCGTGGGGGGAGAAAGGGGGTGTCCAGAACCCCAACATAAATGGCGCCCGAACGGGGACCGAATTGTACAGCCGAGAAGTTCGGGGTACAGTATCCCCACAGATTGCTAAGTAGGGTTTTAGAGGAGGGTCCTGCCCATCCAGACGGGGCAGAAGCATGGAGACACAGGCTCGCGGGACGCGGCGCCAGAGAGTTGCCCCGCCGTGGCGATTTGGCGCTGGGCGGCGGAGGGAGCGGGGCGCGCTTCCCGCGGAAGCATGTCAGTGGAGCAGTGGGGCCGGAGCAAGAGGAATGCGACCCCGGGCTGGGGTCGGTTAGTTCTGCTCTGTGCGCCCCGGGCCAGACGGCAGGCACCCGCAGGGGTGCTTGAGAAGCAGTGGGTGCCCGAGCGCCGGAGCGGTTTGGCTTGCGCGGGCTGAGCGTGAGTACACTGGGCTCCGCGCCCTGGGTTTGCGAGCTGCGTGCACTGGGGCCCGCGTGGCCCCGGGCGGCACAGGGCGTCTAGTGCCGTAGGGTTTGGGCCGAGCACGGCGTGGCGGAAGCGCGGTCCCGCCATGTGGGAAGCTGTGGCATGGCGGCGGCAGAGCGTTGGGGATGGCTGCTGCTTTGGCCAGGCTTGTATTTACAGTGGCTGGGCTGGAGCCAGTGCGGCCCCAGCCCGCGGATGGACTTAAAAAAAAAAAAAAAAAAAAAAAAGAGGCGTGGCGTGCAGTTTAAACCATGGGCCGGCGTCCCAGTTGGGGTGCGCGGGCGGCAGCAGCGGCGGCGGCAGCCCGGGAGTGGCTTGGACCTGCTGCAGCCCGGCAAACTGCTTTATGCCCGCCGATGGTCGTTAAGCTCAGAAATTCGGGTGAGTTGGTTGAATCCTGATTTCTCTGACTTAACACACACGTGGAGCACAATGGGGCACGCCATATTGGAGGCGGGGCCCCACCCATTCCCCCCAGGTGAGGGGCGTGCAGACTCCCCTAGGCTGGGCGGGGACTCTGGATTTAACGATTGCAAGTGATTGCCTGCTTGCCTGCAGGTTTTCTCTCCGCGGCTGCAGGCGGGGTTAAAGCCAGGGAAAATTATTAAAGGGAAAAACAAAGTTTTGATACAGCAATAGGTAATTTGATTGAACTTCCATGTTTACCAGTTCAAAGATATAAAATCAACTGGAGTTTTTCTAGATGGATAAAAGTGTTTGCTTGTCCACTGATTTAAAAATTGTCATGTTGGGAGTGTGTAATTAACAGGTTTCCCTCTTGTTTTTTATTCAACCACGTGGTTCTATAATGGGCAAATTAATATCATTTGCCGCTGGAATTCCAGAAAATTTAAATGGCCAATCAAAGCAATTTTAAAGAGCGCTCAGGTATTTTTGTGTGTGTGTGTGTGTGTGCGCGCGCACGCGTGTGGTTGTTGGTAAGATTTAAAGGCATAACAATAGGTTTCCATCCCGGTGTTCGATGGAGATAAAGGTGCCTATAAAAATTTCCATAAGGTTCAAATATGCAACATGTGGTAAAAGTTCACCAGTATGTTATTTTATATTCAGTGTGTTTCCATAAGGTTCAAATATGCAGCATGTAGTAAAAGCACAATGGTATAAAATCAGCATGTTATTTTATACTCAGTGTGTTAAAAGTTAAGTGTGCATGTAGCCTTAACAACTCTTTGGCATAAATTAAGATTTTACCTTCCCATTTTCTCTCCTGTGTTCTCATAAACTCTCCAGATCAAGAAATTGAGATTGCTTCATACAAATGTGACTATTAACCTCAGCTTTCCTGACCCAGGATTAATATACTGCTTTATAGGATACAGGTGGACAGATGCTAGCCGCATGGACGGTGGCAGCTCCTGGATATAGGAAGATGCCACCACAGTCTGTTCCCGAACTGCCTTGTTTCACTACTAATGATTCTTTGCTCTCTCTCCCATTGGAAGCTGCTCGAATGATTTATGAGCCTTGAGTAGGATGTGAATAGTTCCATCTTAACAGTTACTCCAGGTTAAATCACCATAGTTATGTTAGTGGTCACAGCTAGCCAGGTAAAATTTTGGGATTAAGAAAGTCTTAAAATTTTGTGATTAAGAAAGTCTTTGAATTTTGTGATTAAGAAAGTCTTTTCACCCTGCTTAAACCAGAAGGGCATCGATATACCAGAGCCAGAAGTGCTGAAAAATTTTGAACACTCTAACCAATCTATATAGAAATTTTGCAGGCAACCCAGAGCAAGATGTGAGCAAGAGATACCACTACAGCTTTGCCTCGAGTTCCCCATCGCATGGCATGGAACTTGCCAAATGGGGATGAGGGACGCAGCCACTTCCGAGACTGAGGATTCCACAATGCTTTAACCCTTTGCCCTTGGTTGTCATTTATCTGTGTTCTCTTTCACTTGCCAGTGGGATTCAACGGCGTGATTCAAGTTGATGGCATGTAAATCTCATGTTTTCTAAGTGTTATAGCCAAACCTTCACAAGCAGTTTTTGGTCAGTTCTCAACGACCTACAAATGGATTATCTCTGTTGTGTTTTTTCCTTGTTGCTCAATTGGGAATAAAAAGGGCTTGTAGGACTATGACTCCCTGGATAGTTCAAAGCCAGCCCGGGCAAAAGGAAAAAATCTCTCCAAAATCCCACCTCCCAGTTAAACAGCAAAGAGCCAGATTGAGAGCTCAACCACAGAGAGCGAGCAAAAGGCTGAAGCAGCACCGTGACTCAAGTGGTAGAGCACTAGCCTTGAGCGAAAGTGCTCATGGACAGTGCTCAGGCCCCGAGTTCAAACGCGGATGGAAAAATGCAATTCCAGCCACAAACGTTGAAATTCCTGGGACTTGGCCAGTCCAGGAGACGGAAAGGTGGAGTGGAGTGAGAGGAGAATGGTGCCATATTATCCTAAAGGGAGATGCCTTGTTTCACCCTTTCAAAATGGATCAGAGCCGGGAAATCGAGAGAGATAATTCCTGTCCATTTTCTTCTCTTTTGCCAGTTGTATATAGGTGTATATATATATTTATTTATTTTGCCTCTGACTGGCTATGCCAAACCAGTTTTATATCATTAAACACTTCTTTCAGTCGTTTCTCCTTACTCGTTCACTTTACAATTGGGTTTATGCTCCAAAAGGGAACTGTTCCTGGCTTATGCCCAGGGTGTGTTCTATGCCATTCATGCCAACCAGCTCTGAGAACTTGTCGATACTTTGCCTGACCTTTTCAAAAGTGTCTTTTGACAGAATAACATCTCTTGCTGAGATCACCAATGGGGAATTTGCCGTTCACAGTCGTCACCCTAACACAGGCCTGAACCCTGGAGGCACCAGCCTTGGAAACTTCTGGGTATGCCCAAAGACTCAGGGGGGGCTGGAGAAAACCATAGCGCTCTCTGGCCCTAGTGACCATACTCATGGTAATGATGGGGACTTTTTGCCAGCCACACCGGACTGCCAGGCTGACCAGGGGCCCTTGATTTACGTCGCCCCCTTGACAGCAGGAAGTAGCTACAGAAGACGAGACCTCCATCCATACTCCCTGCCTGGTGGCCGCCGGTGTCATAATTTAAAAAAAAAAAAAAAAAAGGGGGGAGGTATTCCCCAGGATTAATTAAGGATTCCCTAGGATTAATTAAGGATTAGTTATGCTTATGTTAATTATCCAGAAATTTTAAATCATCCCGAATCAGTGTGGGATGGAGTACAGTATATGTGTTTTTCCAGATTGGAAAATTAAACCCAGAGCACCCACTCTGGAGAAATGTTTTCTTGTTTTCTCCAGGAAAAGGAGGACCATGTTGGACTTCTGCTCTCCCATGAAAATATGGAAAGTAGGACTGCCTACGGTAGGAGGCAACCAAGCTTCCTTTCCTTGTCTGCTTTCTAGATTCCTTCTTGAGCATCTCATGGCTCATGGAAAGTAGGACTGCCTACGGTAGGAAGCAACCAAGCTTCCTTTCCTTGTTTGCTTTCTAGATTCCTTCTTGAGCATCTCATGGCTCAATGTTTTGCTGTGGCAATACTGCCTACAGCGTCACAAAAAGAAACCAAAGGAATTTTGCACCATGCTTCTTCCTTTCCTCTCCCCCTGCTGCTAGACTTGGGGAGTCCCGTTGGAAAGAAAATAGAAGCTGAGGGTATTGACACTCAACCCCAATGTTTTATGATAGAAATGTTTAAAAGGGTAAATGCAAAGGTTTAATACCTTGGCTTCAATGTTTATATAAAAGAATGTTTCACTAATCACTTATGTTTGAGTTATCAGCTACTGTGAACTGCCGGGAATGCCAGAGTTTCAGCTTCTACCTCACCAACAAAAGAGGGCTGCTGTCTGCACCTTCCTGCACTTGGCAGAAACCAGCTGAGGATTCTGACTTCTGGACATAGCCAGATGGATGGACCCTTACCTACCCCTCACCCCAGTTTTGTGGAAGGGGCCCCACAGATCTTATGTCAGCATTTGCCTTATGCCCACACATGCCATGTGTTTACAGCATCCCCTGCTTATTGAAAAAAACAAAAAGGGGGAGATGTTGGGGATTATTATGGCCTGGGAAAGACTGCCCTTCCACCAGCCTTGGGACAATAGAAGTCCCTCCCACCTTCTGACCTCGCCACCATGATGGGGTTGTCCCGCCCACAAAGGGAAGTTTCGTGATGTCACTTGATGAGCGTGACCCCTAGCCTATGACTGACCCTTTGGCCAGCCCCCTTTCCTTCCCGCCATTACTTCTATATAAGTGCCCTTCCATATTAAAGTCTTTGAGACGCATTCCACCACCGCAGCGTGTCCCTGATGCCTTCCTTTTCGCCTCCGCCCTCGGTAACATGTGGGGGGCCCGGGGGGAGGGGAAGCTTCAGCAACCCGTCCTCAACTTAGCGCTTGCCCGTGTGAGCACGCCTTTGGCCTTCCGCTGGCGGAGGGCCAGGCTGGGTGCTCTTTTATAGAGTTTGTAGTTACCATTCTCCCCGTGGGGGGAGAAAGGGGGTGTCCAGAACCCCAACAGTTAGTCAGTAATATGAGCTTTAGACATAATCCATAAAGATGAGATGAAATGCTAAATATGAATGAATATAAACTCCTAAACTCAAATACAAACAAAATAATCACATAGGTGAAGGATTGATTGATGTTTTTAATAATAGCTGACATAAAAAACATTATTGAGGTGGCAGTTAATTTCTTTTTTATAAGAGTCTAGCATGTCCAAGACCATGAGTGTAAGGACATAATGTAAAAAAAAATAATTTTCAAACAGGCACAGTGGCTTACACCTGTAATCCATGTTACTTGGGGGGCACAGTGTTACTTTTTTATTGTTATTGTAAAGGTGATGCACAGAGGGGTTATAGTTACATAGTCAGGTAATGAGTACATTTCTTTTAAACAGTGTCACTTCTTACCTCACTAGTATTATATTTGAAGCTAATCTGGGCAAAATGTTGGCAAGAACCCTGGGTGTAATTGTGCGCAGTTACATAGAAGGCATAGATGGGAGGGCGGAGGTCTGAACTGTCAATTTCTACCCAGCGGGGCTGGTTTCCTTTCCTCTAGTGTGATTCCTCTTGATGGATGAATATGTTCATAGTACACGTTCAAAACAAACCAATACAGTTCTGTAATGTCTGAAGAATGATATAGAACCAAAAGGTTGGACTTATAGGAAACAAAATGAAATTAGAAATGAGGATGAACTTCATAATGATGAGGAATATTCCAAACACAAATGTATCCACTTATGAAGCATTTTGTCTCTGCTGCTAGAAGAGGTTTGCAGAGGTTAAAGGACATCCTGGATCATGTTGAGGTTTCCCCTAACACTTAGTACATGGATCAGAGAATTAAAATCTTATGTCATTTATGTTAACTTTTTGCATTTACCCCATTTTCTGTAAGAACTTGGTGATAAAACTGCCTGTTGTCTAAGGTTAGATATTGAGAAAATATCTCAGTTTAAGATATAAAAATAACTTAAAACAATAGAAAATAAGTAGCAAAGTTTTGCATGGCACTCTTGTTGATTCTAGGACTTGAATTCAGGTCCTAGACACTGTCCCAATCTTTAATGTTCAAGGCTGGCACTCTCCCACTTGAACCACAGCTCCACTTCTGGCTTTTTCCTCATAGTTAATTGGAAATAAGAGAGTCTTATCAGCTTTGGAGCCTGGGCTGGCCTTTAACCATGATTTTCAGTTCTCAGCTTCCTGCACAACTAGAATTAAGACGTGAGCCACCAGCTCAATGCATTTTTTAAAGATAAGATACTGCTATATAGACTAGTTTTTTTTTTCTTGAACTTGAGATTCACTTTACCTCTACCTTCTTAGTATGGGTATTACTGGTGTAGACCACTATGCCCAGCCCCAATGCGTTCTTTAAGTTCATTTACACTTACTGAGTGCCATGATATCTCTAGAATACTTAGGATTCTCTAGAGAAGTATTTATAAAGCATGTAGTATGTGCTGGACAGAGACCTTTACAGGATTCAGAACACAAACAGAAAAAGGACATGGGTCGTAAGAATTCAGTTGTTTCTAGGATCATATAGTCTTAATGCCAAAACAAACTTCATATCCTTAGTTCTGTGGACCCCGTTGGGGTATATGTTTGACATCATTAAATGAAAGTTATTCAAGTTTACCTTGGTGAACCATTTTTCATGTTTATGTAACTTTCAGGTAAAATCTTTCTTGTATGTCAGTGATGAAAATAGTTTTGTTTCATTTATTTTTAATACAGTACAGTTGAACATAAGCATTTTTCTTAATGCTACTGTCTTTGACTCTTGAGCAGGTTTTCCAGTTCTTATACCCAAGATATCTTTTTATCTTATTAGTTTAGCTGGTGAAATTTAAGTTCTGAAGAAATCGCAGATAATTAGAGGCCCTTTGATCTGGAGTATTCCATAGTTAATGGGTGAGCAGATGTTGCTCCACATTGAGCCAAAAGATCAAAAAAAGAGTTAAATGAGAGGTTAACTTTGTGGACAGCTTCAATGGTATCTAAGTGGTTCTTTGGGCTTCTGAGTAGACATGAAGCAACTCGCAAATTAGCTTCCAGTGTTATTTGTTCTTTGCCCACTATGCAACTAGCTGCTTTCTTCATCTTTTAGATTTTTTTTTAAATTACACAAGGCAATAAATTAAAAAAAAGCTCTAAAGTAGCATGCAGTTCGCTGAAACCACCATAATCACATTTGTATATGTAGGTTCAGGGGGTGGAGTTAGGGGAGAAGCTTGTTTAGTTGCTTTTGGAGCTTAAATGTGAATCTTTTCAGTAAAGAAAAGGCAGATTCATTCCCTATGGAGAACAGCCAGCCTGCTTAGCAAGCCAGCCACATCGTCATTACTGCTGCTTGTTTAGGGCTGGCTGGCTAATGAACCTGTGTTCTGAAAACTCAGTAAAAGACTGGTGTTCTTAGAAAGATGCATCTCCATTGTTTCTGACTACCCATTTTCTGAAATGGACATATTGGCACAGTTGAGTGTAGGTTTGTTTGCCTCAGAATATCCAACATTTGTTATTTTTCAATATGCTTATTATCCTTAAGTAATTGTAAAAAGAAGTTGCCATTCAACAGTTTATGAATACAATGAGTCCTGATCAACTTCATTCCCTTCAACATTCTCACCCATCCCTCCTCTTCTCTCACTCTTCTTAATTTTGTACGGTAAACAGTGTATTTTTTTAACTGCATTCTTCCTTGCTTCTTCTCTTCATTTATGCCCCCCACCCCCCCCCCGCCCCCCTGACCCTACTCCACACTTTTCAAGTATTTGCTTCCTGGTGTTTGTTTTGTTGAACTATGATTTGGCCTTTCTTAAGGAATTACATTGCTTGAGTTCTTCTGCTGAATCTACCATATGTCAGTTAAAACATTTCTGTACACTTGCATAACACTTAAAGTATTTACTTATGTATTTATAAACTATTCTACCTTCTACATATGAAAGGGAATATACAATTTGATTCTCTCTGGGTTTAATTTATTAAACATAATTTTTCCAGGTCTTTTCATTTCTTTGCAAATGATGCAATATCATAAATAATGATAATTGGTTGCTGTATCTCTGTTAACTACAAGCATCAACATTGAAACAGAAGCCACTCTTGGTTAAACCCACACTCTTTCAGCAACAGTGCAGCTATGGAAAGTCAGATAGAGTCCTGTCACTCATACAGTCATGTCCGTGAGCCAGACTGGCCTAGCTTCTATGACAACCTTCTTCCTGTGTAACTAATGCAGTCTCCTGACATGCAGAAAGGACCCACTGCAGAGTCTGTGTATATTTGTGGCAATAGAAATAGTTAATGTATCCAGCAATTTCTGTATCTAGAAGGACCACTAATATGTATCCTTGCAGTGCTAATGGTCCGAAGGTAGAAATTGGCTGGAATGTTTATGCACAGTGCTTTAAAGTTTTCTTTCTTCCTTCCTCCCTTTCCCTTTTTTCTTCCTCCCCTCCTCTCTCCTCTCTCCCTCTTCTCCTCTTCCTCTTTCCTTCATTCTTTCCTTCCTTCTTTTTTTCTTCCAGTATCAGGGTTTGAACTGAGGGCTTTATGCTTACTTGGCTGTTACTCTACCACTTGGGCCACACTTCCAGCCCATCATTTTGCTGGTTATTTGGGAGAGTCTCATGGACTTGTGGACTTTGCTGCCCAGGCTGGCTTCAAACTGCAGTACTTTAGATCAGATCTCAGTCCCGTGGGTGGCTAGGATCACAGGCAGTGTAGCTTGGTATGCAATGGGACCGTTCAGTTCTGACACCCTTCTGAAGTTCTCCTATCCCTTCAGCTGAGCCATTGCTCTTAGCAACCAGCACAGTGTGAGATCAATTTCAGTGCCACAGATTTCTCAAAGTCAGTGGAGGGAACTATAAAATTTATTGCCAGAAAGTTCCAGGCCCAGCTCCTGTATGTGTAAGACATGACTGTTAAAGTGAGGGGTGGGGGCCAGAAACACTGATGCTCTTTTGCATCATTAGAGTTCTAAAGACCTGCAAGATGAGTGGAAGTGCTTGTCCAAAGAGTTAATTATCAGGAAGCCCACTATGCAATGCTGCCAACAAATATACCTGGTTATTTATTTAATAAAGTTAAAGCTGACAGGCAGGAACTGTGTTAATTACTACAGTTGGATATTGGGAAAGTGAGTGTTATTTGAAGGAATACTTGGCTGCTGAGCTCTGGATGTGACATAATTTCAAGTAGTTGTCTTCAAGTGTTCCAATATGGGGATCACCTAAACTGCTAATTAAAGATCTAACATTCAGGCCTTGCCACGAGGTCTTGGTTTAGAAGATTTAGTGTAGTGCCCTGTAATCTGTATTCACAATAAATCACTGAAATGATTTTGATTCTAGTTCTATAAAACAATTTGAGAAACAATAGAAAGAACATGAATTTTGAAAGTACACAGAATAATGCAAATCCTAATTCAATCATTTACTCCTTTTAGCCCTAGGCAAGTTGCTACTATCTTCCAGTCACATTTTCCTCATCTGTGCATTCAGGATATAATTTTTTTTAGGATTTCATAGAATGAAGCTTGATAGCACCGTAGGCACTTGATAAATGTTACTTTCCTCTCAAAGGCTTTTGTGGATTATAACAAATGCCTAAAGATGAGACTTGGAGGGGACTCTAAAGTCCATTACTATCACATGACTTTGTAATTCACTTACTCAAATGGGGACATTTTTGAGAATAAAAAGGGATGCTTTTGTTAATTACACAGAAATAGTGCACATCAGTATTGTATAGCCTTCTTAATTACTAGTAACTTAAGAATGCCACATAATTGCATTGTATAAATACTGCCACATGATTCTGAAACAGAATGATGGAGTGTTTGCAGTTGTGTGTGTGCGCATGCGCGTGCATGTGTGTGCCACACAAGTCTTGGGACTTAAACTCAGGAACTGGTACTCTCCCTGAGTTACTTTTTTTACTCAAGGCTAGTGCTCTACCACTTGAGCTACATCTCCACTTTCAGCTTTTTAGTTTTTCATAGTTTATTGGAAACAAGCTTCTCATGGACTTTCCTGCCCTGGCTGGCGATCTCTCAGCCTCCTGGTGGCTAGGATGCTCGCACCCAGTTTTGCAATTGCTTCTTTGAAAGCTTTGAAGTCATTCTTGGGAGCTCCTTGCTTACTAAGTGAGAATCCATTGCTAATATATCGTTATTGTTTTCTGCAGTACATAGTACCATGAACTGGATAGAAGTTGATGCAGAAAACATAAATTTCTGCATCAATTTAATGATCCTTAAATAAAAAATATTCTAAACCATCATTTCCATTTCCTGTGTATATGAAGATTTTTCAAAGCATGGAAATGATGAGGATAATAGTACAATTCTGTTCAAATTCCTCCATTTCTAAGTACTTATTTGTTTATTTATGTCCCCATAATTCTATAAATAAATTTTTATGTGCCATGGATGCCATTTAAGCAAGAGTTAGTTACTCTTTCATTTTAACAGGACTTCATACTTGTCAATAAATAGTTTAGTGGTCGTGATAAACAAAATAAGGGATTATTTTTAGCTCCTTTAATACCCTTGAAACTGTAACAGTTTATCATATATAGAGAGTGAAATATTAAGAAATATTGATTTGAGAATAATTTTGTGGACAAGTTTTTATAAGCAATGGATCAGAAATACTTTGTGTCTAACAAGGTGAGACTTGTTAAGTTGAGTAATGATTGCAGTTCACAAAATGTATCTACCTCCAGGGTTGATTGGATGTACATCAAAGCTGTTTTCTTAGCAATACTAAGACATTATTCACCTTCTCCATTGTTTTTCCATCTGCACAGAGAGTGTGAAGGCAACAGGGTGTAAAACTGCTAGGTCTTCACACGAATCAAGGTGATGGCCTTGACTCTGTGCCGGTAGTCTTCACATTCTTCATAATCACACTGACTCATTTATTTGGGGGGAAAAGCCACTTTTACTTAAGAATGTCCTTGGATGAAGTGCAGATGGCCAATTTCATTTAGTCTTCATCCTTGTCTGTTTGTCTTTTGTCTTTTCATATGCTGGACCTGTAAAAGGTCTGCAACCCAATGATGGAGAGGGTGGTTATCACAAGAAAAGGCCCTTAGGCATTTGTTTTGATTGCAAGTAGAACTGTAATAATAAAACAAAGCTTTTCTTGAAGAAAGAAATGAATAACAAAATATAGTTTTTCAAAATTTAGTATTTGGTGATACTCAAAAATGGATGAGGTTATTTCAAGGACAGCAGTGGGACACTTGATAATGTGAAACTGGAGTTTTCAGGTATAAGTTAGAATTTTGGAAAACTTTATTTGACCCCCTTAATTTGATAAAATCCTGATATTTGCAAGCTATTTGAGACAATTGATGATGATACTAATGATTTCATGTTGTGCTGACATAACAAAATATGTCAGCATTTGATATATGCATATAACAAAGCATATTTTGTTTTCCAAATGATTGATACACAGTGCCATAAAACCATGCATGGATAAAGGATTCATTCAAAGTGTAAGGTAGACTAGCAAACAGATCTCAGTATGATAAAAGAAAAGTTTATTGATGTGGTTTGGGATTCTACATTGTAACTAATCTTTAGTAGAGGCACTCACAATGATCTCAAATGACAGTTAAAATACTCCTCCTTTTCCCAAAAACATGTCTGTATGAAGCCAGAGTTTCTTAGCATATTTCAACTATGACAACATTTCACAACAGAGTGAATGCAGAAGCAATATGAGAATCTGGGTGTCTTTAATTAGATCAAGTAAACAGAATTACAAATTTTGCAAAGTAGTGTCACCCCTTCCTTACTAAATCTTTCACTTACTATATTATTTGTGTTAATATATCAATATATTATGGATTTCCATATCTTATTGTTATTATATTACTATTTATTAATATTTTATTTATGTCCATATATCATTGCTTTATAATTTAAGCTAATGAATTCATAGTATTAATTATCTACTATATATTATATATTAGTTATATTTTAAGAAGTCCTCAGGATCATCTAGAAATTTATATTAGTATGGATGTATTAACACAAATAAGAAGAACTCTGAGAAATTTACTACAAGGTTTTATTTGGTGGTGTTGGGATTTGAACCCAGTGCTTGTACTTGCTACATAGGTCTAATCAAGGTAGCTATTCCTTCAGTGAAGCCGTCACAATTTCAAAGCACTTAAAACTTCTAGCAACCTTAAATCCTTAGAATTGCTCTATTATAATAATAAATGGAGTCCTATAAGTTAACAGAAAAGAATGGAATAGATTTCTAGTTACTCTTCTGGAATGTACTCCATTATATATTGTTGGATGAATGGAACAAGTTCCACTATGGAAGCATGCTATGTATAAGGAGTGGGAGTAAGGCTATTGAAACATAGTTACATGTCGAAGGAATTGGTATGTGTGTTATATATACATGTATTTGCAATATGTAATTATAAGTAAACTGTGTTACATCTTCGAAAGTGGCCTAAGGTTTGGGTAGATGGAAGAATACTTTCATCTTTCTGTGATTTTTGTTTTACTTTGGATTCATGTTTTAAAGAAAACTACTTAATAATTTTTAAAAGGCAAAATCTTAAATTATCCAGTATTAAATAAACATTCAATAGGACAGAATTGGCAATAGACCCTTGGAATCTTAACACCAAGTTTTCCAAATTTAGTTCATTATCTATTTAAATAAATATCTTCTTTTGAGCTCCGTTTCAATTTTTCACTGCAGTCATAGAAAAGAAGTACTTTTTGTCCTGCCTCCTATCTTTCTGCAAACATTTATTTTCCATTAGTCTTAAGCAATTTTACTGGCAGTGCTTATTTTTGTTAAAGTGGAATGGCAAAACTTTCACAGGCAGGAAATGTCTTTTCTTCTCAGTGTGTTCTGTTTATTGGAAAATGAAAAGAAAGACAAAATGTGAAGGATAAAAAAGATAAGAATCCATGAGAGAAATAACCAAAAGAGAATAAGGAAACAGATTAAGGTGGGAAGGGAAGGGCTGATTGTGGTAAGGGATGAAGCTCGATGTGGAAAGAGACCAGGAGAGGAGGAGCTCTATTAGCACAGGGTCAGAGAGCAAATGGCTAAATATGAGTTAGAAAGAAAAATAGAAATTGGAAAGAGAGGAAACAGAGTAGAAGACAAAATAATAATAATTTTTAGAAATCAGTTGAGGGGAGAGAAAGCCTCCTCAGCATGTAACAAGGATTGCTGACTTTGCCTTCAAGAGAAATGGAAGTGAAAACGTGTCCACAGAAATCCAGTGGAAATTGACAAAGTGAGTGAAGCCTGTCATTTTGACAAGAAGATATCAAAGATATTTTGAGTTTCATGAGGCTCTTTCTTCCTAAATATACATTCTGGAAGGTTTCCAGGCATAGCCTAAAAGTCTCCTTAGTCTTCTGCCCTTGTGTTCTATCTGCAAAGCTGAAAACAGAGAGAAGGGAGCATCAGGCCAGGGTAGATGAGCAAAGACAGAATGGAGAAGGACCCCGATGCAGTGAGAGGCACTGAAAGGCTCCTTTATCTTTGGCCCGCGCAGCTGGAGACGACATGTCTGTCTCTCCAGCAGAGCATCAGCCCAGCCACTTCTGACCCAGACAGTCCCCGACAAACAGCCCTCCACCCACCCGCCCTGGACTGTGGCCAGGGAGTCGTGGGAGGTGGAGAATAAGCAGAACAACCTCCGGACTTGTTAGGGAAATGGAAATTTTGAGAGAGAAGAGGAAAGAGGCATTTGGCTTTAGCAAAAGTGAAACTTAATGCAGTAGAGAAACCTAGAGTGGTTGAATTGAGGAACAAGGGTGGGAAAAGGCCCACTTAAACCAGCAAGTCAAGGGTAAGCCCAAGTAGGTTGCAACTTAAGGTTTCCTGTGGTTTCCTTTTAAGGAAAATTATTTACTCTATGATGAATCTGGGGGTTTTGTGTCAATAATTTGCCAGTGTTATCTCCTGGATACTAGATCCTCCTATTTTATGCTGTAAAACTAATCTCAGGCAGCCAGCTGATGCCCAACTATAATCTGTTTTTGCCAATGGCTAGTCATGCCATTCCATTGAAGGGACACCAGCAAAGCATATCCTACAGCATCAGAGCTGGCTTCCTAGGAATCATTTGCTGACTTGCAGTATAAGGCACATGTTAGCTTACACTGGACAATGAGATGGGCTTCCATAGAGAGAAAGGAGTTGCCATCTTGCCTTTGGTGCTGTTGTTTTGTCTATATGGTAACATCTATAGCAGAATTAATAATATAGTTGTCCTAGTTTCAATATAATATGGTTAGTAGCATAATATAATTGTTCTAATTATTAATGAAATGAGCCTAACTATTGGCCTAGCAATTACAAAGTAACTGTTCCCAAGTGATGAAGAATGTAATCAAAAGTTTAAAGAATTGTAATAAAAAGTTATCCAGAAACTTCTGGGGGTGTTCACTGAGTGGAATTGAATCAAATTATTAAAATGAGTGAACTGTATTCATCAGTATAGTTAATAACATCTTTTGCAATTACTGTGGCAAAGTAGCCTACTTTAATATTTTCATGTAGAGATTATATTAACTAACATAATACATGCTTACTGTTTTTTTAGAAAATGTACTCTAGTTGTATTTTTGCCTTTCCTTTAGTATTCACTATTAACTTGTTACAGTTCAGTCATTGTCCTCTCCACTTCAGTCATGATGAACTGTTTCCTGCTCAAGAATGTGAACTTGCCTGCTCCTCTGTGAAATTTCTAGATCACCTGAATGTTTCAAAGTTTTCTCTGGAGCTTTCTTACTATACTTTTTCTGTCTCCTTGTCTTTATTGTCATTGTGTCAGAAGCTCTCCCGTGGGATTAAGCCCCCCTTCTAATTTGTTTCTAATTTACCTGGAGTTTGGAAGTAAATAGCCCTGTACACAGGCAGGATAAAGCAAAAGGAAACCAAAGCATGACATCCAAACTGGAGACTGTCAAATACATTCACCTGTTGGTTTTCATCTGTCAACGTTGCATCATTTTCATGCTTAAGTAGCCACTCTTGTTTAATTTTAAATGATTGCCTATAATCTTGTAAACCCAGCTTGTGAAGTGCATTCAGGAAAAATGATGTACTTTCAGCCTCTGAGGAAATATAGCCAATTGCTGAGACTTTTATCAATACAAACTTGGCAGTGGAAAATATTTCTGGAAATGGAAGGTAGAGTACCCCACCTCAAATTAAACCACAGTAATAACGTCCAAAGACTCTATTTTATTACTAATTATGTGTGCATAAACACACACACACACATATATGAGACAAGGTAATACTGTGTAACTCTAATTGACCTAAATTCACCATCTTCCTGCCTCTGCCTCCCAAGTACTAAGATTGCAGTTGTATACTAGAGCACATGGTGTAATTTACAAGACAAAGAAAACTAAAAGGACCTAACCAGAGTCCTACTTCTAATATTAAGATCATTCACGACCTACTATTTTTTATTGCTGTGGGTTCTCTTCTAAATGAGAGAACTCTAGACATTTTGTATATAACCTTTCTACTTAATGTATCATAAAATGTTGCCTTGTTACATAATCTGCATTAACAGTTCAATCATTACATGAAATTTTGAAGAGATGAACTGGAAGGCACATATTTATTAGTGATTGCACACACCACTACAGTTATATTTCTTTGCTTATTTTATGAACCTAATGTCCATTCTTCAGCAGTACTCTAGTTTTACCTCAGGGCCTCTTGCTTCCTAGGTAGGCATTCTATTCCATCAGCCCCCTTTTATATTAGTTACTTTCAAGGCGAGATTTTCTTTGTGCCCAAGCTATTCTGATCTGCACTCCTCCTACTTAGGCTTCGTCTGGGAAGCCTTATCACTGGGATGACAGGCATATGTCATCTAGTCCATCCGTTGGTCAAGATGGAGTCTATCTATCATCTATTTATTTATTTATTGGCCTATGCTGGCCTCGAACTGTGATTTCTTCTTAACAAGAACATTAGATCATAGGCTTGAGCCAGCACACTCATATAATTTGATACATTTTTATATCTTGACTATTGTGGTCTTTTACCAGATTATTGATTTGGGGGGATTTAGTTTATTTTCATCAATTTTAATTATACTGTTCATGATCATCTTTTTTTTTCCATTAAAACATATGTTACCAAGCAGGGGATATCACTGAGTGATAAACATTTACCTGACATATTTGAGACAGTGGGTTTGATTGCAGATCTACCAAAAAGAAAGATACCAAAACAGAAAACCATATTTTATTAAGATACGGACTGAAAACTATGGTTCATTTGGATGGCAATTTTCTTGACAGCAAACTCTGGGAAAACACACTAATCAGAGGCAAATTGTTTTCCTCACTCAAATGTCAAGAGTTTTCTTTCTTGTTCATCTTGCTTATTTTTTAAATTTAAATTTTATTGTAAAAGCAATGTACAGAAGGGTTACAGTTACATAAAGAACCAGGTGTATTGTTTTTATAATCTTTTATTCATCTATAATAGACGACAGCATTACCTTATCAATACCACGAAGGACAGAGAAAATCACTGCTACAGCATCTGTGAGGGGAAGGAAACTTGTGTGCCATCTTGCTCACACCAAACAAATAGCAAAGAATTTAAAATCAGATTATATTACATCTCCAAGTTACTGTAATTAGTTGTAACCACCTACCCTTAATACCTGGCTAGAGGAGAAAGAGACTTAGACTTAGAAACTCAATCACAGTTTTACGATGTCTGAGTCAGGTTTTACAGGTCTCCCAAACATGGAAGGTTGTTACCTTGAGAAGGAATCTAAATTCAGTATGTTAAAAAGTAACAAAACTAATCTTCTGTGGAACCTTTTGACCATCTCAAATCTACCAGTAACAGACTTTCTGAACTTGGACTAGTCCCTAGCTTGATCAGGCCTTGATTTCTTCTTTTGTAATGTGAAAAGTGTACAGGAAGAGATCTCAAAGAATTGCAGGACACTAACTGGGTAGAACCTCAGAGAGTCAATGTTAGAGAGTTGAGTAGCAAGGCTCAGGGCTCCGGATATCCTCCCTTTAGGACACTGACTCCCCTACTACAGAGTTGTTAAGGAAACAGGACTTTCCCACCTTCATGACCACAGTAGCCAGTCATGACTACTTCCTCTTTTGTAGGAAGCCCCTACTCTGACGTACAGGAAAGATGGTTGAAATGGAAGTGAAAGCAGAAGCCAGAGACAATATAGGAAACACCTAGATTCCTGCAAGAGAGCTTTGGCTATTTATTGTTCCGAGTGATTTGGAGGGAAAAAACGTATTTAACAATATCCACTTTCTCACATGATGCCTTCCATAAGTTCTAGGATATTAAACAATGTAGTCACAATTTCAAAATAAAAGCTCTCTCCCAGGAATTTTCTTTTTTTTCCTATTTTTAATTTATTGTCAAAGTGATGTACAAAGAGGTTACAGTTTCATACGTAAGGCAGTGAATATATTTTTTAAACAAACTTATTACCTATTCCCTCATTTTTCTCTCACCTTCCCTCCTCCCCAATTTCCTCCCCCCCCCCGTTGTACATTTGTTTTACAGCATATTGTCTAGTAAGTATTGCTGTTGCATTTGGTTCACCTTTTACCCTTTGTCTTCAAAAAGATCCCAATGGTCAGAGGTCAATTGGAGATTTTTCACTATAAATTACTATCAATTGGCTAACAAGACAGTGACAACATTTCAACTGGAAAAGCTCTTGAACTTGGCTAACTTTAGAGATAGCATGTTCTTCACTTGATTTTATGATTGGCTAAAGCCCATCTAAAATACAAATTGAGTACTTCTTATCTAAAATGCTTGGGAACAAAAATGTTCTGGACTTGGGGTTGTTTTTGGATTTTTGCATAGTCACACACATATGTGTATCACTATGTGCGTGCGTGTACATATAGTGAGATATCAGACGAGTAAGATTTTAGACTTACCATAAAATTTATTGCTATCAGATACACATCTTATCCACACCCCTAGAAGTCATTTTAAATAAAAGTTTTAATCTGTTTTGACTGAGACTTGTCACATGAAGTCCAGTGTGGAATCTTCCACTTTTGGGGTCATGTCACTATCAAAACGTTTTTTATTTTAGAGAATTTTATTATTTTGGATTTTCAGATTAGGGTCATTCAATTTATTTTGCCAAGAATATGTTTGATATAGTAACCAACAGATTGCCTCTTGAAGGGCAGAGATTGCTCAATTTGGCATCTGTTTACATGCTTGCTCAGGCTCTAAGCTATTAGCATTAGTCCCATTCACCTCCAAGGCTGGGTCTAGAATAGTATTTTTACATCTTTTTCTTTCTGATTACAACCCACAGTGAAAATACTCACGTGTGTGTGTGTGTGTGTGTGTGTGTGTGTGTGTAATAAGGTGTGTGGTTTCTATTTTTGAAAATGTTTGCTTTATTGGTTGAAATATTGCAGTGATCCCTCTATTGAATGTTCAATGCACAAGTAGGCTTCGGTCTACAGTTTGGAAAACATTCACCTAAAGGACAATAATGTAGATGATAGATGAAATAGTAAATAATAATAACTTTCAAATAGAAGAACATAGTTTTCTCTTTTAGAAGAATGAATTAGTTGAGATATTAGAACAGGATATGCAGAAGAACAATCCTTCCTGTACATGAGAGTTTCTAAGATGACAATAAACTGTGATAACCACTTTGAGACTGTTTATCCTATCCCACCCCTATTCCTGATTCATCGAAGTGGTGTTACACTGGAAATTTGACACATCTGCTGCTTCTATACATACTCTAACCGTAACCACATTTGGGACTTAGGAGAGGAATGTAAAATATGCCACTATTTTTGAGCTGCTAAGAAGAAACATTTTGGTTGTAAAAATGTCATCAATTATTTCTATTTAACAAAGATATTAAAATGTGAAAAAAAACAGATATTTTCAAATCAACACAAAAAAAATAACTTACAGGCATTCCTCAAGCCCTTTTGGTCTTTTATCTCCCCTAACTAGGAGGTATTTGGGAAGGGGGTGTCTGTTTCCTTCTTCATCCATGGATGAAGAGCAATACCTAAGGTTGTATTTTATTTATTTTGTGCAATTTTTATAGAACTCTGAATTTGAAAGGCATCCTCAGTAATAATCTGGATTGCACTTCTTTGTGTTACAGTTGAGGTATCTGATATCCATGATTCTAATATCCCAGATAATACACACAAGTAGAGATTTAAAAACAAAGAAGAAGTTAGGCAGGAAAAGATCTAGGTTGTTAGACTAGAAAGGAGAAATAGTATCCCAGAGGAAAAAAATCAAGGCCAGAACACAACAATTTTAGCCTATTTATT
The DNA here is from genome assembly GCF_023159225.1 of Perognathus longimembris pacificus. Lineage (NCBI taxonomy): Eukaryota > Metazoa > Chordata > Mammalia > Rodentia > Heteromyidae > Perognathus > Perognathus longimembris. Next base: position 20,793,134 of record NC_063176.1, read on the forward strand.
CCTTTTATCCATATATATATATGGATATATATATGGATATATATATATATATATGCAGAATTGACCATAGAAAAAATAAGGGCAGGGGCAATAATGCCTTTCTTTTACCTTTGAATCAGTATTTCCATTCTGTGGAGAGACATAAATTATTACTACCAGAAACATTTTCCTTGAACATTTTAGGTATTGTGTATTTATCTTCTCAAAAATTTAGTCTTTTTCTTGTTTTGTTCTTCCCTATTGTTTTACCACTGATGTCACTGTAACTGATTTTGGTGCCCTGGATATTGTATATACATTTATTGGAACTAGGAAAGAAAAGAGGAACATAAAAATAGAGAAACAAAGGGTAAAAGGCAAACCAATACAACAGCAATACTTACAAGACATTATGCTGTAAACCAACTGTACAACTTGGGGGGGGTGGATTGGGAAGGAGGGAAGGTGGGATAAAAATGAGGTAGGAAGTTCAAAAGTTTGATAAGAAATGTACTCACTGCCTTAAGTATGAAACTATAACCCCTCTATATACCACTTTGACAAGAAAGAAAGAACGAGAGAGAGAGAGAGAGAGAGAGAAGGAAGGAAGGAATTTAGGAGTTAGTTTGGTTGAAACCATTTGCTCATTTCCTGTCAGGTGATTATAGAATCATCTTAATTTATTTGTTTATAAAAATCAGCACTGCACCAACTTCTTATATGACTCAACTGGGCCAGCCTTTCTCTTTCCGAAGGTAAGTCTTTTGTACTAGTCTCCTTTCCAGTGGTTCTTCATGAAGTACTGGCTGCTCCTTAAGTGCCTCTGGCGTCCTGTGCAGCAAGAGGCACCCACTTCCACTACCTTCCAGAGGCCCCTCATTGCCCATGCCTGTCTCTCAGCAAAACATGCTTTAATTAACATTGTTTTGTGGTCCATGCATGCTTAAAATATGGCCTACATTCTTTTCATATTTGCTCAGCAATTTACTTAGCAGATGCTTCCTTTCTGATCTCCATGTTTACATTTTGGGCCCTCTTAAAGGTAATACAGGATGATATTTAGTCTGAAATATCTTGAAATATCCCGGGCGACTAACTACCAAACAAAAAGGAATATTCAAGAATATGCGTGCAAGTGCAAGCGCAACCCCGACCCCACCCCCCACCATTGAGATGCCAGAAGGAGCACTGTGAAGCTGTGCTCGACAGTTTTTCGTAAGAGTTGGTTCATCACCCAGTGAAGACTGAATGTTTGGCTAATCACTGTGTTATTATCTGCCTCTTAACACTCAATCCATAGCTATTTCTAATTTCTTAAAGATGCTTTATTCCCCCATGGGAACTTTATTTATACTCTTTTTAGTCTTCCACATCAATTCCATCTTCCTCACTCTGACTACCTGAGTTCTTTCTAAAACTTTGTTTTCTTTCTTTCTAGTTTTTTGGGGTTTTTTTGCACCAGTCCTGGGGCTCAAACTCTGGGCTTGAAAGCTGGCCCTGGGCTCCCTTTGCTCAAGGCTAGCACCCTACCACTTGAGCCACAGCACCACTTCCATTTTTTCTGTAATTAATTGGTGATAAGAGCATCACAGACTTCCTGCCAGGACTGGCTTCTCAGCCTCCTGAGTAGCTAGGATTACAGTCATGGGCCGTCCGGCTTCAAGTTTTCTTATTCCTGCTCTGTCCACACCCCTTTCCTTTGAGCAGCCAGAGCCATAAATGACCATGGTCGCCCCTATCTTTGTCATTCTTAGGTCATTTGCCTGTCCCACTAGCCTGAGAAGTATTTGTGCCATGAAGCCAAGGCTTCTTCAGCTCTCAGAATGATGCTGTCAAGTATAATTTGAAGTTAATTCGTCTTGTCCTGATACCATCTAGGGTTTCAGGTTTGTTTTCTCCATTGATTAAAGAATTAAAAGGCAGGATGGTTTTAAAGTATACAACAAAAAAATGGACTCCCTGTGTAAGGAAGGTCCCTACAAGATTTTAGCCATATTAAAGCCCATCTTGACCACCATTTTCTATCCCTAACTCCCTAACCAGGAATTCCTAACTTCTCCTCAGTCCCAGGCCTATCCAACAAGGTAGGGAAAGACACTTTAGTGAGCAAACAGACCCACAGCTGTTATTGCTAGATATTAGAAGTTATTCTTAGAGTCAGGTTTCCTTTAGAGCTCATCTTTGATGGAGAATAAGTCATATAAACTTGTTAGCAATACCTTGGGGGGAAAAGCACCTCATCGTCTAAGAGGTTAGCACCTGCTGACTTCTGTTTGAAATACACATCAGACAGCCCTAGAAATGCTGCTTCCCTCTTTAATGCTGTGGAGGTTTTATCACTGCTATAGAATGTGTAGGTTGGATAACTGTTGTTACTTTTCTTTGTTCATTTTCCTTGAATTATGGTCTTTTTCCTTTAAAATGAGCCATGCATAGATGCGCTTTAATAAAGTTCCATTCGTTCATTTCAGTTCACTTTTTTCTTTTCTATTGCTACCACTCATCTGACAATGCTTTTGCAAAGCAAGGGATAGGATCCTCTTAAGAAAAGTGAAAGCAATTGAGACTTATTTTTATGGATTGAAATTATCAGTTCATATTCGAGTATCAGTTTGTCTTCTGGTGTACATAATCTTGTGGCATTCCTGTTGCAGAAGGACATCTGTAGAGACTCAAATATGCTGGAACTAAAATATGAATCCTATTAGAGTATCTCACTGTTTGGCCTTCCTAGAGGCCTGGAAGTTTAGCCTAGTGGACATAAAATGGACTATGAAGTTATATAAACATCACTGGAATATCATGTACATGGAAGGGTGACACAAGTAACATGTGGGTCACACCAAGCTTGACTTGCCACATAGGTGATGTTGGGTAGTTTTCTTCCTCTCTGCCTCAGTTACCACATCTGCAAAATGGCATGTAAGTTACTTGCCTAATAAGGTTCTTGTGAAACATGCAGGTGAAAGATCGTGTGTACAGGCTCATATTTATTTCGTGTCAGCTACATTAAATGGCTCAAAATCCGAGTTATTCCTATTCTTGTCACTTATAGACTACTATGTGAGATTATAAAAATCGTAACTTTAATTAGTTTCTCACTTTGTTCACAGATTTGTCTGTTATTTTGATTATCAGGGATTAAACTCAGAGTCTCTTGCTTGTTGAGTAAACACTCTACAATTTGAATCCATGTCCACAGTCCTAAACTTATTTAATTTAAAGATTTGAATGTGAAAAAATAATTCATAACATCACTGATATAGAAATAGGACTTCTTATGGAATTTATTCCATGTTATCTGATTTTTATTCAGAATTTATTGCTGCCTCGTCATGTCCAAGGCACTAGTATTATTCCAAAGCTAAGCCAAACACAGGGCCAAAGACGTGTTATTGATATTTGACAGAGTTCTTTTTATGTGGAGTTCTTCTGTAAAGCTCCCAGGTGGCTCTCCTTGGCAGAGTCAGTTACTTTAGAAACTTTATTGATCTGAAAGAAACTTGAGCTGAGAGGACAACTTCATTAGATGACTCATCAATCTAAGTGACAATTTCCAAATTATTCTCTCCCTGACATGTAGGAAGAAAAAATCATATGGAATCCACAAGAGATAAAAATATGTAAGTGTATCTACTTAAGTCATGAAGGTTCAGTCTTCTACCTGTACAGTTATTGGAGGTGGATTTTTTTTAAAGGAAAAAGAATATATCATTTTGGAATGTTGTTTATCATTAAAGAGAAAAGACTTATGACAAATGAAGACAATCTAGATAGATAAATTATTAAAATGTCAAAATCTAGATTGCAGACTGGTTTCTTTTTCTTTTGTCTTTCTTTCTTTCTTTTTTTTTTTTTTTTTTTTGTCAGTTGTGGGGCTTGAACTGTGGGCCTGGGCAATGTCCGTGAGCTCTTCATCTCAGGGTTAGCACACTACCAGTTGAGCCACGGGGCCACTTCCAGTTTTCTGGTGGTTAATTGGAGATAATCTCCAATCTCATGGACTTTCCTGCCTGGGCTGGCTTTGAACTGTGATCCTCAGATCTCAGCCTCCTGAGTAGCTAGGATTACAGGTGTGAGCCAACTGTGCCTGGCCAAGCATACATATACATACACACACTCTGCATAAAGGTAAATCATTATTAAAATTATCGAATGCAATTTAGAATTTATCACATTGGAACTTTTATAACAATACCTGATATCAAGTGGTCTTTACTATAGATTTCACTATAAAACAAAAGGCAAGTTATATTAATGTGTACAGGCCGAGATGCTCTTCGAAGCTTCAGTGTTTGCAGAAACACTGGGAGAACACGTGGCAGAGCAAGAGCCATCGCTAGGATTTTCTATGCATCCGAGTAAGAAACTTCCACAGAATATTTACAAAGGTATTTTGTCTGGATCATCGACACCCACACACTTCCTTCAGTAACAACAGTTGTTAGACATTGTGTTGCTTAACCATCAAAATTATGGTCCTATCATCAGGAAAAAAGTCTACTCATCATTGCAAGGGTGTGGCACAGAAGCCTCTAGGTAAAGAACTGGTTTATCCTACTAGTAGCAAGCTAGCAGAGCTTATCCTAAATCCAGAGGTGTATAAGAATTGAGCAAATAGAAATTTACACATCACAAACACACATACATATATGTATATAAATACATATTCATAAAATTAAAATAAACCCTAGAAACAGAAACTTAAAAGATGAGAGAGAGAGAGATAGACTAGGTGGGAGGAAGGGCGGAAAGAAGGGAGAGAGACAGAAGGCAGGAGGGAAGGAGGAAGAAAGAGAAAATTGTCATGACTTCCCAAGTTAAAATTTTAGTAATTAGAACGGATCACACAAACCATAGAAAGACTTGCTACTAAACAATTACTTATCACCAAACACCAAAGAAGGCTAAAAGTCCAAGCACAGAATCCTACAGAACTCAACTTCTTCCTCATCCAGGAAGGATAAAGCAAGTTGCATAACAATGAAAGCTTTGTGTTTTTAAATTTGAGGGTTAGATTTCAGGTGGAAGCATAAGAAACCCCTTTCCGAAATGCACAAGCAGTCCTGCAGATGAACTCTTGTCAAGCAGCCATTAGGCACGGAACTGTTAGCTAGACTTCAGTTAAACCAGAACTCCAAAATAGAAAAGGAAACCAGATTTCCCCATCTTCAGTCTAACACTCTCCCAACTGAGCTATCTTGACCACCCAAATATTATCTTTTTATTTTTATATTTTTGGTGGTCCTGGGGCTTGAACTCGGGGCCTGGGCACTGTCCCTGAGTCTCCTTGCTCAAGGCTGGCGCTCTACCACTAGAGCCACAGCACCACTCAGATTTCCCTATCTTGAGGGAGGCATCTAATAATTCCACACCTGCTAGGAAGTAGGTCTCACTACTGTTGATATAAGTGTTTGCTGTTTGAGAGCAAGGGCAGAAACAGCTATGTTGATTAAGGTAGATGTGTCAGGGCAGTGTGATATGATATTAGCTTCTTCATTTTTGTATGCTCTTTCTTTTATATAGGAGTATTTCATTATACAGGAAGTAGACTGTGGGTTAATTATAGAGTTCTTTACTCTAATAAAGTTCTGTGCTTAGTCTCTACCTTTTCCTGTCTCCAAACACTGCTTGTCTTGCATGACAAATTATATGTTCCGTGACTCGGTGATCTTCCTCATTCTCATTTATCCAGAGATCCATGGAAAGTGGACCCCACCAGTAGACTGTGCAAGCAGTGACATGTGGTGATGTTTCTACTCTTCCACTTGTAGACCTTTTAGCTGTGGAATATAAGGGGATACTACAAATTGTTAAGGAGTACATGTAAGGTGAACTTGTATAACAGATTTTTACGTAATATGGGGTAACTTAGTAATTTATTTGTTAGAGTAGGCATGATTCAAACTAAATTGTGGAACACAGTGAAGGAACCCTAATCAGTTTGTTCCCATAACAGGAGTTACTTTTTACCCCATGTATCTTTTTTCCACATATTTTTTGAAATTCCATAACAGATATTTCAGTAGTATAGTCTTTCCCAAATACTTTTAAATGTAGAACCCCACTTGCTGCTCAAAGATATGGTAATTTGATCCTTAGGAAATCTATTCTCAGCTCATCTTTGGATCTAATACTACAGGCCTTATGGATACAATAAATTTTGTGTGTTCTTTTTTATTTAAAAAATAAATCTAGCCTCCTCTGAAATGTATATATTATCAATATATAAATATACAGCTGCATGAGTTTTGTTTTAAGGGTAGATTTTAGATTACTTGTCAAAGAAGTATTTATTGAGCATCTGTTATTGCTAACTAGTGGAGAATTCTCATTTCAAGGCATTTAAAATCTACTATAGAAAGCAGACAAGAGATAATAAGACTTCCCTATGATATATGTGATCTTTAGGTATGAGGATGATATGCTACAATAAATAATGTGTTGACTCCATTTTTCTGAAACAAAAATGATTATACTCGTCTTGAGGTCCACTAGAATTTGGATCAAGCAATAGCACCAGAACTATCTTTCAGCATCGTTCCTTGAAGATAATGTTATTCTCAGCACATTGGTAGCAGATTGGTTTCTACAGGACCAAGTTTACTTTCATCAAAAGACAAACCCAGCCCATTAGTTCTTGCAGGTCTGGCTCTGATGAACCCTTTGTGGGTCACAAGTCCTCCTCCATTGCCATTACTGTTGTGCCTGTGACAGATCATTCTTACTGGCTCTCCTGTATTATGGGCTGAACTGGGCAATAGATAGATCTCCAGGGAAAACTCAGAGTGCTACTACCTGGAAAAGCTAAAGATGCCAATAATGCTTGACCATCCATTGAATTAAATAGTATATGTTTGATTTGATTCAACAAATAAATAGTATAAGTTCAATGAATAAATAGTATGTTTGATTTGATTCAATCATCTGATTCAATGACTTTTTAAAAACCTATGTGAGTTTCTTCTTTAAGTCAATACTATGCATGAATGTAGCCAGAAAAGAGAGATCTACACATATGTTACTTAAGATGAACACAGATAATCCCTTACTGAAACTAATGTTCATGAAAGAGCTAAGCAATATTCTGATGTACCACTGAACGGACCAGAGCATGCAAGGTTTAAAACAAAATAATGTTAGGATATAAGGTAGGAAAAAGAAAGCAATGAAGCCAGGGATGGAAGGGAGGAGAAAAAGAGAGGAGAGGAGGCGAGAGAGATGAAAAACAGCATAAAACTCAGTACAGCACACTTAGCATTGTCTGTAGAATTGACTAGCCCAGGAAAATAATACATAAGTCAAATAAGTTACTCTGATTTCCAAGTACTGTGTTTAAAAAATTCAAACTAAAAGAAATAATTTTCAATAATTTTGCAGCATTAATTAAATAAAAGCAAGAAACAAGGCCCCAAAACTTGAAATTAACCCTTGCATTTTTTTTAGAAAAATATTTACTAAAATGTCCAAAACGTTACTTGAATAATGCTTTACTATGGCATATCAGTTATCTAAGCAGGAAATAAATTATAAGTAAACACATAGCTATGTTCTTCCACGGGACCAAGATGTTCCAGCAGTTTCTTGGTAAATGAGTTTACGTCATTAAATATCTATTTTCATAAGCAAAAGGTCATTATTGGTCATTACTACCATGAGTATGTCATAAATAAACCAAAAAAAGGGACAGTAAACAAATAGAAATCCAGACCTGGAACAGCCATATATCATAGTAATAGTAATAGTAATAGTAATAGTAATATTATAGTAATATAGTTATAGTAATCTAGATACATATCATCTTTTGTGCGTTCACAAATCTTCTCAATTTAGTGACTGTGTAATTATTATATTAAAAATTGGTTATTTCTCCCTGTTCTTCATAACATTTTACGCACCAGTTGTAGCATTCATTATATTACATTTCTATAAATTTTAAATGTCCACCTCTTTGTGGAGGATTTATGGCCAGTGGTGTTAGCCTGTTTACATGTCAGCTTTTATGCCTAGACTCTGAGCTATTTCAGGACCAGGACTAAATCTTATTTATCCCTGGACACTGTGTTTTGCACCTACAAAAGGGCTAAGTAAATACTGTGTAAAATAATGAGTAGAGGAGTTAATGGACTTTCCCATTTTTCCGCTCAAATGGCTTCCTGAACTCCTGTTTGTTTTCTTTGTTAGTTTCTTCTGTTATATAAGTTCCCAGCACTAAGTACATACCTGCTCACAGAATTGGATCATGAGTTGTGCAGAGGGCGGGGATGACAGTTTGGTGTGGGAAGCAAGTTCACTGTGGGAGTTCAGGCATGGACAGCAATGTTTGGTGAACTCACAAGACAGGCCGACTAGTTGCCTCCTCATATTGGGAGGGAAAACTAGCAAACAAAAAACAAATAAATCTTTATTTACTACAGATGTGAAAGTAGAAGGGTATTAGCACGGGTAGGGAAGAGGCAAGAGGACCAGCATGAGGGGATGGAAAACTGTGGGAGAGTAAAAGAGAGATAAAATGAGCAAAGTATGTCATATGTATCATGTATGAAAAAAATCATAATGAAAATCATTATTTTGTGCAATTAATATATGCTAATACAACACTTATGTATTTATTTACTTATTTATTTTTATTTATTTTGTTGGTTATGAGGCTTGCACGCAGGGCCTGGTTGCTGTCCCTGGGCTTTTTGCCACTTTAAGACACATCTCCATTTCTGGTTTTCTGGTGATTAATTGGAGATAAAGAGTCTCACCAACTTTCCTGTCTGGGCTGGCTCTGAACCAGGATCCTCAGATCTCAGTCTCCTGAGTAGCTATGAGTAACAGGCATGAGCCAACAATGCTGGTTTAAAACATATTCTTAAAAGAAAGAACGAACTCTACTTACTCTTGGGATTAAATCTTTATGGTTACTGTTTGGCAAATTCCTTGGTCCACTCCAAATATTTTTCCAGAAGAAAAGGAGCTGTGGTATAGTCAACTGGTGACTTCATTCTAAAGGAATAGCCAAGCATGACAGACCAAACCAATGGTACATTCTTCCATACTGTGGGAAGTTCTCTTTCTTTCTTACTCTTGGTCCCCTCCAGGGTCATTATGGCCCCATGACCTGAATACTAGTGGCAGTGGTATTGAGATGTTTTGGATTTAGGACCAAATTGCATTCTCCAACCAAAACGTACAAAAATGACATGGTCTTCCATACACACTTGCTCAGTCTATCTGTAAACATTGTATACTAATAAATTCACAAATGATCATCCAGTATCTTTCAGTTCTCCAAGTCGATACTTCATCTGTAGGAGATGGAGTGAATAGCATTATTGTCTGTTATACATCAAAACACTGCTGGGACACTGTTGAAATCCAGAGCCTCCCTGGGGAGTGTGCCGCGACGGGGGGTGGGGGGGGGGGGTGGGGGGCGGGGTGGTACCTGCAAGAGAATTGGCATGTACCCAGTATCTCAGAGGATCCCGGCATGGTGGTCTCAGTGGACCATTGGTGAAGAGGCAGAGCAGCCAGCTGGAGAGGCTGTGGGGATTCCGTGAGTGCTGACGGAGCTGCAGGGCCCAGCAGAGATCTCTGTGTGATTACCTATGCGAGGAAGCCATGTTGTCAGGATGTTTGCCAGTGGGAACGCCAGTGAAAACGAAAGCTGGTGGTGCCTCCTTCCTCCCATTCATTGGCTTGAAAGACTGACCATTTCCCATAGTGCTAGTTACAAAATATTATTCGAAGAAAGATACTATTGTGACAAAACATTCGTGTGCTAGCTCAATAATTTTCAATTATGTTTGTGTGTTTCGGAGAGTTCTGACTTTTGGTGAAATGAAAACTAGAAATGAAGATTTTTGCATTATTTTTCAAAGCTGAGGTCATTATGCAAAGGCAATTCTTTATGTCTTAAATTCTCTTGCTTGTTATTTTGAAGATCAAAATTGTTTGGTCCCAAGGTGAATTTCTTTTGGTTATATTATCATTTCAAAAAGTAATGCAAAATCTACAAGCAGCTTATATCTGAAATCTCTTATAGCAAGTAGATACTGCTTAATGTATGTCTTGAATTTTGACTTGGCCCCTAATATATGCAGCGATCACACATATAAACACACTTTTTGTTTTATTCTATAAAAGCTGCTATGCAGCTCTCCATTGTACAAGTGTATTGCTATAATTTACATATTTCTAAAATTATGTATGATATTTTTCCATTATTATAGAAAAAACAATTACTTAATCTCTTCCAGGTAGCAGCAATATTTGTTTCCTATTTTCAGTAAAATTAAATCAACCATAGCCCTAAAAACTATAGCCATATCTTTGTGTTAAAATATTCATATTTTGTTATCTCTATCCTTTTATACAGTAGGAATAGTATTGATGTTGATACTTTGAAATAGTCTTTATATTTTACAGAGTAAAGAGAAACATGAAACTATGTTCATATGGTTACAAATTGTGACTTTCCACTCAGAAAATGGAGATTTGCTGGCACAAGAGGCTCATGACTGTAACCTTAGCTATTCAGGAGGCTGAGATCTGTAGATCTTGGTTCAGAGCCAACCTGAGCAAGAAAGTCTGTGAGACTGTTATCTCCAATTAGCAAAAGTCAGAAGTAGATGTTTGGCACAAATGGCAGAGTATCAGCTGTGAACCAAAATGCTGAGCAAGAGCAAAAAGCCTAGTCCCATTTTTAAAAAATGGAGAGGCACGGAAGGTAAGGTAGGAGGAGTGTCAATTCAAGCCATCCTAGGTTACTATAGGAAAACCCACGTAACAAGAAAAAAAAATCCTCACTGAGGAATATACTGCCATGAGTGGACTACTGAGCCAAGGCCTCACATTTGAGCTTCACTGTTTATTACCTGTGTGATCTATCTTTGTTTGGTTTTGTCTTTTAAACATGGTCTTGCTATATAGTTTCAGCTCACCTCAAACTCATGTGAATTACAGGAGTCTACCATCACACCTGACTACTTGTGTGATCATAAACGTATTACTGTAACTCTCTGAACCTCAGTGTTTCCATGTGAAATAGGAATTGTGTTCATGTGCATGACAGGTTAATTGAGACAATACTTTGTGTATTTAATAATTGTGCTATCATAGACACTGATATATGCCAGTTTTAATAGCTAATAACACACTTCTTTCAGGAATCTCAGTGATCTCTATGGGTTTTCCCTACTGTTCATCTTCGCAACAGTCATAAAGTCACATGTCATTGGTGCTAGAAGTTACCTTAGAAATTAGTTGAATGCTATTTCATAGATGGGTATACTGATGCAATTGAAAGTTAAATGGACTAAAGAACTTTTTCCCATGTAGTGTGTGTGTGTGTGTGTGTGTGTGTGTATGCATGCCAATCCTGGGTCTTGAACTGGGCCTGGTTGCTGTTAAGCTTTTTTTTTTTTTCTCTTGAGCAATTTTGCTAATGCTTTACCACATTGTCCAAAGCTCCACTTGCAGAATTTTGCTGTTAATTGGAGATTAGTCTCACAGAATTGCCTACCTGGAGTGGCACTGAACCATGGTTCTCAGATCTCAGGCTCCTGAGTAGCTAGAATTACAGGCATGAGCCATTAGCAACTGGATCCTGTGTTTCATATTTAAAACTTGGAGGCAGAATCAGTACTTGTTCAAGTTTTTAATCTGAAAAGGTTAAGGCAAACTTCAGAAAACTGAACAAAGTATAAAGCAAATCCCAAAGACAATTCCTGGCTCAGACCTAACTAAGGGAGAGATTTTTTTCACTGTTCTATTTTGGTGCATTTGAATGTTTGGGAGAGTGCTGGATATTGTGAACTTGATCATATAATCAGGTGTTTATTACCCGGAGAATTAGATATTCATGAGATTGATAAATGAATATCCCAAGGATATTCATACACTGAAATTTTTTTATCTGAGATTACTAGAGGGGTGGTTGTAATTTGATTATGAGAAGCGAAATATCTTTAATCATAATTACCATGAACTTCCCTATGTAGAGGGGTTTGTTTTTGTCTACAAAACGAATAGGTTGTCTTAGAGGAGTTATTTGCCATAGTGTAATCTTTTCACATTACTACAGTCACAGTTTTTAATGTATACACATCTGTAATATTATTTGCTTTCTAAGAATAGTCTCCCTTTAAAAATTTCACCTCATTCTAAATTATAATATCTAGGAAATGGCATGTGCTATATCCTCATTATATATATTTTTTTTCTCATGGAAAGATAGGTCCATGTGTGTTAAAAGATGTCTGGGTTGAACACCTACAATTACTTCACATAATCCCATACTATATTCCTACCTATTCTTTCCCAAGTCAGTTCAGATATGCAATTACAATGCTCTTTCTATTTTCAAGCACTTTTTAAAAAGTTTTTTTTAAGAGGAAAATGAGAGAAAATCACTTTCCACTCTTTTGAGATATTGAGAGAGAGGGGTGGGCTCCATACTTCTGCATAGATGTTAAGAAAACATGCAGGCAAATATAGTCCAATTTCCTGTTTGAAACATTGGCTTAAAAGATTGAATCACCACTATTAGGAAGTAATGTTTATTTTTAGATTATTCCCAGTGACCTCAAATTAAGTCCAAAGCTTTTCCTATCAATTTGTATATACCCAAGGCAACTTCATATAAAAATGAATGTTCTTTAATAACATTCTTAAAAGCCTATAAAATTTTAACAGTCCCCCAAACACCAGTCTTTCTAAAACTAAAATATTTGAATAGGAACATGTGGGGGGAAATTCACATAAAATTAGGTGTTATTAATGAAGAACATGTATTTGGAAAAGATCTTGGAAAGGAAAAGGGAGTCTGCTTCACATAGCATCCCTCAGCGGGCACTGACCTGTTGATTGTTTTGGCCATCATCACAAAATGACCAAGAACTTAACATTGTATCCAGCCATTTCCTTCAGACTGAATAAAGCTCTCTTTCTTTAATTTTCATTGAATGCTGACGTAGATGACTACTTTCTATAGACACACATGAATGTGTTTCTATAATAACACAGATATAAGGGTACTTTAAAAAATTGGAAATAACCTTAGTTTTCATTCACCACCTAAACTGTGTTCCACAATTTCTGAAAAATACTGAATGGTTATTACTTTAGAAAAGTATCCAGGATTAAATAATCTTGATGAACATTGGGTTAAACAAGACAAACCAATGTAAAACACTATCTGTTTTCAATTCCAAGAAGAACATATGAAAATATTTCTCAAATATTTCAATTGCTCTTGGTGGAACATGGGATTCTGTATTTTTAAAAAGGTTTTCCTGTTGGTCCAAGGACCACATTTAAGATAGCAGGATATCTTTCCTGAGACCCTAGTTAATGAAGAACCCTCACATATAGTTCTTTAATGATTTTGTTTGGTTAACAGATTGGTTGTTTGGCTGGTAGATATTTGCCTTGAAAGTAAACATCAATGTTGTAAACATCGGTGTTATATAACAATCCTCTCAGTTTACCAAAAAGTTAGATGTCTCTTTTTGAACTCATAGGTTTTAATTTCTTTGCTTTGTTTTACTCAGGTTGTGCTTGGTAAAAGTTCAAATCCTATTCTAATTCTGAAAGTGATAAATGGTTTTCAAAATAAAAGGAAAAGTTTCTTTTGAGTTCTCTTATACCATAAAGGATGTGCTTAGTTCAAAATCATGTGCAGAAATGTACCTGACTAATATAGGTAAAATAAAATTTACTAAGAAATAATAGCTAGTTATCATATCATTGAAATTCAATCTGCTATTAAGAATCTAATCATGGCATCATATGGAAAATCATCCAACTGCTTTAGCTATCAACCAACAAGGAATCCAGCATGCATCTACCTACTAGTCTACCCACATATTTAATTTACCCACCTAATTTAATTTTTCCCAAAAGCATTTTCATCCCAAACTCTTAACCTACCTACTCAGTCACATGTTTACCTATTTATCCATCCACCCACCTATCCATCCACACACCCTATTCACTAGTGTGTTTGATAATATATATGTGATGCTTCTTTGTAAAATATACAGTGAAAGCAAAGCTAATTTGAGTTTGATAGTTAAGAGTAAATTATACATTGTTATACAATTTCCTAATATATAATACCTAAGCAAGCTTCTTACCTCTGTGAGTGGCTCTGATCTGCTTACAAGAGCAACATTCCTTAATGAATAGAAATTTGATTACATCATTCCCTTATGGAGTATAAGTTATAGGGGAAAAAGCTAATAAAGGCATTATCTAAAAAGCTAATGAAGGCATTATCTAGATAACAAGATCTATTATGGTTGATTTTATATTGTCTCAAGTATTTTTCCATTGCTTCTGCAGATCCAATTCATCCTTCTCTGGGCCCTGAGAAAGCTCCAGTGTAGTCTGTAATTACCTTTTCCCCCTTCACTGTGTTGTATAGCCTCAGACTAGCAACATCTCTTTACAAAAGGCCAGTTACTATGAAATAGATTTTCCCTGAAAGTATTTACTGTGCTAGACATCCCTGCCTTCCACTTTGGTATCCAGACATATGAGCAGCTTTTCATGGTTGCTGTCCTAGGCTACTATAGATTCCTTGTTGGCTTCCCTTAACTATTCAGATTCCATAAAGAGCCCCTTAACTAAACTGTCCTCAGTTGGCCTATATGAATGTACCCTGTGTTTTCTGCTAGCTCCTAACTGATTAAACCATTCTCTCCTGCTTGAGTCACTGGCTCTTCAGTTCTTCAAATAGCACATGCTCCCACTTCTGCCTACATGAATCTAACTCATCCCTCAGCTCAAGTCTTTATTCCTAGTAGAAGCTCCTCCTGACTCCCAAAGCAGGAAACAAACTTGCCTACTGCAGATTTCCACAGCTCTTGTCATAAAATAATGAATGTATTATGTATTTAAAACACCTTCCCTCATAAATGTAGTCATCACATCTGTTTTGCTTACTACCATGCCACAGTCTGTAAAATTATTTCTGGTCTATGCAGTGTTCTAGATGTTCATGGTAAAAGAATTAATGCATTCAATGTGCTAGTCCTTACTATAAATATGCCAGTCTTTAAGTATGTACAAGTTGGTCACATTAGTCTCCTTGTTTTGTAGGTCATGTCATGGTTGTTAATCACATTTTGGGCAAAGAGATTACTTTTTATTCTTTCTAAACACATTTTCCTAAGCCAAACATTTCCAAGTTCCATTATGTTAGCAATTTCCTAGCTGCCTCCTTGCCCTCAAATGTCTCTCTGTTCCTTCTGTTCCTACTCTGCTTTCTATTTTCCTCAGAAAATAGGTTTCCTTTTTCTATTCTCCCTTGTTTGTGGCCTACAATGCCTCTCGTCTCCTATATACATGCCCTCTTCGAGGTTTTGTACAAAATCTCCTTGATGAAGCCCAAATCAACTATGCTATTTAAAACCTCAGAAATACCCCTCCCTCAAAATCTTTCATGTCTTATTTTTCAACAAACTTTATCATCCTCTAATATTTTATATTTATTATTTTCATTGTACTTATACATACTTGCGGTATTTATTATTTTACCTGGTAACACTAGGTATCACAAGTGCCCAGAACGATGTCCAGCACAAAGTAGCATTCAAAATGTACTTCTTGACTTAATTAAACTCTGTTTTCCACCCTAGATTGACCTCTACATTTCTTTTATAGCTACCCTTTTCTCACAAGCTAAAAGGTGATGATAGATGTAAAGATTCTGTCTTTCCCCTTCACCTATCCAGACAAAACACTTCTGAGAAAAAAAACAAGAGAGGGGAAAAAATCCCTTGTGATTTAAGAGAAATGCCCTTACATATGTATGTCTTAAATTCTTAATTAAGCTCTATGCACCCAGGAATCGTGCTTTGGGATTAAGTGTCCTGCACTTGATAAATATTTTGTTAAGAGAGTAATAAAAACCAAGGCAGGTGGTAATGAAAGTCCATGGAGGTGTAAGTGAAATGTCTAATTCCTATTTGCCAAGCAATTAATTTTTGTCTCCATACTATCTACAAGTCACTTCAGGAACACTGCATAACAGCATAGTTTGCCTGTACTCTAACAGAAGTAGCTCCTTATGAGTTTATACTTCCACTTTTTTGTGTTATTGTCATGCTTCATACTCAACCTGATCAATCAAGAGATTGAGTCCCAAATGTGAAATCCCCAAGTGCCTTCTAAATTATGAAATTTCCATAGCAGTTTAGGTGCATCATACTTATAGAATATGGGTTATCCAATAAGCGAATCCATTGGATACCCAATATACCTCTTTAAGAATCCAAATATCCCAACTAATCAATGCAACAGAAGATTTTATCTGTTCATCATCACCTAGTATTGTTTATGAAGCAGGACATGAAGCCATAGGCTTGCTAGCCACTGAGAGTTCACAGGTTTACTAACAACGATGACATATTGAGGCATCTGAATCTGCTTTTCTGCAGATGTCACTGGATGGCTGAAGTAGGTGGAGGCCTGGCAAACATTACTGTCACTTCTCTGAGACTTGTCCCTTTGTTCTCCTCAGGACTCAATTGCTTTTCCTGTTTTATTGAGGCTTGGTAAAAACATTATCTAAAACATCTTATTTGTCCTTTTTTCTCCCTTTCACATCTCATCTTATTTAAAGAATGATTTGAGGATTTGGGATTCTGAAATCAAGTGATTGATTTCATATTTTTTTCATGGCTTCTTTCTTACACACACATAACTGGGGTCTAAAACATGTCAATAGTGATGAACTAGAAAAAGAACAGCCCGACCCTATAAAAGCAACATCTATTTAAAAAATACCAAAAGTTGGGGTGGGAGAAGGGATAGAAATAATGGAAACCTAGCCTACAGGGTAAAGGTTAACAAATGAACTGTCACTTAGGGCTGTTGATTTGCTTTTCCCTAAGCTTAGAACTTTCTGGGAATTCGTTTATGATCCCAGACAGCTTTCTCAGCAACAAGGAGGGTGCCCAGTTAGCCCTAATTATTACATTTTGTTTCACTTTCCCACTTAAACAGCTAACCTTTTTTTTGCTAATGGGTCTGGACTCTGGCAGCCACAGCTTGAATTGACTGAGCTGTTCTGTCTGTAAATGGCCTTTTGTGTGTGGATAATGACCCCACTCTCTTGAATAGGGTTTCTCTGTACATGCTGTAGCTAAATGCATCATTGGGGAAAACAAAGCCAAGAGAAATTGCAGTAAAGTGGTACAGAATGGCCTCCTGCAGTGGCGGGGTGCCGGGTTGGGGGGGAGTAGGGGGTGCTTGGTGCTCTGATTTTCACACTTCCCTTCTAAGATTTCATACAGAATAACACTTCCCTCAGAGCAGAAACTACTTGTTATGGGGTTTGGGTAGGTTTTGGTGTGGCTGACACTGAGTTTAGGGCTTCTGGGGTCTTCTGAGTACAAATATTGTTCTTTTCCTTTGCTGTCTACTTAGTGAGAATCTGCCTGAGAGTAAGTGCTGAGAAATATAATTTCTTCCTGGTCACCAGACATCGACCTCATCACACTTTGGTCATGCTTTCTCTTGTGTTTACAATTTTACTGTGATATCTGAATGTATCATGTTTGTGGTCCTGGGTAACCCCAGGAAAAAAATGAATGAAAGTTCTTAGAAACTCAAGTCCTGACAACGTTTGATGGATTCAAGATTGATGAAAATCAAAATAAAGTGGATTTTTTTTCATGATAACAACAGAAGTGATAGTGTCAAAGATCACCATGAGTAAGGTAAAAATTTAAAAATCTCAGTTTGAACTCAGGTCTTATGCTTGCTAGACAGATACTCTATTATTTCAACCATGCTTCCAGCTCTTTTTGTTCTTCTTAAAAATCTCCTTTGTTTTTCTTTTGGGTTGTTTTTGATAGGGTCTCACTTTTTGTCCTGGGCTATAATCTTCCAATTTACACTCCCGTGTATAGCTGGAATGAGATGTGTGCTCTACTGTGCCCAGTGATTGATAGAAATATTTGCTCAGGCTGGCCTTGAACAATGATCTACCAAAGTTTATTAGATAGGATAACAGGTGGGAGCCACATGTACCCAGCAAAGGCAGATTTTGACTCATTTGTTTCACATAAAAATAATTAAGGAGATATCTATATGTATAGTACTTACGTTGTCCATCAACTTGGAAAAACTTAAGAGTTAAAATAAAGCAATTTGAACACATATTAGCCATGTGTGTTAGTGAAACCTCCTTGCATGATCTAATACCCTACACTCTTCACCTCTTCTATTTATTCTCTGCCTGTATATAAAGTCATTCTGTAAATTATTAGACATTATAAAAGTACCAGTCACTGTCAGCTATTACTCATTCCTCTCTCCAGTACTGAATTCTTCCATTGTACCATATTTACTTGATACTTACTAGTCCCAACCAATCCACTTCTCCCACTTCATCCCCTGGGTATTTTAATAACTCCTTTAATAAAGTAATAACATATAATGGGTTAATAAAGGGTAGTTAGAAATGCTAGGGCACAGTCCTTTGAAGAATCTTCTTCTTTAAGATGATGTTTGTATTCCTGGTCTTGTTTTATTTTGTTTGGCTCTGCTGGGGGCTTAACTCAGGGCACCACACATGCTAAGCAAGCACTAGGCCACCACTGAGCAATACTCTCAATGCTCACTCCTTTTTCTGGTAATAAAAAGAAAGAACCCTGGGAGCTAGGCAAAGTGCTCCATGCCTATAATCCCAGCAGACGCCATCTGAAACATAACTAAAGTAACAGGGTTAGGGCCCTGGCCTAAGTGGTAATGTCTGTTTTGTAATTACCAGATCTGGAGTCCACATCCTACTACTGCTTAAATAAGAAAGAAGAAAAGAGAACTGATAACACATATTTTCTTCACTCAAATAAGTGACATTATAGTTGTATATGTGTGGCTGAGATATATACTCTTCTTAAAGCATGACCTCCGTTTAAGAAGACAAGAATCAGAGCTGATACCCAGACAGAAGCAAGTTGAAGGCCTAGTTTTCTACTGATAATGTGAGGAGAGACGACCATTAGCAGTCACTACATATTCATTGAATATCAGCATGAGCATTAATCCTGAGAAAATGTCAATAGGTCCTTTGCATGTTTCTCATTTTTGGAAGTTTTTTTTTAAATCAAACAAATATGAAGTTGAGAGAAAATTCATGAGATCGAACTTGTCTCTGGAGTGGCATAATCTAGTCATTTGTGTGCAAATTCATTGTCTTCCCAGAAAGACTTAAGAGGTCAATACAGCTTAGCCCAATGGCATCGTCCTGCAGCTGCTGAAGACAGTGAGGCCAAAGAAAGATGCCAACTAGTTTATAACCCTTGACTGTGCACCAAGTACCTGTTGAGTCCATCAAATTTATGATTTATCAGATGCAACCTCATGTTTGTAATCCATGTGATCTGTAAGGTGATTCAAGTTTCTAATACAAGCAAGGCTGATGTTTACAGTAACACTCCTTTCTTCAAGGGCTCTTAGTTGGTCTGTTTGTCATCATGAATGGATCCATTTGCCTGTGGCTAGATTACAGCAGAAAGTCAGGGATGCCTTGAATCCTGTAGGCTAATATAAGAATGGATCACAGTAAAGGAGTTGGACAATTGCAACTATATTATAACATTCTAACTCATCCATTCAAGTATTCACTATCTTTTTTGGGGGGAGGGGAGTGGTACTGGGTTTGAACTTGGCTTTGCACTAGCTAGAAAGGTATTTTGCTGTGTGAGCCACACATCCAGCCTTTTTGGTGCTGCCTATTTTTGAGGTAGGGTCTTACTTTTTGTTGGGGTCAATCCTAGAAAGGGATGCTCCTCTATATCTCCCACCATGGCTGGGAAGACAGGTGCATGCCACCTGCTTTTGACTGTTGTTAAGTTTTTGCACAGGCTGTCTTGAAACAGTGATCCTCCTAATCTCGGTCTCCTGCTGGGATGAAAGGCATGAGCTGTCAAACCTGGCAAGATCTTTGTTTGTTTGTTTGTTTGTTTATAGTACTAGCATTTGAACCAGGGCTTTGCACTTGCTAGGTAGGTAACCTATCACTTAAGCTGTGGTCCCAGCCCTCACAAGTCTTTTCTGTGCATCTCTTATTTACTAGACTTGAATGATATTAGGATCCAGAAACACAGCAGTTTGATAAAACAAGGTTATGACTATCCCCATGAGCTTGCATTCCAGTGGAGGAGATAGACTTACAAGGAAAGTAGTCATGAGCAACAAAATAACAGTTTTGTTCATTTATTACACATGAGTTCTTTCCACCATTCTAGGAGATTTGCATACATTAGCTCATTTAGTTTCACAAAAATGTTGTGAGAGAAGTTTTACTGTCCTCTTTTTACAGGTGGCTGAAGCAAGGCCCAGAACAATTTCACAGTTCCCCAAAAGCAGGAGTACGTGATAGGGCCGAAATTCAAATTCAAACCTGTGCTCAATGCCTGAGACCCTGACCCTTTACTCTATAAAAGAGGAACAACTACTGAAACTAAGAATCTTTTAAGTGGAGTTAGCATAGTCTAGTTTTTAGCTTTTATTATTTTCACTATTCCCAAATTCCCTTTCATCTTCCTATGCAATGGATTTTGAACATAGCTATAATGAGATTTTAGATACAATTTCAGTGTGTAATTCCAGTTTGTAGGCCTTACATGTTAAAAAATGACAGAGAGGGGCTGGGGATATAGCCTAGTGGCAAGAGTGCCTGCCTCGGATACACGAGGCCCTAGGTTCGATTCCCCAGCACCACATATACAGAAAACGGCCAGAAGCGGCGCTGTGGCTCAAGTGGCAGAGTGCTAGCCTTGAGCCGGAAGAAGCCAGGGACAGTGCTCAGGCCCTGAGTCCAAGCCCCAGGACTGGCCAAAAAAAAAAAAAAAATGACAGAGAGGAAATCTGTCATTGCTTAAGAAAAGGGCTTTCCTAGCATAAGAGATATGGGTGTTTTTTTAAAAGTATTTTCAAAGAATGTTTCTGCCTAGGCACAAATGTTTCCTGCCTGTAGTCCTAGCTAATCCAGAGGTTGTGAGTTGAGAGATCAACCAACCCAGGTAGCAAAGCTTTGAGACCCCATCACCCCTTAACCAGCAAAATCCCAGACTGGTGGCATGGCTCAAATAGTAGAGCACTAGCTGGGAACAAGAAAACTGAGTTAGAGTGAAAGGCCCTGAATTCAAGGCCCATATGGACACACACACACACACACACACACACACACACACACACACACACACACACACTGCCCAATTATAGAAATCATTTGCATGCAAGAAATATATATGACAGTAATAAACCTCTTTAAGAATCTTCAGGAAGCATGACCTGCGTGTTGAAATAACCACGTGTCTAGGTGTCCAAAATGATATTTAGAAACTCTTCATCCTCTTGTACCTCACCACACAAGTTAAACTGGTGTGATTCAACTGTGAACACATTTTCAATTTTAGAAATTTCTAAAAGTATTGAAGAGCCTAGAGCAATGTATTTTTTAAATTTATTGTAGAGGTGATGAAGTAATTTTTTAAATTATAGCAGTATAAAATATTGGAAATTGAAGGAGAGGATCATTAGAACAGGAATCTGTGCACAGTGTGCATCTGTTTCAACTTGCATGGTGGTGTAACCAGGAGCACGCTGCTCTCCCTGGCTGACATGTATCTCACCTACTAATGACACACCTGAAAGTAGTGAGGAAAGTAAGGAAGGGGGTGGGGGAAATGAGCCTCAGACTGTTAGGCTGTAGCTACTGACTTTCTATCAGAAGCTAATTCTCACATTCGAAACCTCAACTGATCTAAGCAAATTTTTCAGCTTTCCGGATAATGAGTTTATAAATGAAGCCCTCCTGTTGTTGCATGATTTCCTTTCTGCTTCAGTTGTTCTTTCAAAGGAAATGCTGAACTGCCAAGGAAGCAATTTTCAGAAACGCACTGGTGGCTAAATCACAGTCGTATGTTGAGACTGCCTGTAGGTGGATTTCACTGGCATTACCTCAACCTCAATATCTTCCTAATATTTACAGGAGGAACAAACCAATGCCTGGAGAGGCAAGAACTAAAATCACATGGCCGTGGAATCATAAAAGAAGACTTCCCTGTTCTTTTATGATTACCAAATTCAGTAAGGCCTGGATCTGACACCAAATTTGACAGCAAATTCAATATGAAAGACATTTTCTTAAAAAGTAAAACTATATTCAAGATAGGCTTAAAAATGGCATCTGATCGAAGGACTTTACTTAGATATGATTTACTTATAGCAATGCTATGTGGTAGTGATGATAATTTATTTTACAGATTAGAACACTGAGGCACAGAATTATGAGGTAATGAATCAATCTTCAATTTACTTCTCGGGAGTGGCCCATACTGGAATGACAACACAGGCAGCACTTTCCAAAGCTGTGTATTTGGCTACTTCCTCATGTAAAATCTTCAGTAGCTAAGAGACAAGATATAAGTTGGCCAAAGGTATCTTCAGGGTAAGGAAAGAATGAAGGTATATAGAAATGAAAATAGAATTTCTTTCAAAACTTGACAAAATGGTGAGACAAAGGGCAAAAGGAGAACCAATGCAATACTTACAAGAAAATATGTTGTAAACAAACTGTACAACTCTGGGGGGGGGCAGGTAGGGGAGGAAGGAAGGTGAGAGGAAAATGAGGGAGGAGCTAACAAGTTTGACAAGAAATATACTCACTACCTTAGGTATGTAAGAATAATCCTTCTGTACATCACCTTGACAATATAAAATTTAAAAAAAACTTGCTTTATATTTCAGCTCATTGATCATTTTGTTTCTGCCCTTTTCCAGATCCAGCCTCTAAGTTTCTTTGCCCGGCTCTCATGCTTTCTGACTTCTAGCTGAGTTTGGACAATGGGAGACACTGGACAGAAGGGCAGGAAGAGGAGAAGGAGGAGGGTAGAGAGCAGCATGTTGCTTCCTCATCCTCTTCCTACCTCAGCACTTATCTAGCAGTAATTTCATCCTCTGCTCCTACCCCTTCAGCCTCAGAGCTTCTATAAGCCTCATATGGACAGTGTCTGGGTGCTCCAAGATTCTCTCCTGAACACTATCCCATCTCTCTAAGTCATTCTTTCATGAACATTTCACTTCTTGATTCATCTAGGGGAAATGCTGTTTTCTGCTGACACCTGACCAAAAGACATCTTGCATTTCTAACCTTATTCCTCTCTCCATAACTCCATCCATTTATTTATTTCATTGAACAGATATTCACCAAGCCAGGCATTCTTCCAAGGACTGGAGGTGAAGAACACCATAGTGTTCTTCATAGTGTCCACTTGCCTATCCCCATGTTTATCCCCTATCCCTGGGAAGTCTTTTAGCTTTGTTCAGATATTTTTTCTTCAAAGTTCCAACATTTATATTTTCTTTTTTTTGAACCAAATAATGCTTGTTTATTTCATTTGTTCAAACTATTACCACTACTACTTTGACTTTTTAAATTGTTCTTCCAAACCAAATGGCAGATTTACCATTATTTAGCATCATTTAAGAGATTTTTTAACTGTATTTTAAATAATAATTATTTATTGTCAAAGTGATGTATAGAGGGGTTACAGTTTCATGTGTAAGGCCACGGGTACATTTCTTGTACTATATGTTACCTCCTTCCTCATACCCCCTGCCCCCTCCCCCTTCCCCTCTCCCCCCATGAGTTGTTCAGTTGGATTACACCAAATGCAAGTATTGCACTTCCCTAGTTCTAATACCAGTATATATAGTATCTAGGGTACTCAGATGAGATACAGTGATAGCACCAGGGACAACCACAGGAAGGGGATACAAGAGGATCATCAACAAAAACAGCTACAATTTCACATGGCATGTTGAAAGTAATTACAAGAGTGATATATCACTCGTTTCCATAAGATGGAGTTCATTACACTTAGCGTCATCTTATGTATTCATAAGGGCATAGCTCTTAGGCTCTTGTGATCCTCTGCTGTGACTAGCCTAAACCTGTGCTAATTATTCCCTATGAGAGAAACCATAGAGTCCATGTTTCTTTGGATCTGGCTCACTTCACTTAGTATAATTTTTTCCAAGTTCTTCCATTTCCTTACAAATGGGGCAATGTCATTCTTTCTGATAGAGGCAGAAAATTCCATTGTGTATATGTACCACATTTTCCTGATCCATTCGTCTACTGAGGGGCATCTGGGTTGGTTCCACATTTTAGCTATGACAAATTGTACTGCGAAGAACATTGTTGTGCTGGTGGCTTTAGTGTGTTCTTGTTTGTAATCTTTTGGATATATACCCAAAAGTGAGGCTGCTGGATCATAGGGGAGCTCTATGTTTAGCCTTCTGAGGAATCTCCATACTGCTTCAGGTTCTACAGTGCAAAGGACATAGCTTTCAAGATAAACAGAAAGCCCACAAATTGGGAAAAGGTCTTTACCAGCCATACAATGGACAAAGGCCTCATATCTAAAATATATGCAGAACTAAAAAAACTAAATTCCTACAAAACAAAATCGCAAAGAACCAACAGCCCCCATCAACAAGTGGGATAAAGACTTAAAAAAGAGACTTCTCTGGTGAGGAAATGAGAATGGCCAAGAGACATATGAAAAAGGGCTCTACATCACTGGCCATAAAAGAAACGCAAATCAAAACAACATTGAGATTCTACCTCACCCCAGTAAGAATGTCCTATATCAAGAAAACCAACAATAACAAATGTTGGAGGGGATGTGGCTAAAAGGGAACCCTACTTCATTGTTGGTGGGAATGTAAACTTGTTCAACATTTATATTTTCAACCACAGCAAAGGGTTTATAGTTTATTAATGATGAAGGTTCTAAAATGAACTTTGAAAGTATTTGCCACTCACCTAAGCAATTCATCCTATTTCCAAGAATCTCGCCCTCTATAAATTGCAGATGAGCAGGTAGGAAGTTTCTGGAGTTGATTGGACTAGACTATTTGCTCCTTTTGATTGGCTGACTTACAAATGATGAAGTGATACTTGTGTCCTAGGGTAATTAATGAAATAGTAAAGTATTTTTCTGGAGCCATTTCCAGGCAATATCAAGACATATGGGCTCCTCTTCCTAAGAGAAGGCATCAGGTTTCCACAGAAAACTTGCTTCCTGACATTTATATCATGCTTATAGGGAAAACGTGATGATAGGAAGGGAGAGATGAAGGTGGCTGGAAGCAAGGCACAGAGGTGACATTGAGGAAGTGTCAGGAGGAGGCAGGGGTTTCTGCATAATATTCCAGAACAGGGAAGCAGCTGGATGAGTCCCTAAGTCCTCCTCTAGGTTCTCAGGCAATGTAGACTGAAGAAAACTCAAATTTCTGAATTCCTGGGCTCTGTGTGTCAGCAAGGATTGTCCTGTAGAAATTGGGCCCAGGCACAGAGCCCCGACCTTCAAGGGACAGGCACAATGATCTATAAAATCACAGAACTTCTGAAGTTTCCTTTTCCAGTGAGCTCTGGTTCCAACATTGCCTGGACAAACTTTCTAGTTACTTTGTTCCCCAGCATCAAGGTCATTTAGTTGATGTCAAGTCTACACACTCCTGGACCTGAATGTGAATATAAATTATTAACTTATGTTGACAGAACTCTAAACTGTTTTGGAGACAAATAAAATTCCAGCTCCATGGGGAAGTAGGAATAGTCTTTCTAAAAGGGCCTTTGTTTTCTCTCTCTGCTTGTTCATGACAGTGGAAAGCATAATGTCAGAGCGAGTCATGCCTGTAATTCTAGCTACTCAGGAGACTGAGGCCTGAGGATCAAGATTTGAAATCATCCCAGGCAGAAAAGCCCATAATAATCTTATTGATAAAAATAAAAAACAGCACAAAGCCCAAAATGGAGGTGTGGCTCAAATGGTAGAGTGCCACCTTAAAAAGTCAAACTCAAGCTCCAGCACTGGCAGAGGCAGAGTAAGAGTGAGCGAGAGCCAGTGAGAGAGAGAGAGAGAGAGAGAGAGAGAGAGAGAGAGAGAGAGAGAGAGACTAATGTCTATCAAAACCCATACAGCCTAAAATATTCACTCTTAGGCTCTTTCCTAGGAGTTTAAAGATGCTTGATGTAGGATGGATATGATGATTTTGTCCCAAGACTACAAATTTGACTAGACAGATGGCCTGGTGAAAAATCCTAGGTTTATTTCTGTTTTGTTTTTTTAAAGAATGTATTATGCACTTAGTCACTTAGGAGTGGGGCTGATATCAGAATAGACTAACTGCAAAAAGGCAGTATCTCCATGAGTTAAATGGACTGCAGCACACATGGAATTGGTTTAGCCCACCCAGGAAGTTCTTAGAGGTACTATAGCAATATTATCATCCAATAAAATGTTTCATACTTTCTTGGCATCTCAGTCCTGCAAAGAACCCAGCAAAATGGAAGTTCTAAAGATGCTATGAAAATGAGACAATTACTTGCTGTAGAGAAATGAGAAGATGTGACCAGTACAACTTCAGAAACATAAGTGTAGGTGAGCACTTCCAAAGTACAAGACAAAGCACTGGATTTAGTTGTTTGTTTTTTGTTTTTGCCAGTCACAGGCCCTGAACTCAGGGCCTGGCCACTATCCCTGAGCTCTTTTTCTCAAGGCTAGCACTCCACCACCTTGAGCCACAGCTCAACTTCCAAAGGACTGGGCTTAGAAGTACCAACCTCACAAAGCTGCTTAGGAAATGGTCACCTGACTTAAGGGAAAACATGTAACTATGTCTGACAAGTAGTAGTTGGCTGGTAAATGTTACTTTTCTTCCTTCCTCCTTTTTTCTCCCTGAATTCAGTTTTGTATTTACAAAAGTATACTTAGGATTAGCAAAAGAAAGTAGAGAACAGACACCAGTAATTAATAACATGGCTATCTCAAGGGTCCAAGAGTATAAAGAAGAAAGGTAGACATGGGAGCATGGCTTCCCATATATACTTGACATCTTGATTTTTTGTTTGATATTTGTTTGATTTTTATCCTTTTTAAGATAATTATCCCTGTATAGCACAAGCTGACCTCTAATTCATAGAAGATTATAGACATGTGCTACCAGATCCACTTTGTACTTGTTTTAGTTTTGAATCACATAGATGTGTTAACTAGCATAAAATTAAACAAAAGCTGGACTTGGTGGATCATACTTGTAATCCAGCAATTGGGGGGCTGAGGCAGGAAGTTCACAAGTTTGAGGCTACCCTGGTCTCATGCATTTTACATAGCAATACCATATCTTCAAAACAAACAAAATTACATGAAATGTCTGTAATGAGTCTGAATTTGGTGCCCCCTGAAAGACACATCTACACACCTTTGTGGTATCACTCTCTCAGATACTGATTTTATTTCATTCTATTTTTTTCCCTTTCCATTTAAGGTTTAATCTATTCTTTGATTTGGAAATATAATAATCCCTTCTGTGTTGCTGTAGATTACGCCTATAAATAACAATGAGTCTTCAGACTATTTTTATATCTGAAACATGGCATCCAGCAGCATGCCTGGTAAAAATGCATGCATTTTTTTCACTTAATAAAATACTGAATATTAATCAAGGCATTATTGAATTAAATAATAAAGTAAGGTGTTTTTTTTTTCAAAATTTATCATTTCAGTGGCTTGTGACTATAGCAAGAAACAAATGCAAGCTCTTTTAACAAACAAGGTACACTCCTATGTCCTGAATCCTGCCCTCCTCTTAGCCTACATCCTGATTCCTGACACTTCTACCTCCACCATCATTAAACCATTAGTGGGTCTCAGCATGGCCATGCTGTTGTGACTTTAGTGCCTCTCACTTAGCACATACTTAGTAAGTACTTCATAAGTTGATGAAAGACCAATAAGCTTGACTGACTAGTAAACTTTCTGATATTGATTAAAATTTTCCAGAATGATCTTCCTCTTAGAGAAACCCTGAGCAGGTTAAAATATTTAATATGTATATACCTCATCCAGTTTCATAACAATGTGTAACTTTGTTAAATACTAAATTAATTCATGTTTATGAACCAGGTTCTTTGGAGTTTATTTAATATAAGTTGATCCATCTGTAGGTAATTGAGCCTTCGGCTTAGGACACACACACACACACACATTAGAAGTACTCAGGAAGCACAAACTTTAACTTACTTATATCATGTGAATCAGAAAAGTTTGTCTGTTCTTGAGGCATTACAGACAGTAATAATCTCTCCAGAATCCTCTTTCCTTGCTCTTTCTAAAGATGTCATAGACCAGATGCCATTAGGACAGTATTCAAGACATTATGTCTGTTGGTCCCAGCACACTATCATTAAGTTTCTTGAAGACATACACTGTTCATTTCTGCCATAGATATTAAACCATTAACAAGCCCATTAAATAAATCCCCTGTATTGTTGGCTTCTACAATGGTTTGTTTTACTTATGCTAGTTAGAATTCTACATATCATAAAAAACTAAATAAAGTCTAACTCCTGGTCATAATTTTCCTTAGCACCTGCTATCTATGTAAAAGCGTCCAATAATTTGTCTATATATGCCTTAATTGCTTTCCAGATGTAATTTATTCATACCGCACATCTCCTCAAAAACAATGAATGTTCTTCTGAGACATACATTCAGTTTTCAAGTTCTTTGTCATTTCTTAGAACACCTGTCATAGAGCCGGCTGGATTGAGTAGGTGTTTAGGATATTGTCTTAGTCCATTTGTGCTACTCAGGTAAAATACCGTAGACTGAGTAAGTTATATAGAATAGGAATTTATTTCTCACAGTTCTGGAAGCAGAGAAGTCCAAGATCAAGGTACTGGCAGTTGGCCCTTTAGCACAGGCTGCTCTCTGCTCCTAAGGGAAGACTCCTGAGTCCTCACACGGTGGAAAGCAGAAGGCAAAAGGGATGAGCATCCTCTGTGGATCCAGGTATATTAGGGTACTAATCCCATCTGTGAGGGAGAAGACATGGTGGCCTAATCAACCTTTTAAATGGGTCACATTGCCCATACCTGAATTTTGCAAAGGCCACATTCAAACCATGGAAGATACCAAATTGAACCTCTAAGAAAGGGCTTTGAGTTCTTTCAACAGCATTCTCTCTGATGGGCAGTTGCTCTTTATAACTAAACTAATACAAGTTGCTGCTGTATATTTATTACTAGGATATGAGTAGATAACAATAAAAGCTTAGTGATTTTCCCCAAAACACTCTATCAGTATATGGTAGAGCTGGAAAGTAGGAATATATCTGCTTGATATCATTGACATCATAGCACTTTTTTCTCTTTTTAAAAAGCTTTCTTTTTACTCATTTTTAAAAAATGTAATTAATGTATTCATTAATTGTCAAAGTGTTGTACAGAGGGGTTAGTTTCATATGTAAGGCAGTGAGTACATTTTTTTATCCAACTTGTTACCTCCTCCCTCATTTTTCTCCCTACTCCTCCCTCCCCAATCCCGCCATGAGCTGTACAGTTGGTTTACAGCATATTGTCATGTAAGTATTGCTGTTACACTGGTTCACCTTTTACCCTTTGTCTCTCATTTTGATATTCCCCTTCCATTCCCTAGTTCTGATAAACATATATACAATACCCAGGGTACCAACATCAGTTACAGTGACATCAGGGTTTTTACTCATTTTTATACCACTAACCATCAGTAAGACTGAAGAGCATAGATGGAGGCTCACACCTGAATTCTAGCTACTCAGGAGGCTCAGATTTAAGAGCACCTTTGAAAATCAGCCCAGGCAGGAAGTCCATCAGACTTTCCTTCCCAATCAATCACAAAAAGCTGAACGTGGAGTTGTGGTTCAAGTTGGTAGAATGCTAGCCTTGGGCACAAAAACTCCTGGACAGTACTCAGGCCCAGAGTTTAAGCTCTAGAACCAGGAAAAGAAAGACTGAAAAGCACAGAATGTTCATAGATAGTCCAGGATTAGAGAAACTTTAGATTCTCAGACTTCTCAGAGGGGCAGCAAGAATATCAAGGTATATATTCTACTTTCTGGAAACCAAAGTTGTTCAAAGATTCAGAATTGTCTTCCTTGTTTAACTTTAAGAGAATAGTGCAAGTTTAACTTCTCACACTTTCCAAAACAAAATCTAGGCTCAGTATGACAAAAAAGCAAAATGGTAAAAGAGTAATGCCTTAATCTGCTTGCTATTACTACAAACAATGCTCAAGACTGAGTAATTTATACAGGAATAAAAAGTTTACTGAACAGATACTTCGGAGTCTAGAGAGTACTAAGGCAGAGTCTGGCATAGGCTGAGAGCCTTCAGCAGGTGAAGAGCATTGCAGGGTGAGAAGATCAAGTGTGCTAGCACTCTCTAAGCTTCTCACAAGCCACGAAGGCCATCATTTGATTTCCCTCCCATTAAGCCTCATCCAGTACCAATTATCACTGGCACAGCTCCCCTCTAAATACCATTAACATGGTGAGCCAACATCTACTTGGTTTCTGTTGAGGGTCTCACCTCATGGCAGAAAGCAGAAAGACAAGTGGTTGCAGTGAAGAAGACCAAATGAAAGGGGTGAATGGCCTTACTTTGTAATAACCCCTCACAAGAATGAATCTACCCGTACTAAACAACAGTTGTAATCCTTACTGATTTATCTATTTCTTAAAGCCATCTTAAGGCCTCCTCCAATGCTGCCCCAATGGTAATCAAATTTCAACCTGAGTTTTCCTGTAGATATATTCCTGTAGTATACTCAGATAATAACCAGATTTCTTAAATTCTTATACCAAATAAATTTAAATCGCTTGTTGTCAAGATCCATTTTGTTTCTCTGCCTGTAAACCTCAGCCACTTCACCTCTTCTTCCTGTCTCTGTTATCCCACCTACTCTGGAAAGAGAATGTTGGATTTATCTTTTCTCTCTGTCTCTCTGCTGATTGTTTTCCTTCTCTTTGGATGCTCACCGAGTGGGAGACACTGGTGTTATGTAGCCAGTGTTCTGAGTGGAAGGAAGATTGCATCTCCAGAAGTACATCAGACAAACGGCAGGCATTGATTGGCCTGTCCCACAAAAGGACAATGCCCCTTGAGAAATGTATTTTGACATCTTTATATCCATTTACTCCTGGTATTTCTCTTACATGTGGCGTCTGGAAACACAGGTGATAAGTCATATTCATGTAAGTCCTCTAGCTGACAGTTATCACTCTGCAGCTGGGTAATAAAAGGAAGGGAAAGGCTGAGGGGGAGGATAGGGGCTTTCTGAGGACATGAATGCATTCCTTATGTAGAAAATCATTTCCCTTTATTCTAACCCCAGGCTTGTTTTAATTTTAAACTACTAATTTGAACTAGCTAGTCGGTTGCCATAGGCATATACATACTTCCAGATTTCAAAATACTTGTTCTTCTCTAATCAACCCCAAAGTGATAATAATGTACATAGGCAATACGCACTTATTCTGAAAAGCCCAGCTCCTTCCTCCAGGAGATTATTCAGTAGAACTTTCTAATTCATACTAATGACTGGGAGGCCCAGAGAGGATTACAGCATTTCCACAACTGAACAAGAGAGCAAACACACACACATACACACACACACACACACACACACACACATGCATGTATGCAATGTCACAAAGCTTATTTTACCCATTTATTTGTACTAATATTTCATTTTGAATGTTTATTGCTCACTTTGGGGTACTAGTGGAAATGCCCAAAGATGCCCTGAAGAGAAGTAAGGTTTACATAGCATGAGCTCTCATTGCTGCTTCGATACCAAATATTTACTGGGAAGCAGGATGGGTTTCTTCATTTAAAGAGAGTTATTTGATTTGGCTTAATGAAGCAAGAACTAACGGTTAGCTGTATCACTTAGCCCACTGCTGTGATGTATCTATCTTTATTAAGAAAATCTAATGTGTTCTTGGCAGGTCACAGCAACCTACACATTTGAGAGAAATGGTAAGAAAGAACACCATTGATTCTGATTGAAATGGCAGCAGGAATTGAACCAGAATGAAATAATCTGCACTGAAATATTACCAGCTATCCCACTTGGAATTTGTGTTTTTTGTCTTTGACACAAATGACTAAGTACATCTTTCTAACCTTTCAAAGTAGTGTCTTAATCACTCTTAGAATCCCATGCTGAAAATTAATAAATGGGTAGATAAATAAATGCCACTGGAGATTCCATTTCTAACATGGGCTCCTCTTTCAGAGGAAAACACAGCTCAGGAATCATTAAGTACCAGCACCAGCATAGCACCTTACCATAGAGTTCTGCAATTCAAATCAACTCCAGTATTGACCCAGTCAAGATTACAAAATACCTTGGGAACAATATAATCTCAGAAGACATGGTTGTAAAACACTCAGTTTACACTTTCATTTTTTACTTTTTGTTTTATGCCAGTACTGGGGCTTGAACTCAGGGCTGGGTTGCTGTCTCTTAGCTTTGTCCTCAATGCTGCTGGATTACCAGGGGAGCCACAGCTTCACTTCTGGACTCCAGTTGTTAATTGGAGAAAAGATTCTCAAAGACTTTTCTGTTTGGGCTGGTTTGCACTCTGACCCTCAGATCTCAGCTTACCAAGCAGTGAGGATTATGGGTGCTATGAGCAGAACTATAACACTGTTGATAGTGAAGAAAGAGAGCTATAAAAATTGTGGACTCATCTAGTCAAGCAAGTGGTGTGAAAGATATAGGACAATTAGCAAAAGAATACTGAATTAATATATTGTTTCTAAAGTTACCAAATTATAAAGTGGACCAGATCTCAGATCCAGTTCTTGCCCAGTGCTGGTTGGATAGCTATTTCTTGAGCAATTATTTGGGGAAGATATTCTGCAGAATACACAAATACCTTGGAAAGAGATAGTGATGATTCAGTTCTCTGTGTAAATTTGGAATAAACCTTTTTGTATTGTTAGAGGAACTGAGCATGTCCCTTAACAGTGCTCTGTAGTTCTGGTTCAAGGTACCTGTTATCATAATCAGATTCCTACCACTATGGTAATGAATCTACTAACTATCAAATAGATGTCACAGTACATTTCCCTCACAGGAGATGTTTTCTATGGATGAATGATATATATATATATATATATATATATACATATATATATATACACATATATATATATTATATATATATGTGTATATTATATATATATGTATATATATATGATATATATATATAATGTATATATGTATATATAGTATACACACGACCACAACCACACACACCACAACACACACAACCACAACACACACACACACACACACACATAATGTCTGGATTGTCACATATACACGAAAAATCCTTTAGGCTTCACAAGTGATCCACATATACAGTTGTTGGTTTCAGGGTGGTATGAATGTGAAAGCTGGTCAATCAACAAAGGAAATTAACATTTACTATGACTTTATAAAGATAGTGAAATAAGATTTCTTTTCTTCCTCTGAGGTAAGCTCTGAAATGGAGTGAAACAAGTTAATTAAAACATAGGCTTCTTAATACTTTTCAGCCTCTGATAGTTTCTGATCAGCGCTTCTCTGGAGCATTCCCTGTCATTGTGAAGCTTGCCTGGAATCTATAAAATGGTTCTTCAAAAAACTCAAATAATTTCTTTCAAGTTCTTTCTGCTCTCTCTTTTATGATCTGGAGATGACAATGTTTGTGGACTATTCATTAATGTTTTAGCTCTCCTGAAAGTATGAGTGTAGCATCATTTTTGTAGGTACATACTCTGAAAGTAGCATTATCAGCAAAGGTTAACTTCTCCATACCCTCATGAGCTGACTAGCTGACTCACAAGGAAGAAGTAACAACAAACTCTATCATAGATTTCAAAGGTTCTTTAGGGCCCATCATATCCTGGAAATAGAAACATGCAGGAAGAGACTTTTTTATATGTTGGCTTCTTTGCTATGTGTGGAATTAGTTGAAGAATTATTTTCAAGCTGAAGTAATGAGAATGCAATTGTGGAATTCTCATATTACAGAAGTTACCAACCTACAGCCTACAAGCCATTATGCAGACAGCAGATGTGCTTCTCTGTGTGGTTTATTAATCGCATAAGGGGCCATTTATATGGGCTGAAATTTTTACCTAATAATACTTAGGGATTCTTCAAAAGAAAAATCTTGGCCAGTACTAGTTGACATCATCCCCAGATAGTTATAGTATCTATTCCCTTTAAATAAAGTTCAAGCCCATTGTTTGCTACCTTTATATGGGGAGATGGTCCTCCTTCTATAAGGTATAAATTCTTTCTTTGCTCCTTTTAAAGGAGACATGCCAGTTCCAATTTGCTATAGTTCTTTTCCTTCCTTCTTCCCTCACAAAAACAAATCCTACTGTAGGCTTACCAAAGACAAGTGATTTTGTTATCCCTATCTTTGACAAAGCACTTTTTGATATCAGAAACTTTATTAGTAATAGCAAGACAGAACCCCAGAACCTGTGAATAATGGTCTTTTCAGTTTCTCACTAGGTTCCTTCCCAAGGACCCAGGGACACAGCCTTCATTCAGTAAGCACTAATCACCAAGCGTGTGCCAGGCACTTCCTTTACCTTGTCTCATGTGCTGATCATGACAACTCCTTCAGGTATGTATTTTACCAATAAGGAAAAAGGGCTCTGAACGACTGAGTGCCTTGCCTGAGAACCTTCAGTGCCCACATGTGGCAAACAAAATTGCATTTCTAGGTCTGCCTTTCTACCCAGACTCTTCCTTGAAACCTGCCAGACTTCAGATGACTTCCTGAATCCCATTCCTTCTACCCCCATCCCTGCTAAGAGTGAGGAATCAAGTAGAGAAGTGAGAGAGACAGAAAGTTTGAATTATTTTTTTCAACGACTGCATCATCTTTTCCTTCTTAGAAATCCAATAAAATTACCTATTGGAGGTTCTTGGAATTACTCATGACAAGCTATAAAGCTTAATGTATGTGTGGCTCCTGTAGGCTACTGGCTGGTTGGCATCCACAGGGCTTTTATTTTTTCCTTGAATGTGTTTTCTCCCCCTCATCCCCACCCCAACTGCTGCACAGCTGTATGGAGCTCAATTTGTAATAAAAGTGGTTTAGTGCAAACCACACATACATAATGGTCTTTGATTTCCCCCTAGGCTTTGAAAATCTCTCTTAATTATCTGCTTGTAGGGTTGGAATTTCTTTGCCAAGTCTATCTTCATTTACTGAAGAGTCTCCAGAGCACCACTTTTAGAGGAATTTTTTCAGAAGTAGGAACTGGCTCCAAGCTCTCATGTTGAAGAAGGTCAATGTGGTAATAAAGTTGACTTAAAACTTACCCTAGTGAGGCAGTCCCTTAAGAAAAAGGCAGTCTGTACCTCCTCTGTAAGAAAAGTTGCAAAAATGAAAGTTACGGAGGCTAACAAGAAGAGCGTACAGGCTAGAAGTAGAGGAAATGGCAATGAATCCAATGATTCCCTGGGAGAAGAGGGGGCCTTGCTTCCACTCCATGCGCTCCAAGTTCCTACTTACCTCAGAGCCCTGTACAACCTTCTCCATGCCTTCATCTGTTGCGTTATTCATTCAAGAATTCTCAATACCTACACAAAGTGATACTTTTCCAGCCTGCCCCATCCCCCCTAGCCAGCTTTATTCTTGACCTTTCATAATTACCCCTGTACATTATATCACATAGTCTACTGTTCTCATTTTATGGTTTTCTTTTCTTTTCTTTTTTTTTTTTTTTTTTTTTGCCTCTTATCTTCATGTGAGCTCTCAGAGGGCAAGACCTTGGCCTGTATTGCTCATTGTTAGACCCTTTGCACTCTTTACTAAGTTTTCATTATTAAATCACATTAAGTACCTAGGATCTGAAAGTGAATAAGACATGATTCTTACTTTCAAGTCATTCATGGAGTGTTTAGAACAGTAGCTGAGTGCGACTCACAGTAGGGAGAAAAACTTGTATTCATGATATTAACAAAAGAGTAACTGATTAGCTATTGGAATGACTGGCTTGATGGATAATTTTATACAATTCCTTGACTGGGTCCTGGGGTGCCCAGGTATTTGGTCAAACATTATTTTGGGTGTAGCAGTATTTTTATAATGAGATTAAGTTTGAGTCAGCAGGCCAAGTGAAGCAAATTTTTCTTCCTAATGCGTGTGTCTCATACAATCAATTGAAGGCCAGAGTAGAACAAAGTGCTTGACCCTCCCAGGAGTAAAGAAACTCATCTGTATCACCACCTTTTGCTAAAACATCATCCCTTTTTAGACCTTCACAATGGGTCTAGAACATTAGCTCTTCTTAGATCTTGAGAAGCACACCTTGGCTCTCTTGGGCCTCAGGCTTGTGCACTGCAGATCTTGAGACTTTTCAGCCTCAATGATTGTATGAACCAATTCCTTTTTACACACACACACACACGTATGTATGCGTGCATATGTGTATGTATGTATATGTACTCCATTGGTTCTATTTCTTGAACTCTTGAACCCTGGCTAATGCAATAGGCCAGTCACGTAAAAATTTTCCTTGCTTCTCAGAGGAGGTGCCAAGGGGATGAGATATGTACACGAGATTTACCAAGGGAAGATCTGTCTGTGTGAAGTCGGAAGGTGCGGTAGTAAGGAGGGGGCCTAGGACGAAGGTCTCAGATGTGTGAAAGAAGAGAGCAAAGGGCGAAGTAGAAAGGACTTCAGACAAAAGTATTGTACTGAGAGAATTCTGGCCAGCCGGGTGGAGAATCCCTGAAAGATGCTCATTTAAGGAGCCCCCGTTAGGCAGGGATAATCTAATGCTGGTACACCCACAGCACTCAGCCATTAGCTTGTGATAGTCCTGGACAAGTGTAGTGTCAGAATGAACAAAGCCAGAAATGCAAGGATAGGAGCTGGAACCCATCCATAGGCAGAGTCCCCCATAAAGACTCCCTTGAGCTGAGAAGGGAAGGGGTCTGTGATTCTGGCATACCCTTGAGGTCTGAGGAAGACCTTTATAAGTTTTGATAATCATGGACAATATATTCTTAAAGATGGGGAGGGAAGGATCCCTAAAGACTTGTTTGTCTTAGAGCACATGTTCATACTTAGTTTATATGTTTACCAAAGCTAATCTTGGAGCCATCACTACTCATAAGTAAGAGTGGTCAAGCGGGGGAAAAAATGGCAGTAGGAACTTCGAGAAAGATAGCACAGAAGATTCATCACCTCTGTCAATACCAGGAATATGACTATAGCAGCCTGCCAGTTCACATCTAGTAGGAAGGCTGGCTTCTAAACCCATTACTACAGATTTTGTACCCAAACTCTACTTTAACAGACCCTGGTTGAGACTTCAAAGATAGGATCCATATGGTGTACATATTTCAGCAGAGCTTGGAGGAAGATGTTCTTCAGAGAGAACATTCTCCATGAGTGGACCAGGGAAAATACTGGACCACCTGTCCTTCCAGCAAAAAGAGTTTGTTTAGTTAAATGATTATAAATCAAGTTCTTTCTTTTACTTCTCCTTTAGGATCAACATGTATTAGCAATTCAGAAGGTTTGTGTAGGCCTAGCTTCCTCTGTAAACATTTCCCTCTTCTAATGTATTTCCCCTACTCTACAAATTTAGAGAATTGCCACTTAAAGCCTGTTTAAAAAAAAACAAAACCTGTCAATTTACTTTGATGGATTCAGAGTGACGAAACATTACCAAGTGCTCAGCAGGAAGTTGGAGATTCTTTATCATTCTGTAGAGAGAATTGAAACCGAGAGGAGTGATTGCCCCAGGTCACCTGCCTGGCTGTGGGCAGAAACAGCTGGAACATAGCCAGGCCTTTGGTTCTCTGGCCTGAGCCCTGACCAATTCTGTGCCCTTGCTTTCTTCTCAGAGAGCCTCCCACTTTTTCTTTTAAGTCCTTTAAGTTAAAGACCTACTTGCTAGCCAAAGATCTTTCATATCCCCAAGGAAAGCATCACTTTCCCTTTTCTAGGAAACAACTTTATTCTTTGGCCAAGACTTTTGTGTCCTTAATATCGGGGAAAAAACTAAAAGTCCAGTGCTGTGCTGTAAGAAACTATAAAAATGCCATTACCTCAAGCAAGTGACAATAACTAACAGCTAGCATGAGCCTTTCAGGGGGAGAAAAGGGGAGAAGTTGGAACTTCCCAAATCTCACAAGTGGAGGAGTTGATGTCCTCTTGTGGATATGGAAGATCCCTGTAGCTGCTATTTGTAGACTTAGAAATTTCTTTGAGCTGGGAGGAACCTTCATAATTATCTGTGAGGAAACAGTCCCCAGGAAGAATGAAGCCTGTGACCATGGTCACAGGACAGAATGAGAGCTGGAACCCACACTTCCCACTCTTAGTCAGATGAGCTCAGGACAGAATGTTTCTTACAGGGCAACGCTGAGGCTTTCCGTGGAAGACAAGCTAGTGCCAATGAAGAAGTCATGTCCAAATTTACCACTGAGCCCTTATCCTGTTCCAGATACTCAACTAGGTCTTTACATGGATGGATTAAGTACTTCCCACTGGGTTATTCATTGGCTTTCAGTAGTACATATCACAGTAACAACCTGCTAATCTCAGGGATCATGGTTCAAAGCCAGGCAGGAAAGTCCATGAGTTTTTTTTGTTGTTGTTGTTTTCTATTGTTTTATCTCCATTTAACTACCAAAAAAACTACAATTAGAGCTGTGGCTCAAGCGGTAGAGTGCTAGCCTTGAATAAAAAGTTTAGGGACAGTGCTCAGGCCCTGAGCTCAAGCCCCAGGGCTGGCACAAAGGAAAGATACTGTTTTAGATATGTCATTCTTCTAACTGAGAGGATAGGACACTTTGACCCTGAAAGGTTCTGCTCCATTATGCAGTATCACTTACATTCAAAAGCCAATGGCTGGAGTAAGCCACATGGGCAAGTCCAATGCCAACGAAAAGAATACAGTCCTATGTCAACAGCTAGGGATATGGAAAAAATATTTGAAAGATATAGCCATTTACCATAGTGAGAATCATCATTTCCTATTATTAACTCATTGGATCTTGAGGTGAAATTCTGTGAAATAAGTAACAATATCATTGGACATGTAAAGTTTATGCAACAATTAGGAGTTAGGGATGGCTTCTGAACCAAGCAGTGTACCATGGACCCATCTTAACCTGCAGGCCCTGCCTGTCTTAGCATTAGTTGTCTGTATCTACCAGTCTTCCCACAATCACACTTCCCTCTCCCCACTCCCTCTACCACCTGGGACACTCAGCCTTATGCCTCATGCCAAGATTTCAGCCATCTGTTATTTTTACCTGTAATGACAGAGCATTTATTTATTCACAAATATATCTTGAGCATCTGTGGGCGTAACATGATACCAAGCAGCAGGCAGAGAGGGTACAAAGACATCACAAATACTTTTTGGCTCTGTTCTTTCTCACATGGTCAAGTGAAGACACACATACACACCCCAAATCTGCAAACAAAACTAGGAATCACAAACACATGTGAGCCTATAGTTTAGCTATTATGAAAAATCTACAGCAGTAAGGGAAGGTTTTCTGATGATGGAGGTCTAGGAAAGGACCGAGAGAGGATTTAGTTTAGTCTTGGAAGGATAGGTTGGACGTGCAGATCAGCTAACCAAGCAGAAAAGAATACTGGAAGATAGAGCCTGAGGGAAGCTTGTGAACATTCAGTCCCAGGACCTTTGTCTCAGTGAAGAATACATAGACAAAGTAAAGAAGTCTTGTATCCCTTTGTTTTAAATTTGGGTTCTCATACTGGATCACACTGCCCATAAAGACCAGGAAAGAATACATTTAGAAATCTTGTAATTATCTTTGAATAAGACAATTAAAGTACATGGTGTTATTTATAAACATTCAAGGCACTAATATGCATCTTCTAAAATATCACAAATTTCAGAGCTGGTGATGTAGCTCAGTGGTCAAGTGCTTGGCCAGTGTGCTTGAGGCCCTAGGTTCAATTGCTAGAATAGCAAAAATAAATGAAGAAATATAAAAATATAACATAAAACACAACATATTTTGAGAATTCTGTTTTAACTTTTCATATCACACACATATGTATAGACATATTTCATTCTTTGAAATTTTCCTGAGAGAATTACAGTTGAAAAAGTATAATAATTTTAGCTGAAAAGATTACTTCAGTGAACAAACATTTAATGAGCACTCACTATATATGCAAAGCATTATTCTAGGTGTTGTGGATGCAACAGTGGATGTGAAGACACACACACATGTGAACCAAGGGGAGAATATTCTCCAGCAGAGGTGGGAGAACTGGAAAGCTACCCTGAGTACTTATGGAGGAAGAAGAGCTGGTTGGTCAGGCTAGCCAGTGTCATTTCTTCTAAGCAGACAATAGGGGATTCACTAAAGGTTTTCTTCAGGGTCTTGATGAGAGATGAGCTTTGAGGGTTAATAATCAGGTAGCACCGTGGGAGGCAGGGTGATTAGAAGGGGATGTGAATCTAAGAAGGGATATTTTTAGCCAGTCCTTGAGGTACACACCTGTAATCCATCATCAAGAATAGGAGACAGGAGAAGGGCAAGTCCCAAGAATGAAGGAGTGGGATTCAAGGCCAGTTGGACACATAGCCAGACATGTCTCAAAAACAACAAATGAACAAACAAAACAAGTAGCCAGGTGCTGGTAGATCACTCCTGTAATCCTGAGATCTGGAACACTGCAGTTCAAGGCCAGTTTTGGACAGAAAGTCCACTAGACTCTATCTCCAAAATAACCAACAAAAAGTAGGGATGGAGGCATGACACAAGAGGCAGAGTGACAGCTTAGCAAGTATGAGGCTCTGAGTTCCAACCATAGTCCAACACATAAAAAACTCTCTTCCAAAAAAAACCAAACCTTTAAAAGGAACATGGCATGGACCAAAAGGATTGTGTAAACAAAGTAAGAAGTGAAAACCCAAGCTATGCAGCCCCTTGTCTGGTAAGGACAGGGCTGTGACTCAAAAGGTCAGTGCAGAGTGAGCTTTGGAATCGGATGACCCTGGCATCTCAGGTCTGACATTTAACAGCTGTGGGACTTAACCTCTCTGAGCTTCAGTGACCCACGTCTTCAAAAGTGAAAATGAACTCCAAACTGCAGGATGGATGAGAGGTGAGTATAAATGCACAGAAGATGGGCAAGGCTCTGTGATTATTATTAAGGTGCTATGGCAGGTGAACTGATATGGGTCAGAAATAACGCAGGACATCCAAATAACAGTGTTCAGTCACACAGATGTACACGTCAGATGACCTCCTCTATCAAGTAGTACCTTATTGCAGGATGCCAAACAGAGATGTTGAGGGACAATCGGAAAGGTAGAAGCCATATGTGGACCTCAATATGGATGAATAGTAACATTTATTTCTAGAGCATTTACCATGTTCATCATTTGATAAACCTTTGCTAGTCTTCACAACAAGCCTTTGAGAAAGATATGGCTAGATGCTATTTTATAACAGAAGACAATGAGACTTAGTTAACCTAACAGCCCAGCCTAAAAAGCAAGAACTTAAATTCAAGTATACTTGACACTAATCATTTATTGTTGGAGTAACAAATGCAAAAATGGCACTTAATAAGGTTAACTGTAACACCCTTTGCCACCACCTTCAGATACCTCCCACATCTCCCTGGCCTGCTGGGTGGCCCTCCTGCTGTGTACCATGGAATACATTTCATCTGAAGGGACCACTGTGCCCTACGAGCAGTCCCTTTTTGTGGGTGTGAGCACAGGTTGCTGTTCTCTTCAGAGGCAGATCTAATAGCTTAATTATAGTCAAAGTCAGCTCTTTTCACTCTTGGAAGGGCAAGTCACTCTGTCTTCCAGCTTTCCTATGTCCTATCACTGGTAATTTTGGACAAGCTCCTTGGAGCTGGGGCTTAACAGGAATGAAGCAAACCAGTCTAGACCTTGGTTCAGTTTGTACTTACTATCTTGTCATTTGGGGAAAGTCCCATCATCTTTTTGAGCTACTTTCTCTTCCTCATCAGCCAATGGGACACAATGATCCCAGGTTCAGACCAAATAGCAAGAAATGAAGGAATCCCGGGGAAACAGAGTTGTTGGGGTGCGGGGAGGGAGGTTGTTACTATTCTCTGTAACACTGTGGAGGACCTACTGTACCAAATGGAAGAGTGAGAAAAATATGGACTTTTAGCCTTCAGATGTATAGGGAGTCAGGAGCTAGAGCTCTGCTCCTCTATTTATTTATTCATTTATTTATTATCTATTTATTCATTTCTTGTGCCAGTCTGGGGCTTGAACTCAAGGCCTGTGCATTGTAGGCTGGTGCTCTACCACTTGAACCATGGCTTCAGTTCTAGATTTTTGGTAGTTAGTTGGAGACAAAAGTCTCACAGATTTTCCTTGCCCAGATTGGCTTTGAACTGTGATCCTTAGATCTCAGCTTCCTGAGTAGTTAGAATTACAGGTGTGAGCCACCAAGGCCCAGTGCCACCTTGATAATCTGAATATCACCCATGTGGTTCCAAGGTTTGTGATCCCAAACAAGCCCTTCTTAGAGTAAAACAGAGTCAGCCCTGACTTAATTGTTTGATATCATAGATGTGAATAGCTTTGCCATTTGCTGATGAACAGATTCTAGCAACAAAGCCTGGCATGGTGCTATCACAACCATGGATCTGAGAAACTGACTTAAAAAAAATCTTAAA
The DNA here is from genome assembly GCF_023159225.1 of Perognathus longimembris pacificus. Taxonomy (NCBI): domain Eukaryota; kingdom Metazoa; phylum Chordata; class Mammalia; order Rodentia; family Heteromyidae; genus Perognathus; species Perognathus longimembris. The sequence continues at coordinate 20,835,707 of NC_063176.1, forward strand.
AAAAAATCTTTAAAAAAATCTATGGCACAAAGAAGGCATTTCCCAGCTGTATAGAAAGAATCTGATGTTGTCAGAAAAAAAATCATGGTGCAAGTTGTTCTATGTGCAAATTAGGAGAAATCCAACTTTGCTTCTTATTCAAAGTCAATCCCTTGAAATATTAACTCTACTTACTGAGCCAGGACCTTTTTATTAACACTCACTCCCTATTCCCCTTGTCTCCTAAACATGCATTCTTCTTGTTTTTTTTTTCTTTTCTTTTCTTTCCCATTTAATGTACAATCTGGACTGCCCAAGAAGACACCAAAATGCCAGAGCAGTCAAGCGAATAATCGGCATTTACTAGGGGTTGTGCTCCATTTTCCTGGCAGAAGGATGGAGAAGTTGAATGGGGAGGGGGGGATCTCTTTGCATGTGGCTTTGTACAGCAGGTCTGCCAAGCATTACTATTCCAGCCCCTAAACCCGCACCAGACTGTTAATGTCTTAATGCTTATTCAAGTGTCATTGAGTGCTGGCAGATGTCAGAGAGAATGAGAGGCTGTCAATAAGGAAATTACTTACATTCACCGGGTGACTGCAGCAGTCTGTCAGGTAGCGTTTGAGAGGCGTCAAGCTGAAAAGAAGGAAGCAGACAAGAAAAGAGGGTGACAGCAAACAGCACTGGGGGAGGGGCCTTTCAGGAAAAATTGTTTAGATATTTTCTTTTCTTTTTTATTTCTAGAAGAAAGCTCCAGATACAGCTGTCAGTGTCAGGTCAAGAAATAAACAGAAGGTGTTTCCAATCTCTGGTGGCCTTACACAGAAATCAGGGTGGCAGAGAGCCTTTTGTATTTTTGGTACTGGGCAAATCATTCCAGTTCTTTCCTGAATAGGCAGCAGGAGCCAGTCCTCTAGTTCTCTAGAAACATCATTTTTGTTGTACTTTTATTAAACAACTATTTGCTAAATGCCTACTATATATTTGGACTGGTAATTACCTCTGTATCTGAATGCATACAAGAAACATTTTGAAATACATTTTACAACTTCTATAGAAGAAAGGCCATCTTATTTTGCTGTGCAAATTTGAGACCATGAGTTTTGAAAGAAGGAGAATGTCACTATGAAACTTTATTGGTGGCTGCCTGCTTTCTTGGTGTGCTTAGTGAGAACACTTGGAAAATTAGCACTTGAGAAAGGGAATGAAAAAGCAACTTTGCCTTTAGCCTACCTTAGTTTTGCATTTGCTATGGTGGCATTGTTTCTTGCTTCCTTAGTCCAGGAAGACTTTATTCTGGTTCTTCTTGGTTCTTCTTTCCTTCCTTTCCCTCTTCCCTCCCTCCTTCCTTCCCTCCCTCCCTCCCTCCCGCCCTCCCTCCCTCCCTTGCTTCACCTTGCTAAGACAAAAACCACACTTAATATGAACCAAACTTGCCTTCTAGATGAATGTTTTCACACTTCATAATCAGCCTGGGAGCCTGAGGTGCCTCCAGTGTTTATCTCTGGTGATGAGAAAAACACTGTATTTAGAGGGAACATGGCAGTCCCATTTGTGGTTAAGGGCGATTCTTAGCACTGTCTCCACTTAATGTTCCTCACTTTCATATTTTAGAATTTCTCCCGGAAGGAATAAAAGAGAGGAAGTTGGACACATTTGTTAGTTAGTTTTAGACTAACCAAGGAAAAGCAAATGCTTTACTGACGGGAACTAGGAACTAAAGGCGCCCAAGAGGGCAACAACAAGAGACAGGGCAGTTTCTCACAGAATTCCTGAATCAACTAAACTCCGGAAAGATGCTGCTGGAATGACCTGTTACTGTGGAGACAAAACTGGCTGGGTAATATTGGGGGTGGAAGCTGAAGTCCAGAAGTAATTTAGATAAAGATAAATTCCCTGGGGTACCCACTACCTGGGGCCCTTCCTGTTCTCTCCCCATACAGGGAGGAGACTTTGGGGTATTGGATAAACACATCACACACACACACACACACACACACACACACACACACACACACACACACACACTGCCTGCCTGGATATGTGCTTAGGATTCCAGGACTCAGATCTCAATCAGTTTAACACCAGTCATGGATGAAGTGCCAAAGCTTTTGAAGTGGTCTCTGCGCCTTTGATGTGCTCTCCCCAAGGGGGCATAAGCACATTTCTCCCAGAAAAAAAATGCAGCAGGATTTAACCCATCCTAGAGATTCTTCTTGGAGACACCTCACATTTCAGGGAAAAGTAAATTTCTGTGAAGACTTAACTCACCAGGTTTTCTTACTTTTTATTCCTAAACTGAAGCAGAAAACTCTGTGATCCTCACATTAACTTTGAATTATCTTCTTTCTCCTCCACCTCCACTGCCCTGAAGCACCAAACATAGTGAATCTAACCCTTTCTCCAGCCTGCTACCATAAGAAGCTTTATAAAAGACAGACCATACAAAGCAACCCATCTAGGATTTATACTGAAATATGTAAGAATACCAATAAACATGTCAGTGCCACAAAGTATTAAGAGTATCTCTCTATCTTTTATGCTATTGTTGTTATTATTTTATATTTTTCTCTTTCCTCCTATTCTATTCTGTGACTGGATACTCATCAGAGATAATGAAGGAAACAGTACCAAAGCCACTATCATTTATTAAGAGCTTACTGATTGCTGGAGTAACTTTAGAACAATTCAGTACTCCTCTTTTGTAGATGAGGCTTAAAATTAGAAATATTAAATAACTTAAGGATGCTGAATTAATGCCCAGTTTCAAGGTTATTCCTTCAGGAATCATGATTCTCAACTAAGACATAATTCTTTAAATGCTCTTGTAATCTTACATTCATACACACACATATCTTCATAGATTTTGTGAGAGCTTGTAATTATGTTTACTTGTGTAAGGACTTAAATAGAGCTGCTCTCCTAGAACTTTTAAGTACCAGAGTAGCATAAACCAGCTACTTGTGCTATTATTAAGGCTATAACATAGTAGGATTGTAATACATAATGGATGAGTGAATAATGGAATATCTTAATGAATAAATAAACACCTGTCTATCTAGAATTTGAGAGTTGTAGTTTAAGAAGCAAAGCCAATTTTTAAATTAAGTGCTATATAATATGCAACCCAGGATAGTGCTACTCTAGTTGCCTGAGTTTGAATTCCAGCCCCATCACTTTTTAAATGCTTGAATGAGTTGCAAACCTCTCTGTGTCTCAGATTCTTCAGTCACAGAATACAGTTAATAGCAGAGCTCACCTCCAAAAGGAAGATTAAATGAATTTATGATGTCTCAGAATTATACATGGTACTTAGAATATCCTATATCCTGAGCCAGGTTCTGGTGGCTCATGCCTGCAATACTAGCTACTTAGGAGGATGAGGTCAGAGGATCACAGTTTGGAGCCAACCCTGGGCAAGAAAGTTCCTGAGACTCTTACCTTAGCCACCTAAAAACCCAGAAGAAGAGCTGTGGCACAGAGTAGTAGAGTGCTAGCCTTGAGCACAAAAGCTTAGGCCCTGAGTTCAAGCACCATGACCCACTGGGGGAAAAAATATCCTATGTCCTGGATATTATCATTATTAGGAAGCTTTCTTTGTATAGAAACATTAAGTATACTAGGTTAATTTTATTCATAGACTGTTATGTGATAGTGTTTATTCAATGATTCAAAGCCCTGTTCTAGTCCTGATGGGATCATTCTGAAGGTGTTCATTTTAAAGAGGCACCTTTATGCCTTCTTATTCTCAAACAGAAAGCACTCCAGAGTGATAAAACAAGTTTACATTCCCACCGACAGTATAGTAGGGTTCCCTTTTGGCCACATCCCCTCCAGCATCTGTTGTTATTAGATTTCTTGGTAATGGCCATTCTAACTGGGGTGAGGTGAAATCTCAATGTTGTTTTTATTTGTATTACATTTATGGTCAGATATGTTGAGCATTTCTTCATGTGTCTATTGGACATTCTTATTTCCTCTTCAGAGAAGTCTCTTTTCATGTCTTTAGCCCACTTAAAATGGGGCAGTTGTTTCTTTGAGGATTTTTTTTGGGGGGGGGACTTAATTTTTTGAATTCCACGTATATTTTAGATATGAGGCTTTTGTCTGTTCTATGTACAGTGAAGATCCTCTCCCCATCTGAGGGCTTTCTATTTATCCTGTCCTATTTATCTATGTCCTTTGCCATGCAAAAGCTCTGCAACATAATATAATCCCATTTGTTCAACCTTTCTTTGATTTGTTGTCTATGAGTCCTTAAGAAAGTTTCAACCCATGCCACGGAGGCCTAGTGTTTCTCTTGCTACTTCTTGTAATGTTTTCAGGGTATCTGCTTTTACCTAAAGGTCTTTGACCCATTTGGAATTGATTCTGGTGCAGGGTGATATATAAGGTTCTATTTTTTAGTTTTGTACAGGTGTTTAACCAATTTTTCCAGCACCATTTTTTTGAAGACGGTATCTTTCTTCCAGGGTTTGTTTTTTTTCTCTCTCTCTCATATCAAAGAATAGGTAGCCATGGGTCTGTGGGATCTTTTCTGAGTCTTCAGTTCTATCCCATTGGTCCTTGGCCTCTTCATGTGCCAATGCCAACCGGTTTTTAAGACTACAACTTTATAATATAATAGAGTTTGAAGTTTGATATTCCTCCAGCACAGTTCTTCCTGCTAAGGATTGTTTTTGCTCTTCAGGGTCTTTTATTGTTCCATATGAATTTTTGGATTTCTTCCTCTATTTCATTAAAGAATAATGTTGGGATATTGATGGGTAGCTTGTTCTACTACTCTGTAAAGTATTGTGGAGGTTCCACAGAAGGTTAAATATAGAGCTCCCCTATGACCCAGCACCCCACTTCTGGACATTTACCCAAAGGATCACACAAAAAAAAGGCCATACTAAAGCTACCAGCACAACCATGTTCATTGGAGTGTTATTTAACATAACTAAAATATGGAACCAACTCAGATGAATGGATCAAGAAAGGCATATATACACAGTGGAATTCTATACTTATATCAGAAGGAATTGGAGAGACTTGGAAAAAAATCATATTAAGTAAAGTGAGCCAGAACCAAAGAAACATAGATTTCATTGGCAGTAATTAGCATATGTCTAGGATAGGCCTAGCAGAGGATCAATAGCTCACTAGCTATGTGCATATGATCATAGAAGATGCTGCTAAGAGAAGTGAACCCCAAGTTGTGGAAACAAGTGGCTGTTGTCATTTTTTAATGTACTATGTGAAATTCCTTCTTTTTTCTTTCCTATGGTTTATCCCCCATTGTCACTGTATTTGATTTTGGTACCTTGGGCACTGTGTGTGTGTGTGTGTGTGTGTGTGTGTGTGTGTGTGTGTGTGTATTCATCTGAATTAGGGAAGGGAAGGGGAACATCAAAATGGTGAGACAAAGGACAAAGGATGAACCAATGCAACAGTGATACACATGACAAAATGTTGGAAATGAACTGTACAACTCCTGGGAAGAGGAGGACTGGGGGGAAGGGAGGTGGGATAAAAATGAGGGAGGGGTAACAACTATAACAAGAAATGTACTCACTACCTTATGCATGTAACTGTAACCCCTCTGTACATCACCTTGACAATAAAATTAAATAAAAAATTAAAAATTAAATAGGAAAACATCACAAATCAGCCTAGCTTGGGATTTGTGCTGAGCTTTCATTTTATTAATTAAGGTAAGGAAATATTTAATAAAGATAAATTATTTTTTAAATTTAAGCAATATATTGTATATATTCCCTAAAATCTCCCTCTACTCCCCTAGGAGGCTACTTCCTCTGCCGTCTTTACAGTAGTCATAAAATGAGGCAGAGTGGCAGGGGCCCAAGTAGTCACACAGTCAGTCTCAATGCATCTTATTACTTGTGCTTGTCTTGTGTACTCAGCTTGAATAAAGAGGTGACATTAGCTAGATTCTTATGATGGATAAATGAGATAATGTTCTAATGGTCTTTTCCAATGATCCGAAATCCTTAGTAAAAGATTCCAATAACATCCATCCCCATGTTTTGTTCTCTAACATTCCAGCGTGCACTGACCAATACTTGCCCACCCTTTCTGCCTCCTTTTTCAGTGCTTTTTAGTGATCACTTGTGGCTTTTTTGGGACAAGGGTCTTCAGGTGGCCCAATTCCTTCCCATTTCCCATGAATGCGCAGAGCTAATGGATTAGAAATAAAGTAGTAGAAAAATCTGGATGGTAATTTGTCTTCATTTCTGCTTTGACAGGCTATTTTATTTCTGGCAAGTTATTTAACTTGTCTTGGTTTCTTTTTGCTTAGGCGACGATAAGATTCATTCTCCATGAAGCATATTTTGGAATTCCATGTTTTCTTTCCTCTTCCCTATCTGTTCATATTTGGGCCATAATAGCAGTAATACTACTACTGTTTTCAGTGTATTCTTTGAAATATCTTTCATATTCATTCACGGTATAATCATTTGGTCACCATAATTGTGGGATGTTTGAGCTAAGTCTTACCATTCCATCTCTAGATAAGGAAATTGAGTGAAGACTTGGCAAAATCCCAGGACCTCAAGAACAAAGATATGTTTTACTGTGGTTTGTCAAGACTTATGATGCATTGGTTGTATGTATTGCAATACACAACTGGACAAAGTGCATGGATATAACAATAGTGCCATTCTTTTTTGTTTTAGAACATGTACAGAAAGATAAGTGAAAATCGACATAAAAGATGGTTCACAATCAAATGAGTAAACCACAATGTCTTTTCATCTTATTGACTTGTCTGTGAAGATAGAATCCTTTCTTTATATTAGATGGAATTTCTCCAACATACAAGTAGATACTTGTGTACATGCATGTGCATGCACGCGCACACAGACACAGATACACACACAAAATCTCTTGTGGGTTCCACAGAGAGTTCCATGACAGAAAGAAACTAGTTTGTCTTAGACACTAATACATCAGTGTTTTATCAGCATCAGCTTTGGGGTGGCTGTCTTTCAATGGTTTGTTTAGAAGTCACACATAGATTTAAGAATTAGATAACAATAACTATTAAGACTGCACACGATCATGAGTTTTCTTTTGAGTACTTTTTGTTCCCTGAGACCATGTCTTAGGATTGGGTATGTGAGAAGTATGAAGAGTTTCAGTTTAATTTTTAGACATACTGGAAAATCATAAAATGGTTTCTGAAATGCTATAAGTAGAAGAGCTATGGGAATATCTTTTATTAAACAATACATTTCCTGGGACACTTGATAAGACTTCTAGGAAGTTTTTAAAATTCCAAATCTGTAATACAGTTACACAATTCAAACAGGATAAAATATGAAGAAGTGTGAAAATCCCCTTCTTGTCTCTTCCTCCTATTGAATCCTTCAAATAACTAACCTCTTACCAGTTCCTTGTTTATCTGCTCCAAGTTTCTATAATGTGTACAGGAGAACAGGACAAATAGATGTTCTTTCTTGTTTTCTTGACACAAATGTGTGCATATGTAGGATATGCCAATACAAGTGTATAAATATATATATATTCAGCATATTTTACTATGTATAGTAGAATTATATGCTAATAGTCTGCATTTAGATTCCTTATTATTTCCTATTATACTTGAGAGGTGTTTGCTTTTTATGAGCATGTTAAAAATACATCCAGTTGTCTAATAATGTACTATTTAGTTGCTTCTAATCTTTTGCCAGGAGGAAATGAATAATTTTGCTCATGTGTTGTTTCATATAATGACTGAAGTGAATCTCTAGGATAATTTCTGTTAGTTTGAAGTTTGTACTGCTTGATCTAAAGGTATATGGTATGTCTTTGTAGTCTTTTACAATATAGTAGATATTTTCCCATCTCAAGAATAAAAGAAAATGATACACAGAATCATTTTACTGAAAATGTTGCTATTATGCCAGATGACGCACTTTTTTAATCTATAGAGAAACCATTTCAGATACAAACTGATTTTTTTGATGGTTTGTTGCTATATAGTAAGCAAGTCTGCATTCACCACTTCCTAAGTTTACTATGGTATAAACTTCTAAAGGAAGGCAGGTGACCATTCTTATCTCCTCTTCATTGGAAGCTATTGATGACAAATTGTGGCAAGCACTAATGAATCATAAACCTCTTACTTTGTTTTTAAAAATCAGTTCAATCAGTTTAAACAAACAGAAGTAGAACTGCGAATGTCCTTTCTCTACAGCATCCCTCCATGCTTGAAAGAATCAATTACAACTGAAACCAACTCTTACTTTTTTTCTTTCTCCTTAAATAATTTCGTATTTATTTCACTAGCCACCCCCCCCCCCACTCACACACACCCCAACCTGCCTTTTTTTGCCAGTCCTGGGGCTTGAACTCGGGGCCTGAGCACTGTCCCTGGCTTCTTTTTGCTCAAGGCTAGCACTCTTTCACTTGAACCACAGCACCACTTCTGGCTTTTTCTACATATGTGGTGCTGAGGAATCGAATCCAGGGCTTCATGTATATGAGGCAAGCACTCTACCACTAGGCCATATTCCCAGCCCCTCACCAGCCCTTATAATAAGAACTAGCATAGTTGGTAGTATGAAAAGAAAAAAAATGTTGTCTGCAGTTGAAATAACCTAACACTATAACTAAATGATTGCTCTTTTTCTCTTTCTTAGAAGTTTTAAAATAATTCTCTCCTAATTGATATGTAATTTTCAGAAGATTTGAAAAATTCTTTTTTTAAAAATTTTCTAAATGTGTTGTAAAATTAACAAGTAGCTTCAAAGAAAACCATTTAATAGAAAAGGAAAAGTCAGAATATGTCAAATGAGGTTATCTATCTGCTGAATTGTGTATACATTTTTGGACAGTAATTATGAACCAAGTTTTCTGCATAACAATGACAATATGTAGTAGTAGGTATGAAAAGCATACCCTCATTTCTTAGGGGAAGGTTTACAAAAATACCAATGCCTTTGTTCAAGGGAAGAATCTTTAGAGATGTGATTCAGGAAAGCACACTTTCAAACAAAAACTCCCTAGATGATTCTAAGTGAAGCTAAAGTTGAAAATTACTGGTCTAGTGCTAGCTAAGGAAACCACAGACGTTTGAAGAGGAAGTGGAGAGCATTTTGATCTAATATGAACATGTAACACTTAGCATGAAGCATTCTTGCCATCATGTTTAACTCAAAAAAATGAGAGAGAGACTCTTATGACTTGTATCCCAATATATAAGTAATATAGAGGGTAGAGGGACAAGCAAAATAGCATTAAAGGAAAAAATAAATGACAGTGTAAGTGTGGTTTCCTCTAAAACACCAATGCCAGGAAAAGCAGAAAAGAGTAGGAAATGTGGTGAGGACTGATATGAATTAAAAGAGAATAAAGAAACACCAACCAAGTGTAATATAAATTTTGATTCCATTCTGGCTCAAAATATCCTTGGGAACAATTTTAGGGGGACATTTTGAAAATGTAAATGTATAGCAGAAATTAGATGACATAAGGATTGTTGATTTTTTTCAGTGATAATCTTATTGTTTACGTACATGAGAACATACAGTATTCCTTTTTGTTTTCAGAAGTTGTATTGTAAACTATTTTTAAGAATACTTACAATTTTCAAATTATTCTACAGCAACACAAAATGCAATACACATATAGAGAAGCAAATATAGTCACACTTTTAAATGGAAGTAGATGGAGGCTACGATATAAAGAATGAACTAGTTAGCTGAGTAATAAGATAATATTGGAAGTGGCACTGTGGCTCAAGTGGTAGAGCGCTAGCCTTGAGCTGAAGAGCTGAGGACCAGGCCCTGAGTTCGAGCTTCATGGCCATCAAAAAAGAAAAAAAAAGATAATTTTATCAAATTAATTAACTTTTATCATTATTTTTTCCAGATAACTTTTTTCTTGATAACTTTATGAACACAATTTGGCTTCAGTTTTGAAAGTATGAGTTTAATCTTATTAATGAGGAAACTGAAGCTTGGCGTGATTAAACAATTCATTCAAGCTCACGCTAAGCTTTGAACCAAATTCTTCCTGTTTCGTTGTGGGTGCTCTTGGCCATTACAGAACCTTACCCATGCAAACTGCAGCATGACCACTTAGGAAGTAGGGAAAACACACACACACTGGTGTCTTTCAGCTACCACACTTACTACAGTGCAAGTCCAATCTAAGTGTTTGTGTGTCGTTGCTATATGTTGTGTGCTTGTGATACAAAACAGACTCTTTGGATTCAGTCCTAGCTGCACTTTGGCTACACTTTCTACAGTTTGGCTCTGTTGCTTATTAGATGTTTGTTCTCATTTGTTGATTAGATAGTGAAAATCTATTTTTTAAAAATTTTTTTTATTGTCAAACTCATGTACAGAGAGAGGTTACAGTTTCATACGTTAGGCATTGGATACATTTCTTGTACTGTTTGTTACCTCCTCCCTCATTCCCCCATTCCCCCTCCCCCTTTCCCCTTCCCCCTCATGAGTTGTTCAGTTCATTTACACAGTTTTGCAAGTATTGCTTTTGTCGTTGTTTGTCTTTTTTACCCTGTGTCTCTCGATTTTGGTATTCCCTTTCAGTTTCCTAGTTCTAGTACCAGTATACACGGTTTCCAATGTACTCAGATAAGATACAGAGATAGTGCAGGTACACCACAGGAAGGGGATACAAGAAGATCATCAATAATAGAAGCTATGGTTTCACATGGCATGTTGAAAGTAATTACAACAATGATATAACAAGCGTTTCCGTAACATGGAGTTCATTTCACTTAGCATCATTTTATGTGTTCATAAGGGTATAGCTATTGGGCTCTCGTGATCCTCTGCTGTGACTAGCCTAAACCTGTGCTAATTATTCCCTATGAGGGAGACCATAGAGTCCATGTTTCTTTGGGTCTGGCTCACTTCACTTATATAACAAATGTTGGAGGGGATGTGGCTAAAAGGGAACCCTTCTTCATTGTTGGTGGGAATGTAAACTGGTTCAGCCACTCTGGCAAGCAGTATGGAGATTCCTCAGAAGGCTAAACATAGAGCTCCCCTATGACCCAGCAGCTCTACTTTTGGGCTTGTACCCAAAAGACCACAAACAAGAACACACTAAAGCCACCAGCACAACAATGTTCATCGCAGCACAATTTGTCATAGCTAGAATATGGAACCAACCCAGATGCCCCTCAGTAGACGAATGGATCAGGAAAATGTGGTACATATACACAATGGAATTTTATGCCTCTATCAGAAAGAATGACATTGCCCCATTCATAAGGAAATGGAAGGACGTGAAAATCTATTATATGCCAAATATTGATGTGACATGAGGGTTTTAGACAAGGTCTTTGCTTTTATGTGCTTTGTATTCTGAGTATTCTATTAGAAATTTTTTTCTTCAAATCTATTTCTAGTAGTAAGCATAAAAATGGATAATTCAAGAAACTGCCTTTTGTTAAAAATAAATTAGATGGAAGCTGTCCTGGCAATCTTCACTGCTCATTCCTCCTCATGCTTCAGGTCTTGAACAGAATCCTTCCCAGACATTCTCAAAACATGTCCGTGCAGTGGATTCCTACTGCCTGTAATGACTGCATGTGTACTGATTCCTTTGCATAATGTCTCTCTCGCCCTTCTGGATGGCAGACTCATGATGGTAGGAACCTTGTGTATCTTGTTCTCTGGATTCTCAGGAACTTTTCCAGGTCTGGCCCAGGAAATGTATCAGGAAATACTTGAAATTCAGGCAATCTACCATCCCAGTTCACCTGTACCTGAGACTTTCCCCATGGGGTATTCAACATGGAAGCCAGACCAGCCCTTACATGGAATACACCACTGGATGAGATTAACTCCAGAAATAGACCAGCTATCATTGAAGTTGAATGTCAAGTATGTATAAATCATATCTAACCTAAGGCATTTCTATGCCATAGTACATTTAGTTGTACTAGCTCTCATGTAGGTCTGAACCTCAGGGACAAGTGAACACCGATCCCTGTAGAATCAGTACAGAATCACAGACCCTGAGCTCCAGGGAAAATATTTATCCAGATTTTCTACTATCAACGAGGAGAGGGTAGGTCTCTCACCTCTGGGACTGTGTAGGCCTCTTGGATGTGAAGCTTTTCAGAACTCATTTTAAATCTAACATAAAAAGCAATCAATATGGGAAGTGACGCTGTGGCTCAAGTGTTAGAGTGCTAGCTTTGAGCTGAAAAGTCCAGGGACAGTGCCTAGGCCCTGAGTTCAAGCCCCATTACCAGCCAAAGAAACAAACAAAAAACAATCAATATGAAGTAGAATTTGGCAGCTAAAAGTGTCTTTAACATCATGTAATCCCATCCCTTTATTTTACTGTGAGGATGCTAAGAATTTAAGATAGTTTCTTTAATAGCCGAGCCAGTTATATAAGATTATTTTTATTTCCCTACTTTGATTAATCCTGGTTCATTTACTTGTAGTGTAGGCCTCAGTGTAAGGAAAAAGTGATGAAAGAGAGAGAGAGAGAAGAAAAATAGAAAAGGAGAAAGAGAGGGAGAACAAACTATTCCTGAAGAAGTTTATTTTTTTTCAAAAGAGAGAAAATAAGTTTATGAAGTTTATTTGGCGCTTTGCTTATTGAGCAAGATGTTCAAGTTGATGCTATTGCAATGTGCTTAGAAGGGTTTGTTTTGGCAGTTTTTATGTTTTTGTCTCACCAATAGAAACAACAAAACTCATATTCACTTTTGCTTTGTTCTGTATTCTGAATTCCAAGGGGGAGGCTGTGTCTATGATTAGCTTTAATGTAAGGCCATTGACAGGACTCTCCAAAAAACATCTACTTACAGATATTTTCAAAACAGTTATGTCCTAGTTCAACCATTTTGGCAGAAAGTGTGGCTTGTTAGTATCTAGGAAGTTAGGAAATTTGGATTTATGACTGTCTTTTGTAACTACTGCTAACTTAGGAAAATAGGACATTGAAAAAAAAATGTTATGAACTGCTAATAAACCAAAACAGAACTTAAGTCAAATGTTTTATTTGTGGAATATTGACTAGCTTAAGCCCATGGATATGAATTTCTTGCTGTAAGAAATGTTAAATTTGTGCTTTCCTATAGATTCCTTAGATTTATTTTCTTGTGCTTAAGAGATAAGCTCCTGAATTGTTGAATAATAGCCTGGATCAGAAAATTTGTCTTCTCTTCTCTTCCAGTGTTTTCCAACTCTGCCTCTAAAATTATCTTTATTCAGCTGTGTCTGTCCACCCACATCCTCTAACTTCAGCATAACCCAAATATACTACTTCCAATCTCAACAGCTCTGAAATAAATGGGCCATTTCGGTTATAGGGAGTCACATCTCTCAACTTCCATCTTCTTCCTATTCTTGACCACCCTTCAGAGACAGCTAATTGGGGACAATTATGGGGGTAATTGTAGATTCTAAAATTATCACTGGTTAATTCCAGGCCCTAGAAACATTAATCACATGCTAATTGTGTTAGTGAGAGAGATTTGACTTTAAAGCAGGTTTCAGTCAAGAATCAAAGCTCATTTATGTGTTAACTATGTGTCTTAATGCACTTCACTGTCTGAGAAGGGATCCACACAATCAAATCAAAAGGCAAAGACAAACTCAGTGAGAAACCTAAGAGGGAGACCAGTATAATTATCCTGACTGCCTATAGTTATTTAACAATGCAGTAAGCAGGAAAAGGGAAAACATAACTTTATCAGGACATGTTGCCATTAAACATGTCTTAAATATAAAAGTTGAAGGTTATACGATAGAGCCATGTGAAAAAAAATCCAATTTTGTTTAAAAAATGGTTTCACGTTCTTGAGAATTTTACAAAATAATAAAAAAAATGTATAGCTGGGTGCTAGTGGCTCACGTCCATAATCCTAGTTACTCAGGAGGCTGAGACTTGAGGATCACTGTTCAAAGCCAGCCCAGGCAGGACAGTACATGAGAGTCTCACTTTTTAAAAAATGTATTTCTTTATTGTCAACATGATGTACAGATGTACAGAGGGGTTATACTTTCATACATAAGGCAGTTGCGTACATTTCTTATCCAACTTGTTACCTCCTCCCTCATCCGCCACCCCCTGCACCCCCTCCTGCCCACTTCCCTCCCTGCCTGCATGAGTTGTACAGGTTTGTTTACAGCATATTGTCTTATAAGTATTGTTGTTACATTGGTTTGCCTTTTATCATCTGTCTCTCCATTTTGATATTCCCCTTACCTTCCGTAGTTCCAATACATTTGTATACAATACCCCAATTAACCACCAGAAACTGAAAGTGGCACTGTGGCTCAAGTGGTAGAGCACTAGCCTTGAGCTGAAGAGCTCAGGCACAATGCCCAGGCCCAGAGTTCAAGCCCCTCCCAAATATAAGGATCCCTGTAACCCTCTCCTAATGATCATCATGAACATTTTGGTCAAATCTGCTGTATGCCGTTTTTTGTGAAAGGAATCAAATTTTACAGATAAAATTGAATTCTCCTTTAGCTCCAACTCAGCCTTAGTGCTGCCTTTCCAGATAGCCATTGTATCAATTATGTAGTGACACAAACTAAAGTTCTATTTTTCTTGTGCAGAAAATGTATTTATTATTATGCTTTTCCTTAAGAACATTTAAATATATTGTATGGAAATGATGGGTTTATTGTTGAAATAATGAATACTCATGTGTCAAAATGAATATTTGGTTGGTAGTGGAGTTTAAACTTCACAGAATCATCCAGAAACCACAACAACACTTTCTGACAATTATTTAATATTTTTAATTGCCTAACCTTTAATTGTCTAATATTTTAATATAATAGTAATAGTCTTATAAAGGCAGTTAATTTACTATATTAAAGAGAAAAATTCTTAGGTATGTACTTTGTGATAACAGTAAATGCTAATTAAAGAAAGTGTTCTGACTGACATAATTTTTATAATGTACTTTGTGATGTCCGGTTGATAAATTAACCAGACTGTGATTACTTTGGTAATAAAGCTGCTCAAGTGTTTGTTACTTCTTAAACATTAAATGAAGAAAATGTTATTAGTGGCATTTAGAAATGTTTAATAAATGCTATTAGAGATATCTAGGGAATTCTCCTTAATCATCTTATCAAGAAGTGTTTGAAAATATTTGCTCTCAGTATTTGAAAACAAATTGTGCTTCTATAATGTCAAAGAGTTGCCTCTGCAGGAATAATTAAGCAGTGATAACATGTAGTATTTGAGTCTTGTATTATTTCCAGGCTCTTTGACAAGTAGAACATTGCTATTATCTTGTTAGCCTTGAATAGATTATTTGTTCCTTCTCACATTCAGTTTCTTCATTAAAAAATGCCTTGGTTGGTGGCACAAAAATGAGGAATAATAAAATGATCATTAATATTTCTCTATCATTTTAATATTCTATTATTCTGCTGTCTCCCTTCTCATTCAATGTCTAGGACATTGAAATGACATTTAGTCAAAACTGAGGCTATCGTCTAGAAAAATAAACAAGCTTAACATTTCAAGTATTTCAAAGTATTTCTTAATTCACTGTAAAATGAAATCATTCAAAAAGACAATAACTGCTAAAGAGAAAAAGATATACATAGAAAAATATGTTCATTTTTACTCTCAAATGTACTTTATAGACTAAAAAATATTTACCTGGGTGCTGGTGGCTCACATGTGTAATCCTAGCTATGCAGAAGGCTGAGATCTGAGGACAAGGTTCAAAGACAACCAAGGCAGACAAAATGAGGGACATCTTCTCTCCAATTAACTATCCAAATGCTAGGAGTGGGGCGGTGGCTCAAGAGGTCGAGTGGCAGCCTAGAGAGGTAAAAGCAAAACATGAACATGAGTTCTTGAGTTCAAGTCTCAGTACTATCTCCCTTAAAGGGTGAATTTCTACTTAAGACAAAATCACTTATTTAATAAAAATGAGAGGCATTAAAGATTACTGAATATTAAGCATTCAGTAATTATCTAATATAAGTCAGGTGTGGTTAAGATTACTGAATGTTGAAATAACAGTGGAAGTAATGACGTTGACCCAGATGCATTGTACATTCAAACTGATTTGTTGAATTGAAACCCTTTTGTATAACTACTTGCAGATAATAACAAGGAAGATTGGAGAAGGTAACTTAGTATGAATCATATGGTCAGTAAAAAGGATGAGCATACTCCCTTGGTCTTTGTGGTAAGGCAGAATATAATAGTTATCAACTACTACTTCTTCAAGAAGAGACCCCCATCTCATGGTACAAATACTTACTCTGTAAGAGGAAACATGAATTCACTAATGAGTGAAATAATAGTGCTTATTATTAAGGAAAAAATTTAAGTTGCCTTTCAACATTCTTGTCAAATACAGTGACTTTTTTTCTTGTCAAATACAGTGACTTCTACATCTTCTTAGGTGATTTGAAGGGATCTGAGATGGAATTTCCGATGCAGTTGTTGCATTCTTTTTGTGCACCTTTAGAATCTGGGAGATAAATAGTGACATTGGTTCTGGGCACCAGTGGCTCATGCCTGTAATCCGACCTACTTAGGAGTATGAGATCTTTGGATTGTGGTTCAAATCCAGCCTTGGCAGAAAAGCCTGTGAGACTCTTCTCTCCAATTAAACCCAAAAATCTGGAAGTAGATCTGCAGCTCAAATAGTAGAGCACTAGTCTTGAGCACAGTTCAGGGATAGTGTCAAGGGAATTAGTTTAATCCCCAGGACAGGCACGCTCGCGCACACACACACACACAGTGACAGTGATAAAGTGTCTACATGGATATGTAAAAGAAAACTTCCTGAACAAGGCAGGGATGTCCACTCCCTCCCCTGCTCTTCAACATAGTACTAGAATTCCTAGCCAGAGCAATTAGGCAAGAAGAGAATATAAAGGGGATCCAAATAGGAAAAGATGAAGTTAAACTTTCTCTCTTCGCAGATGACATGATCCTATACCTAAAGAATCCCATAGACTCTACCCCCAAGCTACTAGAGCTGATCCAAAACTTTGGCAAAGTTGCAGGATATAAAATAAACCTTCAAAAATCAACGGCCTTTCTCTATGCTAACAACCCGAAGACCGAGGCTGAAATCAGGAAAGCAACTCCTTTTGCAATAGCCCCCAAAAACATAAAATACCTAGGAATAACCTTAACCAAAGAAGTGAAAGACCTCTTTGAAGAGAACTTTAAAACCTTGAAAAATGAAATTAAGTCAGAACTAAGAAAATGGAAAAACCTCCCATGCTCCTGGATTGGGAGGATTAATATAATCAAAATGGCAATATTGCCAAAGGCTATCTACAAATTCAATGCAATACCCATTAATATCCCAACACCATTCTTTAATGAAATAGAGGAAGCAATCCAGAATTTCATATGGAACAATAAAAGACCTAAAATAGCAAAAACACTCCTAAGCAGAAAGAACAGTGCTGGAGGAATTACAATACCCAACTTCAAGCTGTATTATAAAGCTATAGTAATAAAAACAGCTTGGTATTGGCACCGGAACAGGCCTGAAGACCAATGGAACAGAATTGAAGACCCAGAATTAAACCCACAGAACTACGCCTACTTAATCTTTGATAAAGGAGCTAAAACAATAGTATGGAAGAAAGATAGCCTCTTTAACAAGTGGTGCTGGCAAAACTGGCTCAACACATGCAACAAACTAAAACTAGATCCTTATATATCACCCTGCACCAAAATCAACTCCAAATGGATTAAAGACCTTGAAATCAAAACAGGCACCCTGAAAACACTAAAGGAAGGAGTAGGAGAAACACTTGGGCTCCTTGGCACAGGACAGAACTTCCTTAACAAAGAACCTGAAAGGCTACAAATCAAAGAAAGGTTGGACAAATGGGACTGCATCAAACTCCAGAGCTTCTGGACGGCAAAGGACATAGCTCTCAAGATAAACAGAAAGCCCACAGACTGGGAGAAGATCTTTACCGGACATTCAACAGACAAAGGCCTCATCTCTAAAATATATGCAGAACTAAAAAAATTACCTTCTTCCAAAACAAAACCGCAAAGAACCAATAGCCCCCTCATCAAGTGGGCTAAAGACTTGCAAAGAAACTTCTCTGATGAGGAAATGAGAATGGCCAATAGACATATGAAAAAATGTTCTACATCACTGGCCATAAAGGAAATGCAAATCAAAACAACATTGAGATTCCATCTCACCCCAGCAAGAATGTCATATATCAAGAAAACTAATAATAACAATTGTTGGAGGGGATGTGGCCAAAAGGGAACCCTACTTCATTGTTGGTGGGAATGTAAACTGGTTCAGCCACTCTGGCAAGCAGTATGGAGATTCCTCAGAAGGCTCAATATAGAACTCCCCTATGACCCAGCAGCCCCACTGTTGGGTATCTATCCAAAAGCCCACAAACAAAATTACAGTAATGCCACCAGCACAACAATGTTCATCGCAGCACAATTTGTCATAGTTAGAATCTGGAACCAACCCAGATGCCCCTCCATAGATGAATGGATCAGGAAAATGTGGTACATATACACAATGGAATTTTATGCCTCTATCAGAAAGAATGACATTGTTCCATTTGTAAGGAAATGGAAGGACTTGGAAAAAGTTATACTAAGTGAAGTGAGCCAGACCCAAAGAAACATGGACTCTACGGCCTCCCTTATTGGGAATAATTAGTACAGGTTTAGGCAAGCCATAGCAGAGCATCACAAGGCCCAATAGCTATACCCTTATGAACACCTAAGATGATGCTAAGTGAAATGAACTCCATGTTATGGAAACAAGTGATATATCACAGTTGTAACTACTTTCAACGTCCTATGTGTATGTGTAGTTTCTATTATTGATGATGTTCTTGTATCACCTTCCTATGGTTGTACCTACACTATCTCTGTAATCTTATCTGAGTATATTGGAAACCGTGTTTACTGGTATTGGAAGTAGGAAATTCAGAGGGAATACCAAATTTGAGAGACACAGGGTAAAAAAAAGAGAAATAACTACAAAAGCAATACTTGCAAAACTGTTTGGTGTAAGTGAACTGAACACCTAGCGGGGGGAGGGAAAGGGCGGGAGGGAGGGGGGCATGAGGGAAAAGGCAACAAACAGTACAAGAAATGTATCCAATGCCCAACGTATGATACTGTAACCTCTCTGTACATCAGTTTGATAATAAAAATTTGAGAAAAAAAAGAAAACTTCCTGAAATTATTTTTTTCTACTCCTTTCTTACTTTAACGACCATTATTTGACTGACTGATCCTCACAGATCCAATGTTTTCTTTATGTCAGTTAATGAATGGAAAGAACATTGAAAAGTAAAAAATATTGGGTTTTTTTTTCAAAGATCTCTTTTTTTATTGTTAAAGTCTTGACATTTTGGGATTAGTTGTAGTCTTTTTAAAAATAATTATTGTCAAAGTGATGTACAGAGGGGCTACAGTTTCATACATAAGGCAGTGGGTACATTTCTGGTACAATTTGTTACTTCCTCCCTCATTTCCCCATCCCCCCTCCCTTCCCTCTCCCCCCATGAGTTGTTCAGTTGGTTTACACCAATTGGTTTTGTAAGTATTGCTTTTGGAGTCATTTGTCTTTTTATCCTTTCTCGATTTTGATATTCTCTTTCCCTTCTCTAGTTCTTGAAATGACCATTTCAAAGCTGACCTGGTCATTTGTCGCACCACAGAAATTTCTCCTTAGTGGTAAGGTTTATTTGCTAGTCAGTAAAGGGATTGATAGCATTGAGGATGCATTTGGAATCATAAATATCAAATTCCTCAGTCATGTTTTGGTTGTTCTTCACAGCATTGCTAGGACATTACCCTGTGGCCTCCTTCAAAGCTAGGCTGACCATAGACAGACTACTCAGGCCAGAAGTAGGAAGAGAGCATGAAACTAAAGCACACTAAGCAGTCTCTTACCCCTTAAGTTGCCAGCCTCAGGTGATGAGGAAGAAGTCATGGAAAATCCCACCAAAATGCAAAGGGAAATTAAAAGGTTTTCTCTAAAGTCTGATCCTGAGTGATTCTAACTCATGTAAATCATAACTCTTCAGCCCATTAGAGCTACATGAAAGAGAGAATCCAAAAATACAGGATGACAACACAGGAGTCTTGTGGCTTTCCATTATCTTGGTTTTGGCTTAACTATACCACTGCAGTGTTTCCTTCTCTTTTGTAAAGAGAGAAACAGAGAGGGAAAACTTTTCTTCCTCTTTCTTTATTTGCTGTGAAACAGTATTTGCTTTCCTTAATTTAGCATAAAATATTTTATCTATTTCGTTCTCTAGGTCTCAAAGTTGTTTCTTTTTAATCATTTAGCCGTTAAAAAGAATTATTGGGCTTATGTGTTCCAGAGAGGTTGTAACTATTTTTAAGATCTGGAAGTAAAGAAAATAAAAATGTGTATTAACATAGCTTGCTTAGACCCAATGTTTCTAAAATTCTATACGATTATCTTTAGGCTTGTAATTTATAAGATGCTCATAATCTTTTGTCAACATATGAGACAGGTAATGCATATCATGATTATCCTTGTCTCTGAAAGGAAGAATAACTAGGTTGTGGTCACATTGACTGTTGGTAGACAATGTGACCTGTGCCTTTGTTATCTTACATTCACAAATGGGGCTAAGGTTTCATGCCCTTTGACTATTCATTTCCATATTCCAGAGTGTCCTGAGAGAATAAATGACAGAAAAAAGTGAAAATTTAGGGGGGTTACTTGACCATTTTATAAGGCAGAGAGAGAGAGACAGACAGACAGACAGATAGACATATACACACTTAGAGTGGCAGACAGACAGGCAGGCAGACAGACAGGCAGGCAGGCAGGCAGGCAGACACAGAGAAACAGAGAGAGCTACATGTACGGGAAGGGCAACGCTGAGAAGCTGAGAAGGCATACATAATTAATGTTTTTCTTTCAATGAAGCTGTAATCTTCCCTAATACCTTTCTTCTTTAGTTTTACTTAGAGTTCTGGTGCCTGTTTCCTCCTTAACATTAAGAATTTTAGACATTTGAAGACACCTATGTTTTGTGACACTTTCATTTAAGGTTTAGAGGTCTTAAGGAAACCATAAACCACAAATAATATTAAACTGTGTCTATGAAAAAAGTCTTTGAGACAAATAATAAACTCACTTTGTAAGAAAACTGGTTCCTAGTTTAATTTAAATGCCCATGCCCTCTAGTTGTGTACATTATTTTATAACTCTTACAGTAAGTAATCAGTTTTACGGAGTTGGAAGACAGGAGCATTGGAAGCCAGGGAAGAGAGGATTAATATATGGCTTCTCCAGCTGAGTGGCCTTGGCAAGTTATTTACCTTCCTGGACCTCATTCTTTCATGCCACAAATGCAACTAACAGTACCCTTAATTCAGGATTTGAATAAGGATTAAAGATAATGTAAGTAAAAACAATGTAACACAAATATGGTGAAATATTCAACAGTGGAGGAAAGGAGTGAATGCCATCCACATGTATTACCATGGATAGATGATCAAAACCTAAGTTGAAAGCAAAGAGAAATAGAATGGGACAGACTACACAATAACATTTAGGTAAATACATCCACATGTTACCCACGTAAAACGATACTAGCATTGTTCATGAAAGGTGGATTGAAAAACACCCTAAATACAGTATGATGTAAACTAGGATTTTAGATGGGGAATGAAAGGGACTGAAACAAAAGAAAGGGCTTTGGACTTTGATCACTCATAGTACTTGCTCTAGTTTTGTGTACTTGAGGTTCAAGAGGACTAGAAGAGAAAAATAACCCTGATAAAAGAGGCTGCCATATAGTAGAAATTCAGTACAGCAGGCTATTTTTTAGTAGTGGAGTGAGGACTCAGTGGGGCTTTATTTGCATAAATTTGACTGATTCTGTTAAGCTTATCAACATTTATGAGGATAGGAGTTGAGCCCAGGGAGTCAAGACAAAAAAACTATGAAAATGTACAAAATGGAAATAATCTTTCTTCATGGTGAGAATGATTAAGACATAAATAGTAACATCAGTTACTTCTTGAGTGCTTAGCTTGTGCTAGACATACATTCATTAATTAATTCATTTATGCAACTAACGTATTTATTGAGGGCTTATGTGTTGTCACTGTTCTAGACATTGGAAAAACAGCAGGAAAAACACAGCAAATGCTAGTCACATGAAGGTTATATTCTAGAGAGAGGGGAGAAACAGCAAAATATTCAGTGTGTAAATGGCTAGGAGACTTAAGAAGAAAATAACCTCAACACAAGGCAAAGAAAGGCTGTATGGAATGGAGGTGGTTACAGTTTTAAAGAGGAGGACAAGGAAGGGATTTCATTTCAAACCTCTCATGAGTTATCTCATTTCATCTCACCACCTCAAGAAGGAGTCACTTTGATGGACGTGACATTTCTGAAAGTCCTTCACGGTCTTGCAGAAGGTTGAGTAGGTATGTGACAGAGGGTTAGGGTTCAGGATAGCTTGTCTACATTAGTGTCTCTAAGGGCTCCTCGGGGAGCTGCCAGGAAGGGGGACAGGAATGTGGCATGGGAACAAACATTCCACATCAATATCATCATGGTATCCATTTTACATTTTGAGAAATCTAAAATAAATATCTTTTCGTGTGTGTGTGTGTGTGTGTGTGTGTGTGTGTGTGTGTTTGGGGGTTGCGAACAGTAAAATGGATCATGGTCTTCTCCATGATGGGGGGAGTGTACCTAGAAGTTACAGAGAGTATTTTCATTTAGAAATCCCGATCCTATCCAGTCCTTCTAATTCTTTGTTACAAGACCAGTCACCTCAAGTATATAAGTGATTTGCCTGAGGTATCATGGCCTGTTTGTTACAGACCCAGGAGGGAAAAACTGAGCATTGCAACCAGGGCAGTGGGACTGGCCCTCACCCACAGCTTCTTTTTTAAATTGTTAGGGCCCAGGCTAAGACAAAGGCTCAAGTCTGTGAGAATAGACTACAGAGAGAATTATTTACAGGAGGCAGTATGATAAAGAGTAGCAGAGGAGGTGGAGATGAGGTATCAGCTAAGCACAGGCAAGGCGAGCTTCAGGGTGGTTCTTTCCATTCCAGGCAGAAAAAGAGATGTAGAGACCATGCAAAAGGAGCAAGGCTTTTCTACCTCAATTCTACACAGGGCTGGGAATTTGGCCTAGTGGCAAAGAGGGCTGGGAATAATTCTCCACATAGCATGTAGGATAGGCACTAATAGTGCTGCTTTATATATCAACCGAAGAAGCTCAGGAAAAAACAGAAAACAAATAAACAAAAGCCCCTACTTACTCAGGGTCACAAGTCTGGCAAGATAAGTCTCCAGATCATGTTAATTTTTGTGTGTTTATAGTTCTCCCATCATTTACCCCCTCAGTTTTTTTTAATATGTACAAGGTGAAATATTAAGGTTTTTACCTCTTTGACCACCATTCCCTAAAATGGCTATCAAGTATCCAAGGATAGTGTTTAAGTATGTGGTTACCATGACAACACAACCTTCACCCAGGACCAGCTAGCCTCCTTGCCTTGCTTCACAGTAAGTATCCTGTTTCCGAGCAGGCTCCTTTCTTTTGTGGAACTTCTAAGCGGTGTAATTTTACATCTTGATTGGGTGGTTATTTGCTTCACGTTTGTTCTCCTCTAGCTCGGCGTGCCTCATAATGGCAGGGACGGGCCTGCTTGTGCCTTGGACGTGCCCCCAGCGTTTTGCACAATACTCAGCACTCGGGCTCTCTCCAGGCATACTTGCTGAGCCAGTGTTCTGTGGTTCCTTTCAAGCTCCCTTCGGAGCGTTCCACGGACAGTAACCTGCGGCTCATAATTATGGTAATAGATACTGTGTAACGAGTCGAGCCGGTATTTACAGGTAGTACACAGGTAAATGAACACACACACGCACAAGTGCGTACACAGGACTGCACGGCCTGCCCTGGGCGGGGGCGTTCAGAAGGAAGCGCAAACCCAGGTGGGTCCACCCAACCTGCGTACTAAAGCTCACTGCACCGGGCCAGTGTTTGGTAAACCGGCCGGCAGGCACCCAGGCGATCGCGCGGGAGTCCCGGAGCCCACTGAGCCCCGCCGAAAAGTTCGGGGGGGAGGGGGGCGGGGGCGGGGGCGGGACGGCGGGGGCGGGGAGCTGAGCCGTGATTGGCCGGCGCGCACGGCGGGGGCAGGGCTAGCAGCGGGAGGCGGGGCGGTGGCGGCGGGGGCGGAGAGCTTCGCCGTAATTGGTCGGCTTGCGCTGCGGGGGCGGGGCTTGCGGCGGGAGGCGGGGCGGGGCGGGGCTGGCGCAGAAGGGGGTGTGCGCCGCGCCGGTGCGGTAGTTTCAGTATAAACAAGGGACCGGACTGGTTTGGCGGATTTTGCCGTCCCCGGCTCCCCCCCCCCACCCCCGGCCCCACGTTCCCGCGCGCTTTGCTGTTCGGGCCTTTGGTCTCAGAGGTGGGCGCGTGGAGAACAGCCAGGAGGCGGAGGACCCGGAGTCCATCTGCGGGTAGGTGGTTGGCTGGCCGGGCTTTTCTTTCTCCAGGAGGGTCCGGAGCTCCGGAGCGGGAACGGGGAGACTGGGTTGCGTGCTGCTGGGAGACCCCCGAGGTCCCCCAGACCTGAGCGGGGGGCAAGCGGGGCCCTGAGAATGCCCTTCGGCTGCGGGGTGCGCTCCCAGGCTGCGGGAGACCCGCGTCCAGCCGGCTTGGGAGCGAAGAGCCTAGCCCAGTCCCGGGGCTGGGGAGTCCCCTGGTCCACCGCCGAAGTCCCCGCGCCGTCCCGGGTCCCGACAGGTGCGGGGCGCCGAGCCTCGCGCGCCGCGCCGGGACCGGCTGGGCTGTGCCTGGCCTCCTCCGACCCCGCAGGGTCTTCCCGAGATCCTGGGAGTTGGGGGACATTGCCCGAGTTCCCGCGTCCAGGTCTGTGTTTCACTTCGGTCTTGGCGTGTTTCCTTCTCTTTCTCGGCCAGTTTCCTCTGCGTTCGTGCGTGAATGGGGTGCTGTTGATTTTTGTTGCCGGTTCCACACAATCGAGGTGTGACGCTTAAGGGACCGGGAAACAAGAGGTCATGTGCTCCCTCACGGGCTCTCATTCTGGGTTCTTCCATTCCTCGGCTCACCTGGCAAACTTGGGGGACACCTTGTCGACTTACTTATTTTTTCGAGCTCAGGTGAGCTACCCAGGAACATGGGTCCCGAAGATACTGGTAATCGGTTGGGGATGACTCGCCGCCCCGTGGGCAGACGGCACTAGGGAGACCCCTCTTATCAGGAGAGATGTGGGAGCACCTTGGTGATGTGCGAGAAAAGGCGGCAAAACGGGGGTGGGGGAAGATGGGGTGTGAGGCGCGTCCGAGTGTGTGTGCATGTGGGGTGGGGGGGGGTGTTCTCTGGAGCCTCCCACCTTACCCCACCCACAGTTCAGGCCAGGTAACGTAGCTCAGTCCCTTGACAGGAGGGCACAAGTGTGCCAACCAGCACAAGGAGACGGTCTTGGCAGCGTTTTTCTTTTCTCGGTGTGGATGTGTCGCCTTTGCAAATGAATTCGGTGACCGTGGTGTGTACGGATGAGTATACACACGTACTTGTGCATGTATGTATGTTTGGGAGAACGCGTCTCCTAGGAGTCCTTTCGTCAGCAGCGCCATGTGACAATGGTCAGGAACTGCTAGTGCGCCTAGATCTATATTTAGCAGGATGACCTCTCACAGGAAGGGTCTCATTGGTGCACAAAGGGGAAGAGTCCAGGGACCTGGGTGTCACACTCGTGAATGCTGTCTGGCACAGTCAGACTCAGATGGGGTGAATAATTATTTTTTTTCCTCCTGAGAACAGTGGCTGGAGCTTGGCATGTGATGACTGTCCCTTAATTTAAACATAGTTAAGGCTGTGGTGGGTCAGCCTATGTTAAACAAGGAGACTTAAAATACAATAGCATATGAACTTGTTTGGAGACAAGCGAGGGAATGGCTGGTCAAATGATGTTCTGAGCAAATGTAGAACTGATTTCTTTTTCTTTCTTTTTTTTTTTTTAAAGGAATATTCTTTAGCTGTTGAGGTTTTTCTAGCATAATAATAATAATGGTAGCTAATTAAGCCCCATCATGAATGGCAATGTAACATTGTTTGAGCCAATGAGGCTCCAGGACACTTGTCTGAAGTCAGGCTTCTGTCTCCCATATATTTCAAGCAGACCTGGAAGGGATGAGAACATAAGCCACCAAGGAGCAAGTTTCTTCTGTTTGTCAGTTCCTCTTTTGTTTTCCTAAAGGTGGTAATATTTCTGGCTTCTGAGCATAATGGCCAGTACTGGCCATTTGTCTAATGCAGTCTTCACTCTTTAGAATTTATTTCTCCTGTGGTATATTTTCAGGTTTTGGTGCATACTGTATTTTCCATACACTGATTCCTGAAGGTGGTATTGTCTTTTAGGGAAGAAAATCATTAGAAAAAAATTGCATTTATTGTCCTCCAGCCTAACATCTAATCTAATATATTAAGTATATATAACTACATATTTGTAAGTATTTGTCATTTATCAGAAAAATGTTTATACTGTTATTAATGTTTTGTTTATACGATCTGAAATTCACTACTAGGTAATCAAGTACAATCGACCAAATAAAAACAATTGTCTACCACACGCCTAGGGGAAAGACATGATAAAAAAAAAAAACAGAGGAGGAAGTCTGGGGGAGTGTCAGATCTCTATTGTGACACTGGAAGTCTTGGGACCAACTTTATCAGCTTCCAAAGGCTGTCTGAAAGAACTGAACTTGGGAGGGACATGGGGATGTGACAGGGCCCCATAGAGAGCACTGCCCTGGGAAGAAGATGGGAATGCAGGGTATTCTGCCTTGCTTGGGAAAACAATCAGGAATCCCCATGCAAGAACTGAGAAGCTCCATTCTGATGCAACAGAGAATACATGGACATGGCTTACATGTCTGAAATCTTAAAGAAGCAAATTGTCACATGCTGCTCATGATTTATGGATTTATTTTTGTTATTAGTGGTTGAACTCAGGTTTCTGACCAGGAAGAAGACTTGGGTTCATGCTGATTTGGAGGCTGGCAAGTCGCATGGCCTCTTTTCATATCTGCAATGCTAGACTAGACATGGAGAGTGCAGTTGGGTGGTTGACGGTCTCCTTTATCTCAGGGATAACTGCTTTACTTGTGCTGGCACTTCACATCTGCACCTTGCGTTAGGTTGGGGCAAGGAAGGGTGAAGTAGATGCTGCCATCTTCTCAAGAAATGTGAAGAAGGAAATGAAGAGAGGACAGTGAAATTCTTTCTTTTGATGGATTTATATAGGAGTTGAGTACGTCTTAAACTTCCTTTTGATTTTGTTTTTCTCTTGTGACTGAATATTATAAAATTACCAATTTCAATAAGAGTCAGAAACATTTTAACAATTGTGTTTTCAAAGTTTTAATAGTTTCTTGGCCTATTATGTGACACTGTCTACTAAAATTGTAATTTCTCCTAGCCAATCATTTTTCCTAAGTTTATTTCATTGTTATTTCCTCAGAAAGTATGTAAATATCTGCAAAGTTATTCAGTTGATTCAAATTTTATTAGGAAATCCCGGTATGAAAAGTACTTTGATAAAACATTGGCCTTTTGGAAAGGAAAACATGTTGTAGACAACAAAGGTCTTCCTACTTATCTAAAACAGAAGAATAGAATGGGAGGGATAAACTTAGTTTCTCAAGAACTTGTGACCAAAAAATAAAATAAAGTTATCACAGTAAATGTTATGTAATAAAACATGGAGAAAAAAAGTCTGAATTTTACAAATGTCCTCACTGCCAGTTCATTTCTATGCTGAGATGCATTGGGTATAGAAAAGCAAAATCTCCATATGATGTTCTGTGATATAGCATAAAATATATTTTTGATAAATGATTCATATTGTGACTGTTCTTAATGATGGGCTTTAGCTATATGACAGCATTTTAACCGATGTATGAGTTAAACAGAATTAAAAATATAGCTATTTGTTTGCACCTACCATTGTGTAAGTCCTCAGTAGTCCTTGTGGCTGGTAGTGATTGTGTTGACTTGTCAAGAAGAGGGGCACTGCCAGGATTCTAGTTCTCGTGACAGTATTTGATTAGCTAATGTTGATTTTGATTACCGAGGAGGTCATTTTTTGAATTCTTTTAGGAAAATGAAATAATTGATTCTGTCGCAGATGGGCATCTAAGGCAACAGGGAACAGGACCAAGTCTAGGCCTTCACTTGTATGGCATGAGTATTGCCACTTTCTTCCACTCAATGATGTGCCAGGATCATAACACTAATTTCTCAATATCTTTTCTTTAGAACTGAGTTGCCCTTTTAAAAACTAACACCAGCTGTTACTGCTGGAAAGCACCAGCCTTTCAAGAAAAGGAAAGAGGAGCCATCTACTGTTTAGCTCAGGAACTTCATGAGAGACAAATGTGAATACATAAAGAATATCCACTTGTCCTGGCTTTCCTCCCTGCACCATACAGTTGTATCTCTTAGGAAGATTCTTTAATGATTCTGCAAGCTTAGAGATGCTGTGAACTGAGATGCCATTTTGTGCTTTAATAATTTGCTAACAACACATCCCCAAGACAAAAAAAAAATCACAAATCTTATTTTTGTTTTTTCTCCATGGAAACCAGAGATTATATTTGACTCACAATTCCCTTATCTCCTCAATTGGGAATTAGTGAAGAATTTTTTTTAAGTAGCATCTAGGGAAGATCAAGTAAAATGTGAATTTATTTTTTGTATGGATGCCTATAAATCAAATCAGGAAATATCACTACTTTATTGTGGAGAAAGATAGGATCTTTCTCAAACACAGTAATTATCTTTTCTCCTATGACTGAGGAATCTATGAAGCATTTTGAACTCAGTTTTAAAGAATGTCCTTATCTTGGAATTTCTGTCTGTTAATATGCCAAAGAAGTGGGTTGATTCTGAACTGTCTACTCCATGTTCTTTGCCTCTTCTTTCTTAAGGAGGTTAGTATAGGTGTGGCATTGCAACAATTTCCATGAATGTTGTTAGAAATCCCTGTTGTCAGGGCTTCCCCTGACTAAGGAAAGATATGAGAAGATAATCTTCTCAACACTTCTGTCATCTCAAAACTACCTGTGTTTCAGATAGCAGGGGCTTGCCTTTACCTTTGACCTGTGTGCAAATCTATATTCAGAGACCTTGTATGAACATTTAATCAGCTCTGGCATGGCTAAAAGGAGGCTAGAGGGTGTACTAGCTGGAGAAGTATGTGAACACCTTCCAATTCAGATCACTGCAATTTCAAATGAGTAAAAGAACAAAAGTTGAGTTGTTGAAGCTGCATCTCACCAAAGTACAAAGTTCTATTAGAATCTAGATGGGAATTGGGAAATCAGTAATTACAAGGTTTTAAATTAAATCTCTCCCCACTAAGCAAATATGCTTTCAAAGTTCACCTGTCGGGAGGGAATTGGGGAGGGAGGAAGGTGGGAGAAAAATGAGGGAGGAGGTAACAAATTTGATAAGAAATGTACTCACTGCCTTACATATGACAGTGTAAACCCTCTGTACATCACTTTGACAATAAATGAATTAATTTTAAAAATTTCTGCTGTGATAAGGAGATGTGTGTGTGTGTGTGCATGTGTGCAGCGTTTGAGTGAATGCTAAAGTGTTGTAGCAACATAAAGGCATAAATATTGCACTCCATGATGAAATAGTATTGAATTTGTTTCACTCCTGTGTTTTCTATCTTACTGTCTTCAATTTAGAGGAAATGCTGACATGACATTTTGGTGGAGATTTATGAAGGTGTCTTTAACAGGCATTGAGGGATAGCTTTTGATTTAGTCTCTACACTCGTGTATTCCTTAACCTCTCTTCCAATTCGAATTGCCACCTGAAGCCACCTTACCCCATGCACCTGCTTCATCATAAATAACATTGTGCAAAAGCAGTCACTAATTCAAACACAGTCTGCTGTTGAGAAAAAGGCAGCTTTTCATCTGGTGCTTTAGTTGGTTTAAAACCATTAGACATGCCTTTCAAATCCATTCATCCCACAAATCACCCAGTGACTGCTTCCTTGCTGCTGGATCAATGTCAGGCTGAACCTTTCCAGGGTCCTTGGAAGAACATGATCTATCTTTGTGACCAAATTAGCAGCCCTGTAAGATGGCTTGTCTGTCACCTGACTTCTTCAACCTACCAAATTAATTTTAAAGGAAGAATATTTATATCCTCTGCTTCGTTTGGTATATCTTTTATTAACTGGAACATTTTTCAGCAAAGTCAGTAATCGTGTACAATAATTTTGGTGGCTCTAAGATTTTTTTTTTAGTTTTGTTTATTATTTCAAAAATCAAAATTGTTTCCTCATTGACTTGCTGCCTCTCCTTCCAACTTAACATGCTACCTGAAGGTAAGGGGGAAATTAGCTTATTTCAATTTCTCTATCCAAACCAAAAGATGGATCACTCTTTTATTCTTTTTTTTAAAACCCAATTGGAATGGTACTACCTGAAAAAATTAAGTATCCCTTGATTTCTAAGGAGCAAGTCTTGAATGTGTTGGGCCAAGGTTCTATTTAGATTTTCCTTGTTTTACTTTGGGATACAGATATGACATCTTAGTTCGGTATGCACCAGTACTTTGGCCTCTTAATCCATCAAAATATATGCTAACTTGTTCATATGTTTCTGCAGGGATTGTGGGAGAAATGTTTGTAATCTTAGAAAGTTAAGGACCACTGGGTAATCCTAGCTACCCAGGAAGCTGAGATCCGAGGATAGCAGTTCAAAGCTAGCCTGGGCAGGAAAAGTCCATGAGACTCTTGTCTGCAGTTACCACCAAAAAGCTACAAGTAGAGCTGTGGCTAAGGAGTAGAAATCTGGCTTTGAGAAAAAATGATCAGGGGCACTTTCCAAGTTCTGAGTTCAAGCCTCAGAAAATGGCACATACACACAAAGATTAAGGCACACTGGCTGAATAGAACACAATTTGGATGGCAAGGAACAGGCTTTCAAATTGATAATTGCCTTTTAAGTCAGCAGTCTGTATCAGTGGTAGTGATTTGAATCAACAGGTTTTTCATGGTTCTCATCTAGATCTATTCTCTCCCCCCACCCTCCCCAACACCCTTCAAGGGAACTGGCTCTTGAAAACTTTGGTTTAACAGTAAATTAAGCTGGCATTTAACTTACTGCTGTGTGAACACATTCTAATTTTGAGAAAGTAGGCACTGTTTTCTATACAAGGTATTTGGTTAGCAGGTCTCCATTGATAGGCCAGGAAAATTTAGTGCTAGGGAAGAATGGAGAAGCTGGCTTTGATTTTATGCCAGAGAATGTGGAAACAGAGTTTATGAAACCTAGAGACAGAAAATAGTAATTGTCAGAACTAAAGGAGAGGGGTTGCTACAGTTAAGAAAAGCATGAAATAATGAATGGGAACTGTCCTGTGAGAACCACCCCACTTCACCTCACACTGCCCTGTGTGCCCTAGAGGGTTCATTAGCAAGTAATTCCTGGAGTTAAGGGTGTCCAGGGATAAATACTTCTCCAGATTCTTAGGTGTAATACTCTGGTTATTGAATTTATTTTCTTAACAAAAACTAAGCCTGTGCCTTTTGGGCTTCACTTCTTTAATTGCAGAGTTGAAGCAAGTAGGACTAAAATCCTGGAAGCAGACCCTGAGTTGCTGTGAACGAACAGTAGCTCTCTCGACGGCAGCAAGGAGGAAGAGCATAGAGAGAAAATAAACTGTTTATCTTCTTGAGTGTTTAAAATGATCTTGTACAGACAGTACTTTCTGTACTGTTCTGCTGACTTTTCTTTGTGTTTATTTATTACACAGGCAGTTAATCTTTCACAATGTGGCTAGACCAGTCACTTGTTAGAGATTGTGCAGAGGAGTGAGAATACCGTGACCTATGTTCTTCTTTTTAGCATTTGTCTCATTAATGTTTTCCTGGAAATCTATAAAGTAAACATCATAGAGTTTCATCAAATCCAATGTGCTATCCACTGTAAGATGCTCTAGGACTGTTCACCTGCTCCCTGTTTTAAAAATACTAAACTGTTTGTTTAAAAGTCACACACATACCACGTACAATTCAAAATCCTTGGAATCTTTGTGTAGCTGGAACTGTATTTGATTGCCAAGGTCAGTAGTTTATGTACTGCTGTTGATAGTGTGACTTTTTAGTAAGAGTAATTAGTGGTATGAATATATCTTTGGAGCAAAGATTTATGTAGAACATGTAAAACATAAATTATTTGAATAGTTTATAATTTGGGACAGACTGACAGGCTTTTTGTTTTATGGTTACATATTAGAAGTTCAAAGGGAAGAATACCATTCTCAGTATAACATGGAAAATGGTAACATGGAAACTAAAGTCCTGGGTTTGAAACCCTACCTGATTTGTCCCCTGATGTGTATGTACTAAGAGAAAGATTGGAGTTTTTCTGAGTCTAAGCTGCTTCTAAAGTCAGAAAGAATGAGGATCACTGACAATAGGGGGACGAGGGGGGGGGGGGGCTATACAATCCACAAAGGCATTTAGAGTCAGTAAACTACTACACAAACAGAAGCCAATGAAATTGCCAGAACCAACCTCATCTGGATGTCTGGAGATCAGAAAAATAAAGTTTGGGAATGTGGAGAATTTTTTCACTACATGAGATCACACAGTGAGGAAGGAGAATGTTCTACTAATGAAGGGAGAAAGACTTAAGGAAGTAGAAAGATGCTGTGTTAAGTACAGCGCAAGGTTGAAATTTTTACTCATTATGCATAAATAAAAGGCCTGGGTCTCTTAGAGTGACTTGGATTTCAGCAATTCATTATTGCTCTGAACAAATTCAATATATCAGGTGGCTCATGGGAAAATAAAACCAGCTGACTAGCAACATATCTTTGGACTAATTTGAAAGCAGAAAACTGTCTGTGACTTAGTCTCTTGTTACAATTGATTTCTAAGTAGAATAATCTATAGCACCAATTAATTTATCTCAGTTTGGTTTGCATCGCTGTAAGTAACATTTTCTGTTGGTGCCTTTTGGTAGGAAGTTTTCAAAGTGTTTGCATTTTGTACTTTCTCAAAGAAATCTTGTGGTATGTTTCCGAAGAATAATACAAAAGAATCTTTAGCAAAATTCTCAAAATAATGTTATAAGAAGAGCTTTACTAGAAAGAAGATGAGTAGTTACATATAAATAATTTAGAGTTTGGGAAGGGGTGAACAAAACGGAAAGTAACAGATGGAGAATACAGAGGGATGGAAGATGGATAAGGAACTTTCTGAAGATTTCACAGGGATTAAGTACTCAGATTAGGACTTCATTAAATCTGAATTCTTAATCCAGATCTGAGTCCTTGTTTACTATACAGGAGTGTATAATTAAGAAGTGCAAATACTTGGTGCTGATTAATTGAAAGGAAACTCTGAGTGACTGGTGACTGTCTTGTGGGCTAGCATGAACTGCTAGTAAGCCCAGGGCAGCAGGAGTGCAAGATTGGGAAAGTTCCATCTGGCTCACTTTGTGCTGGAGTCACATGACAGCCTGGTCACTCCAGTTCATCCTCCTTCCTACCCCGGGTCTCAAGTTTCATGTTTATAGAAAGAGGAGTTTGGACCTGACTATGATGCCTCAGGCACTTTGGCTTCTTCCATAACTGTCTGTCTTACAGTCATTTCTAACCATTTAAGTCACACATTTTGCTACTGTATGAGAGCTTCCAAATCCTTGGTCCTTTCATCTGGAGGTCCCTAGGCCATCACTTCTAATTGATTACAGTTAGAAAGTGAAATGAAATCTGTTAGTATTCTGGACCAGTGATTTTCCTATAGTCCTTTTGAATATTATCATTTTCTGATTTTCAGAAGTTCCTTTGTCTGGATTAACCATATCCCAAAGGCACTTTGTTAGATTAGTACCAATAGCAAGAAATAAGGGGTACTATCAAGTAAAAGTAGTGATTTCTAACAGGAAATATCCTTCACCTTCATCTTCGTCTCTGGTGTGTAAAGGATACTGTGTGATTGTAACCATGGAAAATTTAAGCCACAGGCAACCAATTTCAGATACCATCAGAAGAAAGTAGTAGATATACCTCTCATTAGGTCCTGGTCTCCAAGGTTCAGAACACTCTAGATTTCTCATGTCAAGGGTTGATTGTCTCTTTTACCTCCTACCAAGGACAACTCAAGTATAACAATTATATTACACATGAGTTGTGCTCATAAAAAATGTTCAGTTTCAAGAAATTTCCTTTGTTCATGGATTTATAAAACATAACATTGAGTTACTTACTTAATATGGTCCCTAGATGTGAGAGCTTCCCACCCAGGGAGTTGAGCTGAGTATGTGTTACCATTCCAACCCATAATATATAGTTCCTGACCCTAAGTTAGAGGTAGGTACCAATGAACCGAATAGGGACAAATCCCCCTGGAGTGATTCTCAGCAATCACTTTCTTCCCAGTTGTGGCAAAATTTTCACAGAGCTCTTTCAAGTTCTCTTTCAGCTGTGTTTTGGTTTATTGTTTGTTTGTTTCTTTTAGATGGAAAACACAAAGTTGAACCTCTTTTTTTTTCTATTTACTTTTTCTTTTCTATTCTCTCTTTTCTTGTTCTAAGACCAGAACTTAAACTTGGTACTTAGGGCTGCTTTTGCTCATTGGTGGGGGTTCTACCAACTGAAGTATGCCTCCAACCCTTCTATCTACTTTTTTTTAAGTGCTATTTTCACCTGCCAGTTTGGCTTTCTAGGCAAGTGTGTCTTCCTAACAGAGCACCCTTGGCCACGTCTTGTGGAGGCACGTGTGCATGTTGTGAGCTGTGTGCCCTCCATAATGGTAGCTGGAACTGATGCTAGTGGAGTAAAGACTGTGACTTCTAAGACAGCTCTCTCCCCCTTCCTCCATTTGGATGCAAATATCCTTTGGCATCTTGGAAAGAAAGATTAGCCCTGGTTGTGTCCATGTCAGTCCTGAAGTTTGGCTTCCCCTCATTGTTTGCTTTCTGAACCCCCCAGCCTCCACAACTTTTGAATGCCTCCATTGTGCACACAAGCTGCCAGAAACCCAAGTCTGTTCTCAGAACCAGCTCTGTCCCCAGGAATCCAAGTAATAACTTAGCAGCCTCTGGCCTCCCCTGAGCACTCTCTGACAAGGGCTTTGTGAGCTGCACAGCACACAGATGGAGAGGAGCAACTTATCTCAGAACTGTCACAGCACTCCTTGTTCCCATGTCAGGTGCCTTCTCAGCTTGCATGTTTACTGGGAAGTTTACATTCCTCTTTTCTACTTTCCAAGAATTTGACACAAAGGGGAGAAAATCAGCAGCATCTGAGCTTCTAAAGAGCTGGGGAGACGGTATTACATCTCTTGATACATGCAAGAATCACACACACACAAACACACACACACACAGTGCTTTAATTCTAGGTCTTTTTTGTAAGTTAGTTTCCTCAGCTTCAGTTTTGGTTTTCTCCCTGTATATCCAGTCCTAGTCAGTTATCTCTTCCGTTTATTTAGTTCTTCCCAGCAAAATCTGAAGGAATCCTTGACTTCATGGGATCAAGCAATCCGAGAAGTGTTGTACAACCATGGCATCCAGAGATCCACCTTATCTATGCATTTTATATTTAGCTGAATGAGATCGATACTGTTATATGGGAATTTGATCGTGTGATATAGAGAAGCCACATTTTGAAAGGTGAAATCTGCAGTCTATTAGAAAGCCAGTGACAGTAAGCAGACAGATGTACCCAAAACACTTACAGCCTTGAATATATTTCATACTGTTAGAAAACTGAGCCCAGGAGGGTAGGAGAACAAAGAAAGAACAGATCAACTCTAATGGAAAGTTGGAAGAGGGATGCTATGGAGACCTGAGGAGACTCAGGAGACTCGAGGGTTGGCACAAAGTGGCAGCTGAGTTGGTCAGGGCCTAAACAAGATCATGATGAAGGAAGGGGCAGGGTTTCAGGGAGCTTGCCCTTTGAGAGTTCATGGTTTAGGTCTGGCAGATCCAGTAACCTATTGTCCTAGACCCTGCCCTTGCCTCTAGGAATTCAGGCACACCTATTACTTGGTGGTGGGACTCTACCTTAATTTGCCAAGAAGCCAAGATGGTGCCAGTTAGATCCAATTCCCCATCACCCACCATGTTTCCAAAATGGCGCCAGTGAGATCCAGTATCCATGTTTCAATACTTAACAGCCTGTATACATGTAATATTTGAAGAACAACTTGGTTTTGGGCGAGTTCTGATATTTTGTAACTGTCTGTTCATTACTCTTAGAGCTTATTCTGTTAGGGCTTATTTCCCTTTTCATATTGTGTATTGCTGACACCATGTTTTCTTCTTTTATTTATTTTAGGAAAGTATGCCTCAGACTCCTCCCTTTTCAGCAATGTTTGACAGCAGTGGTTACAACCGAAACCTCTATCAGTCTGCAGAGGACAGCTGTGGAGGGCTGTATTACCATGACAACAATCTCCTTTCTGGGTCTCTGGAAGCTCTTATCCAGCACTTAGTACCTAATGTGGATTACTATCCAGATGTAAGTATTCCTCATCCTCTGAAGGCCACCTTTATCATGGAGCAAAGTATAATATAGTATGCAGGAGTATGGGTACTGTGGAATTATACTCAGGTTGCTAAGAATTTTCTGAGTAAGAAACTACACATCAGTGGTCGAATGCTTTGAGTTCAAATCAAGTATGGGTATGTCACCTTTTGAT
This sequence comes from Perognathus longimembris pacificus, assembly GCF_023159225.1. Lineage (NCBI taxonomy): Eukaryota > Metazoa > Chordata > Mammalia > Rodentia > Heteromyidae > Perognathus > Perognathus longimembris. The sequence continues at coordinate 20,872,408 of NC_063176.1, forward strand.
AGTCTCCACTGAAGGTTTTGATTTTTTCAGATGAGGTACCACTGGAATAAAGTATATGTAGGGTTGATCTGTGTGTATACTTCGGTCTTTAAATCAGAACGCCAGAGAATATTCAGTGTTTTTAGTGTATGTTAGTTAATGTCTTTTTTTTATTTCCATTCCCATCACTTATGTGGAGAAGGATGAGTATAGCTAGGTAGGGAAGGTACACTGAAGAGAAGATTTAAACTCCAGGTGCAGTGATTTGTCTGTCCATTGTCAGATGAGATTTGTTTCTGGTTTGCTTTGATAACTGAGTTTGTAGACTGACACTTTGTAATCTAAAAAATTTGTTACATATTATCCCAATCCTTAGGGGAAGTCAAAAACAGGATAGGGGAGAAAACTAAAATTTCACAGTTGAATATTTACTCAGTCTCACCTCCAGCATCTGGAATTAAACACAGGTTTTTCTTTCTGTACCAGCTGATTTTTCTTGTGTGCTACAGTACTAATTTGGTGGAATTCAGTTTAGTAGGACAACAAGGTTTATTAAACAGCTGGTTATCGATGGCCATTTCTTGAAAATATCTAGAGACCATCTTCATGAATTTTTGTAAATATAATAATAACCTTGGCATGCAAAGGTTAGTTTGTGCTTGCCATGGTAAGTCAACATAATGCTCCTTACTAAGTTATCTCTCTGTGTGTGATTTGTTACATGGTAGTTTCAAACATGCTGCCACACAGGGAAAACCAGTAATCAGAAGTAAAAGGAACCCCTTGTTCAGCCCTGTAAACGTTTATGAGCCACTAAAGGCGCCTGGGGGATGGGGTGAGGGAACAACCCATGGAATTTCTCTTTACACCGAGAGTCTGAAGTATATAGTGTTATATTGTGCTTTATTGAATTGCTTGGCCCTCATGGAAATTAGTTACTTACAAGTCCTTCTTCAGCTGTTCTACCACAAATGCTTAAGTGTGCCACGTGAACACATGGGGATTCTTGGCTAAATGTAGGTGGGACAAGGGGGGTTTTCTTTCTTTTTTGTTGTTTCAGGTTTTTTTTGTTTGTTTGTTTCCATCGAGATACCATAATATTTGGTCACATAATCAGATTTTCTCTGGATTGTGTATTTAAGTGGGATTTCTCTCTCTGGGCTGAATTTCATTCTTCTTTAGTACAGGGAGAAATGTGTCCTTGTAGCCTAGTTTTCTGAGGATGGATGTGAAAATATTCTCTGAATAATTTCTGGTACTAAATTTGTGCTGGAAGTCTGTTTTTTTTTTTAATGGTTTAAGGGAAATGATAGAGCCAAAGGTAAAGAGAAAATTTATATCGTGTTGTTACATGTGTAGGTGGTACTTTTGAAATTGTATATGAACTTTGATCAAGAGAAGTTAATGAAATGAGATGCAGTATGTATAGGAGATCTATTAATTCAGAGAGAAAGCGTCAACCATGTCTTTTTTCTTTTGTCACAGAGGACATACATATTTACCTTCCTACTCAGTTCCCGGTTATTTATGCATCCTTATGAGCTCATGGCCAAAGTTTGCCACTTATGCATTGAGCACCAGAGGCTAAGTGACCCTGATAGTGATAAGGTAAGGAAGCATTTTGAGCTTTGTTATATGTGCTAACTCTACGGCTTAGATTGTGAAATTCATTAAGGGATCCTGGCTTACCTCCTCTGTAAATGGTCACATGACTATACATAGGAAACTGGGAACTGTTGAAAGAGCACAGTATGGGCTGGAGCCATCTCGCTCAGTGGTAGTACATTTCTCTAGCATGCACAAGGCCCTGGGTTTGCACTCTAAAAATTAATAAAGTACATCATACAAATTGAATGTATTAGATCCTGCCCGAAATTAATTATACTTGGTATTGATATAGGGGAGGACAACAGCTGCTTCTTCAACCTCAAAAGACTTACTTACTTGATGTAGTGTGTGTTGACAAATATCACTGAATTGCATTTGCCTTTTCTTCCTAGAACCAGATGAGAAAAATTGCACCCAAAATTCTTCAACTCTTGACAGAATGGACTGAAACATTTCCTTATGATTTTCGGGATGAAAGGATGATGAGGAACTTAAAAGATCTGGCTCACAGAATAGCTAGTGGCGAGGAGGTTGGTAACTTGAATTTTGCACAGCCCTCAAAATTGACAGAATAGCCTGGGTGGGAAATGGTAACAAATTATATCTGAGTACCTCAGAACTTCTTTTCTGCTTTACCTTTGGGAAAGCCTTCTGCAATAGCATGTTGGCTGATTGGGCATAGCAAACCAATGATTATTCCATCTCACTTCAACGAAATGTGGCCTGAAGTTTTATATGATTTGTTGAGGGCTATGTTCATGTCAATTCATGCACAGGATTCAAGTTGCAAGAATGTTTTGGTTTTATTTTACATATATACTAATTTCTTTCTGAAAGGATTGATACCATTACACATATGACATTAATAAGCATTACGAAGGACACAGGAGGATTCTATTGTTGACGTTACATTTAAAGTTCTAGGTGAATCTCCTTTGGCGTAAGCTACGTGGTTACTGTATATGATTTTGGTACACTGGGTATTGTATATATGCCTTCCCGATCTAGGGAAGGGAAAGAAAAACAAGGGTGTAAGATATCACAAGAAATGTATTCACCACCTTATTATGTAACTGTATCCCTTTTGCACAACACCTTTTCAACAAAATTTAATTAATAAAAAAATAAGCATTACAATGCATAAAGTCAGTAGAATATTAATATAACAATTTATTAGTAGTCTTAATAAATCATAAATATAAATAGATGATCCAGTTCAGGAAAGGAGGAAACAAATATGTCAGTGTGGAGAGCCAGTAGGACTGGAAAGGACTGTTAAGACTTGAGTTTAATTTTCGGATAAAAGGAAGTACAATCACTTTTCATTGTGAGAGAAAGAAAAGCATACTAATTCTTCAGAGCACTAAATGAAAATAATTTAAACTTGAGGCTTTTGTGGTGCTAAGATTGAAACCACGCAACAAAAAATAAAAATACCAACACTTTCTTATGAAGAATCTCATATACAAGGAAATAGTGCCATGTTTGTTTGTTTGCAAGACTCTTGATAGCATTGACCCCAGATATTCCTTGGTAAAACAGAAGCCATTGACCAGAGTGTATATTCACAAAGGTAATCCGTTTGAAGAGGAGAAGACAAAGTCCTCTAGTGCTGGAAGTGGATTTAAAGGTACGTGATTTCAGGCTAGTGTAGGTGGAGATTGAAAGTAAGTCTTGGATAATATTCCATAAATATCACTTACCTCGACTGAACTTTTGATAGGTTTGAACTAGTTGTGACAAAGTCAGAGTTATCATCTCTGAAGTAGGCCCAAGAGGGCTGATTTTCTATGCTGAGGCTTGTTTGGAAAGGATGTCTTTGTTGTTTCTGTGTTGCTGCTAAGTTTCTGGAAACAAGAAGATAGAGTAGCCGATAGTGAGGAAGTTAGCAACTTGAATTTTAATATAGGTTACCAGTATTTCCAGAACAGCTTAGACAGGAAACGGGGCTGAATTATTTTCTACAAACTCAACACCTTTCTGTTTGCCTTTGGGCAAAATATAGTTTAGGGGTAACAGGTATATTTTCTTGTAGGGGGACAAAAGATAGACAAAGCATTTGCCAACTGTAGTGATGTCTTGCTTTATCTGAAAATACATTTTGCCATCATGTATAACTTCCAATAGAACTCATTCTTTCAGAAGTATGCTGCAAAGCACACTGATCTCTTTTGATAATGGTGAATACACTGTAGTGCCCTTTCTCCAACTTAAAAAAGAAATCAGAATAAAATGATATATAGTTAGCACCTAGAAAACGTGTATCTGAATTTCCTTCATGATGTTCTGTTTATGAAAGGAGAATTAACTCTTTCGTGATTACTATGATTACATTACATTGAACCTAGGTGCTCAAGACAGCCATTCTTTTTGTCAGGCTGAGTGAGTCCTTTTGCAAATTCTGCCTGTTACAGTCCTCTTCAGGTAGATCCAAAGTGATGTGTCACCATGCAGCAAATCTTAGGCTAGTGGTATTAACTCTTGGGTTACTTAGCAGGGTCCGTTCTGGCTTAGTGACCTTGGTTTATGACAAACTGATCAAAAGATTGGTGACTTCATGGGGCTTTTCCTTATGTAAACACTGAGGCCTGAGTTACAGTCAGTTTTTTTCCTCAGGGCAGTTGTATGTAACTACTCAACTTTATAAGTCAGCTGTCTTCTCTGCCCATCACCTTCTTGGGTACCAGTGGTTCACACTTGTAATCTTAGCTGATCAAGATGCCGAGATCTGAGGATTGTGGTTTGAAGCCAGCCTGAGTAGGGAAGTATGTGAGACTCTTAACAATCACCGAAAACCTATGAGACATATGGAGGCCCTGACTTCAAGACCCAGTACTAGCACGCATACCCACACACCATTTCATTATAAGATCTGATGGTTTGAAAATGTGAAATGCATGGCTTCGTGTCATGGAAGTTAGAGAAGGAGATGATTACTATCTGTGACCAGGTGAGGTCTGGTCTTTTTTTTTTCCCCCCTCTTTTCACTTTTTTTTTTAAAGCTAAACCAAAACTAACAAAACACAAACATAAAATCAAGCCCTTCAAAAGTTGAGTAGAACTGAGAAAAAGGGTGCAACAGTCATGTGACTCTGGCTTCTTGTCAGTACGGTGTTAATAACTCATTCTTAATGAACTTGGGAAGTTTATAGTTGGCTTTGAGCACGGGAGGAGGAGGGGAAAAGGTAAGCCAGGTCCAGCTGAGAACTTGACTGAACGAGGGTATGTGGAGAGAGATGTGCTTTCCTTCATCTGGATGGTTTCGTGAGCAACGGCTGTTTCTTGGCTGGTTTTATCTACAATTCAAAAATCAGGCCCACACTAAGCAGTTGCTTAATCAGACTGTGCTTTGGCAGGTTCCTTAAATGCCTTGCTCCTTTCTCATGTCTGTAAATCATTGAAAACAGCCTTTTGTTGCTGTCCCTTTTAGCTCTAAACTTCTGTGATGGATGTTCTTTCTTCACTTCTTTGTTTGACAGGATCCTCTTCTGTCATATTTTTAAGTGTTTTTTCTCAGAAGGAATTCCCAACTCTACCTCACACTCCAACTACCATCATACACCACCCCGTCTTGGCTGTCACTACCTTTTCTTCATGGCTGTTTGTGATTTCCAATTATTTACTTTTTAATTGTTCTCATTGGGATTCATGCTATGCCCTCTTTCCCTAAAATGGCATTCTTTTTTTTTTTTAAATGGCATTCTTAAGTCTTGTCTGCCTCTAAGTAATATTTGAATAAGTGAGTGAATGAATGAATGATAGGTGGAGGAAGGAATGAATGAATGAATGAATGATAAAACATTATTTCCCTTCCCAAAAGGACCATAAAATTGAGTTATGACTTGTTGCTTCTTGCCTATGACTTCAAGGATTTTTATTTTTATTTTTGGCAGTCAATGTGTGCAGGTGTGCACCGTATATAATTGAGTCAGGTTCTTCTGAATTTACTAGGACAGTTCTACATAATTTGTTTCTCCCCTGGGGATTTGCCCCAAATGAAGTGGTTTATTAGGACCTGCCTGCAAGAAACCTGAAATGAAACAAATGATTGAGTTACGTGACAAATGACTATAGTGAGTAGAGTGCAATTTTCTCTCCCTTAAGGGGCTAGTCTTCATAATAGGAACTTCTATCATTATTTGCCAGGTAATTGCCATCCCTGGCATTTGAGGTTATAAAAAAGAATAAGTACATATTTAGCAGTTCATGACTTGGTAAGGAAGCGTGCTCAGCAGCATAAAGCTTGATTTCATAAATGGAATCAAGTGGAAGAAAGAAACTATTTCTTTAAGTCAACTTTAAGCAGTTGTACAAAGGGGTTTCAATCCCACATGTTAGTTTAACAATATAATGCATCTTGATCAGTGTCATCCCTTCTGTTATTCTCCATCATTTCTCCAAAGCGTACTTAGGAAACTTAAAAAAGAAGCCATACACCTTCTCTTTGCTTTCCTTTGTGTCCTATGCGTGTATATGCACACGTTGTTATTCTAATAGCGTTTCCCCTATACTCTAGTGGAATTTCTCACTAGTTACTTGCCTGTACAATTTCTCTATTTATTCCCACAAAAAATTATTCTGGTCCTAACTATAGAAGGGAAACCTTTTGACAGACACGCTAGGAGAGCATTGCTTCTCAGTTGTGGCTCTGGCCCCATTGACCTGAGGAGCATTACTGTCATGGTACCTAGAGAGCACCTCAACCCACTTCAGGCAGAATCTCGTAGGGCCGAACCCAGGCTGCAGGCTGTCATCAGCCAGCTGTTTCCTGTGCTCATTGTTTCTCTGCTCGTCTCGAGGGTACCATTTCTGTGAGGTCATTTCTTAGTAGTGAGCAGTTTGTGTAGGGAAGAATAACTTGCATGGAATAGCTTTTGGGATAAAAATGACATATTTTCACATGGATTCTTTGTGGCTTTTCTACACATCTCAGACTTATGTTATCCAAAAAAAATT